>NC_141693.1:965351225-966057892 GCF_964263255.1 Lissotriton vulgaris | reverse complement strand
GCGTTTCAATGAAACCTTCAGGTGTTTTCACTGATCTGACCCAGTTATAGACTCTTGACAGTAGCATAAAGAATTTTGTGCTCGCTGAAAAGTGCACCTTTCCAATGCTCAATAACTTTGACACCAAGAGTACATAGATTGCTCCACATTGCACCACAATTCACTGTTTTGTGTTGCTGTGGGTTTTCTCTGGATTACACTAGCTTTATCGCAAAGCCTTAGTAAATATGTACTTGAGTTTGTACACAATAACAGAAAATCTGTTAGTTGGGCATTGAATTAAGTGGAACATTGTGAAAATAGTGAATACATGAATATAATATGGTGTACAGCTGGTAACGGAAGTCAGACTGTGTAGTAGAAAGATCTGCATTTCTGCTCTGTATTTTTGCTAAACAACACACATCCTTTTTGGGTAATCTTTTAAACATTCTCTGCATATTGCACTCATATTCAAAGTACACATTGAGACCCAAAAATAAATTCAAACTTCTCTGGGAATGCTCTCTTATCTCTACAATTGTCATTACCCCCCAAGGAACCTTGCTAGAAGCTTTCAAGAAAGAAGCAGATCGTCCCACTTCTAAAGAAGCCTACACTAGACCCTGATGACCTTGCCAACTACCGCCCAACATTTATCTACCATTGTTCAGCAAAATCATTGGAAAAGCAGTCTATGTTCAAGGCCAAAATCACATAATTGCTAACCATCTCCTATAAAACTACCAGTCTGACTTCAGATGGTGCTGCAGCATGGAGACTGCTGCCTTACACATCGTAGATGATGTCCTCTTGACCCTGTCTTGTGATATTACTGAGCATCTCAGCTGGCTTCAACACAGTCGACCATCCCACCCTCATTTGCAACCTGGATTCTTGAATCGGATTCACCAGCAATGTCCTTCACTAGCTCTCCTCTACCATTCTAACCAACACCAGCTTTTTCATAGGGGCACCTCCAGGTCACAATAGATCCCTATCGCCTGTGGAGTCCCTTATGGTTCCATTGTGTCCCCTTTCATCTTTAACGGCATCAAGACTTATCAATATGCCAATGATACATAACTCTATTTGAAAGTCTCTTATGCTAGACACATCCAATGACTCAAACACCCTTGCACATAATCCAGACCTGGATGTAGAGTGCTTAACTAAAGCTAAATCCAAACAGGATGCATTTCTGTTATTTGCAGAGAAGAACAAACAAGATGCAATACAAACCTGGCGCTATTTATTTTAATTTTTTATTTTACAGAATTTTATATAGCGGAATCTTGACACGAATTGGGTATCAGAGCGCGTTACATAGCACCAGTTGCATTACATGAGGACACATTCATTTTTGTTAGGCGCGGAGAGATCAAGTGATTTGCCCAGAATCACAGGATGTTCAGCGTCTTTGCCGAGACTCAAACCCACTTCCCTAGATTCGAGGGCGACCGCCCTAGCCGTTACCCAAAACTTTCACCAAATGTTAAGTCACTGGCATTTATCCTACATACCAACCTCACCATTAAGGAACACAGTACCAAACGGGTCTGCGTTGTAACAGCTCTCTCTTCTGAAGAAAGTCATACCCACTCTTCTATAAGATGACTTCAGAGCTGCTGTTCAATCCTTTATACTCTTTGGATACACACTGCATACCACTGGATGGTGATAATTCCCTACTCATGGCCTCTCAGACTCCACAGTGGCACCACTTAGTGACATACTAAATACTGCAGCACGTCTTATCTAAGGCCTGATGACATGCAATCACCCCAATCCTGATGGAACTTCCTCAGCTCCACTTGCTGGCCTGTATCATCATCATCAAAATAACTTTATTCGATTCTTGTGAATCATCAAAGTTTGCATATATACAAGATATGTATAAAAAATACAGTTAGAAACATTTATAAGGAAGAAGCATAGTCTCATCAATAATTATTATTATACCAGCAAAACTCAATCAGTTTTAAAATTATCCCAACCTTCGACAACACAATTTATACATTTAATTGATTCTTAAGAGGTCCTACAATAAATATAACATTTCTATTCCTTTCACAGTTCATAGCGTTTTCGGATTGAAAGTGCTATTCTAATAAAACTAAGCACTGCACTACTGATTGCATCTGTAGATAATGATTTCAAATTATCAAAGCCCTCCATATAGGAACAAGGCAGAATGGCTTTCAATAAGGGCTTTATAAAGTGTGCTCTAGGTACTGCATACAATGAACAAAACAACATATAGTGCATTGTGCTCTGTTTGGCCACATTATTGCATGGACAGGGGGGTAATCTCTCACACCAACCAACCTGTTGAGGATAGGCCGCTAAAAAGTGCAATGTGCCAAGTCTTAGTCTAGTCATCAGCAAACGCGATTGTACGTGAGTAAAAGACAGGTAAAATTGCTGATGATTTAGCATCCCACCATCCAACATTCCCTGATCCTGGTTAGACATACTTATTTCAATATGTTATGCATTTTTAATAACCATTTTCCAGTTGTTCTGAATAGTGTATGGGTTATTATAATATTCTTCTAGTCCAATCTTTCGGCAGGTGTTCCTAACATATGATAGCCAAGGGACTAACATTGCATTGTCCATGTTTCTACAATCCCTAGTTATACTCCTAGAGAATATTAGGTCTTCTGAGGACCAGATTTTCCCCCATAGAATGAGTGGGCCAATATTTATCCTGTCTTTCACATATTCCAGCCCCACCACAGAATGGCAACATAATGTTAGTGAGCTACTAGGAATCGTTAATAATCTTTAAAAAAATGTATTCTCTAAAATCTGAATCTAGTAGCTCTTATGATATTTTGATTTATATAAAGTTATCCTCTCTGCTACCAGCTTGTGTCCCAATTTGCAGGCAAACGGAAAAGCCCCTCTCTTAATCTACTAGTCTGTTGGGCCCTTACCATAACGAGGTCATCCAAGTTTAATGTATTGGTAAAAACATTACCTAAGTAAGTAAAACTGAGCACATGCACCTTCTCGATAATTTTTTCCTTCACCATAAATTTCCTGGTTTTCGTTTTCTTTGGGTCGCAGACCATGATGAATGATTTGCTAAAATTTACTTTGAGGTCTGGAGCTAACATAAAATCAGTGAAGGCGGTCAGGACTTTTTGTAGACTATTGGCCGTCAAAGTCATTAAGATTGTATCATCGGCATATGATAGCAAGGGGACCCAGTTTGCCATTTATTTTTGGAAAATATAGTTGTTGTTTAATCTGGAATGCCTCTAAACCATTTGTATATATAAGAAATAGAAAGGGGGCCAGGATACAACCCTGGCGAACCCCCTCCTTGAAGGCAATCGGCCTGGTCTTCTCTCCTCCTCATCCAAAACGAACAACTACAGAAGTAGACTCATGCAACCTACGTAGGAGGTTGATGAGGGGTTCTTCAAAACCGATTTCCCTATCAATGACCATAGCTTTCCCCTACTAACAGTGTCAAAGGCACTGGACAATTACATGAAGGCCAGGTGAATCAAAACCCCCCTGGCGCTCATGTACTTGCCCATAATCAGGGACAAATTAAGACACTGTTCATTTGTTCCCATCCCCTTTCTAAAACCCCATTGGGTGTTGGCTATCAAACCAGAGGCATTTGCCAACGACTCCAATCGTGAAAAAAATCACCCTCCCCATGACTTTACAAGTGGCATCTATTAAGGAAATTGGCCTGAAACATGTGTGGTCATTCCTGTTTCCTTTTTTAAAAATTGGTACTACCACTGCTTCCTTCCATGATGATGGAATGTGGCCAACTATTACCGTTTTAAAAGCATTAAGTAGTAGAGGTGCCCATAATTGAAGATTACTTTTAAGTAAGTCGAGGGGAACCCCATCTGGTCCTGGCGCTTTTAGAGATATGCCCTGAGCTATCGCATCTTCGACCTCACTACGGAAACGGAATAGACTTAATTCATTGGCAGATTGTAAATCAATAGCTGTCTCATCCCTTTGTTCTTGTAATGGTATGCCCGAGGATACATTTTTTTTTAAATGGGCTTCCCAAGCTTCCCCTGTTATGGTTGAATACATTCTCCTAGCATCAGTAGAGAAGAGCAGACGGTTTATACCCTCCCAAAAACTCTTAGGGTCCTTAAGGGACCTGGCTATCTCTATGTCCTCCCAGGCTGTCCTTCTTAATTAGTTTTTCCTGGAATTAATAACTTTTTTGTAAATCTGTCTTACTGTCTTTACCTGGACCATATTCAGAGGAATCATTTGCAGGGCTTCCCTGAGATCTCTTTGCGCCTTAGAGGATTCAGCGTTAAACCATCTAATTTCAGGTAAATCCTGCTTCCTAATTGACTTATTTAGATTTTTTGCCAAATTTGAACAAATTGATTTGAAAGATTGTGTTACCATGTCTGAGGGGGAGTCAAAGGTTAGGCCGGTCATAAAATTACTTTGATTTTCTTTTAGAATGGTCTCCTCAAACTGCTTTGAGTCTACCGAGCTCCATTTCAGCCTTACCCTTTGATTACGGTTGTACTTTAGCAGGCATTCATCCCCTCTGACTTTCTGTGCTGTGACCTTGTGGGAGCGCAGGTTTGATAAACAGGCGAGGAGGCTGAATATATTTGCCAAGTGTTCTGATTTTATTGTCAGAAGTAACAAGCGGTTTGGGTTCAAGAGGGTTTTCTTCAGGTTCTTCCTCCAATGATGAACTGGATGATGAAAAAGGGGCCAATGGTCCTGGCTCCTCATCTTCTGAATCACAGGGTTCTCCCCGGAGGCTCATAAGAGGGAGAAAAAAAGAGCCGTCAGAACACTTTTCCTTGACTGTAGAGTAAATGCACCTGACACCACACCTTTTGTGCGCAAACTATAAGGTGAATTTAAATAAAATGAAGAGACGTGCCGAGGAAGGACTAAGTGAAGGGAGGAAAGTATTGGGACAATGGAATAAAGCAAACGTTAAGTCGCAGCTATTAAATTTACGTATCTGTTTCCCCTAGTATGTACAAGAACTATAAAGCAACAGAAGATCCCCTAACATCTCGTGGCTACGCTTATGTCACGTTCGTGTTGGAAACACCAGGCTCAGAACAACTTTGGGGCAGTACAAGTAGCTTATGTCAACTACCTATTAAAAAAAAAATAACTCTGCTTTCGCTTGGTAACTCGAGTCAAATTTAGCTACCCATGGTTAAAGAAAAGAAAACATCACGGTCTCCGCAACAGTGAAACACCCGGTCCCTTTAAACAGTGAGCCACCCTCCCGACCGCTGAGAAAACACACTAAGGAACCCCCGGATTCTCGACTGCCACCCGCGTTTCCCCCCTCCTTCTCAAGGAATGCTGGCACTCACCGGCTCTTCTGCAACTCTCTTGAGTTGCGGCCGCTCTACAGCATCCTCCGGAGGACTCCATCACTCCTCCGACTAAGGCTCGTCCGGTTCGGTCTCGGCCGCTTCACCGCTCCTTGGGTCTTTTCCAGGTGTGCAACTCCAAGGTTCGTTTCCTCCGCGTGGCTCCTCCAATGACCGTCCTCTTCCTGGTTTCACTCCCTCGATCTCCCCTCCATTTTTCCCTGTCTCGCTTTTCATTGGTTCCCTCCAAGAGTTTCCGGGATCTTCACCTTTCCCTTCCAGAGTCTTGTTGTGGTTCTGCGAAAACACGGAACAACGGCATGGATCTAGCGCCTGTGTGGGATCCCGGAAAGCGCATCGGGAAAGTGATACTGATGTCTGCGGAAAAGCAGCCCAAGACTCTATACCAGTGAGTCCCTCCTCACAGACATTTATTGATAAGGTAAGAGGATTATGATCGGTAGCGGGGTGTGGTTCAACAGCAAACCTATCTACAAACCATGTGTGTTTACTTTATTAGCATAAAATCAATTATACTTGCACTACCTCCCCCAATAGGTTGGAAACTGCACAGAGGGATTACTAACCATGGTGTTCATCATACAAAGATCATTTACCAAAATGATGGTATACAGTGCATCGCCTTGTGGTGTATGTTTAAAATGTGACACAAATTGGTTTTCTATATCAACTACCCCACACACTGGTGTGGGCTGTACAGATAAATGGTCCCCCACCCAATTAAACACAAAGGTTGATGATTCTTGGCCACATTATCAATCTCCTCTTTTAGTGTGTTAATGACCTCATTAATATTGGGGTCAAAGATATTGTAGTACCAATTAATTAATAAAATTGTTATGTCAGTTAAATTAAAAATTAAAATAAGCTGGCCTGTATCATTCTCTAAACCAAGTGTAACACAACCAGCACCACTGCTTATCTTGCAGACAAGTTCACCATCTCTGGTGATGTTTGGCACGCCCACAGCCTGGGCACCATCAGACTGCAGGCTACGAAGTATAAAAAAAGAATAACAAGACATCAGCTTTTTCCTTTCCGGCACTAAACATCAGACATAATATCCCTGGATCCACCAGGACCACCTCAATGTTGCTCCTGTTTAAGAAAGAACTGAAGATTCACTTCTTAAAAGAACATTGGGCCACAATGTATTAACCATACACAACCCAGCTTCCGCTCTATTCACTAAACCCTACACTTCTCTTTGACCATGCACAACAGTCTGCTACCCAATGGCTAATTTTACGCTAAAGAAATGGTAAATACATACATACATAAATACATACCACATACATAAAAGAAATTCCAGCTCAGAATATGTAATATTTGATCACATTTATAATTTTTCAAATCTATGAATATTCATCTGCCCAGCGACTCACAGAATGTGATATCATGAAAAAAGTAAAAACAGGATTATCAGTGTAATATAATACAGAGATCCTGTTAAAACCTTGACATAGACTACATTTTTAAGACTGTTTGAGTTTATATGCTCTAGAATGCCACAGAATAGAAGGGTTTATAAAATGGTTGATTTGAGTTGCAACTCAAGAAATTAAATACAAGTCATTACTGATGGCTAGCAAACTTGTAGAATCACCCATCCTTATTAATTTAATCTACAACAATCCAGTATTAATCCCGTGAAATGTGACAATAACATTTATAAACCCACAGTGATAAAAAGTAAACCACCCTATCCTCTTCTACCCAACAAATTGATTCTTTCAAGAGTTAAATAATCTTAGTACATGAACGAAGCATTGCTAAAAGAACATACGTTTCTCACAGATGCTCCAGTAATTGTTTGAGCAAGGGCACAACATTAGATCCACTTTAAATATCCAGAATGATTTCAGGTTGAAAGAAGATAGAGAACAGTTGAAAGAAGTCCTGAGACAAACTATGAGAATTGCTTTTAAGGGTGTTATAGACAAACCACCTGGCCCCTAACTAGTATTCAGATTTTGGAAATAATTATTCAGGAGTTTAAATGTATAGTGGGATATATTCAGGTCAAAGTCATTGGCATTTGTGTGGTTCTTAAATAAAAGCCGGGGTGCTGCTTCTAAAACTCACAATGGATTTAATTAGCTTTAAATTCTTTAACTGATAATATATGTGGTCCCACAAAACACCCTACAACGGATGCATTGCTTACTTTCAGCATCCATGACTATCAACATCTGAGTCCACAGTTAAATACTCAAATGCTTTTTCTTGAACGAGATCAGAATCATCAGACTATGCCTTAACATCTATATCTCCCTGAGAGATGTGATGTGTACCTACTCCTAACAAGTTATCCATTCTAAACAAAAAATGGTTCTCCAAATTTGCCTGTGGATAATGTCATTAGTGACACTCTGACAAAGCCAATTAAAGCTTTACCATTCATATTTGTAGAAATACTATAAAACATAAAGGAAAATGTATATTTTTTACCTATGTTGACAAATAAATAACTCAGGTGGTACATATTCAATCTATATTACAATCACTGTTCGAGAAAAATGATGTGTCTCGCAGAAAATATAATACACATTGTCCAGAAAAGGATAGTCAGTGATAGAAGTCCTCATATGTGACAGAATGGAAACGAGCTGTCAGTGTACACTGAAATACTGTATATGCTGGGCAAGTAAGCAGTGAGGAAATGAAAATGATATTGATGAATTCATTTAAACAAAAAGAAATACCAATTTAACATCAAAATTATAAGGTGCATGGAAAAACAGCCATGAAATAGAAATAATATAAAATTAAAATAATATAAAATATGAAAGAATTCTTATAGCACAATGATTGAGAAAATGTTGACTGCATGAACATCAACCACTATTTTTAGGTCAAGTCATATTCGAGTTTACTTTATGTTAGACCTGACGTCGTTGGTGTGGTATTACCTCAAAATGTCTGCCTACACCCCTTCTGTTTGCTGAATTTGTTTTTGTTTGCTTTAGGAGTCTATGCATTTTACAGCTGCTAACCAGTGCTAAAGTGTTTGTGCTCTCTCCTTCAACCATGGTAAAATTGGACTATACCTAATTGGTACATTTACATTTCTTGCAAGTCCTTAGTAAATGGTACTCCCAGGACCCAAGGCCTGTGAATTAAATGCTACAAGTGGGCCTGCAGTACTCCTTGTGCCACCCAGTGAAGTAGCATTTTAAAAACGTGTACCAGGCCTGCCTCTGCAGCCTGGAGTGCAGTTTTGAACTCCCATTTTGCTCTGGCAAAATAAATCTTTTGTCATGCCTAAATCTTCCTTTACCCCTAAGGTAGGCCCTAAAGCCTCATAGGGCAGGGTGCACTGTATTTAAAAAGTAGGCCATGTGTACTTAAGTCTTAGATGACATGACTGTGAGTGGCTCTGTTGTTGAGCTATGCATATTGCCTCCAAACAGTAACACAATGGTGGCTTAGGTGTGGATAGGAAGACTGGGGAGGGATTACACCCAATCCCCCAAACACTTCAAAGGGTATTGCCTCCAGCACATGCAAAGGAGCCTAACACCAGGTCTGCCTTTCATTTTGTCACTCCCATACAGTTTAAGCTTTGAAAAGGGAAGGGAGGGGAAGAATTTTCCTTAACCAAATGTAGGGGCAGCATAGGTGCTCCCCCATACAAATGCACCAGGTATAAATATTGGACCTTCAGAGCCACTCATCAGAACAATTCTGGACCTGTGAATGATTTAAAAGGACTACCTTGCTGCCAGAGAACAGCCCTACTGCTTGAAGGACTGCCATGCTGTCTGTGAAGAAATATTGGACCTGTTTGTCTCCATACCAGGCTACCAAGAGGGACCCCAAGGGTCAGTTGTCTGATCTCATGTGTGAGCTACAGGGACACAACGAGTTTCAGAGGTGTCCCTGCAGATGCCTAGCTCAACTGCTGCAACTGTACCTGCTTGGATCTGCAACTGGACCTACATGAGCCCTGCAGCTTGCCTCTGCTTGAGTGAGTCCTGATACCCAAGAGGAGCCCTCCCAGGTCTCAGATACATGGCTTGCATCAGTGAAATAAGTGGAAGCTCCTCCAGCAAGAACAGGTGAAAATCCTGAAGTTTTGGCTCTTCACGACCAAAGTTTATGCCAAGTCTCTGCTGCCCACGACAACCACCAACATGAGGGTCTGGTAAAACCAGATCTTCGCATCGTGAATGACTGTACATGGTGACCGGCAACACAAGAGCTGAATTTTGCGCTACAGATTATTCTTGACCATTGATAGGTACTTTTCTGTCTATTTTAGGGGTATATCAGTGTTAAAGATGCTGCATGAAAAAAAATCACTTCACATGAAAAGATATAACAATTCAGTGAATAATCAGAATCAATTTATGGATACAAATATAGAAAGATACAATTCTGGAGATTGCGAGTTAATCAAACCAGGATAGTTCATATGCAGTTAGAAAATTTGAGTTAGCATTGAGGGTACTGGCTAAAAACAAACTAATTTAGCTAGAACAATGGCACACCAAAATGAAGGAAAATATGTTTACTCCACATGCCATGACAACAAGCTCCATACCTGGCAAAAAGACATCAGTACATTGTGTAGGAATTTTTAAAGGCTGTGAAAACACACACAGTAAACTTTGCAGGGTCTCTGTCCCAGGTGGAAAGAAGAGAGGCTCTGCACAGCCTCATCCCTTCTCACTCCCTCCCTCAAATTTGGGTGATTGATACAAATATGAAATCAAAAAAATCCTTTTACATAAATATTGGGTTAAAAATATTGTCACTGCAAAAATATTAAGAAAAAGAATAAAGAAGGTAAGAATATAATATGGAATTATATAACATTGTTAACATTATAACAGCATTAATAAAGCTGTATTGAATGTCATTTTATAATTCGTTTTATATATATTTTTTTATCTTAGGTGTTAATTTTATTAATGCAATTGTTTAATTTTTTTGAAGAATAGTTTGTAATTTTTAATGTGAAATATTTTTTTTTAGATTTAATTAGTAACAGTTTAGTAGCGGTTGCGTTTTTTTAATTATAAGGTGTGAGGCTATTTAATTTATAAATGATTGCTTTTTGTTTTCAAATAACTGTTCATGTTATTACATATTTAATTGCTAATTTATTATATAAATTGATACATTGATCAATTTTAATTATTTAAGTGTATATTTTATAATTTTAATGTACATTTTATTTTTGTATAGTTAAATTAGTAATTTATATTTTAGTTGTGTGTTTGTTTTGTGTAGGAGGAATAGGGTGGGAAGTTATTCAAAATATATATTTATTTTACCAAATAATTATCTTATTTTAGTTCATAATTTAATTGACAAATACTTATGTGTATCACTTAATTGATTATTTGGTATGTAAATTATTTGTTGACATTAGAATAATTGTTAAAATATTATGTGTATTTAGTAATAAACTTTGTAAAATATTTTCTAGATTTATTATTGTTTTAATTGTATTTGTTTTACTTGTTTATTATTTTGATGTTAATATTGTTTTATTTATATTTTGCATAACTTATATAGTACATATATTCATTATTTTTACCTGCCATTTGTTTTTATTATATAGTCTGTATTTTTTATTTTGAATATTTTTCAGTACTTTTATGTGATTAGGCATTTAAGCGGGTGGTAAAAAAATTATTAGGCGTTGAAATTGTATATGTAACCCTTCCTTAATCCAACACTTTACATGATTTTGCTTACATTAGAGTGGGAATAGTAAATGTTACTCCTCCATATGCCTAACACCCTGCTGTTGCTTATATTGTAGTGGGAATAGTAAATGTAACCCCTCCAAAGTTGAACATTTTCCCTGCTAATACCAAGGGGCATATCATCAAGCTGAATACCGCCGCTTTAGCGGCCCTTTTTGGCCGAAAAGTGGCGATTTTGTCAACGCTCACTCATCAAGGACACGCTAACGCGTGTTACCTTGAGTAAGCAGCCCTTCAAACGCCACTTTGCATGTCAGCAATGAATATCGCTAATGACATGCAAAGTAGGCGTTCCCTTACATTTCTCTGAGAAAATCGGCATGTACACAGCAGCGCAATATTATCAAGCCATGAGCAAACCCACGATAAAATAAAATAAACCTTGCTAACTGCAGTTATCGCGCATTTGCTCTGCCTGCTTTGTAACTGACTTAGCCATACTTATTATGGCAGTTGGATTGTGCGACTGAAGTCTTAGGGGCATATCATCTAGGAAACACGATAAATATTGCATTTCCCGCTTTCGGCGATTCTGTTTTACGACGCTATTGCAGGATTTAATCGCCGTGGAGATCTGCCTTGGTAATAGCTCGATATCTTGGCGATTAAATCCAGCGATACGCGACATTAAGGAGAATCGCGGAAAGCGGGAAATGCAATATTTATCGTGTTTCCTAGATGATTTACCCCTTAGTTTGGAGTGAGAACAATATATCTAACGCCTCCATAGTCCAGCACCTTCCCTGCTGCTGCTTAAGCTACAGTGAGAATTGTAACTCTAACCCCTCCAAAGTTCAACACTTTCCCTGATTTTGCTCACATGGGCGTAGGAATACTAAATCAAAACCCTCCTTTAAATCAGGTTACACGTATGTTTGGGGTCTGTATATTTACATTAAGTATTAAAAATATTTATTTTTAATTATATGATTATTTTCCAGATTAAATAAATTACTTACAAGATATATATTAACATTCTGAGATACCTATATTCTTTTTGCAATATTGTGTTCCATAATATTTTTGACACAGTAGTTTGTTAGTTTACATACAAAGTATGTAAACATGCAAAGCAAGTACTCTCAATGCTTTTGTAGCTGATATTTTCAACATATTTTTGTAAGTTGATGTTGTCGTTATCAATATTCTGCCATACAAAACAGCATGGGTGTAAATACTGTGCTTCCCACATCCACAGCAGAGCTTGCCCTACCTATCAACATTCTCAATCCTCTGCCCCATGTCCAATTATGGCCCTGCCACTCAGACTTACCATCTGTTGTTAGCAGATGATGAATCTGAGAGGTAATGCTCCCTGTAATTCGAGGTCTGCATGGTCATTCATGATTCTGGAAACTACAACCTACACCAATACGACATTGTTTTTGGATCTTATCCAAATATGTCCTTTTAAATGCATAATTTCCAAACATATGGAGAACACATTTTTGGGGGGGAAATCTCAAAACTCCCTTTTTAACCCAATCTTTAAATCCTAATCCATTCCTGTCAGTGTCAGTGGATAGAGGGGTTTTATGGTGAATTACCTCACTGTTTCCATGTCTAGTTATGATAAATTGAATGGTACAGGTGTGATTTTAAAAATATATATTTCTCATAAATACAGAAGTCCGTTTTTCAACCTTAAGGGTGCACTTCAAAGTGCTACAATTTGTGAGAGACGCCATCTTTTTACTTGTGGTCCAGGCCTATTTTCTTTTGCAAGACCACTCAGGAGGAGGTTCAGGTGTGGTGAAGGTTGACTGGTATTGGAGGACAGCTGGAGGTATACACAGACTGGCGGGCAGGGATAAGGGTTAATATATCCTTATAGCCTGCTGCCCAGGGCTATATCGATTGTTAAAGGCCCTGAACCTGTATTATAGGTTGGAGATGCGGGCAATAGCGTATAAAGAGAGAGAGGATCTCTAACAAACGGTATAGCTTGAAGCAGAAGGGGCAGAACATTTTTTGGTTGTCTCACATGGGATTCTGGGTAAGTAAAGCGACAAATAGTTCAGTTTAGCACACATTAAGCAATTAACGCTGGTCGTATTTGAAGACTAATAAGGCTAATAAAACATTCCACTCACTGAAGGTAAAATAGCCTAAATTTAAAAAGCAGAGACAAACATTGCAATGTTGGTACAGAAGAATTGTACCAGCCATTAATTGCCCCGTTCCACTTCATTCTCGTCAGTAGAGCTTCCAGCATTCTAATATTACAATTGCCCTTTCTTGTATTACAGCAAACAAAATTATAACACCCAACTGATAAGAAATTATGAATGTTATAATTCCTAGTTTATAATTTTACAAACTCAATGTGATTGGCATTTTATTTTTAAAATAGCTCACAAAAGATGTAGCAGAATAAGCATATGCACTATGTATTGTAAACAAAAGACTCTGGTGAACTTTATATTGAATGTAGCTCTAATTAGTATAAGTCTATCTAGTGAAAGTCTGACGGTTCTTACGTTTACACTTAGTTGCTTTGGTTTCTCCCCCTAATGGGTTCTTGCAGCACTCTCCGCATACTCTTTCTTGTCTGCCATGAATGATGGAACTTTGTATAGTTGCTGACACTTTTAATGCTTAAGAACCTAATGTACAAGATGCTCCCATGTGTTTTAAAGGGTAAGATAAAATGTCAAAATTGTTCAAAAGTATCATGTATATTTTTTTACTCAGAAAGTTACATGCTGGAAACTCTAATCAGTCCACTTGGACTTTTGAAATCCCCTGTTATCGCAGCAGTGTAAAGATTGGACTTTATAGAAGGAAATGGTATTTTGATAGAACATTCCTCTGAGATAAACCTTCTGCTGTTGTCAATGTAGGCCAAAATGCCAGTGGGGAGCATAGCATCTGACCTCAGTCAATTAGTGAGGTCACCCGTCTCCTGGGTTACTTTAATCTTTAGAATCAAGTCTTACACCTTAATGAAATTTTACAGATAGCCACACAAGACATCCGTGTAGAATAAAAACAATTTCAAGTCTATACAAAAATTGCACAGCACATGTTTTTGATTTTCCCCTTCTCTCAGAATGTATTCAATTCAGAGGATCTTTCTACTCATTTTCGTTTGCAATGCTTAAAATTGTGTGTAATTTTGGCGGCGAGAGCAAATAAACGAGACTTGCAAAACGCTCTGTTCTCAACAATCATTTAATTTTGTTTGTGTGTTGAATTGAATATGTTTCGTATGTATAAAATATATTTTGTGTTACCAGTGCAACAAACACAATTAAAACATAGGGACTGATTAAACAAAACATTTGCAAATTGCAAAACGCGCAGTTTATAACTTCTGATGCACCAAATCTACGTGTTCGGTGATTCAGACACATTTAGGGGCAGATTTACAAGCCCCTTGTGCCACTTTAGCGTCACTTTTCCCTTGTTGAATGTGGCGCAGGGGGTCTGTAAATAACCACCTTATAATTTATGAAAGGAGAGTATTCAAAAGCCATACATTTGACCGGACCTGGGAGTTACCTGTTGAAATGGAATTCTATCCTCTGTGTTAATTCCACCGGCATTGTTAGAAAATTCCTAGCTTTTTCTGAGGACATATTCGACCAGGTAAAACTTGGCAGAATATGCTCCCTGAAAGGTTTCAGTTTATTGGTAATTATATTCGGGAATTAAGCACTCATTTGATCAGTAACTCCCCATTTCTTAATGGCACTTCAGAATAGTGCTGCAACACCACACCAGAAGTAAGCGCACCTCTAGGATTTAGGGGTTCTGAGTCTAGTGTAATGGCATTGAAGCATGAAGTCCCAAGAGCTCTTTAGCCTCTCAGAGCCACCTGTTTGTTACTGAGAATCCAGGGGAGAGTCAGGAGTGGAAAGTATAGAGTGTGAAGTGGGATGTTAGAGCCCCATTTATTTTCTATAGCTCTATAACTGCATTGAGAGGGTTAGCAAAATAAGTACCAGTGATACCTAATGGCAAGTCAGGGATCACAGCTGCTACTCATGACTTATACTTTGCCTGTTCATAACCATTGTCCGGAGTGGCACAGTGGGGGGAACCATTGGTTGGAATATAACCTCCAGCAATGCCAGTGGTAAGACTATTTGCAAGCATTCCTCCCATCACCTTTTGTGTACTTGGTGTAACTCCCTAAGAGGCCAAAGGTATGCTCCGACATGGGTCCCTTTCTCACTGTGCCACAGGATCTAAGCTGTACCTCACTGACGAGAAGTAAATTGTACAAGCCAGTCTGGGGTTGCTTGTGTTCCCATCTACTGTGGGCCTCGTCTGGCCATTTCGGATGGACTGTTCCCGTGAGGAGCGGTGCCAGTGTTTACTGCATAACGTGGGCCTCTATCTGGAGACCCACACTCGGTGAAAAAAATAGGGGTGGAAGGTTACTCAGAGTGATTGCCAGGGGTTTAACTATTTGTAAACATTCCTCCCATCACCTTTTGTTTGCTTCATGACCAATCCTAGGCCACTGAACAAAGTCCAAACGTGCGCATCCCAAAGACAGCACTGGAAACTTTCAACTGGGTGAATTGACTTAAACATGCTTCCCCCTTTGTGAATCTTGTGTAAATTGCTCATGTGCCATTTCAAATGTTTTACAGTTTCAGGCGAGACTTGTGCTGTGATAAAGTCTTTGGACTTAAACAAAATATTATTTAGAAATGTTTTGATGTTGATACTTTTCTCACTTCAATGATATATTACAATGTGGTAATATCTTATGATCTTGCTTGTGGGCAGATGTATGAAATGTGCCGAGAGCTAAAGCAACTGTTTTTACTTCAGGACAAACACACCTCGATTGTTAGAAATCCCAAATTACACAAGTTATCTGTTGGAATGGGCCATGGCACGCAGATGCGCTTTGTTGTAAATCGTAACCAACTAACAAACAAATAGCATACAGAGCAGTGAATATATACAGTTTGAGGGCCTTTAAGAAAAGATAATATAGCTTTATTATTGCTTTATATGTAGACTGAAATCAGCTTTATGCTATAGGACTCTTGATCTCGTAAGAGGGAGAAAGTGGTAAATTCAATTTACATGACTAAAGATAAAGATGGGTTTGTCTCATGCAAATGCATAGACACTATGGGCCTGATTACGATGCTGGTCGGACTGCAATTCTGACTGCCACAGCCATGGTCCGATTCAACCGCAAAGGCCGGGAAAGCTCCACCTGCCATATTACGATGCAACTGCTGCTACTACAAAGGTCTCATCATTGGCGATGCCCCCCTCCCTAGACATATCACTCCAAATGGTTACAAATGCACAGGAAACATGTGCAGTTGCACACACATGCATGGAACATGTGTGGGCATGCCTTGTGCACCATTTACCCCATTGCTGGAGTGTGGTGATGCGTGCACAGCCAAGTAAATGGGGATAATTGTCACATGAGGACCAGATTCTGCTGCCCATAGGAATGCCCACTTCGGGGAGCAGTTGCTGAGCTGTAGGGGGAACTTGGAAGAAGGGATCCACAGAGTTCACCAGGAAAATAGGGAATCGCCTGAGTATTCACCTCCTTTACTTTGTTTACAGTGGCTCGAGGCAGGCAGTCCGATTGCCACGGTCGGGTCGTCAGAAACCTGCATCGTAATACAAATGGCAGTTGGATTTCCCTGTACTGTCATATGGCTGATGTTCCTCTCCCACTGCTAACTCAGTGGTTGGAGGAAGGCTATCTGAGACGGCAATCTGTCAGTGGTCGGTCGGAGTACAGGCTGGATGCATCGCAATCTGGCGGTCAGACCAATTGCTTCCGACGAGATCTTTGGTGGTCCGTCCCCATCCGACAGGGCCACGGAATGTGGTTCAACTGTCATTGTAATCAAGCCTTTATTAATTGATTGAGTTGTGAATGCAAAGTGTGCTCTGAGTCCAATCTCAAACATATCTGAGAATAGAAACAGCACTTTCCCAGGTTTATACCAAACCATCTAGTGATTGGTGGAACTTCTAAAGATGGTAGGTGAACTTTAGAGCCCATATTAGTTATGATGCTTTGCCACAGTCAGGGTGATGTTGAATTTAGTTCCAGACAATAAAGTCCTCTATCCCTTGTGATGTAAGGGAAGGTGCATTTTCGAAAACTAGGCATGGCCTTCTTCAAATGCACATATTGTAGAACAGAAACTGAATTTCTGACAAAACCAGAGTTTCATTTTGAAACGGTAGTGTTCTTTTATTTATCATTCTTAGTCCCCTTGAGATGCACTAGCAGTATCACTTTGAAAACTTGCACATTCAGCTGTTTTGAACCCATCCTTATGGACTGGGTGAATGGCCATTAGAGAACCACCAGGAGACTGCCCCATAGGTTTTATATGAAGCTTCTGGTAAAAACATTCAAAAAGGATTTTTCTTACTTAAATCACCCAACCAGTCTTATCACTTATGGTGCTACCTAATATTTAGGAAACCAGTCTTTTTAGATTGAAGTTGCATCCCTTTTTTACCAGTGCTGGGTCAATGCTTGATCTGTGTAAACAAACCTAGCAATGGTAAATACAAAAGCACAAATACATTTATGAAGTTCCTTTTTGGGCAAATATTATGACGGGATTCCAGAAATGTAGCACTTTTGTCACAAATGAGGTTTTATCAGATCACTGCAACACTGAAAACTTTTAGAATTGTCTATTTCATTGGTCCCTGCCAGTCCAGTGGTTAGAATTGGAGTGTCCTCATTGTTCTTCATGCCTTATTTTATTTTTTTATGGTTCATCGGTCCAATTGAAGGAGACCACACACCAGAGTTCAATAAGATTAGGTATTCAATAAGAACAGGTATTCAAATATCGAAAAGATCATCCTTTATTGATCATCAAGTTCTTGTAATGAAGTCCAACGTCCATCCTATGTTCAAATTGTCACAGTCATTTTGATGATTCATCACAAAATAATGACACTGTATGCTTAGTGCGTTGTCGATCAAGAATCAAACACATAGATCCAAGCAAAATGACTGTCACAATTAATCACTCAAAGGATTGAAAAAAATATAATTTACAAAGTTTTTCCAATTTGAAAAACGTTTCTACTTTTCCTTATACCTTACCATAGAGATCTCAGAAACCGAGGTGGGGAGCTTCATAATATACAGCATATGAAAGGTTTTGCTATATTTTACCATGCAGAGATACCACCCCAACTGTGGTGAATTCACCATGGGAGAGTACAGGGAACTTGTTCCCTATAATTTACAGTACTGAGCTCTCCACTTCGTCTGTGGATTCTCCCTGTGGTAAACTAAGGGAATAGTAAAGAAGTTTATTCAACTTGCAAAGAGTTTACTACAAAAAATGTTGGCCAAAATATTAATATATACTTTTTATATATGTATTTTAATTGTACACCTAATGAAACAAAATGCTACAGCAATATTAACTGCATTTTGACTTAAAAAATAATTATTTAAAATATAATAAATTACATAAAGTATTTTTCTAAAGATTAAACTAAAAATAAATTCCCAAGTAAAGTAAAAAGTAAATAAAATGATTTTATTTTATTTTTGATTATGTATTAATAATTAGTAAAAGTGGTGTACAAAATTAATTTACAGGAGTGTATTTTTATTTTGCATGTTAATGGTGCATTCATTTTTTAATTCAAAGCATTATTACAATAGTTTAAACTAAATTGAAAATATGTACTAATTCTTTAAATATTTTTTAGCATTACCTTGTATTTATTCATAAATGTAACCATTTAAATTATTTTAATTTAATTTATCATTATTTCCTAGGAGATTTATTTTAAGTCACTAACTCTACTGATTTCAATGGGAGGGTGTTGCAGTACCAGTACTAGTGGTTGACCATGTGTAGTGCTGGACTTACTACAGCTCTGAGTTAGAGTAGTTTACTAACGTTTTGGGTTCCTTCTTGACTGTAGTAACTTTAGAAGTGCAGTTTGTGAATAGGAAAGAGCTAATTCTTTTGTGGGTGGTTAGATGTCCCTCCCTAAATCCCCTCCTTGACCTTCTCTTAACCCCTCTTTTTTTCTTTATTTTCTTTATAAAGTTTTGTATAGCCGAACAAGACCCAGGCGGGTATCAGAGCGCTTCACAATTTGGATGGGTAGGGAATAATAGTTGGAAATACCCAATGTTATTTATAAATGCAAACATGAGCAGGTTCCAAGGGGGTACCAAAGTACATCAAATTAAGAGTAAGAAATATAACGTACTGGGAGAAAAACATACATCACTTAAAAGTGCATACCAGGCGAGGCTGGGATTAAAAGATGAACACCAAACTAGTAAACAATCTGGGGACAGTGAGTAAGGAGTGGAGTCATGGCCAATTAAGGCAAGAACTTGTTCATTAGGATTGTTTTTCCTTCCTTTTTGAAAAAGAAAACGTGGAAGAGATTGGGCGGACTTCCGGTGGAAGAGAGTTCCAGATGTTCAGGGAAGTGCCTGAGAAGGCTCTGTGGCTCGTACTCTTTTTGTGGAATATCTGCGGTTTCAGAAGCATTGAACTTGCACTTTGTGATGGTCTACACTTCCAGATAATACAAGCTTTAGAGCCAAATAAAATTTGGTCTTAAGATAGAGGGCTTTGTGAGCCAAGCAGGCAATCTTCAGCTGAATTCTTGCTTCCTAAGGCAACCAGTTTAGAGATTTTAGGACTGTGGATATGTGAGTGTTTATTTTCGTACTAGTAATCAATCTGGCTGCGGCATTCAAAGAGTCTCTTAGTGGGACCCAGGTAACTTTGGGAAGGCCACGGAGCGTTGCACTCCCATAGTCTAGCCTAGACAGTACAAGTGCTTGAACCGCCTGCTTGAAGTCATCTTGTGGGAGGAATAGTTTGAGATTCCTGAGTATACTCATCTGTTGTTTAGAGCTCTTTCTTATATTTCTATCCAGTTTGATTCTGAGGGATTTAGCAGATTTAATGATATGGGAGGAGCAGTTGAAGGCTGTGAGGTTTTTCAACCAGAGGTCGATCTTGGGGGTGTGATTAGGAGGCGAGATGTGAAGGAATTCCATTTTGGAGGTGTTGAGCAAGAGGTGATTCTTAGTTAGCCAATTTTGAGTATTCGTCAGGGTATCGTTGAGTGAAGTGAGGTCATCATGGGAGTTGATTTTCAGATAGAGTTCAGTGTCATCTGCATACTTGTGAAAAAGAATGTGAGCAGAGTTTAGTGCATTTGCTAATGGTTCTAATAATAAATTGAAGAGGATGGGTGATAAGGCAGACCCTTGTGGAACCCCCATAGATACTGCAGCGGTCTGGGAAAGGGAATGATTCACCTTGACTCTTTGAGATCTGTTGTGGAGGAAGGAAGTAAACCATTACTATACCGGTCCTGAGAGGCCCATCGTCTGTTCTAAAATGGATAAGAGGTTGTTGTGATTGACAGTGTCAAACGTGGAGGAAAGGTCGAGGAGGATCAGGAGGTAGGATTCTTTTGGTCTAGCATTTTTAAAATGTCATCCAAGATATGAGTGAGAGCAGATTCTGTGATGTGACCTCTCTGAAATCCAGACTGATGTTGGACCAGAAGATGGAAATTCTCTATGTGTACGCAAAGTTGTGATACTACAAATTTTTCTAGAAGTTTAGCCTGAGTGGGGATGTTGGAAATAGGACGGAAGTTATTAAGAGCAGATATTTTGGCATTAGTTTGTTTTAGGTTGGAGGTACCTGACCAGCTTTTAGGCAGTCGGGGATCATGCCTTGTGACAGTGAAGCATTGACAATCTTTGTCCAAAGGGGGATGATGGTAACTCTGATTTCTTTGAAGATGTGCGGAGGTAGTGGGTCTCTGAAGTGGTTAGATGGGTTGATCATAAGGAGAATGTTGGAAATGTATGTTTTGCTGAAAGGAGTAAAGGTATTCCACGTGGCGTTGTTCTTGGTGCTAAGTCTCAAGGAATTGAGGCTCTCTTGGTTGGCAAAGGGAGAAGCAAACCCATAGGATGAGAGCCCTTTCTTTAACTCCTTCCTATTCCACACCACTTTAGTAGTAAGTATTCCCCATTTTACTGCCACTCCCCTCTGTCACTCCCACATTTGCTACTAAAATATATGCTTATATGTGGAATAATTCTGCACTCTGAGCAGAGATCTCTCCAGAGAAAAAGATAGGAGAGGTTTGTGAATCAGCCCCAATAAGTTTATTTTGAAGATAGAACAAAAACACTGACTTGCATGCATGTACAATTTGCCAGTGCCTCTAAGCAGTTGAGTGATGGATGTTACTGAACCATATGAAGCTCTCCTCCTGAAAGAAGATAATGGCCAAAATATGATCGTTCTTCATGGCTGCAGGAGCTCAGACAACCACCAACTCCACAGATCAAAGTGACAACCCTGGGACTGATCATGGACTCTATCCTCTCACTCCATCTGCAGGTCAATCAAGTGACAAAGTGCACCTTTTGACACCATGATAACATTGTGCTGCAAATTACATGATCCTGGATTCACCTGTTGGGTGCAGTCTGTAACTGCACTTGTATTTTTTTTCCACACTTTCACTACACGAGGTGCCAGTATATTTGGGCCCAACTATGACTACACTGCATGCTTCAAGGAATTCATAATACGGCCACCAAAAAACATCTACAATACTGTAGCACATACATCTAGCCCTCCAATATGTCACCTGGCAGCCAGTTGCAACAACTATTACTTTCATGGCTCTTTGTATGACCCTCTTGGTGATTAGTGGCTTGAGACTGATCTGTCTTTACATCAAAATCTGAATCAACTGTGTTAAAATGGGGGTGTTAAAAATTCTATCCCTTAATATATGTGGATTAAATGATGTGAAAAAAGGCAACTGGTAACAGTCGGATTGCAGTCTATAGGGGCTACTATAGTCTGCCTACAAGAGACTCATATTGAGGGTTCTCATATGCTAAAATCATTGGGATATAATGTGATAGGTGCAACCACACAAGGTGCTCGGGTTAGAGGGGTAGCAATTTTAGCAAAAGGTTCAGGAGCAGGGAATCACTTCACTAAAACTAAGCGGGACAAACACGGGAGATGGGTGATCACAGAATATAAACCTGGAAAATCCCAGCCAATAACTATCTGCTCTATTTATGGGAATAACACGGATGATCCCTCAGCTATACATCAAATATCAAACGAACTTACTCACTGGCCCCTACCACTAATAATCTGTGGGGATTTCAACATAAATCTTTCTCACAATTGGTCAACTGGGAATGACTGGCAGTACCGTGGTCGAAAACCAAAAGTATTCAGGGCTTTTAAGCAGCTATGTCTGACACACGGACTCGTGGATGGGTGGCAATCATCCAACCCCAATGATCCAGGGTACACATTTTTCTCAAACCCTCACCATACACACGCAAGGCTAGATTACTTTTTAATCTCCAATTCATTAAGATCCACGTCAGTTTTAAAAAAATTACCCCGGGTACTCTCAGACCATAATCCTCTGTTATATTCAGTAGATTTAGCCCTTACACACCAGGAACAAAGAATTTGGACCTTCGAGAGATCCTTGCTACTTGAAACTGAATATTGTAAACACATGAGAATCTGGATTACCAATTTTTTGAAAGATAACAAAGGGAGCACAACAGTAGACTATGTGTGGGATGCCTTGAAAGCAGGAATTAGGGGAGAAATAATCCAATATTCTCTATGATCTAGAAAGCAAGAGAATCACTAAATGCACTACAAGAAGCACTAAGGGGGGCTGAGGAAAACCTGATAATTATAACAAGAGATCCTTCTACTATAGAAGAAATAACTAATGTTCAAAACCAGGTGGCAATCGCCAAAGCGGCAATTACAAGTATTTATACTACCAAAGCGGTGCAAAAAGCTACTGCCCACCGTGAAAAAGTATATGAGATTAATGAGCTAGTCGGCCATTAGTTGGCTATACGGATGAGACAGCAGACATCTCAGAACATCATAAGGGAGATACAGGACCCAGTAGAGGGCAGGATATCCGACCCTGAAAAGATCAGAGAAGCATTTTGGCGCTTTTATAGCACTTTATATAAGGAAGAGCTTGAAGTAGAACTTGGAAAGATTAATGAGTACCTTGAAATTGATAATTTTAACAAACTTAATGCAGCTGATCAAGGAAACTTGGAGGTAGCCTCTAACTTAGAAGAAGTCATAAAAACTGTGAAGGATCTTCCCCGGGGGAAAGCAGCCGGGTTAGACGCTATCCCTCTGGAATTCTATACCGTATTCATGGACCAACTTAAAAATATATTATTAGATCTATGTACACACATATTTAGAGGAGGGCAACCTCCCATTTCGTGGTCCAGGGCAAAAATTGTCATCTTTCCCAAAAAACAAAAACCCACTGACTTAATGGGATCATATCGTCCTATCACCCTAATAAATGTTGATTCAAAGATTTACTCTAAAATATTAGCTAACCGTATCTCACCTATTATCCATAAAATCATATCTGAATCCCAGCACGGCTTTGTCCCCGGGAGGGAAACCACAAATCACACTCGACGAGTGATCAGCTTGTTAGACAAAACTGAGGTGGCAGGAGACCCAATGGCACTAATACTTCTCGATGCAGAGAAAGCATTTGATAGGGTCTCGTGGCCATTCCTGTGGCAGGCAATGTCCCGGGTGGGATTTAAAAAAGGATTTATAGGGGCTGTCCAGAAATTGTATATAAACCCCCGTGCCGCGGTCATGGTTAATGGCAACCTCACCAAAGAACTGACAATTACAAGAGGCACTAGGCAGGGATGCCCCTGTTCCCCGTTGCTATTCGCAATCTACATAGATCCTTTTATCCGACGATTGGAATGCAACGGGGGCATAGCTCCCATCTCAACACAAGGTTATTTAACAAAAACATTAGCTTATGCCGATGACATCGCCATAGTGACTGCTGATCCAAATTCGGCCATGTCTATTATTGAAACAGAGGCAAAAACTTTTGGGAAACTCGCAGGCTATGCTTTGAACCAAGGAAAGACACAAATCATATTAAATAACAAGTGTGACCTGAGAGACTCCAGAGTAAAAGATAAAGCTACTTATCTAGGGATAACTATCACATCCAAACTGGAAAACCTAGTGGACTTAAATCTAAAGCCTTTAGTAGATACAATGCAAAAAAACCTCCGTCGTATTAATAATTTACATCTATCGCTGATCGGTCGGGTAAACGCACTCAAAATGGTCTACTTCCCAAAAATCCTGTACATGTTTAGAGCTATAAATCTGGAAATTTCAGATCACTGGTTTAAAACAATGGAGCGTGCTTTCTCAAGCTTTCTTTGGTCTTACACCCAACCTCGACGTGCTTCTAAATCTTTGACGCTCTCAAAAGAAAAAGGAGGACTCGCCCTCCCGAACTTAAAGGTATACTATTGGGCAACAGTCTTGTTATATAGCCATGAGCTCTTTCATCTCGATGGGATAGAAACACCACTGGGCAACAGCTGCACGTCTATTTATCAACTAATCCTGGGTCACAAAAGTACGGGCTATCTATGGAGACACCTTTTTGACAGCTACCACAAAAAAGTCAGGTTAAAAACACTCCTAGGATCTTTCATAGTATGGAAAGCTGTGAGAAAACTACTTGGTATAGGACGTATATCTTTCTACTCCCCTCTTCAAAATAACGCTGTTCTACCTGAAATATTTAGCGGGGTATGCATGAACAGATGGAAGGCTGCGGGAATTACCCACATAGGATGTATGATCTCCTCAGGAGGGTTATACTCCTTTGAGGATTTACGAGAAAAATATCACCTGGAATGGAGAGACTTTTTCAAGTATCTCCAAATAAGAGACTTTATATTGCAACATAATAGAGAAAATAAACTATCTTGTGAGATTGATATTGCTAATATATTAAGTAACCCCAGGAAAAAAATCAGGATTGGGGGGATGTATGCTCTTTTACTGTCTCACTTTCCGGATGATTTACAGAAAATTACACAAAAATGGCAGAACAAACTTAATATCACATCAGAAGAATTTAAACTTGCATATGATCACTCACAATCTGTTCTAATGTCAACAAAATTACAGACTCAATTTTACAAAATATGCTTTTTTATGTACTATACCCGGACAAAATAGCCAAATGGGGGAGTGGGAGAGGTACATGTTGTTTTAGATGCAATTTACCAAGTGCTGATTGTTTACATATATTCTCTGCGTGTGACTGCTTAACATCTTTGAAATTAAGTATTGAACGCTTTTTATCATCGGTTTGAAATGCAGCAATCACCCTCCCCGATGAAACAGTTATGTTGGGTATAACGAATCTGACTAATCCAATAATTGGGCACAAATTAATTTTTATAGCAATGGCTGTTTTAAGAATCTGCATAGCCTCTGCCTGGCTTGACTCCATCGCCCCATCATTCCAACAATGGTTTTCAAGACTGCTAGCCATATATAATTTAGAGATGGCTATTTACAAGACAAAAGGCAGGAAGCGACGGATAAAAGGGTTCCAAATTTGGCTTCCTCTAAGGGAATGGTCTCAACGCCAAAATAGCACTTAGCTACACTACAGCTTATATATCAGAAAATCGAAGTATCTGTATATCTAAATCATGTTTAAATAACTTGCTATACTTTAATTGAAGAGCACAATCTCTCAATGTTTTTTTTTCCTTTTTGTTTCTCTTATGAATTACTAGCTTCCATTTCTTTCCTCCTTTTACAAAAATATTGTTTTTCTTATCATCTTCTAAATTCATATCAATATTGCCTGTCCCGGAGGGGGGAGGGGGGAGACAAAATGCATGTTTGTTGTAAAAAACCAAATAAAGATATAAAAAAAAATCTGAATCAACTACCAAAAGAGGAATATACTGTTCCAGTGTGGTCCCACTCTTGATAATCATTTCTTTCAGATATCAAAGCTATGAAACTCTTTCATAACATGAAGTAGGATAATTATCAACTATTGAGAATTCAAATTCAGCTGTCTGCTACCTATGAGATAACAGTTTGACATAATTGGCATCCATTTGCAGCTAGCAATCCAGTTTCTCAACTTTTTTCCAGGTGACTTCAATGCATAAAGTCTGCTATAATCTGTGACACAATTTCAACACACCTCCGTACCTAGTTAACAAACTCCAACATTCTATAGTAAGGCTGCTCCACAAAAGCACACCCCCTGAATATGCATAACAAAGAGAATCGTTCATTACCCTGACTCATTCCGAAAAAATGATGGGGGATTGTTAAGGATATGAAGTGTTCTTCAAATGCAAGAATGCAACACAATGCAATGTAAAATACATGAGGGGTGGGCATGGTCTAGCCAGTACATTTATTTTAGACGTATTGGCTTTCAATGTTATTAATCTGATTTTCGACCAATATGAATGATTCTGCAGATTGACATGAATCAAACCCCCATTTAGAGGGCCATTGAGCAAGCAGGAACTACTGGACCCAGCTGTGGTGGCTGGGGCCTTTTACTCCTGATGTCAAGGATCCTGGCCTACTATGGGTCCTGAGCAACTGGGCCAAGTACCCCTTCATCACTTGACTCTCAGTAGTAATGTGGGCCAGCAATTCAAGGCATCTTGGGGTGGGGGTTGGGGGGTAGATACAGGGAGGTGAACACAGGCTCACAGCTTAAAATACGCACAGCAGCAGCAATAAATGATTGTTAAGTCAAGTACTAACTTTTATGAAAGAAGAAGTATTTATTTATTTTACAACTACCATCACAATGGGAAATATAACATTCACAAACAATTGTCAGAGTCCCTTGGGATCAGGGCTTCAGTGTTTCTTAGGCAGTTCCCTGTATCCCACTCCCTGTGTCCCACTCTTGCTTGGTTCTGGTGGCCTCCTCTGGCATCTGGGGTCATTGGCACGCCATCACACATGGGCTACAGCCCACTCAGCATGGCAATATCTTCAAGGTGTCCCCTCCTGACATTTGGGGTTGCCAGCTTTCCACTGCACATGGGCTACAGCCCACTCAGTATAGCAGCCTCCTCATGTAGGCACCTGCTATCATATGGAGTCACCAGTTCCTCACTGCCCACAGGTGATGACCTGTTCAGTGCAGCAACGATCATGACTCACCTCATAGCGGCTCCCCTCTGGCATATGAGAGTTGTTGACTTCCTGTGCAAATGAGCAACTACCACATTGGTGTAGCAGCTGTTTCCTCACACCTCTTCAAGGGAATCCACTTGACAGAGCTCCCTGTTGGGCCTCCCTGCATCCAGTGCTTCCTCACAGGAAACACTAGACTTGGCAAACAGGAAGGCACCAGTGCTTCATGCTTCAGGGCAAGTGGTCTTGGATTCCTTGGGTGATGTCTCCTCACCCAACTAGGAGACTAGCACGACTTGTCACAGGCAGAAGTCTTTTAGAGGCTTTTCTCTTTGCACAGCCCAACTGGCTACTTGAAATTGTACAATTTTGGGGTCTCAAAATCCCCTTCTTATTGTCCATTTCCAGAGACCAAATGTGATTTTGAGTCTGTCTTTAAAGTTTATATTGGTGGTCTGCATCCATTTAAATTGTCCACTTCTCTTCCCTCTTTTCCTCCAGAAAGC
Organism: Lissotriton vulgaris; assembly: GCF_964263255.1. Classification (NCBI taxonomy): domain Eukaryota; kingdom Metazoa; phylum Chordata; class Amphibia; order Caudata; family Salamandridae; genus Lissotriton; species Lissotriton vulgaris. The sequence continues at coordinate 966,030,269 of NC_141693.1, read as the reverse complement.
ATTTTGTCACACCAGGAGTGACTTCAAAGGTGATAGCTCCACAGCACAGGCCATGGGAGTGACCAGGAGTTCACATCCGGATTTCAGCCACAGTAATATGTGTATCACAAAATGTTAGAACGGGGCCTCAGCCCAACTCATATCATCCTCATGTTCTTCCTGGTGTCCAGGGCCCTTCCTTGTGACCTCTATATGAAACAAAGAGCACCCTTTGATGGGTACTGGGGAAGCCTGGCTCTCTCTTTCTCCATTATGTCCCACCTAGTTTACAGGAATTGAGCAATAAACACACCGGTCTGGGGGATTCCTCTACATCCTCTCCTCATAATGGAACCCAGAGTCAGCCTTGAATTGTACCATTAGTAGGCACACGTAAACCCACCTCATGCATATAATATACATGCATTGCATAGCACAACAGCCTTCATTTATTGTACCTCCCACAGGCACACAAACACCCAGCATCTGCACATAACACACTGCACAGTTCTACATTTTCCCTGTATTGTATCATTCACAAGCACACATACACCCAGCACATATACACCTCAAATGCACTGCACAGCACTACACCCCAAACTGGTGTAGGCCAAGAGTAAGTTAAGTATATAGCAGCAGAACTTTAAATATGTGAGCCTGCAGGCCTCAACTAAGTGACACAGGTAAAAAGGACCCGTTCACTCCTCCTGATCTCACTATGTAGTATGCTGACACCACTTCACTCTTGCTGCTTAACTCCTGGCAAAGGCAGTCGTTTTTCGTCACTATTTGGGTAGCGCTTTGGGAACACTTCCCGGTCCAACAAGACCACAATCGGTGAGACAGGCCTATGTCACGGCACACACGCTTGATTTCTGTTTACCTATGATAACAAAAATCAGCAATAGGGATCCAGACATCACTACAATTGAGGCACTCACTGCAGAGATTCACGTCTACTTCAATGTGGAAGACTCTTCCGTCCCAACAACAAGGTTAGTTGCCATTATCCTGAATGTATGCACTTTTTTAACTTTACTGAACTGGGATACTATCATCACATTTAGCGGTCAGGTCGAATATAGATTTGCTTTCTTAAATATCTCTCAAATCACGTATCACTTTATTTCTTAATTCATTAAGACACCCATGCCTAGCACTGGTGCAATATTGCACTCTTCTCAAATACACCTTTTAACTTCAGGAAACTATAGGATAATTAAAAATGGAATGCTTATAAAATGTGTAAAGTGGGGCCCAATGCACCTGCCTAAGTTGTCAGGCTACACAAGCGTATGGATAGAAGAAAACACATGAAGGGGTGACTATAATAATTTTTCACACTCAGAGTTTGCAGTGACGAGGTTTTTTTTTTCCCAAAAAACGACGGATCTGTAAATATTTGAAAAATTCGTTCCTGGAAAGGCCAAATGTTTCTTGGAGTTCAGAGAAGGACATAAAAACCCCATTATGATACAGTTGCCCAATTAAGTAGATCTGTCCCATGCGCCATCGATATGTAGGAGTGTCTTGAAAAATCCCTGATAATGAAATGTTACAACAAATAGGTGTATAAAAATTGAATTTAGAAGTTATCCGTAAAGTTTTGTTGATCTGTCTCCAAACTAAAAAGGCAGAAAGGAACACCTTAAATTTTGTTTTTTTGTAATAGCTGGGTTCCATGAATTTCAGTAAACATTGACGCGCATGGGCGCCCATAAGCATTTCAAAAATAGAGGGTGCCATAGAGGTTTCAGTAACATGGTCATGGAATAGCAGGACCTTAATTGTTTTAAGAGTGATAGCCCAGTAATACATTCTGAAGTTCGGAAATCCCAACCCAGCACGCTCTTGCGGAAGAATACACCATTTTAAAGATCTTCTTGAGCGGCGATACCCCCACAAGAATCTGGCCAACATCCTGTCTATTTTATTGAAAAGAGACATGGAAAAGAATAGAGGAATGGTGCGGAAAAAATAAAGAAATTTTGGAAAAATCATCATCTTGATGACATTAGTTCGTCCAAATAAAGATAAGTGTAAGTTGTTTATCCTTTCTAAGGTTCTGTTGGTAGATATGAGTAAAGGATCCAAATTTAGTCCAACAATGTCATCAATTTTAGGGGATATAGTTACACCGAGGTATGTGCCAGTAGAATTTAATGGAATATCGGTGGGTGCACCAGTTTTAGAGTGTATAATCTGGGTTTTTGAGATATTAAGCTTATATCCGGAGAATTTACCAAATTCTCTAGCTACTTCAATTATTTTAGGTAGGGCAGTAGAGGAATCAGAGGTTACAATGGCCACATCGTCTGCGTACGCTAAAACTTTGTGGTCAACCTCATGAAGTTGGACTGGTGGAATGCCAGGTTCTGTAATTAATCTGTTCAAATAAGGTTCCAAATAAAGGGCAAATAAAAGCGGAGAACAGGGGCAACCTTGTCTGGTCCCCCTGGTGATTGAGAATGGTCTAGAGGTATCAGTGCCTAGTCTTATTACACCCTTGGAATTAGAATAAAGTGATTGTACAGCTTTAATAAATTGTGACGGGAAGCCCTTCCATTGTAATACAGTCCAAAGGAATCCCCAGTCTACTCTGTCAAACGCTTTTTCAGCATCGAGTAGAATCACCCCGACTGGGGATTCCTTCGCTTGAGCCCAATCCAATAGTGTAATAACACGTTTGACATGATCTGTAGTATCCCTATGTCTGATGAACCCATGTTGAATATGAGAGACCAAACCTGCCATAACGTTGTTTAGTCTATTTGCAAGGATTTTAGAATAGATCTTACTATCTGCAGTGATAAGAGAGATAGGACGATAAGAACCTTGGGGCATATTACCAACAACTAGCGATAATTTTTGTCTCTAACTTGTTTAGAGACAAAAATTATCGCCGCATATCGGCGATTTTTATCGCAGATAAACCTTGCTATTAGCAAGATTTATCGCAAACGCGATAAAAAACGGCCGCAATGCATGAATATCGCTGAAAAGTCAGCGATATTCATGCATTATCGAGCAAATGCTCTTAGCCATGTTATCCACCTCCCATTGGATAACATGGCTAAGAACTGCTCAGGGCAGGTGTTAGCTTTTGGAGATATTCGCGCTTAGCGCGAATATCTCCAAAAGTTGGTAATAGGAGATAGCGATGTAAGCGACTGTTTCCAGTCGCTAACATCTTGGCACGCCCACTTTGCATGTCATTAGTGATAAATATCACTGACATGCAAAGCGGGGCCCAAGATGGTCGCTATCTCCTATTAGCTGTCACTAACTGGTGTTAGCGACAGCTTGGTAATAGGGAGATAATTTTATCTCCGCTTTCTTGGCTTTTAAAGCCAAAAAAGCGGAGATAAACCCCCTTGATAATATGCCCCCTAATTCCTTTGGGTCCTTATTCTTTTTTACAAAAACAACTATGGTGGCAGTAGACCAAGAGTCAGGAGATTTACCTTGAAATGCTATATTAAAGATTTTTAACAGCTCTGGTTTCAGCATGTGTCTAAATGTCCGATAAAATTCAAGGGGTATCTGGTCGGGCCCCATAGCTTTACCGGCCGCAAGACTCATGATGGCCTTTTCAATCTCATCCCAACTTATTGGCCTAGCAAATAAGTCTATATCTTCAGGACACAAAGAAAGTTGGTTAGCATTTTGAAGATAATTTGTGGGATTAAGAGTCTTATCAACTTCGTTATTATAATCATTATACAGTGTCTTATAAAAACCATGAAATGACTCTAATATTCCTTCCCTGCTCTCGTGAAGGACACCATTCATATCTTTAACACATTGTATTTTATTAATAGAAGATTTTTGTCGTAAACGCTGTGCTAAGATTTTCCCAGTGCGCTCACTAAATTCATAACGTTCAGTTTTATATTGCTTAAATTTTGCTGCTACTTCATCGGCAATATGAATACGCAGACCAGAGCGTTCAGTAATTAAACGTAATTGTGCATCTTCTATTCCAGCGTTATTTTTACATGCAGTGGATAAGTCCATCTCGGCTATCCTAATCTTATTTAACCTCTCCTTAAAATTTGTTTGGATTTTTTTCCTCTTATAATTTGCAAAACTAATTGTCTCTCCCCGTACAATGGATTTAAAAGAGTCCCAAACTACTTGTGGAGAGGCAGTGTCATTATTTATTGGAAAATAGTCTTTAATAATTGTAGCCATAAATTGAAGATAATCTTCGTCTAATAGCAGATTTCTCTGGAATGACCAAGATCTAGGTGGGTTATGACAGTCAGTGGGAAACTGAATCTCAGCAATTATAGGGTTATGATCTGATATAACTTGCGGTAATATTTCGATATGGATTTTCTCCAAAAACACAGTGGATACAAAAAAATAATCTAGACGGACAAATTTCCGATGAGGAATAGAAAAAAAAGTATATCCTGGGTCTTTATAGTAGAACTTATTCCAGACATCAGTTAGCCCGTTATTTAACACCAGATCTCTAAGTGCTTTATAAGTTCTAATCTTACGACCCGTATATCTCCTCCCTAATTTGATGTTCCAGTCCGCTGACATATGAATATTTAGGTCCCCACATACTATTATTGGTTGTGTCCAGGTAGCTAGCTCTATATTCATAGTGTTGAATAGTTCAGCATCATCCAGATTGGGGCCATAAATACAACATATAGTAAATTTACAACTTCCAATTATTAATTCAGCAAGCCCCCATCTGCCCCATTTGTCAGCTGATGTTTTTAAGCACTTCCCAACTCCCTTTCGCATACAAATTGCAACGCCTCTTTTAATACCCATTTGTTTGGACGTGAGCAAGACTTCCAGTCCCAATCTATCCAAAAGAAAACGTTTGTCCCAAGAAATATGAGTTTCCTGAATACATAATAAATCGATGTATAGACTTTGGAGCATTGTTCGAAACATAGCAATCTTTTTTAAATCATTAAGACCATTAATATTGATTGTACATATTTTCACCTTTTTATCCATATCGAAAGTAGTGAAAAAAGAAATGCTAACCATCATCAACACTATACACTCTTCAGTGTTATCATTTGAATGCCTTGTATTCATCCTTGTGTTAAACGCCTCTGCCTTACACCCCCACCACCAACCCTTGCCCTTACCCACCCCCACCCTTTTCCCCAGAACCCCTCCCCCCACCCTCCCCACTATAGGAGGCACAGGAACTATCAGTTCCTGAAACGTATGGGTGCCGTGTCCCTGGTCCATAGCGTCCCAACGAAGAGAAAAGAGAAAGAAAAAAAAAAATAGAAGAAAGAAGAATAATAGAAAAAAAATAGAAAATGAAAAAAAAGCACCGCGGTCCTGCTTCTTTAAGTAATTGCTAGACAATGTAATTTCTGAACTCAGAGTCTTTAAAGTCTAAATTTATCGAGCTATGCATCAAAGTTCTTCATGATTATTCAAAGAGAGTCCAGATATTCCTTGACTTTAATTGTGGAGATAAAGTATTTTACTTGGCCTTTGAATATGGTCTTTAATTTTGCAGGACCTTGGAGAAACACTGCTACTTCTTTCTTTTGGAAATCAGGAATTAATTGCCGCAATTGCCATCGTTGAGCCACAGTAGCTTGGCAATAGTCTGGTCGCACAAAGAACTGACAGCCTAATCCGTCCGCTTTCTTGTCTGGTCTTGCGTTTACATAAATGGCTTCACAGGCAAGGAAGTTATTGAACGATACCAAAATGGCCCTGGGATAGTTTTCTTGACCTTGTCGTGGTTTCCTCACTGTGAAGGGGAATCTATGTGCACGTTGTATTTCCCGTGCCCAGTCCCAATCAGTAATCTCGGGAAAAGCATCATTTAGTAGATTAATAATGAACCTCCTTGGGTCATTTCCTTCTTTATTTTCAGGGATCCCCAAAAAACGCAAGTTGCTTCTACGGGCCTGATTCTCCAAATTGGCTAACTTATCGGATAAATCCTCCTTTTGAACTTTGAAGTCGCCCACTTCTTGTCTTTGGGCCATACATTCTTCTTCTAGAACAGATATCCTAGCCTCTGCCTCGGTGACCCTGTCAGCAGTCTCTGAGCATAGTTTGATTGCACGTCGTACTGCGTTTTTAACTTTAGCACAAGTCACCTGCGTGCGTTGGTTCTCAGCTTTACTTTCTGCCCTGTGGTTCATCATGGTGTCGAAGATTGTTTTCAGTGTAATCTCTTCGCTGTTTTCTTGTGGCAGAGTCGGATCAGGTACAGAATTATGACTGGACCCCGGAGTATCATTAGCAATAGGAGCGGTAGATGCTGGGTTAGGTGATAAGGAGTTCACATCATTTGGTAAGTTAGGAACGGTCTCTTTACTCGCTGCACGGAGAGATTTCTTCTTCCTCATCTTCTTTTTAATGATAGTGGCCGTGTTAGTATTATCAGGGCTCATGCTAATCTCACCATCAGAAGATAGGCTCTCACAGCTAAAGTCTGCCCAGTCTTTATTTAAGCCAGTCGCTTCATCCGATGAAAGTTCAGATAAAGAATAGAAATTTTCGGGAAGTTCCTGATTATGCTGCTGCACAATAGTTTCTTTTCCATTTTGTAAGTCAGTTGCCGATAGTGATAGTGATACTAATGAAGGAAGAGAGCATGCTCGATTAGCAATAATTCCGCCGGAGACTGCAACTCCCATAATGCCCTTCCTCAAAGGATCAATCGGTATCAAAGTTGTAGAATTATTCTGGCTACCAACACTTGTAGACGGTTGATTAAGTGATTGAGTTACAGTCATATCAGTATTTTGATTGTTACTATCAATCATTTTCTTTTTAGCAGCATGCTTCACAAACAAATCAGGCAATGTTTGTAGCGCCGTATTCTTTATACTTGGTACTTCATTAGATTTTAGAGCGGCCTCTTTATTAGGGTTCTTACCCTGTTTTGTAGCGGTTTTGCCAGGAGTCAATGGTGCTGCCTCTGCCATCTCGATCTCCTCTGTATCCAGCTCCACACCTCTCAGATCAATCCCAGCACCGTCTTTCTTGTTGCTACGTGTGGCAATGGAGGGTGGTAGCGGCGTCCTCTTTTTTTTTCGCGAGCCGCCTCTGCCAGGAAAAACACTACTCTGCGCCCAGAACAAGCAGAGTGAAGCGCGCCACAGCGGGGACCGCCGATTAAACTCGAAGAAGTTCAGCAACATTCGTGAGCTCCGTCCGTCACGAGGATATGGTAGTAGCAAATTAGTAGCAAATTGTTGTCAGCGTATGCTACTGTAGCGCAGCGTAGTTGGCTCTGCTCCGCTTCAACTCAGCTCAACTCCGCTAGTTTTAGTCCCAGAACGCTCTCCTTGGCGCCCTGATCCGACCAAGAAGCGGTCAGCGCCTCCGTGTAGCTCCAATCGACCCAAAACGCAGGGCAGAAAGCAGGCGTTGACTCTGCCCGCTCAACTCAGCTACGTTGATGTCAATTTTCAAAAAACGCTCTCCTCGACTCTCCTCGGCGCCAAAGTCTGACCAGGAAATGGTCAACGCCTCCGTGCAGCTCCGTGTAGCGCCGTATAGCCCCGTCTCCCGAGCTCCAAGCAGGCAAATCGGCAACTCGGCAAATCGGCACCTCCCACAAACAGCTGCGGAGAACCGACCGGGATCGGCTAGCGTTATCAGGTAGGAGAACTCGTCAATTGCACAATCCGCAATTAAAACAGTGTAATACAGAAAGAATAGCTGAAGATCACACGATCGGCTCACGCATAATTTATCGCGGAGAAAAACCAAATTCTCTTTCTCCTTCGCTCCAGGACACCGGGACTCAGGGAGCTGGCTGCTTACACAGCCTTCCTCATGGCAGCCATCTTGCCAGATAGTGATGCCATGGAGACCAACGATATTTTAGAGAGCTGTAGGAAGGATAACCGTATTGGTACAATCTATCAATTAATGGTCAATAGGATGCAGGATGATCTTGATCAACAAGCTCAGAAATGGCAAAGAAAATTGTGTATAGAAGGGATAGATTTGGTAAGGGCGTTTGAGATAAGTAACAAAACATTAATCAATAGCTCTCTTAAAAGCCAACATTATATGTCTACTCTAGATCTATATTACACACCTGCTAAGCTGGCCAAATGGAAAGCTACGAAAGGCATTAATTGTAGTCGCTATGGAACCCTAGCAGCCGATTCATGTCACATGTTCTATAGCTGTCTTAAATTGGCGGTATACATAGATAAGATTGAAAAGTTTCTGACCAACCTGCTCAATGTCAATATTAAGCTATGTCCTTCGGTGATTATTTTTGGTATTTATTTTCCATCCAAGAGTTTATCTGTTGATCAAGAACACTTTCTTTTCATTGGAATGTCTGTCTACCGTTTTTGTATTACTTCTAGATGGTTAGACATAGATCCACCATCATTTGAGCAATGGTTGGGAAAGTTGCTAAATGTTTATAGAATGGACAAAGCAGTTTATAAATTGAAAGGACAGAAAAAGAAGATCTTTGCCAGGAAGATATGGTCCCCTATTGACAATTGGATCTAATTTAATTATGACTGCTATTGCAAAGATATATTTTATATGTTATACGTTTGGTCTTCTCTTCTTTTTTTTTCTTATTTTAGCTAGTAATGTATAAACCACTATGTGAATGATTGTCATTGATCAAATGCTGTTTCGTCCTTGTATGTATTATGCCTCTGCCACAAAAAATAAAAAAAATATAAAAAAAAAAACAAAAAACAGAGTTTGCAGTGACATTTGCAACTCGTAATAAACTGGATCTTGTGCATCACCACTAGATGAACCCATTCAAAGCAAGGTTTTTGGTCTAAGTAATTGGGTTTATGTGAGAAAAATTGCATGCATGCAGTTGTTTAAAATCAAAATTAGGTTTCATCACATTCAGTTCACCTTTTAGGATCTCAAGCTTTTTGTGCAGAACAGTCACTACCATCCACTTATAAAAACAAAAACTCGGCAACGTAGTCTTCAACCGTATTATTGGAATATTTGAACCCCAGGAATGCAAGCCTTTTAGCTTGACCACTTGTCAGAGTTAAGGCATCAAGTTTTATGTCGAGGACTCGTTAGCTTCTGAATGTTTACATGGTCTAAGTGGGACACTATCATTGAGTGTCAATGACACCCACAATTAGTGCCTTTTAAATATGCAACTCAAGAGCCTAATATTTTGTTATGGGTACATATTACTCTTTACCCACTGTTTCCTCCATCAAAGACAATAATCAGTGGCTCTGGCTTTAATGAAGTACAGTCTGGTTGTGCCCTGATGCCTTGGCTTGTCACAACTGAGAAATCAGGCCTATCTGGGACTCTTCAGTAGGATGTGGCTTGAGTCCTGTCAGCATGGTTGAATTAATCTCAGGCAAAGGGAATTACTCTGGGCCTTATTCCAGTCCTATGCTCCTTTACCAAATGCCACCTCAGCCAGGAACCAGCCATAGGCAAATCACTCTTGAACCTGCTGTATTGGAAACAGTCAAGCCCAAAAGCCAGGGCAAATCTTTTTTGAAACAAAATAAAACTGTACAGAGAACCATATTTGATAGCATCTAGGAGTGTTTCTTGAAATGCATTTAATTAACTAACGAATTTGGTTAATTTGGATTCAATAATTGCAGTTTCTTAGTTTGGAAATATTTTATGTGGCAGAACAGGCTAAAGTCAACAAAATGCATCTCTACATACAATTGGCAAGGAGGCATAGGGTCCGAACAGCAATCCTGCTGATGGCCTCCCACTATGTATAAAAACAGGTGTTTGGCCGGGTATCTCATAGTTAGAGGGGATCTTCCCCATTTACAGATACGGCATCCAGAATATATGTTATGTAATTGTTGTTTGTAAGGTTTTAGAAATTGAACAAGCACCACCCCTCCGCACATTTTTTCAAAACTATTGTAAACCTTAAATTGAGGCTTTGTTTTTTATTCGATCCCCTGCAAATGAACACAATTTTTATAGTCTTTTTGGATTATTTATATATATTATTCACCATTAGTGCTAATAAAACGTGAGTACAAGTAGCAGGAAATGGCTGCTGATGTAAGTAAAAAAGAATTTTAAATGTATATTTTGTGCATGCTTGCGGGTGAGTGTGTATATGTGAGAGCATGTGTAGGGTGACCAACTGGCATTGGTGCAAATTCAGGACGGTGAGTGTAAAAATTCAGGACAAAGGGTAAAAATTCAGGACACAAATTCAGGACAGGAGGTCAAAATTCAGGACAAAACTTCAGGACAATAGGTACGTTTTACAGAGACATCAGAGGTCGCGCAATAGTATATAAGTAAGCCCAGCCATTTCCAAACATATTCAACCATTTGCAAACCTATCCATCATGTATCCTTCCATCTATCATTTCACTCATCCATCCCTTCATCCATTTCCTCATCCATCCTTTACTCATCCTCCATTATCCATCCATCCATCCACCCTTTCACCCTATCCATCTGTACACTTATCCATCCACTCTTCATCCCATCCATCCATTCACTCATCCATTCAGCCATTTACCCTTTCACCAATCCAGCCATCCTTTCACTTACTAATCCTTACACCCATCCACTCTTTTAGTCATCCATCCATCCTCCCTTTCTCTCTCCATCGACCCTTTCACTTAGCCTTCCTTCCATCCATCCATCCACCCACCCATCCATCCATCTACTCATCCACTCATGAATCCATCCATTGCCCCTATCACTCATCCATCCATCATTTCACTCCTTCACACATCTATTCATCCTTTTGTCCATCTATCCTCCCTTTCACTCACTCATCCATCCTTACACCCACCCTTTCACTCATATCTCCATTCATTCACCCTTGCACTTATCAATCCATCAATCCATCACTCATCCACCTACCCCCCATCATCCACCCACCCACCATCCACCCATCTACTCATCCATCCTTTCACCCACCCACCATCCAATCCACTGATCCATCCTTTCACCCACCCACCATCCACCCACCCACTCATCCATCCATCCTTTCACCCACCCACTCATCATCCATCCATCCATCCATCCATCCTTTCACCCACCCACTTATCCATCCATGCATCCTTTCACCCACTCTCCATCCATCCATCCTTTCACCCACCCATCATCCATCCATCCATCCATCTGTCCTTCCCCTCATCATCCATCCATCCCCTCATCATCCATCCATCCTTCCCCTCATCATCCATCCATCCTTTTCCCTCATCACCCATCCATCCTTTTCCCTCATCATCCATCCATCCTTCCCCTCATCATCCATCCTTTTCCCTCATCATCTCTCCATCCATCCATCTGTCCTTCCCCTCATCATCCATCCATCCTTCCCCTCATCATCCATCCACCCATCCTTCCCCTCATCATCCATCCATCCTTTTCCCTCATCATCCATCCATCCTTCCCCTCATCATCCATCCATCCTTCCCCTCATCATCCATCCATCCTTTCACCCCCCTCATCATCCATCCATTCCCTCATCATCCATCCATCCATCCTTTCACCCACCCCCTCATCATCCATCCATCCACCCTTCCCCTCATCATCCATCCTTTCACCCACCCCCTCATCATCCATCCATCCATCAATCCATCCTTCCCCTCATCATCCATCCATCTATCCTTCCCCTCATCATCCATCCTTTCCCGTCATCCATCCATCCTTCCCCTCATCCATCCTTCCTTTCATCCATCCTTCCCCTCACCCAACCATCCATCCCATCCATTTATCCTGCCCCTCATCCATCCATCCTTCCCCTCCATCCATCCATCCATCCTTCCCCTCATCCATTTATCCTTCCCCTCATCCATCCATCCTTCCCCTCCATCCATCATCCTTTCACTCATCCATCTTTCCCCTTATCAATCATCCTGCTACCCTTCCACCCATACATCCAGCTATTTACATTTTCTCTCCGTCCTTCCCCTCACTCATCAATCCATCTATCCTCTCTCATTATCCATCTATTCAATCTTTCATTCATCCATTCACCCTTTCACTAATTCATCCAGCCATTCACACATCCCTTCACTTACTTACTTGCCCACCTTTCCATATTAATTTTGAGCTGAGCCCTTTTGAGAAGAGGCCCATCAAGAACTTCACCCTCGCTGCAGGGGCCGTTCCAGGACTGGGACGGAAGCCACCCAGGGCAGAGACAGATCCACCACATGGGGGTGGACTGGAGCCACAACATGGGGGACAGGAGCCATCACAGGCCGGGGGTGGACTGGAGCCACCACATGGGGGACAGGAGCCATCACAGGCGGGGGTGGACTGGAGCCACCACATGGGGGGACAGGAGCAGGAGTCATCACAGGAGAGGGAACGTGATCCACCAGGGTGGGCACAGGGGTGGACATCAGTGGCGGTTCTCTTATGGGGGCGTTTGGGCGCCCCCCCCCCTGCTTTCTCGCCGTGCTAGAAGGCAGAACAATGGTAGTTATCATATTATATAACTACCATTGTTTCTGCCTTCTCGCACGGTGAGAAAGGAACTTCCTGGTTTGGAGTTACTAGAAGGCAGCGGGGAGTGGTTTGGGGGAGTGGCTTGCCCATTGTTGTTAATACTGTCTGTTTGGGCAACCTGAGGCCGCCCAAACAGACAGTATTACCAACAGTGGGAAAGCCACTCCCCTAAGCCACTCCCCCCTGCCCTCGAGTAACTCTCCCTTTTCTATCTGTATGCTGCAGCAGCAGCATACAGAGAGAAAATTACGTAGCCTGGGGCAGCCGGCCGCACCAATGAAAAACGCGGCAGTGGAGAGGGAGGCTGCCTGCTGCGCCGCCTTTCTGATGACGTGCTGGTGCTGCCTACAGCCTGCAGGACTTGAAAGCGAGGAAGGCGGGAATCGGGACGAAGTCTGCTGGATGCCTGGACGGTAAGTTAAGTTTACTTATATGTGCATACTGTATGTCACGACTACTGCTACTGAAAGTAAAACAAGAAATGGAAAACGTGTGGAATTTTGCAGTTTTCTTTACAATGTTTGACTTTTAGCACTCGCAGATGCTCGGCAAGAAGGGTCAGTGCGTGCGTTAATGAATCTCTACTGGCATCTGTTGCAATCTGTAAATCACAAGTTCAAGGCCCTTCGAAGCTAACTCAACACCTGTTAATTGTAGTGCGACAAATAAAATCGTAGTTGAAAGCACTACATAAAATAAGTTATTGCTAAATGATTTGGCACAATTTGAGAAATTTCTGCAGCATTTATGCAAGATTTATGAGGAGTCGGGCACTGAGTAAGATAAGTCACCGAACACGTTGCAAAATGTTTGCAATTGTAAGGTATGGTATGACAGTGTGGAAGTTCATTCCATTTGCATTTTATTTTCCAGCCCACTGCCCTGATACTTATCTGGAAACACACGCTTCTCTAAAGCTAAGCACAAAACTGTGTGCATCGCGTCCGTACACGTCTATCACGTGCATTTACAGATGCTCTGACCCTGGTCTGCCCCACAATACGTGCATACAAGCTATCAACTTTCTAGGCACGAGTTAGGCTTGTGCATGCAAGAAGAAGTGTAAATCATATATGTATAGCCTTCATTCAGGGAACAGTCAGCTTTGATGTATTAAAAAGCCAGTCAAGACAGATGGGTCTTCAGAAATGTCCTTAATCTGGGAAAGTTTGATTCCAAGTGGATGGAGGGGTGGGAGTTTTGCATTTATCCATAGGAGCCTTGAGCATTGTGTTCCCAAACATGAGTATCTGAGCCGGGGATTGGTTGCCTCACGTCACCTTGTAGGTAGGGAGGTCATCATGCTGGAGTGGTAGCAAGAGTGCAACATTTTGTTTTGTTTTCAGCCAGTTGAGAAATGCATGGCGAGAGAAACTCGCCCTCCGCTATTGAGGCCAAGGGCGTGGCTGGTTGTACACTCTGTAGCTTAGCTGTCAGCTTGCCTGGAACCTCTCCAGATCATTTTATAGTAATCACTTCCGGAAAGGGCTGGGAGAAGGGCAGCCGTTTGAGGCCGGTGGACTGAGGACATAAGAGCAGCTGGGAAGTAGATGACGTTATACACCCGAGCCAGCAGCGACAGGCTTGAGTCCAAGATGACAGCCACCCAGTGAATGTTTTCAGGAAGGAGGTGTTGGATGCTCAAAGGGGATGGACAGTGGAGAATGAGGGGGGCTTGATCTCTGTTCCACACTAGAAGGGCATGGTTCCTGGAGGCGCGTGGTCACGGTTAGTTATTGTGCATCCAACTTTTGTTGTGTGATATACAATCCATAGGGATTTGGCCTTTCTAGGTTTGTTGGTAACACTGATGTGTATCTGGATGGCACTTCTATTATATGGGATCCCAAGTCCTTTGCCAAGGATATTGGACAAGGGATCATATAATCCTCATAGAGGAGGGTTTGACACATCAATCCCCAAATGGGACTCTTCAGGTGTTGTTTGTACACAGGTACAGGAAGGCGGCCAGTCGCACCTGATGAGACAAGCCGAACAGGGAGGGGATGAACCAGTGGAGGGCTGCTTGTCTGACACATCAAGATGTTGAAGGCGCTTTCGAAGCTTGTTGTGATGACCGAGAACGAATAATGCATAGTGAGAAAGATCAGCACACAGACCCAGCACACGTGCAGCACGTTGATCAGCTCGCCTTTTATGTTCATGGAGGTGGCTATCATCCCGCAGCATTGGATGGAGTCAGAGTAGAAGTCCCTGCAGAGGTAACCTTCTTTGTAAGTTAACCTTCAGGCATTTACTGCCAAGCTGGGGTCAATGATGCAGTTGATGCCAGATACTGCTCTGGAGTTTTCCAAGTGATCATTGTTGGTACTTGATGCTGTCAACAACAGTTCCCCTCGCATGATTTGATCTCGTCAAGAATACCAACTACGCTCCCGCAACCTCCAAAGTCATGCCCAACTTTTACGTCGCACTACTTTCAAATGTCACCAGCCGCCACTGGTGGGCATGCAGTATTCTAGTATCATCTTGGGCTTCTTGCCCCCTCCTGCACAAGACAACGAGAAGACAGACTCTCTGTCCAAAATGCCATCCCCCACTGTGATATACAGTACTTACAGGAGATACTCTAAGAGAACTGATTGAACTGATTGTCCTCCATACTTTGTTAATCAGTGTGGGTGCGATTGTGCCATTTCTTTATTGTATTACATTATACATGTTTGAAGAACCGAGGTTTGCTTACAAATTAGTGACAGTAATTAAGCTCGGTGAAGAGAAGCAGGTGCTGCCTCGGTGTAATCAGGGGTGTAATCTGGCCGAGTCTCGGATGTTTGGGGCCCTGGGTAGAAATGGAATGTGTGAGCCCCCCTCTAAATAGCATATACAAGACGCATTCAGGACTGTTTGCATGTGAATGGATGCCCCTGCTCCTGAAGCCGCAGCCCCTCCCTCTCAGTCACCTTCGAGCACCTCTTAACAGCTCATCAAGGGCTGGAGGTGTGAGGGTTGCCATCCGCTGTGCCTCTACAGTGCTGCTGGGGGTCGGAGCTTTCATACAGCATCGGAGTCAAGAAGGGAGGTGGGGGCAAGCTGTGCCCGGTTAAAATTACGGACAAATGGCGTCCGTTAAAGAATCCTTCACGGACAACGGACAGACAGCCAAAATTACGGACTGTCCGTGAAATTTACGGACGGTTGGTCACCCTAGACTGCAGAGGTCTTCAAACTTTTTGATGCCGAGACCCCCTTGTAAAACCTTTTTAGGGGTAAGGACCCCCTTCCGACAAAAGTTTCTAGAAACTGGCACTCCTCATCATCATCTTTTGACAACCATAAATGCGCCTGTTAGACCTCATCACATCCATCCATCATTCATCCACCCACACTTTCACATATCCATCCATCCTTTCATCCTTCCATCCATCCATCCTTCATCCATCCACCCTTTCATCTTCCCATCCATACATCCATCCTTTACCCATCCACCCTTCCATCATCCACCCATAATTCATCCACCCACCTTTTCACACATCCATCATTTATCCATGCAACCTTTTATCCATCCATACATCCATCCACCCTTTCATCCTCCCATCCATACATCCATCCTTCATCCATCCACCCTTTCATCCATACATCCACCCACCCACCTTTTCATCCATCCATCCACCCTTCATCCCCCCCACCTTTTTACACATCCATCCATGCATCATTCATCCATGCAACCTTTTATCCATCCATACATCCGTTCACCTTTTCATCCTTCCACCCTTTCATCCATCCATCTATCCTTCATCCATCCACCCTTTCATCCTTACATCCATACATCTATCCTTCATCCATCTATCCTTCACCCATCCACCCTTCACCCCTTCACCCATCCACCCTTTCATCCTTACATCCATACATCCTTTATCCGTCCACCCTTCCATCCATCCATCATCCCCCCATCTTTTCACACATCCATCATTTATCCATGCAACCTTTTATCCATCCATACATCCATTCACCCTTTCATCCTTCCATTCATCCACCCTTTCATCCATTAATCCACCCTTTCATCCATCCATTCATCCTTCATCCGTCCACCCTTTCATCCTTACATCCATACATCTATCCTTCATCCATCCACCCTTTCATCCTTCTATCCTTCATCCATCCACCCTTTCATCCATTAATTCACCCATCATTCATCCACCCATCTTTTCACACATCCATCCATCCATCATTCATCCATGCAACCTTTTATCCATCCATACATCCTTCATCCATCTACCCTTTCATCCTTCCATCCATCCATCCTTTCATCCATCCATCCACCCTTTCATCCATCCATTCATCATTCATCCACCCACATTTTCACACATCCATCCATCCTTCATCCTTACATCCATCCATCCACCCATCATTCATCCACCCACCTTTTCTGTGCCTCTCTCATGGTGGGGGGGTGTCAGTATCTCTCTGCGTCTTCTTCCTTTTTTCCCCGATCATGGGAGGGCATCTCTGTGCCTCCCTGCTGGGGGCAGAGGACGTGTCACGGGACCCACAGCTCCAGGTGCACAATATCCATTGACCTCAAAGCGCTACACTACAGCCTGCTCCCCCAGCACCCCTCCGCCTCCCCACTTTCCCTCCTCCCCCAGATCGAAACGGCTTCAGGGACACACACACACAGCCACACCGAGTACTTGACAGGTCTGTAAAAGACCTTTTACTTGTTAATGAGGCTTTGATGTTTTCACACCTCTGTGTGAATTAGGCCGCCACCGTGGGCACCCTTTATCAGCCCAAACCAGGAACTGCATTCTGACAGAATCTGGACCCCCTTCCAAGGACTCCACGACCCCCCTGGGGGTCGCGCCCCACAGATTGAAGACCTCTGCGCCTAGAGCATGTGTAAGTGTGTGTGTGTGTGCGTGTGTGCGTGTGTGTGTGTGAAACTGAAGGTCAAAACCCATGCAATGTCATTACACTGACTGACGCTGGCATTTTGTGAATTGAGGTCCGTGCCTAAATAAATAATTAATTAAAAACAACCATGCATTTGTCAATTTATATCTTCATTTTTAGATAATGGTTATGCAGTTGATTGAAACTGACGTCACGTATTGCATAGTAAATAAAACAAAAGATATACTTAGTACGAAAGTCTGTGCTATAAATGTATTGACATAACCGCACATAGCTGCAGAACCCGGCAATAAGGGTCACATGATTTACAGCTGCAACTACAGTCTACTGATTATAGATATACACCAACAGACCCTTATTTGTAAATACATTAAAAAGCTCCTACTAAAAGAGGGCCGAGACACCTTTTTGAAGGCGAAAGGTAACTGCGGGTTGCAACAGAACAGTATGTTCCGCAAACTTTCCGAACAAAAATGCATTCTAACTGCTTATGTTGTGTAACTAATGGGGTGGTCATAGAAACTTCCATCAATCTAATCAGAAAACGGTTGCCGACGAAAACTTTTTTCATTTCTGACGCTGCATAAAATTCTAATAGCGAATATAATTTTATACCAAAATAATGTCCGCATTCTTTTTTTTTTTTATTCGCAAATCTCCTATATTGTTAGGCCAACAACTGCTCTATTCAAGCTGAATATTAAAGACACCTGGAGGTAAAAACACACGGGCAGGCAGGCAGCCCGTCCTGTTCATACATATTTATAAACATATAACAAGTAGGCCTAAAACTGTGTGGTCACTTGTGGTATTCAGATACCTGCAGGTTGGAACAGCCAGGCAGGCCGCGGCATCCTATCCATGCATATTTATCGATGGGCGGATAAATAATTCATATACATATTCACGGACACTAGTACCTTCCTGCCAGGCGCTGCACTTGCAGGTATCATCATTGTTTACCAAATGACCCTCTGGCGTAAGGGTGAGCGGCTGAGTAGCAGAGAATGCTTTTAAATAGTTCCACTAAAATGTTATTTTCTTTTTTTTTCTGGCTTTTACTGCGGCGAGCCGCATTTCTCCGCGCGTCTCGAGCTTGACATGTCATCAGTTGTATCATGGTTCAGTACGCAATGTAGCGTGATGTGCCATTCAGGGGAAGCAGGCCACTGGAAACGACACACAGATTTCCTGAAAACCTATGGGTATAGAAGTCACAGCTTGAGCCGGCCCAGCGCCATCACAGGATTGCTCTTCGCAGCAACAGAAAATGGAGGTTTAACTCAACCTTGGGACCGGTGCTTATTTAACTGGAAATGCAAGGTACATATCAGAAACACTTCTCAAAGGGCATGGGCCTTAGTACTACTGACAGCGTGCCAACTTTTAGTACCCTTAATAATGTGGCGCACATAAGGTGTGGTGGCCCTTAAATGGCACCGAATATTGCCAACGTTGAGATGCATTTTTTTGTGTAAGACGTTGTGTACTGAGAGTCAAGGTGAACTAAGGGCACATGTACCAATACCAAAGTTGGTCCGGAACTTCTCTCTCTGTAAAAATACTCAAATAAATGCATGTATTAATGCCAACAAACTGATAATAGCATTGGTTATTTCAGCTCAGATATGGAGGAGATAATAAAAATGGAGATGTTCTAGATAAAAAAAAAAATCCGAGAAACTATTGCGTGAGAATTAGAGGACCACTTGCAAAATAAAACTATGCCACCTTAAGAGTGAATTATAATATAAGGCACTAGTTCGAACTCGTTTCCCCTTGTAAAGTGTCCTAACACTTGGAAATGCTGGAAAAAGCTCTTGTGCATGAATGCATTACTTATCATATGCAGTAATGAAAACATGTACTATTTTTACGAGTGTATGACTCACGTACTGTACTGAAGTTATATAGACACTGCAGGCGTACAGTTTGCAAACGTTTGGCATAGTGAGAGGAGAACTGGGCAGTAAAAATCCAATGCAAGTGCAAGCCATCTACAAAGTAGCAACATTATCACTGTTCAACAGCTTCTAATCATGTAAAATAAAATTCTGGAAGTATCTGAGAATTTCATGTGTTCACTGGTTGTTGTGCATCTTTTGCCATAGGAGAGTTGCATAAGAGAAAAAATATTAATGTTCCTGTTATGAGTGACACCAATAGCAACTTACATGCTGCGATTTTTACACTTAGAATGCAAAACTTCTTGTCATACAAATCAGAATTGGCTAAAGGTGTGACATGGGGTACACCTCAGCTATGCACCTACATGAATTGATGACAAAACCTCAGAGACAAGGGCTAAGTGGGCTTTGGCCCAGGGCCCCAGCCTTTCAGGGGGTCTCCCGATAGAGCAAGATCTATTCTGCAGAGTCTTGCACTGCTATTCTTAAACAGATTATTTTAAATACCGTTTTATTTTAATTTATGTTTTAATTTGGTGATTGTGTGACTCTATTGCAGACATTTTGCAGAGAAATGTGTTTATGTTTCATGCAATATCCATAAAAAAGCTTTTTTTTACATCCAAACAGGAACTCACAAATGAGAAATGGAGAGATGTCTCAATGATTATCCGCACTAATATGAGAGAGCCCCTGCTGTGTTAAAATATTGAAAACACAGGCCACTATCCCTGAATATTAGATGTAAACACATTTAGAATTTGGAGGCCTGAACCTGTGCATGTCATTGACCTGGCCACAGAGGATATGAAAGAGTTGAAACTGGATCATAAATTCAAAGCTGTTCCCAACAGGGGCCACAAAATATGTTTGGTCCAGGGTCACCAAAATCCTTTAGATGTCCATGCAAAACCTATATTTATTCTTCGCAGTACAGGAAACCTTGAAGTATTCTGTTTGACAAAGTCACTAAACGATTCTTTAAGAACAAGAACTGTGCGACTCACTAGCCATCTGCTTTCACCGCAAGATCGCCGACATCCACGACAGCTTCAACACTACAACCGCCCGACTACGCCAGACTCCCCCTCCCCTGTGAACACCACCAGCGCCATCCGCCTGACCTCCTGGTCCAACGTCAATGACGACGAGACACGCAAGATCATGAACTCCATCCACTCGGGATCTCTTTCAGACCTGTGCCCATACCACATATTCAACAAAGCAGAAGCAGCCTTCGCACCCCAACTACGGAAGGTCATCAACATCTCCTTCAAAACAGCAACATTCCCGGAAAGCTGAAAGCATGCTGAAATCAACGACCTCCTCAAGAAGCCCAAGGCAGACCCCAAGGACCTCAAGAACTTCTGGCCTATCTCCCTGCTCCTGTTACCGGCAAAGGTCATCGAGAAAATCGTCAATAGGGAATTGGCCGCCACCTGGAAGACAACAACATCATGGACCCGTCCCAGTCTGGATTCAGACAAACCACAGCACAGAGACAGCCCTCATCGCCGCACCAGACGACATCAGGCGCCAACTAGACAACGGCAAAACATCAGCCCTCATCCTCCTGGACCTGTCGGCCGCCTTCGACACAGTCTGCCATCGCACTCTAAAGATATGCCTCCTAGAAGCCGGATTCTAAAAGAGGGCCCTTGACTTAACCACGTCCTTCCTCTCCGGCAGAACCCAGAGCGTCTGCCTCCCACCCTTCCAATCCGAAGCCACCGACATCATCTGCGGCGTCCCCAGGGCTAATCCCTCAGCCTGACGCTGTTCAACATATGCATGACCCCCCTCGCACAAGTGGCCCGCCATCACGACCTTAACATCATCTCCGACGCCAATGACACCCAGCTCATCCTCTCCCTCACCAAGCACCCACACACCGCCAAAAACAACCTCCTCGAGGGAATGCAGGCTGTCGCCAACTGGATGAGGAGCAACCATCTGAAGCTAAACGCGGGCAAGACGGAGGTACTCATCCTCGGACCCACCCCCTCAGCCTGGGACGACTCCTGGTGGCCAATCACACTGGGAACAGCACCAACACCCACCGACCATGCACGCAACCTAGGATTCATCCTCGACTCCTCCCTCTCCATGGCTAAGCAGGTCAACGCCGTCTCCTCCTCCTGCTACAATACCCTCCGCATGCTCTGCAGGATCTACAAGTGGAACCCGACCGAAACAAGAAGAACGGTGACACAGGCCCTCGTCAGCAGCAGACTGGACTACGGCAACGCACTCTACACAGGAATCCCAGCCAAACACCCACGACGACAACAACGCATCCAAAACGCCTCTACCCGACTGATCGTCAACGTACCCCGCCACAGCCACATAACCCCCCACCTGAGAGACCTACACTGGCTCCCTGTCGACAAGAGGATCACCTTCAAGCTCCTCACTCACACACATAAAGCACTCCACAATGCCGGACCAGCCTACCTTAACAGCAGCCTCAGCTTCTACACCCCCACCCGCAAGCACTGCTCCGCCAGCATCGACCTCGCCACTGTTCCCTGCATCCAACGAACGTCCTCCGGCAGCAGATCCTTCTCCTACCTTGCCGCCAAGACCTGGAACACCCTCCCTACCCACATACGGCAGACCCAAGACCTACTCCCCTTCAGAAGACTCCTCAAGACCTGGCTCTTCGAGCAGTAGCAGCACCCCCCCTCAGCGCCTTGAGACCCTCACGGGTAAGTAGGGCGCTCTACAAGTAATCTGATTGATTGGTTGATTGAGGACTACACCAATGAAAACAGCGGATTTTACATGAAGAATAAGATACAGAATGAAAATCACCTTTCTGAGGCATCCGGTTGGCAGCTCAAACAATCCAAAAGCCAACAATTCCACATAAAGCAACATGATTCTTAATTTCTATATAATCTAGAAAAACATTTTGCAAACGAGTGTCATTTTGTGGACTTCATGAAGTCAGACATAAATAGTAATTGATCTAAAATCACACATTTTAAACACTATTGGGCCTAGATTATAAGTGTTGAATTCTCTGCAAAATTGCGATGAGATTCAGTGTTGATATGCTGTCCTCAATGTTGGTGTGACAGGTTCCAAACTGTCATGGAAAAAAGTGTTAAATAAGACAAACAACCATTTAAAACTCTGTACTAGGAATGGTGAGATAACCTGTGTGTAGACAATCGTTCTTAGCTACTCCTGCGGTATTCTCCATGCTATACAGACACAAGGCTACACTTAGGGGGTCATTAGGATGGAGGATTTTCCGCATCCTCCGGGCCGGCGGAAGCCACCGCCGGCCCGGAGGATGCGGAAAATCCTCTGCGGACCCACCAGGACCCACCGCCACATTAGGATGGCTGGTGGGTCATGGTTTAGGTCCGCAGCTTTTCCGCCGCGGCTGGCTTACAACCGCGGCGGAAAAGCACTAAAATGGTGAAGGTGTCTCTTAGACACCGTCAGCCAGATTAGGATGTGCTTGGGAACATGCTTTTCCGCGGCGGCTTTTCCGCAGTGGAAAAGCATGTGTAACTGCACTGCAGGGGCCCGTTGGGGGCCCCCTAGGTGTAGTGGGGGGTGGGGGTGCACATGGGGGGTACCTATGGTACCCCCCTGCATTTGCGTGCACAATGCAGCAGGCACCGCGCGGTGCCTGCCGCTTTGTGCACGCAAATGCTGTGCATGCATTTTTAACTATGCTGCGGGTGCAGCTTGAAGCTCCACCCGCAGCAATGTTAAAATAGAGGATGTGACCGCCACCCTGGCGGTCACATCCTAATCTGCACAGAGGGAACGCCGCAGCCCATGCGGACGTTCCCTCATGCTCTGGGGTCGCGGACGGACTCAAGTCCGTCCGCGATCCTAATGACCCCCTATGTGTGCAAGTGTAACATCA
This sequence comes from Lissotriton vulgaris, assembly GCF_964263255.1. Taxonomy (NCBI): domain Eukaryota; kingdom Metazoa; phylum Chordata; class Amphibia; order Caudata; family Salamandridae; genus Lissotriton; species Lissotriton vulgaris. The sequence continues at coordinate 966,007,178 of NC_141693.1, read as the reverse complement.
CACCTCACCTAGATTGTATGCTTTGATGTATTATAAACACACGTCCATTGGGTGCACCTGGTATTATGAACGAAAGACATTAGTTTTTTTGCCCATAACGTCCGTAGCTGAACTACTATATTGAGGCACCATCACATATTACATTCCACTACTGCTCTGGTAGTGGTTAGGCCATTGCTTTCATAGTGTTAAATATATCCATTCAAACATAGACCATGGTAATTTAACTCCTGGCTCCTTTATTACCCAGAGTAAGCCATCCCTCTTTCTACAGAAGTCAGCTCAGGATGACAATTAAATTCCCATTTCAACAATGAACATCTCATTTGTAGCGTAAATACACTCAATTCTAAGTGAAGCAAAACACATTTCTTTAGTAGTAATAAATGCACCTCAGACAGGTCTGCTTGCTATTGAAAACATACACATAGTAATGACTCTTTAATCTCACTGAACTAAACATCCTGGCAGTTAAAGAGGCCTAGTGAAATTGGTGTATGTTTGAAAAAAAAGGAACCTAAGGTCATAGAAACTGCCATGTATACCCCTTTTGTCAATGCTCCATCTAGTGTCAGTAAATACTCTGTGGGATGGGGTCCTCAGGGCCTGATGAGGCTTAGGAAGGCCCCTTTACAATATATATGGCCCTGCTGCATGTTTTCCCCAGAGCCATAATAGGCTCAGGGAAGGGGCTTTGTGCCCCACCTACCCAATATATATATATATATATATATATATATATATATATATATATATATATATATATATATATATATATATATATATATATATTCCCTATGTTAATTTTCATAGGACGATTAGACACGGCTACAGCCGAACCGCTGAACGAAATTACACCAAATTTGGGAAAATGGTAGGGTCTGGTACGCAGATCACGCTTTTGGTTAAATGGTGTAAATCTCTCCAGTAGTTCCTGAGAAAATCAAAGGAAAAAATATATATATATCTGGGCGGAGCCTAACCACACATTTCATCGTGAGATCTGATTGGCTGTCAGCACTTCATCCAAGAAGTGTTGGCAGCCATCTTGGGACCAATATACATGATAGCCCCTCATTAAAAAGCATAGCAGTTAATGGAAGGTTTTAGGACTTTAGTTACATTAGAAATGTTCGTTGATGGTACCATACTCATTTTAGGAATTGTGGTGTGTTCTAAGGTGATTTTATCATGTGAAAAAGCCTTCTGCTGGGATATCGTGAATCATGTTTGAAAGAAACTATTATCTCATGCTTTTCCCACAATGGTTTGGAAGGGGATCTATAAGCTAAACTGAAAGCATATTTTCTGTAAATTCACATTATCTTTCTCAGTCATGTGAGAATGACGTCTGACATTCTCAATAAAACATGTACATCCAACACGGACAGAGAATGTCAGTTGATTCCTTTGTGTTCTACTGCAGCTTCCCAGAGTGTTCTAAAGAACAACTAGAGCGCTAACAGTCCTACTTATTACAAAGGTATGGCACACCTTAAGCCATCTTGATTGGAATAAAGTGGTAACTCTTAAAACATTTCATTTAAAAAGGAACAAAATGAGGGGGCATATTTTGTCATAGAAAGTATGATTAGTGCTGCAGAAAGAAAAATTAGGGCACATATTGAGTGACTTCTCAAATCCTCTTATATTTCATTAAAAAATTCTGACATGCAGTCTCCCAAGATGGCCACCAGAGACAAAAGAGCCCAAATGTAGTACAAATATCACCCAGATGTAGCCCAAGTATAGCCCAATGACAGAATGTCCCAGAGTGTTCTAAAGAACAACTAGAGCGCTAACAGTCTTACTTAAGAAAAAAGTATGGCACACCAGAATCCATCTTGATTGGAATGAAGTGGTAAGTCTGAAAACATTTAATTGAAAAAGGAACAAAATGAGGGGGTTCATTTTGCCATAGAAAGTATGATTAGTTCTTCAGAAAGAAAAATTAGGGCACATTATGAGTGACTTCTCAAATCCTCTTTTATTTCATTAAAAAAATCTGACATGCAGACTGAAACATGCACTTTCAATACCAGCAGCAGACTTCCCTGGTGAGTAGTAGCTTTACTACAGTGATCTAATAAGCAACTAGGGTGCTGATATTCTGAATTTATGGCAAATGTGTGTCACATCTGAATGTCTTCTTGATGGAATCAAAGTAGAAAACTGAAAGTATTTCCTACTGAGGAGACTGTAGTAAATGAGGAAATTAGGAAACTTCATAACAAATAAGTCTCCCAAGATGGCCACCAGAGACAAAAGAGCCCAAATGTAGCACAAATATCCCCCAGATGTAGCCCAATGACAGAATGTCCCAGAGTGTTTTAAAGAACAACTAGAGCGCTAACAGTCTTACTTATGACAAAAGTATGGCACACCTGAAGTCATTTTGATTGGAATAAAGTGGTAACACTTAAAACATTTAATTTGAAAAGGAACAAAATGAGGGGGTTCATTTTGCCATAGAAATTATGATTAGTGCTGAAGAAAGTAAAATTAGGGCACATTTTGACTTCTCAAATCCTCTTCTATTTCATTGAAAACATTCTGACATGCAGACTGAAACATGCACTTTGAATAGCAGCAGCAGACTTCCCTGGTGAGCAGTAGCTTTACTACAGTGATCCAATGAGCAACTAGAGTGATAACATTGAGAATTTATGGCAAATGTGTGACACATCCGAATGCCTTCTTGATGGAACCAAAGTAAACAAGCATTGAAAATGCAATAGATCTCGCCCTCGTTTCAGTTAAAGCCATTCTGTTTGTAATGAGGTGGCTTTTTATCTTTGCTTTTATTAGTGTTTTTCAAACTTTCATGTAAATAACATGCATATGTATGCATATATGTATATGTATGCATGCATTTATATTTGTATTTATATAGATATGCAGATTATATATGTTTACATATGTATGTATATATATATACACATACATATATATAAATGCATATATATGCATATATATATATATATATATATAAGTGTATATGTGTGCGTGTAGAGAGAGGTAGAAAGATAGAGGTGTAGAGGTAGAGGTGTAGAGGTAGAGAGGTAGAGACTAGTAGAGAGGTAGAGACTAGTAGAGAGAGAAGTAGAGAGAGGTAGAGAGGTAGAGAGTAGAGAGTGAATAATTGAGAGTAGAGAGTGAGTAGTAGAGAGTAGTAGAGTGAATAGTAGAGTGAGTAGTAGAGAGTAGTAGAGAGTGAGTAGTAGAGAGTGAGTAGTAGAGAGTAGTAGAGAGTAAGTAGTAGAGTGAGTAGTAGAGAGCAGTAGAGAGTGAGTAGTAGAGAGTAGTAAAGAGTGAGTAGTAGAGAATAGTAGAGAGTGAGTAGTAGAGAGTGAGTAGTAGAGAGTAGCAAAGAGTAAGTAGTAGAGTGAGTAGTAGAGAGTGAGTAGTAGAGTGAGTAGTAGAGAGTAGTAGAGAGAGAGTAGTAGCGAGTGAGTAGTAGACAGTAGTAGAGAGTGAGTAGTAGAGTGAGTAGTAGAGTGAGTAGTAGAGAGTGAGTAGTAGAGAGTAGTAGAGAGTAGTAAAGAGTGAGTGGTAGAGAGTAGTAGAGAGTGAGAAGTAGAGAGTGAGTAGTAGAGAGTAGTAGAGAGTGAGTAGTAAAGAGTGAGTAGTAGAGAGTGAGCAGTAGAGAGTAGAGAGTAGTAGAGAGTGAGTAGTAGAGAGTAGTTGATAGTGAGTAGTAGGGAGTGAGTAGTACAGAGAGTAGTAGAGTAGTAGAGAATGAGTAGTAGAGAGTGTGTATGAGAGAGTAGTGGAGTAGTAGAGAGTGAGTAGTAGAGAGTAGTGGAGAATATTCCATAGTTTGGCACAGCACCACTTGCACAACAAGTCCAATCAAAACAATATCACTTAGAGTCCTTATTGAAGCGCTGAATCTTGGTGTATATTCAAATGCTTTTATTTTCCTTAAGTTTATGTACCACAGTCAGCCGACGCGTTTTGTTCTGTACAACAGAACTTCTTCAGGGTGTACTTATTTCCTTCAAGTTATGTCGGTATCCTGTTGTCATATAACTAGATATTTCTTCCAAATTTTAGACGAGTCATAAGTACATTCTTATTCAAAGTGACTAGGTATCAATTTTACCCACACAATTCGGGCAGACTTGAGTAGTTTATAGTATCCTCAAAGTCAGGCTTTTCAAAAATTCAAAAGTATAGGACATGATAATCCAAATTCAAATGTTTCTCAAGAAAAGTCATTTTCAATCGTTCGGAATATTGGCGTTTGGGCAGATATGACACACGGACACGGTTTATGACTTTTCTTGAGAAACATTTGGATTTGGATTATCATGTCCTATACTTTGGAATTTTTGAAAGACTGACTTTGAGGATGCTATAAATTACTCAAGTCCATGGATGCTGCTGGGAACGCCCTCAGCAACACCCATTGCACGCTCCTTTAACGCAGGACACTGCGTTAAAGGGACTGATTTTTATCAGGCAGGATTACGCCACAAAAAGTGGCTTAGTCCTGCCTGATAAATATCACTCAGTCTTCTGCGCCACCGGAACGTCACAAAAAGTGACGTTCCGGAGGCACAAGGGGCTCGTAAATAAGGCCCCATCTGTTTCGCACTCGTTATAGTTAGGAATTAGCATTTAAAAAACCTTCACTGAAAAAACCATAGGTTTCACACCAGTTATAGTTAGCTGGACATTTTACTCATACAAAACCATTGAAATTCCCCCGTTATAGTTGCTTGTACTCACTATAACTCGCGCGCCCGCAATACACTACTGATGATGTCACATATTACATCATTCATGACATGGTCAGTGACATCACTGATGACATCTCAAATGACATCACTGATGACATCACTGATGACATCATCCAGTGAATGTGGTTTGCTTTGATATTTAAATATGTATTATAAATACACTACTTTGCATTGAAGAATGAGTGGATATATAAATATAAATGTGTGGATGGTGGATTTAGTAACAGTGTCATTGATTGTTTCCTTGACTAATTTGTAGAGTCTCACTATATATAATGTGTAGTTACTAAACTGTGTGAAAGTCTTTATTGCTATGTTAAAGACTATATTTGTTATTGGTTTCTTAACTGAGTATTTGTATGGGTAAATGAATGTCTATGTGGTTTGGTGGGGGGTGTGTGATTGCCCAAAAATGTGTGAATAGTTAATTCAGTAGGTATATGAGGTTAAGAGTACATGATATAACAGTTGTTTCAGTGAGTGTATATGTTTATGGGTGTGGTGGTGATGAAATATTTCTCTCATGGGTACATCCCCATTAAACTTGAAAAAAAAGGCAGTGTATGTGACAGTTATATCTAATTAAGTGTGCCTAAGACTTAGTGATTGTATGAGTCACTATATGGATAACTGTATACTTGTAAAAGTGATTTTATAACACACTAGCAGCCTGTCCCGCCGTTGTCCGGGTATGAATTGCTGCCGGCCAGTAGTATATTGTTTTGTAGGATTTCGTTTTGATAGCATTTTTTATCTGTGACAGGCCTGTGAAATGCTCCGATTCACAGTGCACTGCTCATGCACTTAAGAGTGCGCGTTCAGTAGTGTGTGAACGCGAGTTTCCCTACTGTATTTTTCCTTGCAATATTACATAGCGTTAACACGACAACATGGCACGAGCACAATTTACATTACAGAAAAACACATTCATTTGTGGTAGGCACAGGGAGACAAAGCGATTTGCCTGGAATCACAGGATGTTGAGCTGATGCCGAGATTCGAACGTAGCTCCCCAGCTCTAAGGTTCCCAATTCTAGAACTTGTGGCGGGAGGTGTGTCTAAAAGTGTATGTCGGTGCTGGCCATCAATGAGAGAGACCTGTGCATTTTTCAAATGGGTGGTGAAAAAATATTAGTATATTGCTGGAGGTGTGGGCTGCCGTGCCACCAATGTGTGCCGGGGGAGGGTAAACACCCATTATTCCGCAACTTTCTGCATACCATCGCTCCGCATACTTTCATTACGAAGGTACCATGACTCCGCAATGCCATTATACCGCATGGCATTACATTTTGTATGCTTTTACCACGCATACATTTACAACGAAATTCGTTGTAAATGCATGAATGGTAAAAACACGTTTTTTTTAATGTTTGGATAAGGTAAGTATGGGTATAGGGGTATATGTGTTGGGGTACTGAGGTAAATGTTTTGGGGTGTTTGGGTATTTTAAGGGTTCAGATATAGTTTTGGGTTATGGGGTACAGGGGTAGTGTTAGGGTTTGGGGATAGGTATGGGTTTTGGGGTACTGGGGTATTTTTAGGGTTCAGGGCTAGGTTTGGGTTTTTGGGTATTTGGGTATTTTTAGGGTTCAGGGGTAGGTTTGGGTTTTGGGGTACAGGGTTATTTTTAGGGTTCAGGGCTAGGTTTGGGTTTTGGGGTACAGGGGTATTTTAGGGTTCAGGGGTAGTTTTGGGGTTTGGGGTACAGGGTTATTTTTAGCGTTCAGGGCTAGGTTTGGGTTTTGGGGTACAGGGGTATTTTTAGGGTTCAGGGGAAGGTTTGGGTTTTGGGGTAGAGGGGTATTTTAATGGTTCAGGGGTAGGTTTGGGTTTTGGGGTACAGGGGTATTTTAGGGTTCAGGGGTGGTTTTGGGTTTTGGGGTACAGTGGTATTTTTAGTGTTCAGGGCTAGATTTGGGTTTTGGGGTACAGGGGTATTTTTAGGGTTAAGGCGTAGGTTTGGGTTTTGAGGTACAGGGTATTTATAGGGTTCAGCGCTAGGTTTGAGTTTTGGGGTACAGGGGTATTTTTAGGGTTTAGGGATAGTTTGGGGTTTTGGGGTACAGGGTATATTTATAGAGTTAAGATGGGTTAGTGTTTAACGGTGTTAGGGTATTTTAAGAAGTAAGGGTGGGTTATGATTATGGGGTGCAGGGGTATTTAAAGGGAGCAGGGTGGGATTAGCACACAATATGAGACATGGCATGAAGGGCGGAACATACCACACGCCCCCAGCGTTTGTCACACCCCCAGCACACCCCCACAGCACAACGTAGACACGCCCACAAGGGACTACTTTGCTGGCACGGTTCTTTTACCTTTTAAATGTATATGGTGGGCGTCTGCATAGCCTATGTCCTTCTGTGCAACTGCCCTTTCCAACGCTGTATTGGGTGTTGTGATTGGTGCTGTGGTTCCTGAGATTACCCGCCTCAAAGGTTTGGGCTCTCTCTTTATTATATTACTATGGACTAAGTTTGAGTTACTATCTATATAAATAGATGAAGTGGCGTTTGCATAAGTGTGTAGGTGAGTAAATGTAAGTATAATCAATTGTTTGCATAAGTCAGAAGGATGTTTTTATAAGTGAATACATAGTGTGCTGGTGTATAATGTTGAAATAGGCGTATAAGTATATTTGATAGTGTTCTGTTGATTAATCACTGCATATAACACTGAATCTATAGGTAAGTGATTAGATGTGTGTATAGTTCTATGAATAACTGAGTGGGTGTTTAGAAATTTCTATTGGTGTGTCAATGGTTTCACATATGGCACTTTCTATTTTACAGTGAGTGATAAAAAAATTATACTAGTGTGTGATGAGGTGTATTTGATTGTCACATGGATGATGTCATCAGTGATGTCATCAGTGATGTCATTTGAGATGTCATCAGTGATGTGAATGAAATAGCATTTGTAATGCGCAACTATGGCCAATGGGCGTCAAGGCGCCTAACTCAAATAGCTAGCTGTCAGTGATCAGAAACAGAGCTTACTGGTATGCTTTAATGAATAGCCAGGTTTTTAGTGATTTCCTAAAGAGGTCAAGTGTCATCAGTGATGTTACTGACCAAGTCATGAAGGATGTAATATGTGACATCATCAGCAGTGGATTGCGGGCGCGTGAGATATAGTGAGTACAACTAACTATAACGGGGGAATTTCAATGGTTTTGTATGAGTAAAATGTCTAGCTAACTATAACTGGTATGACACCTATGGTTTTTTAGTGAATATATATATATATATATATATATATTACCTACTGGCGGTCGCCAGTAGGTAGTTATAGTTAGGATTATTTTCAATAGAAAATCTCAACATTCTATTGTGAATAACTTTGGCGCCGGGTGAGGAATCTGCCTGAAAATTTTCCTCAAATTTGCCTCGCGGCACTCCGGTCCGTCCCTGAAAGTTTGGGGGGGATTCGTCAAGGGGGGGCCGAGATAAGAGGGGGGTCCCAAAACGTGTTTTCCCCATGGTAATTTCCATAGGGCGGTCGACCTCACTTTTAGCCCGAACGGCTGAATGGATTTCCACCAAACTTGGCAAAATTGTAGGGACTGGTAGCCCGATGTGCCTTAGCTATGTCTCAAGATATGTGCTGGGGAGCGTACCATGGGGAAAAAAGAATTATAGAGTTTTTAAAAAATGTAGCCTTTTTTTATAATTTGGAGGTAGATCTAAAAAGAACAGTTTTTTCTTTTTGTTGTTTTATATTTTTTTATTGTTTTTTTTAACATTTTGTACTTTTTTTGGCTTTTATGAACTATTTTATCTTTTTTTTGTTATTTTTATGGGGAGAAACAAAAAACAGGGAATTGAAAACGGCTCAACTGGAGCAAAAAAAAAATCAGGAAAAAATTAAGGATTTTTGGGGCATTTGTGGTTGTCACCAGCTCGGTTGATGAGTGTTATGCTTTGCTCACCATAGGTGATGGTCTTACCACAAAAAATACAAGAGATCTTGTATTGCCCAAACTTTGATTGAATGTTTGGGACCATCTCCCTTGTTTCTGGTCCCAATGGAGTGGGTTGCTTTCGTTCGGAGGTGCTGGGTGAAGATTGGGGAGGGTTGCTGGCCAGTTCTCTCACCTCTGCTGCAGCATAGTTGTTGGGATGCTTGCGCTGCATGTGCTGAATCATGGTGTTATTACTAAATGAATATTTCTTATTGGCGCATTCACTTTCTTCTTGCCCTCTGGGATGGAAAAAAACTCCCATACAATGTGCTGCTTTGGCCTGTATGGGGTATTGTATTCTGGCAGCCACCTCCTCCCTTCCTCCTCCTCCTCCTCCCCCTCCTCTTCTTCTTGACCACCAATGTGATGTTGTGGTGGTCCTCTTGGTGGTGGTGGTGCAGATGCTCCAGCTGCTGCTGCTACTGTAGCCATTTTAAAGTGCAAAATATTACTCAAAGATCTCCAAACAGGTCTTCCTCAGTCAAAGGACAAAGTCAGAATAAGGAAAAAAGGTGGGGGCTTTCATCATTTGGAAAAAAAAACTGTCCTGAACCAATGAAAAGTGTTATTTTCAGGTCACATGACCCGGGCTTTCATCATTTGGAAACCAAAACTGTTCTGCACCAATAAAAAGTGTTATTTTCAGGTCACATGACCCGACGCGCTTACGCGACGCGCCCCCGGGCGCGCCACGGGGCGCGTCGCGTAAGCCTGTCGGATGCTCACGTTGCGCGATCATATTTGCTCGAGTGCTTCCGGGTACTCTTACGCCGTGCTTATCACGCGGACGCGGCTACGCGATACGTCACGATGATGTTTTCGTTCGCGGCAATAGCGCTAACGGGACGCTCACCGGTGCGCGACCCGGGGCGCGCTGGAAAACTGCGCTTTCCGGTGCGCACACCGGGGAGAGCACCGGGAGCGCACCAGTGCAAAAAAAGACAAACAAAAAAAATAAAAAGTATTATATTAATTTACAATATAGGATTCATTATAAAAAATATTACATTTCATAGGTTTGAGGCCCTACATATAGTTAGGAATTAGCATTTAAAAAACCTATGAAATTCACTGAAAAAAACATAGGTTTCACACCAGTTATAGTTAGGAATTAGCATTTAAAAAACCTAATAAATTCATTGAAAAAACCATAGGTTTCACACCAGTTATAGTTAGCTGGAAATTTTACTGACATAAAACCATAGAAATTCCAACGTTATAGTTAGTTGGACTCACTATAACAAGCGCGCCTGCAATGCACTGCTGATGACGTCACATATTACATCACTCATGACATCGCAAGAGCGGGCGCAACTCAGCTGGATGGCGGGTGAGGCACTGTGCCGCAAGAGCGGGCGCAACTCAGCTGGATGGCGAAAGAAACGCCAAGGGGCGCCCCACTGTAGCTGAGGAGCCTCCACCTGGGGAGGCGGGGGAGGCCCGTTCGCGCCGCCTCCCCCCCCGGGGCGCCCCACGCCGTCTTTCGGCGCATTATTGTAGGATGGCCAGACCAGTGCGGCAACTTGCTGGACACCACCTCGGTGCCGTCCGGATCTCGGCGCGTTGTGCTGCCTTCGGCCTATTCGCACAACGGTCCGCTACTGACGCCGCCTCACAGGCCGACGGATTTTGTAGGCTTTTTATAACCCAAAGCCGACTAAAAAACAGCCCAAAGCAGCCCATTGTTGCTACTCCGGGGAGGGAGGGGCAGGGACAGTGTCAAGCGGACGGTGAATGCTTTGAGATGGATGTTGCAGCAGGCTGCCATGTAAATAGTTGTTTAAAATGTTTTTTTTTAACGTGTTTACTTTGTTGGAGCGTTGTATATGTTTATAAGGTATTAAAGTGTTATAATTCTACTACTTTGTTGGAGTGCTATATATTTGTAATGTGGCAACGAGCACAAAGATGTTACTGTATAACCAGAAAAAGACATAGTCCAATTGTGCGTGATCTAGTCCAATCTGGTGACGCCGATAGTGGGTATCAGCAGACTTTCATTTGTATAGGGTTTGTCGGTTAGGGGGCGTGGCTTGGACGCCGATGGCGATGGTCACCTGAGAGCTCGGCTCCGGGACTGAGCCCACTTTGATCCTGTTAATCGGAGTCTACGGGGCGCCCTAACGCCTTCGCTCCGGAGACCGGACCGGTGGGGACCCTCTGGGACACCCGGTAACACTCGAAAGTCGGCTGTTCCGACGGAAAACCGAAGTTGAGGTGACCCGCGGAGTGGGACCCAAGATGGCGCCCGGACCTTCTCGGCTCCTTGGCCGGGACCCTCGAGCCGGAGGAGCATAATAGGACAACGTGCGCCCGCTCTGTCCTGTCCCCCTGGAAAGCTATACTTGGGTTGACGTTTGGAACGGGTCCGGACACGATGGCCATCCCCTGAAAGACTGCTGGCTGAACTCCTGTCGTTCCTGGAACACAGACGCCCAGTGTCCCGGGGTGTGAGGACGATCCCCGCGGACCGCGCCGGATTGCCCCCCACCAAGTGACTGAACTCCATGGGCAGCACTGCACCCCGGCGCCGCGGAGTCTGCGGCGGACCTGGTGCCAATCACTCCAGATCCTCATCGGCAAGACGGGCCTGCCCAACCTAGCACCACTCATCCCCGCCTCCTTCTCGTGGGCCGCCGACGACACGGTGGTGGCGTTGCCCGAAGTTACGGAGGGACAGCGGATCCTGGAGGCGGCGATCGACGGCTTGCACTACAGCGACAAAGTGCCAGGAGAGGCATAACCGGCGCCCGCACCTAGTGGCGACCCGGACGGACCTCCATCCGTGGGACGCAACCGCCATGGGGAAGCCAAGGGGCCCCAAGGCGACCACCCCGGCCGCCTCGGAGTCGGAGGCGCTGGACAAGGAGGATCGAGGGGACCCCGGGGGCTCCGGGGGTCCCCACTTGCAACAACAGTTTGACCGAGTCCTGGAGGCGATCGCGACCACGCGCTCAGCCCTGCAGCAGGATATTGCTCAGGTCGCGACGAGTTTGGGCCTCCTCAGGGCGGATCACGGAAAGCTCTCGGATAGAGTCAAGGAGGTGGAGAGCTCAGTGAAGACCTTGGAGCCGGCACAAAAAACCTTGGCCGCAACCGTGAAGGATGCCCTATCCCGGATTGATGTCCTGGAGAGACGGGCTGAGGACGCTGAAGGATGCAATAGGCGGAACAACATTCGGGTGGTGGGTCTGCCGGAGAAGATCGAAGATGGCGACATGGTGGCCTATCTGGAAACGTGGCTCCGGGACACGGTAGCCCCTGAAGGCCTGTCTTCCTTTTACACCCTGGAACGGGCGCACAGAGTGCCGGCGAGGCCGCCGCAACAGGGCCGTTCCTCTCGGCCGGTGATTGCACGTCTGCTACACTTTCGGGACAGAGACCTCATCCTTAATACCGCAAGACATAATGGCCCTTACACGATTGAAAATAGCCAGGTGAACATTTTCCCGGATTATACATACGAGACTCAGCGCAGGCGGACCTCTTTCCTGGCGGTCAAGCGCGAACTCCGGAGCGAGGGCATCCAGTATTCGCTCCTCTTTCCTGCAAGGCTCCGCATCATCGTTGATGATAAGACTCAGTTCTTTGATTCCCCGGAGGAGGTCTGCGACTGGCTTGAACTCTATAGAGCGGGTAAAGATGGCTTCAGCTCGTCCTCACAGATGACAGTGGAACCTGGGCAGCAACGACGCTCTAAAAGAACTCGGAGCCGCCGTGGTAGGGCGAGCAAACCTTCGACAGTAGAGACAATGGCGGAGCGGAAAGGAGTGCTGGAGATGGTGTCTACTCTGTCGGGGTCACTGGGTGGCCCCATTCATGAGGAATCGAACCCTGGAGGCGAGGGAGCACCGTCAGAGACTGAGGACTCAGATACTGATAGCACCCACACGCCGGTGATAACCCCGAACTCAGCTGAGGACATTTTGGATGGTCAGGGATAACGGGGTGAGCTGTTTCAATTTGGGTGGGGTGGTGCCCGGGACAGTCGGGAGGACGGGTGTGTACCAACTCTGGTGGGGGGGGGGAGTCCCCGATTAGGACATGGCCTTTTATATTGGGCTCATTGTAGTCTCAGCAGCCTGGGCATCGAGGGCCCATTGCCCGCACCTAGCCCTTAAGGCCTTCCTGTGGTGGCGACCGCAGGTTTAGTCGGGAATTGTGGGATAGTTTGGGGTTTGGTTTGGATGGGAACTAGGTGTCACTATTTGGGTCCTGTTCTGGGGAGGGTGGGCGAGGGCTTGTCTCAATCGGGGGTTGTTGTTCTTTTGTTGGGGAAAATGGCCGCCATCAGTGTTGCATTGACTGTTGCTCGCTTGTCGTTGGAGCCTTGGAGGGGGGACCCGAAACAGACGGTATGGGACAATGGCTGATGTTGCTAATGTGAAATGCATTACTTGGAATGTGCGGGGGCTCCACACTATGTCTCGACGCCACAAAGTTCACGCTTATTTAGTGCGCAGAGGGGTACAGATAGCGCTGCTGCAGGAGACTCATCTCAACAAGGCGGAGGGGGCGGCGCTACAGCGTAGATGGAGAGGACAGGTCTTCTACACCACGTACTCAGCGTATGCGAGGGGGGCGCTCATATGGATCAGGGCTGGGGTCCCCTTTCAGGTCACGAGGACGGTGGTGGATCCGGAGGGGCGCTACGTTGCTCTTACAGGCACTTTGGGGGGTAGAGACTTGAACATCTGCTGTATCTATGCGCCTAATGTGGACCAGCTTGCCTTCCTTTCTAGGTTATCGGGTTCATTGGCCCACTGCTTCTCAGGACCTCTCTTACTCGGGGGTGATTTTAATTCTGTGGTAGATGTGGAGGCCGACCGCTCGCACCCGCCTCTCCCGGACTCTCCAGTTCGCCGAGTAGCGAAAGGAAGGAAGGAATGGCAGGCGCAATGGGGGCTCACGGACGTCTGGAGGGCACAACATCCCGACACTAGGGACTACTCCTATTTCTCGGGCCTACATGAGTTGCACGTGCGTCTAGATGGGTTCTTGGGATCGGCGGAGCTGGTGTCCGCGGCGGTCCAGTCTGAATATTTGACCAGGACTATCTCGGACCACAACCCTCTCCTGATGGACCTTCGCTGGTTTCCCGGGATCTCTGCTGTCCCCACCTGGAAACTACGCCCGGAGATGCTTGAGGACATAGTCTTTAAGGCGGACCTGGAGGACAAAATCTCGGAGTACTTCGCCTCTAATGGGGGTACTGCGGGATCGCGAGCGTTGGAATGGGATGCCTTTAAGGTGGTGATCAGGGGCTACTGTATCACAAAAAAAGTAGGCATGCGGCGCGTCATCATTGATGACTTGGCAACGGCTGATCGGAAGCTCCGCGAGATGGAGCTTCGTCGCCCCGGACGCCCCGAACTACAGGAGCGCACGGCGGCAGCGAGGGAGGCGGTGGCAGCGGAGGTCGAGCGGCTACGCTGCTTCGACTACAAGGCCTACACCACCAGGTCACTCGTGGAGGGGGATAGATCGGGCGCATTGTTGGCGTGGCTAGCCAACCCCATGCGCCGGACCTCCCCGACGACGTCCATGCGTATGGCAGAGGGCGTTCAGGTGCACACCCAGCCTGAGACCTTGAGCTGCTACCTGCGTTACTATGAGCGACTGTACCGTAGTGATTCGGCTAGAGACCCCGCTTCGATTGAGGACTACCTACAACCTCTGGAGTTACCAACACTGGAACCGGAAATGGCGGAGGCGCTGGGCTCCGACATCGAACTAGGCGAAATTCGTGGCGCCATTAAAAGGATGGCAAGGAATAAAACCCCGGGCCTAGATGGCCTCCCAGTTGAATTTTACTCCGCTTACGCTGACCTACTGGCGCCGCGATTGCTGATAGTTTACAGAGAGGCGAAGCGGTTAGGACGCCTCCCCGGCTCGATGTGTGAGGCCCTAGTGGTTCCCCTTCTTAAGCCTGGCAGAGACTCGTCTGACCCGGCATCCTATCGGCCTCTGTCAATGCTGACGGTTGATTACAAGATCCTGAGCAGCATCTTGGCATCGAGGCTACTGGGGCACATGCGCTTCTTAGTTCATGAGGACCAGGCTGGATTCATTCCCAAGCGAAACACGACCATGAACATTCGCAGGCTGTTTCGCATACTGGGGGAACCGCACCTGGAAGCCCCGTGCCCGGTGATCCTTTCGGTGGACTTAGAGAAGGCCTTTGACAGCCTGGAGTGGGACTACCTGTACGGTGTGCTGCGGCGGTTCGGTCTGGGGGAGGGCTTTGTCAGGTGGACTCTGGTATTGTACGCCACGGCATCGGCTAGGGTGAGGGCGGGCCCTCTGATCTCCTCGCAATACTCGGTGGAGAGAGGCACGAGGCAGGGTTGCTCGTTGTCCCCACTGCTCTTTGCGCTGGCGGTGGAACCCCTGGCGCTGCGGCTCCGGTCCGGGGCCCATTTTACCGGCTTGCGGACGCAGTCGGACCCACATCGAATTTCTCTTTACGCTGACGATTTGTTGCTCTTCCTCGAGGACCCAGTGACCGCCCTGAATGGGGCCGCGGGGGCGCTCACGACCTTCGGTGAGGTCTCGGGCCTCCGAGTGAATTGGGCCAAGACTTGCCTGTTTCCGGTCCGTAGGGGCACGCCCAGCCCTGACATAGGTGGGGAGATCAGGTGGGAGCCTGACTGTTTTAAATACCTGGGGGTATACGTTTACCACGACCCGGCTGACCTCCTGGATGGGAACATAGCTCGTTGTACTCGCGCATTACGCTGTAGCATGGACTTCTGGGCTACCCTGCCGCTGTCGGTGGCAGGGCGGATCGCCCTACTGAAAATGGTGGCACTCCCCCGGCTGCTCTATTACTTCCGCTCGCTGCCGATTTGGATCCCACCGGCCACATTTCGTCTGTTACGATCTATGGTGGTGGGTTTCCTCTGGGGCTTGGGCCGCCGGAGAGTGGCCCTTAAGACCCTGATGAGGCCAAAAGCTGAGGGTGGCCTTGCTGTGCCGGACTTCGAGAAGTACTACCTCGCGGCGCAGCTGCAGACCTTCACCCAGGAGGTCGCTAGGGAGTTCCGGGGCCCGGAGACCGGGAGGGGCACCGGGATGGCTAGGCATGTTGTCTCCTTCATCACATTGCGACAGCGTATGGCATTGCAGGACCTGACGCTGGAAGAAAGGACCATCCGGTTATGTTGGAACCACGCACACGCCCGGGGTCAAGTACGGTTACCGTATGCGCCCGAAATACCACTGGGTATGTTGACGACCCTGCCCCACGGGGGAGATTGGTCACGCCTAGAGCACTGGGAGGAGGCGGGGCTGCAGCTATTGGGGGACCTCTATGAGGATGGGGCGCTGTTGCCCTTCCAGGAGCTTATGGACCGCTTTGACGTCCCTCGTGGCGACTTCCTTTTACACGCGGCTCTGGTCCGAGCGATTCAAGCACACTGGAAGAAAGGACTGGAGGAACCACCTACGTCCCCGGTGTGCCAATATGTCATGATGTCCGCAGGGTCGGTTAGGGCGGTCACGTGTCTCTATAGTAGGTTGATTACCGAGGAGTTGACCCCCCTCACCACTCTGCCAACCCGCTGGGAGACGGATATAGGGAAGGTGATTCCGGAGACGACCTGGGCACAGCTTATGAGGCGTGCCTGGAAGGGCACGCGCCACGCCCGCTTCCAGTTAGTCCACTTCTACGTGCTTCATAGGGCCTATCTGACCCCGGCGAAGATTCAACAGTACTTTGCCGTGGATTCGGCGGAATGCCCCAGGTGCCGAGCACCCGGGGCGGACTTCATTCACATGCTGTGGTCCTGCCCGGCGCTGTCCTCCTATTGGCTTGGAGTGGGAGATACCTTGACTGGAGTGACGGGGAGGTCCTTGTCGGTTGACGCGGCGGTGGTGCTTCTACACTGGTTCCCTCACACCCCCAAGAATAAAATCACAAGCAAATTTATTGACCTGGGGCTGCTCCTCGCAAAACGAGAGGTGACCAGGAATTGGAAGGCAAGGGTTGGTCCAACGGAGGCTAGGTGGCACGGCGAACTGTTGAAGTGGGCGGTAGGAGAGAGTACACTGCGTTATCAAGTGGCCAGGAGACAGCATAATGAGAAAGCGCAGGAGGCAGCGCTGGAATGGGAAACGCTAGTGCAGGCCCTCAGGGATTATTGCGCTCCCAGCGATTCCGAGAGTGAAGATGTGACACGGCCCTTGTCCCGATAATCCATTGTTGATCACCTATCCATTGCACTTTCCCGTAGGTCTCCCGTAGGCTTTCCTCCACGCACTGCGGCGCACTGATGGTGGGGTTGGGGGGGTTTCCATTAGATTTATTAGTTGTTGGGGGGGGGGGGTTTCCTTTTGTCCCGTTTGTAGGATGGTTTAGAAAAGCAGATGACGTTCTTTGGATCATCCGGACCGGCTTCGACCTTCCAGCGGATCCCCATTGGTGTTCGCCGCCCGACCTTCGGGTTGTGGGCTGAATGGCTGTGTACACTTCTGACTTGCGAGGGGGGATGTGTCTGATACCGTTTTGACTGATTGGGTTTATATTGCTGGTATACTCTGTACTTTTCACTGCTGATTCCTGCAATAAAAATATATTTAAAAAAAAAAAAAAAAAATAGGGTTTGTCGGTTATTGGGCGGGGTGGGTGGTAGGGCAGGCATGCTTAGGCAGCGAGGGCGGCGGAGCCGAACTACCTCGTGGCCATCCCGACCGCGAGCTTGGCTCCTCCCCCTGGTTTCATACTTTTTGCGGAGGGCTATTTCCTGGTATTTCTTGTTTTAGCAGGGTCAGAAAGGATCCTATCAGTGGCCTACTGATTTTGTTCGATTCCTTTCGTTTTGCCATAATTTGCTAGGAAGGTACCGTGGCTAATCCGTATTTTATATATATGTCCTCTTTATTAGGGGTGCCCTCCGGTGGGGCCGGTTGAGCTACCTCTAATAAATGGTCCGGGTAGAACCAATTATCAACAGTGGAGAGAAGATAGGCATGACAGATTACAAAAGGGGGGACAAGGGTCCGCACTACCTATCTTTTCACTGCTTGCAAAGACTAGACGGAATATCTCTATTCCACGTTATTTGTAAGCAGAGAATACCTCCAAAGAACTAGTATCAAACAACCAGTGTTCGGACAATCAAACAATCAAATGGTGAGAAAGAGATAGGCACAATGGGTTACAACGGGGGACAAAGGTCCGCGTTACCTACCCTTCACTACCTGCAAAGGAAGAGAGAATCTTCGTATTCCTCTCCGTTTGTAGACAGAGAATCTTCAAAGAGGACCAATGTATCAAGTAGCGACCAAGGCTAAACGAACCAATCAATCGAATAATACTAGTATTTTCAAACAATTCCGATACAAACAATCAATCAAATAGTCAATCAGGAGGATAAAACCATCTGCCAATCAGACGTATAAAACGTCCTACTTAACCTTACCCGGACCACGAGGACAGTTCTTCGCCTTCCCCTTCCAGCGCCCGATCGTCCTCTTACTCCAGTTTTACCACAGCCCTCCTGTGGGGTCCCAGTCAGGACAGCAGGTCACTCAAGAGAGGTCCGTTCAGAATCGGTGAAGTTCACTCGATCGGCAGCCAGACAAGGGTCCTCTCCGGGCAGGTATACTCCAATCGTTTAGACGTTCACCCCGTCGTCAGGACCTCTCTTACTGAACCCACATGTCGCTGATGGGCCCCGCGTTGGGACGCCAATTGAGGAAAAGCAGCCAGTTACTGTCGAATGCCCAGGCTGTTGGCGCAAGGACGCCTCTAATTTCCCATAGCAAATAGTTACTGTGGGGTGTGGGATGTGGCGGGCCGGAATAACAGGCGGGGAGGCCAGATATAGTGCGCTATGTTTAGCGAGGTTTATTGTAGATACAAGTATGGAAGGCTTATAAGTCTCTGAACACAGGACGATCGATGGAGTTCTCCTGGGAACGTCAGAGGTAGAGATGTCTTCCGGTCGGTGGGGAAAGGGGAGAGCTCCGTCCGCTCCTGACGTCCTCCGGGTAGGGTGAGGTTTCCCTCTCGGTACTGCCGTGGGTCTTTGACTTCTGCAGGTGAGCCTCGGAGGTTTGGGGCGAGAGAAAAGACAATAGAGGACCGTTAGTCTTGCACTCCTCTCGGTCTGTACAACTATCACCGACACCGGGAGGTGGGGACACAGAAAGTGGAAAGTGAGGGGCGGGTAGGACGGGGAGGTGAAAGAGGCCGAAGAATAGGAGGGAAGACCAAGGGTTGACAGGGTGTTCGAGGTGTAGGAAGGTGGGGACCTATCTATCAATATATATACAGTGCTCTCGTGCTCTAGTAGGTGCAGGGCTATATTATTTACACTTAATTACAACTATCTACAAACGGCACACGGAGATGGATGACGGTTACTCACGTGGCCCGCCGCAACTCCCTGGTGAGTTGCGGCCGCCCTCCAGCAACCTCCTGAGGACTCCACCAGTCCTCAGACCACACGTCGCCGTCGGCGTCCTCCTCCACGTCTTTCGGTTGGAGCTCCGGCTCCTCGTCTCTCGCTCTCAGCTCCGGTTCCTTCCTTGCTGCCTCCTGCCACAAGTCCGCGGGTTGGAACGCCCTTTGTTGAGGTTCGTTGGTTTTTATACCTTCCGGGAGGTAGCCGGGGGCGGGACTTCCGGGTTCAGGTTGAACTGCATCCGGGTGTCGATCTTCCGGTTTCTGGTTTCGGCAACCCTGCAGTGGGAGAGATAGAGAGGAAGTCCTATGGAGAGGGAACAAGGCATCATCTATGTTAGACGGACCCCTCCCCGCGCGAAGATGTCGCTTAGCTACGGCAGGTACAGTGACCTTTCCACAGTTACCAAATAAAGAGACAGGCGCTGGAAGCTGGAACGCAAGAACAGGGTTTATTTCTCATGAGGAGAGCCTGTCATTTCGGACACGCACACAGAATGTCTTCGGGAGGTGCTCTGACCACATCTCCGAGGCCTGGCCTCTTATACACAGGTTTATTGCTTTATTACATGTGACACATTCTTGTGAAGACTTTGATGTACAGAAAAGCATCCCTGGAATCTTCCGCTTCAGGCTTGGTCCCACACACCCTTACAGTGAGAATCCCCTCCCCAATCACAATACAGGATCGTTATCAGATAGTCGGAACAGCAGGACATTCTGCTGATTCCCGGAATGTGTGTGGTGTGACGGATCTCATGGGGTGGGGGCCTTGATCAATTATAACTCTTTGAAGAGGGGTGATTCTTTACAGTTGGGGCCATAAACTACATCCGCAGGGCTAGGTGATAGCCTGGGACCGGCCTGGACAATCGGACACAGAGGAAGAGGAGTGTCAGAGGGTGGGGTAGAGAATAGGGTGAAAGGGAGGTATTGGGCGGGCACGGGTGTGATTCTCAGGGAAGAGCAGCGCAGATGGGGGGATGTTTATGGCCCATGCATGAGAGAGAGAGCGGGGGTGACCAGTGCGTGGGGGAGATGCTTGCGAGGGTGGGGAGCCGTGCTGAGGATCGGCGGCGTGCAGAGAGTGGGTCTGGTCAAGGCATCTAAAATGGCTGCCGTGCACGACAAAAGTGTGGCATTGGAAAAAAGGCAAGATGGCGCAGACAATGTTTATCAATACTGATTAATTTTCCACAGAGAGAGCGGGGGTGGTCAGAGACGGGGTTGTTCGTAGCGCCAGGGAGACGCGCTGGGGACCGGCGAGGGGCAGAGGGGCCATAGCGCTTTCAAAATGGCTGCTGCTTGCTAGAGCGTACGTGCCTGAGTGGGGACAAGGTGGCGCCGATTATGTTGACATCGCAAACCAGATTTTAACACATAGACATGGAAGTGAAAACTGCACCATTGCTCCCCCCCGACTGACACCCTCCTTTGCCTCAGCTTGGATCATCATTTGCTAAAGTGTTCGAAGACCCCACCGTGAGTATAAGCACAACCGGGGCCTTACTGCACACCCTGAGAAAAACTACGCAGCAAGACAATCTCTACCTTCTCCCTTTTCCATGTTCCAACGCTTTGAAATGAACAATATATTTACTCGCAGTGACAAAATGGCGGTCAACACTTCCTGATTTCCTTCAAATCAAACGTTACCAGACGTCACGCAGCAAAAAAAAAAATCCGCTCATGCGCAGCCGCTGGAAGACATGTATCAACATATATGAGCCTCCTCAGCCACCCTCGGAAAACCTAGGGGGTCAGGATACGTCTCCCGTGCCCCCTTATACCCATTTCCCACATTGTTTTTCCTCCATCTTGTGATTTAATTAAAACGAAACACAAAATGGCGAACTCCCGTTACGCTACCGCAAGCAACCCGGTTCGCATACCGGGAAGCGCTTCTACCGCGAAAAATCAATTTTTTTTTATTTGCCCCACGGGACCCTTTAATAACCCCAACATCATTCCTAGGGGGTCAAGAGGGGTCTTCCTTGCCCCCTTTCATTAAATTCCCCCTTCGTTTTTCTCCTCCTCTTGTCTCTCGATCCTACTGAGAGACAAGATGGCGGCCGGTCCAGACTGTTTAGAATGTTGACAGACACCGGAGAGCCAATCAGCTTCGCGAAGTTCCGTTACGCGTCAGGTACGCGAACCGGAGCGCTAACCGGAGCGCTGTCACAGATATATCTGTTTTTTAAAGAGTTAATTTCTCAAAATCCTCCGGAGCACATATATGGAGACATAGCAAAGGCACGTCGGGCAAACCATATCTACAATTTTGCCAAGTTTCGTGTAAATCCATTCAGCCGTTCGAGCTAAAAGTGAGTCCAACCGCCCTATGGAAAACTCAATGTTAAAAACGCGTTTTGGGACCCCCCTTTTTTCTCGGCCCCCCCTTGACGAAACCCCCCAAATGTTCAGGGGCTGCTCAGAAACAAAATGTGCAATTATCCTGAAAATTTCCGCCAATTCCATCCACAAACACCAAAGTTATTCGACATAGAATTTTCAAAAATCCCATAGGAAAAAAATCTTAACTATATATACCTACTGGCGACCGCCAGTAGGTAATATACATACATATATATATATATATATTCACTGAAAATACCATAGGTTTCAGCCACGTTAAAGTTAGGAATTATCATTTAAAAAACCTTAAAAATTCACTGAAAAAACCATAGGTTTCACACATGTTATAGTTAGCTGGATGATTCACGCATACAAAACCATTGAAATTCCCCGTTATAGTTAGTTCAGCTTACTATAACATGCGCGCCTGCAATGCACTGTTGATGACGTCACATATTACATCACTCATGACATGGTCAGTGACATCACTCATGACATCTCAAATGACATCACTGATGACATCACTGATGACATCATCCAGTGAATGTGTGACTTTCTGAAAAGTAAATATTTTTAATATATGTATATCTAAAGGTCAATGGAAGAATAAATGGGTAAATAAGTGTCTAAATGGATGTTTTTTTGTAAAATTGATTGTATAACTGACATTAAGTGTATCTTACTGCATACATGTATTAGCGTGTAATGTTTAAATATTTAAATATCTGTATCAGTGTCTCACTTTGTGTATAAGTGGCTGCATGGGTTGGTGAGTAGCTACATGAGTGTGTATATGGGTTATTAGTTGTTTTTTTGAGTATCAGTATGAGTGTCTGTATGGTTTGTTGGGGATATTACTTAGCGCATAGATGCATGAATGAGTGACTAATTGTTTGTATTTGTTTTGAAGACAGCATGTGTGCAGGACTGTATGGGTGGATGAGTGTGTGTGTTGGTGTGTTAGTGAGTGAATGGAAAGGGGCGACCATTCGGTCCCCCCGAACGTATGGCGGAGTACCACGATCCTCCCGGGAAGCCATCTTGGGCGGGAGGCGAGTCTCGGCTGGTATGCCCGAAGCGGCGTAGTCGGGGCGCGCCTTTTTCCCGCCCTGGAGTGGGCTGGCCTAGACACTGACGCGGACGGCCACGCCCATGGGGCAGGCAGGGGCGGGTTTACGCCCGCCCTGAAGACGGATAAAAGGAGCAACAAGCCAAGAAAGCATCCTCTTGTTCCTGTGCTCTGAAGCTGCACCTCCTCGCTGCACGTGAGCTCGAGACGGAACGAAGAGCCAATTTTGAGCGTGGTAATCTTTCTTGTTTGTTTTGCAGATACTCTGTCGGAGAATGCCTAAGAAGGCGGGAAAGCGAATGACTACCGACCAGATGCTGCGTGTTCTCATGAAAGAGGTGACCGACCTAAAGAAGCGAATGGCGGATAAAGACGAGAAAGGGGGGCCGAAACGTCCTTTGGCAGGAGCAGCTCCGGGAGGAAAAGGCAAGAGGCCCAGAAGGGGAGCAGCTGGGGGAGACACCCCGGTTCCCTGTACCCCACTCGAAGCACCAACTCCCGTGCCGGAGGAAGGGAATCCAATTCCCGTGGTGGTCACCCCCGTGTCCGGGGAGGATATGCCGCCCGAGCTGGCAGCACAATTAGCAGCGTGGTTGGGTAAGAGTAGCAAGGGCGCCACGGCTGACGATGCGCAGGTGTTGATGAAGCAACTGCGTGAAACAAGGGAGGCGACGAAGGCACCATCGCCGGCTGCGGCAGTAGAGAAATCACCTGGGACAGGTCCAGTCGCAGATACAGCTTCCGGTTCAGGTAAGCGGCCATTGCCAATTGCGAGGGATGAGTCGGCACCCTCTCGAAGGGAAAAGTTGGGTCAACATGTCCCTCTGGCTATCAAAGAGAAGATATGGGCAGGGGAGTATATAAACATCTTCTCGTTGCTTACCGACCATTATGAGATGGAGCATGTTAAGAGCCAGAAGGAGCTCATGCATCCGAGTGTTTGGCGTGCAAAGATGGCCGCCTTTAAGGTCAATGAAAACATTGGCAATTGGGGCAAAGCATGGGGGATTTTTACATCCATCATGGGTGAACGTAGGCCCGAATTGCTGTCCGAACTGCCGATTTATCAGTCACGGATCATGGGGTATTCTGTATCACACGAGGGCAATCAATGGTTCTGTTACGATAATATTTTCAGAAAAGCGAAAGAACATGATAAAAACTTGACTTGGGATTGTTATGATTCTGTATCCTGGCCCAAAATGGAAGATACTGGTATGTTGAAGTTGCCATTAGTAGGGAGTAGCGTTGGTGAATCCTCCCGCCAATATGCGGGGACGCCCTTTCGATAAGGTACGAGTAACGACAGCCACTCGAGGCCAATTGGCAACGCGGGAAAAAGGGGGATCTGTTGGAACTTTAACAGGGGTAAATGTACTAGGCCCCAGGGGTCATGCAAATTTAGGCACGAATGTGGTGGGTGTGGGCAATCATCCCATCCTGAGTCCATGTGCAGAGCCAAAACAGGTGATAACGGGGGTAGAGGAGGCGCCAAACAGGTCTGACATAGTCCGAGGGGCGCCTTTACCTACTCCGATTGATACCATGGCAATGATTCCCTGGCTCAGCGAATACCCGGATCCCGCTTCCGCTGGGGTGTTGCGGAACGGGTTTTCATATGGTTTCCGCATCCCAGTGGGAGAGTTTCAGGGTATAGCGAAATGTAAAAACCAGATATCGGTCTTACAGCATACGACCGTGGTACAGGAAAAGATCGGGAAAGAGGTTACTCGAGGTCGAGTCGCCGGTCCATTTAATGTGCCTCCGGTTGCTAACTTTGTTTGTTCCCCTTTAGGGGTGGTCCCCAAGAAGGACCCGGGTGAGTTTCGGCTGATACATAACTTATCAGCCCCACGTGGTCTTTCCGTAAACGATGCGATAGACCCGGAAGTGTGTTCGGTGCGGTACGCATCCTTCGATGAGGCCGTAGCCATATTGAATCGCCTGGGGCCCGGTGCGCTGATGGCAAAATCTGATATCGAGTCAGCGTTCCGGTTGCTCCCGGTACATCCAGACGATCAGCGTCTCCTTGGTTTTATGTTTCAGGGTCACTATTACATGGATAGGTGTATGCCGATGGGGTGCTCTATATCTTGTGCCTATTTTGAAAAGTTCGGTTGTTTCCTGCAATGGGTCTTCACAAAGAAGACGGGGTTTCCAAATGTTATGCATTATCTCGATGATTTTTTGTTTCTGGGGGCAGCCGGGGATCCGGAATGTGGACAGGCTTTGACTGAATTTTGTGTCTTGATGAATCAGTTTGGCGTGCCGTTGGCACCAGGTAAGACTGTGGGTCCCTCGACTTGCCTCGAGTTTCTGGGGATCGAGCTCGACTCCGAGGAAGGTTGTTTTCGTTTACCAAGTGACAAAGTGTTAAGATTCAGGGCATCCCTGCAAATGTGTATACGTGAGTCTAAGGTTAAGCTACATCAATTACAACAATTGGTGGGACAGTTGAATTTTGCCCTAAGAGTAATACCGATGGCCCGCCCCTTTTCCCGCTCGATCGCTCAAGCCATGGTCGGCCTGAGGGAGGGTCATCACCGCACAAGGCTCTCGGCAGAGGTTCGCCAGGACATGCGCATTTGGTTGGCATTTCTGGCGGATTTCAATGGTCGAATCGTCTGGAACAAACCGGCGGTGTCCTCTGAGGAGCTGGGGCTGTGGACAGATTCGGCAGGGAGCATTGGTTTTGGTGCCATATTCGGCACCCAGTGGTCGGCACAGAAATGGCCGTCATGGTGGCATGATAATGGATTGACAAGTAACATTGCTTTTCTGGAACTTTTCCCCATTCTGGTGGCCCTGAGAACCTGGCCCGAGGGGTTCAGAGATCATTCGGTGGTATTCTGGTCCGATAACATGACCGTGGTTGAATGTATCAATAGCCAGGCAGCACGATGCAAATGGATTCTGAGACTGCTCAAGGAAATTGTATTACTGTGTATGCAATTGAATGTGCTATTTAAGGCAAGGCATGTGCCGGGGGTGATGAACCAGGCGGCTGATGCGCTTTCTCGTTTTCGTATGCAGGCCTTCTGGGGTTTTCTGCCCACAGCGGACCCGGTGGCGGCACCCTTTCCCGAAGCTCTCTGGTCTCTCGGTGCCCCGAACTACGAAACCTCGTGGGAGAGAGTTTAGCACCCAGGACGAGGAAGGCATATGAAGGGGCGTTCCGTTCCTATTGGGCCTTTTTGGGGGCGGCTAGAGGGGAGCTTTGGGGCCAGGAGGAGTTGGTAGTGAAATTCCTGCTATCCTTACATCAGGCAGGCAAATCAGTGGCTACGGCCCACAGGCATCGGGCCGCCATTTCCTTTGTGGCTAGGGCTCATGGGATCCAGGACCCGACAGCGTCCTTCGTTGTGCAAAAAGCGCTACGTGGGTGGCAACGCCTTGAGGGTCGCAGAGTAGATGAAAGGCGCCCGATAGGTTTGGATAGGTTGGCCCTGTTATTATCCGTACTCCCTGCAACGTGTTCATCCCGGTATGAAACAGTGTTATTCCGAGCCGCTTTTACGCTGGCATTCCATGGGGCTATGCGGGTAAGCGAACTAGTGGCAAGGAATAAACAGGATGTGATGGGGGGACTGTGCCGAGAGCACGTTCAGGTCAGAGGGGAGACAATGACTGTCTCGTTTGTCAGGTCCAAGACCGATCAGGGTGCGATGGGTGATTGCATAATCATACAAAGGATTCCCGGGTCCTCCATGTGCCCGGTGAGTTGTGTAGAGGAATATTTAGCACAAAGGGTGGCATCATGGGGGGGGGGCCTTGTTGAGACACGCTGACGCCACCCCACTGACGAGGTTTCAGTTTCAGCGGGTGCTTGCGATGTCGATTGCCGCTGCGGGCTTGAACCCCGGCGAGTTTGGGACCCATTCCTTTCGGATAGGGGCTGCTACAGAGGCTACAGCCAGGGGTCTGAATGTCGAACAAGTTAAACGTGTGGGGCGTTGGTCCTCCGACTGTTATAAAAGGTATGTGCGGTTGCACATGTTGTGAAGCTGTAATGATGTACTCACGCTTCTTGTTTTTGTTTGGTTTTCAGTTGCGCAAGCCTACGAGGCGGGGCGGACTATGCAGTCGACCCAACACCGGGCCAGCGGTCAGACATCACCGGCTGTGAAAAAGGAGGTGTGGGTCGTGGGCCACTCATACGTGAGGCGTGCCGCGGACGTATTCAAAGCAGGTGACATGATTCACGTGGCTGGGGAATACGGGTACAGTGTGTCCTTCTACGGAAGGGGCGGACTCTGTATTGACCAGTTTCGATCATTTTTCGAGGGTTTGCTAGGGCGGACGAGGTCACCGCCGTCTATAGACATAGTACATCTTGGGGGCAATGATTTGGTCACCACTGGTAGACGACTTCTTCTTGAGGCGATGCTTTCCACTGTAAGTTGGTTAGCAAGGAGAGTTCCAGGGTGCACAATTGCATGGTCCCATATGATCCCACGAAAAGTGTGGCGGGGGGCTATTTCTGTTTCTGCTCTGAATCATTCGGTAAGGAAAATTAATAACAAAGTGAGTAGATTGTTCCGTTCCAATACACTGCATTCTATTTCGCATGGTTGTATTACTGGTGACAGTATGTATTTGGGGGATGGTGTTCATTTGTCCCGGGTGGGGAACGAGTTACTCATAGGGGACTTGATAGCTTGGCTAAAGACTTTAAAACATGACCTTTAGGTAGGAGTGTTGTGGGGGGTCCGGATAGCCGGTCAACTATCCGGCCTGTGGCGGTAAGGTCATGATCGGTGAGCACTAATTGGAAGATCCCTATGAGTGGGCGTCACCCATTACGGATGGAAGCGCTCGGGGGAGGTGGCCATTGGCCCCTCAACGGGGAGGCGGTCCCTTCTAAGGATGGGCCGCCGAAAGGAAAGGAAAGGCGGTCAAGGCCCCTTCCTGGGTAGGAGGGGCTACAGCCCCCTCCTGGGGAATTTCCCGGGGCCAGGACGTCTGCGACGGCAGATGTGGTAAGTTGTGTGGGGTTTGGGGGGGGTCTACGCTACCTTCTAGATACCTCACACGAGTCCTCGGACGACCTTTAAGTGGCGTCGAGTTTATTGGGGCCCCCGTCAAGTCAAGGGAAATTGGTAGTTGCACTTGAGGTACACCTCTGTGCGGTCGCCCCTCACAAGTGAGGGGGATATTTCTGGTTTAGGGATCTTGACACCGGTTACGACCTTGCCGTTGGCCCTTAAACGTTAGGATGTACAATTTCAAAATTTCAAGTTAAATGTTTTGTAGGATGTTAGTTCGGCTAGGAGAACCTTTGTATTAGAGAATATGTTAAGGTTAGCCAAACATTGCAATGTGGTAATGAAATTGTACATAATATGAAACTGTTATTTTAATGTTTTAATTTTGTTTCATATTTTAATAAATACGGCCGGGAGGGTCACTCCCTCCCGTCTTCCAAAAGTTCAGAACTGTTTCCGGTTTCCCATCCTTGGGGATTGTGTTGAGAGGGGGTGGCGGGTATCTCAGCCATATGGAAAGGGGCGACCATTCGGTCCCCCCGAACGTATGGCGGAGTACCACGATCCTCCCGGGAAGCCATCTTGGGCGGGAGGCGAGTCTCGGCTGGTATGCCCGAAGCGGCGTAGTCGGGGCGCGCCTTTTTCCTGCCCTGGAGTGGGCTGGCCTAGACACTGACGCGGACGGCCACGCCCATGGGGCAGGCAGGGGCGGGTTTACGCCCGCCCTGAAGACGGATAAAAGGAGCAACAAGCCAAGAAAGCATCCTCTTGTTCCTGTGCTCTGAAGCTGCACCTCCTCGCTGCACGTGAGCTCGAGACGGAACGAAAATCCAATTTTGACCCACCCACCAGCCCCTGAGGACAGCAAGTGGTTTTTGAATAAAGTTTGATGTGGTAACTCTAATTGTTTTGTTTACAGGTTGGGATTATTATCGTGATAACTTTGAATATGCAATAAAGAATGGTCAATTTGTGGTATGTTTTGCAAATAAAGTAATCCTGCTTTAGTGTTCATCAGTAAGCATGTTTTTAATAAAATTGTTGTTGTTACTGTCCTTTAGGCAATTTAGTCATTTAGTAATTTTGTTAGAATTGTCGTATTTATTTTGGTCGGGCGGTAAGGTCATGATCGGTGAGCACTAATTGGAAGATCCCTATGAGTGGGCGTCACCCATTACGGATGGGAGCGCTCGGGGGAGGTGGCCATTGGCCCCTCAACGGGGAGGCGGTCCCTTCTAAGGATGGGCCGCCGAAAGGAAAGGAAAGGCGGTCAAGGCCCCTTCCTGGGTAGGAGGGGCTACAGCCCCCTCCTGGGGAATTTCCCGGGGCCAGGACGTCTGCGACGGCAGATGTGGTAAGTTGTGTGGGGTTTGGGGGGGGGTCTACGCTACCTTCTAGATACCTCACACGAGTCCTCGGACGACCTTTAAGTGGCGTCGAGTTTATTGGGGCCCCCGTCAAGTCAAGGGAAATTGGTAGTTGCACTTGAGGTACACCTCTGTGCGGTCGCCCCTCACAAGTGAGGGGGATATTTCTGGTTTAGGGATCTTGACACCGGTTACGACCTTGCCGTTGGCCCTTAAACGTTAGGATGTACAATTTCAAAATTTCAAGTTAAATGTTTTGTAGGATGTTAGTTCGGCTAGGAGAACCTTTGTATTAGAGAATATGTTAAGGTTAGCCAAACATCGCAATGTGGTAATGAAATTGTACATAATATGAAACTGTTATTTTAATGTTTTAATTTTGTTTCATATTTTAATAAATACGGCCGGGAGGGTCACTCCCTCCCGTCTTCCAAAAGTTCAGAACTGTTTCCGGTTTCCCATCCTTGGGGATTGTGTTGAGAGGGGGTGGCGGGTATCTCAGCCATATGACTGTCGCAATAGTGTTTTTATGAGTAAGTGCATATGTATTAAACTAGTATATGTGAGTATTAATGTATATAAGTGAGTATATATGAGAGTGAGAGATTGGAAGAGTTCCTGTATAAATAAGTATGTGTTTCTATAAGTGATTGTTTAAGAGAGTAAGTATGTGTACGTTTTCGTCGAAAAAAGTGTAGTGGTGTGTGTATAGCTGTATATGCAAGTAAATGGATGATTGATAGTTTATTTGCATGTTTGAGTATATGTGTGAGTAACTCTATGTATGAGTGTAGGTGTGTAACAGGATGTATAAGTGTATGAGTGCATATGATGAGTGAGTTTATGTTTGAGTGACTATATAGAACTGTTGGTGAATGAGTGGATGTGTATGTAGATTTTGGAATCACTGAATAGGTTGTTAAGTTGTTCTAACTGGTATTGGTATCTCCATTGTTTTGAAAATTGTTGTTTCTATTTTTCAATGTGTGTATCAAAGGTTATATTAGGGTGAGAGGAGGTCTGCCACTCTTTCACAAGGATGATGTCATCAGTGATGTCATTTGAGATGTCATCAGTGATGTCATGAGTGATGTCACTGACCATGTCATGAGTGATGTAATATGTGACGTCATCAGCAGTGTATTGCGGGCGCACGAGTTATAGTTAGCTGAACTAACTATAACGGGGGAATTTCATTGGTTTTGTATGAGTGAAACATCCAGCTAACTATAACATGTTTGAAACCTATGGTTTTTTCAGTGAATTTCAAAGGTTTTTTAAATGCTAATTCCTAACTATAGCGTGGTTGAAACCTATGGTTTTTTTCAGTGAATTTCAAAGGTTTTTTAAATGCTAATTCCTAACTATAACTGGTGTGAAACCTATGGTTTTTTCAGTGAATTTCAAAAGTTTTGTAAATGATAATTTTTAAAGGCATTCATTATTATGTTTCTGTCTTTCTATAGTAATTTCCTACATTTTTATTATAATTATTTATAGTTATTTTATATTTTAAGTTATATTTCATATTTTTAATGTAAAATAATAACAAAACAAAAGTCTAAAATAATTTTTTATTATTTTATTTTTCCAATTTATGAAAATCAAAGTTTATATATTTCCTTTTTCCTTTTTGTATAATCGTACTGTACGCGTACAATGATCGCACATACTTTGTACAAGTAATCATACGCTGCGTGTACCAATGCATACATTACGAATACATGTTGACGTTACGCGTCGCATCGACGCTTCCATGTGACATCATGTATGACTCCCCGTGCGCGTATGGAGCGAAAGTTTCTAATTGTTTAAAAACATATAATTATGTATTTAATGTACATACTAAGGAAAGACATTATCTGGGATAATCATGAAAATACTTTTTTTAACTCTTAATAACCGTGTATTACTTTTAAAAGCAATTACGAAAAATTCAACTGTACGTCGTACGTACTCGCAACGTAAACGCACAGTAAATGCACTGTAAGTGTATGCAAACCCCTGTGAGCATAAAAAGAAAGTTTTGATTTGTTCATAATACTTCAAATTTATACTGTTGAAAGACCCTTCCTATTTTGATCATTCTACTTGGACTTTCTCAAGAGAAGCATCTATTCTGTAGAGCTGTAGTCCTTTAGAACAAAACTATACAAAGGCTGCTCTTTTTGAAACTTCATCAGAACATTCCTGTGAGGAAGAAATTGTTGCTGAGCAACTTCAGAAAAGGAGAAAAGAAGCTTTCATTTCCAAGTTTTTTTACATATCCTGAGGGACTGAAAAAAGTCAATGCACCGAAAGTAACTTGCAAGATCTGCGAGGGTACTCTTTCCCGGGTTGATCCCAATAAAAAGTACTCTTTCAATACAACCAGCATGGTTCACCATGTCAAAAATTTGCATCCAAATGACTTTGCAAAGATGGCAACACAAACATTTTAGGAGCATCCTCAACCTGCAGTTCCTACTACCTCAACTCCACCACCACCTCCTCCGAGCAGTCCGCATCCTATTATTGTGCCACAGTTTCCAGATCTGAATTTTAATTGTAAGAGCACCGTTGTCCAAAACATTAATTTTTTTTTTAACTTTTTTGTTCCTGTTCCACACTTTTTTGTTTCCAGTTCCATTTTTTTTTTATAAAAAACTTGTTGAAAAAATACAAAAAAAATCTTATCAGAACTACCTTCACTGGTCAAAGAAAGAACTATATTTCTATATTAGTCTGTGAAAGTTTTTCAAAATAAAAGTGTCGTTCATAAATGAATAGATGAATACATTAGTAGTGCAAGGTGAATGTGAAACTGCCAAGTGAGAGTGAAAGTGAGAGTATCTGGCTGAATGTATAGCAGCTTCACTTTTAGAATAGTATATACATAACCACATACTACTGAATGACTCACTAGAACATTGAACCAGTAGTTGGGAGTGTTTGGTAAAAGTGTAATGATACACACTAGGGAATAGAACCTATAAAAGACAAGTTTGCCGGTGCATAGAAAAATGTGTATGTTGTCTATAAGGGTTTGAAACAGTCCATACCCTAAGGCCCACTTTTCACAATGACTACTTGGGTAGTAGCTAAATGATTATAATTCTGGAAGCAGAGTGTCTCAAACCATTATTATTATATAGTAATACATTTATTCTTGTAACATTTCACAAGTTAATGCAGCTTCCATTATAATTTCATCGGGAATTTCATTTTCCTGGATATCATTTTCAAAAGTCATCTGATGAATCTCAATCTCATCTAATGCTTCCACAAAAGCATCATCCAAGGTTTCATCAAGAAATCACACCTGATATCTCCAACATTCATTTCTTCCACTTCAATAACGTTGCTCATAAAAGCAATGTTCATCTCTTCTATGACAGTGTTAGTATTTTCAAAATCGTCTTCCATATTGTTTTGTTGATTTTCCATTGTAAATTTGTTATGCTGACCTCTTTCTACAAAAACATAAACACTTTATTTTATCTTTTTTCCTAATACAGAACACAAAACTAGCTTTATCAACTAAGTTGCACTTTAATAAATATTATATAAATACCATTCTCAACTACTTTATAACATTATATAATTATAATTATTTATAAGAACGTTCAGTTTAAAAAAAATGTAAATTACTAAACCAGTCACTCCTTATCGATATCTAATAAAAAAAAGTGTGTTATTATAGAATACAGTAGCAAAAAAAGTACAATATCTCTATTCACCTTACCTGGTCCAAACTAGTACATGTGTTGTAGTGAAATGCAAAAAATGCTGTATACAGTACAGTATATTTATATTTTAAGATTTTCTAATCTATATAAAAGATACAAACCATCTTTGTATCTTTGACATGGATACATAACGGAAACTAACGAAGAACAATTATTTAATAACCTACTCCACTCTATCTCTATTCCTTATCTATAATGTAGTCTAACGCTACTAATTAACTACTCCTTGGTCTTTCGAACTAGCTTCTCCTCAAGTGTTTCTCTGCAACCTTTGTGCTTTCTCTTCAGGAATATCTCTGAAGCAATTCAAAATGGGTCTGAACTCCGGAACGTCGTAGGTGAAGTGCGCACTCGTTAGGGAGCGCGCGCCTCACCATGGATTTCACACAGGTGTGTGATAAATGACTAGACAGCCACCGCGTCTTTCCTCGACACAGCCATATTTGAATTCCTCTATTGCACTAAAGCACTCCAAGTCTATTTCCTTGCGGATTCTTCATCTCGCCTGCGCCAGCTAGGGTTTAGATAAGCCATTATCATATCCACTGATTAATTAGGGGTTCTGACCGGTACACTCACTATATCATTTTTTGAAATGTCTTTAAAAAATACAAAACCATCTTTACACACTTATGTTCTCCAATCCTTGTTTTGTTACTTCAGCTCGGTTGAAGCACATTCCATCAACCATTTTCAACAGTTCTTTGTACTTACCTTAAGCATAATAAATATTAAAAAAATTATATATTATAAAATTACCATCTGTGGAAGACACAAAAAATACAGTTACAATATATCTTATACAATACAAAATAATTTGTAAAGTATTACATTTGCCTTTTTTGCTGTTCTCAGAATATATTGAATTTCACTAGAAACAGTGACATCAACACTACTCATCACATAACAGTGGGCAAAAAAAAGACAATCAATAAGATTATCTTAAAAAAAAACCATTCAACATTCTCAATACCAATCTAAGAAATAGAAATAAAACATATCTTAAATGTTTTTTTCTAAGAGCAATTTCTGACGTAAATATGACACATCTCAAACAATCCTAAAATAACAAGGCATTATGATTCATTTCCATACACTGTAAATAATGTTACTTACAAATATATGCTGACAAAATATACAACAAAATCTCGTTATTGCCTTCACATACTTTTCTGCATGGCCAAATAGTATGCGTCAAATTCTTACTTTGCAACCTGTCCAATAGTAATCCTGAGCATCTGCCTCCCAGCCTTCTGATCCAAAACCACTGACATCATTTGCTCCGCCGGCAGTCTTCATCCCTCAATCCGATGCTATTCAACATCTACATGGCCACCCTCACACAAGTAGCCCACAAGTAGCCCACCATCACAATTTAACAACATCTCCTTTGCCAACAACACCCAGCTCATCCTCTTCCTCACCAAAAAGTGACATACCACCAAAAGCAACCTCCACGACACAATGAAGGACGTCACCA
This sequence comes from Lissotriton vulgaris, assembly GCF_964263255.1. Taxonomy (NCBI): domain Eukaryota; kingdom Metazoa; phylum Chordata; class Amphibia; order Caudata; family Salamandridae; genus Lissotriton; species Lissotriton vulgaris. Next base: position 965,973,074 of record NC_141693.1, on the reverse strand, counting down.
ACTACATAAAGAGCAGCTCTCTAAACATGAACTCGAACAAAATGAAGGTACTCATCCTCAGACCCACCCCATCAGCCTTGGACGACTCCTGCTAGCTGACTATACTGTGGACAGTACCAACACCTACGAACCATGTCCACAACCTAGGATTCATCCTCAACGCCTCCCTCTCCATGTGTAAGCAAGTCTACACCATCTCCTCATACTGCTATAACACACTCCACATACTCCGCAACATTTACAAGTGGATCCTAACCAAAAGAAGAAGAACAGTGACACAGGCCCTCATCAGCAGCAGACTACACTGTGACAAAACACTCTGCACAGCAATTCCAGCCAAACACCTGCAACAACTACAACACATCCAAAACACCTCCACTTTAGTGATCATCAATGTCCCCTGCTGCAGACACATTACCCACCACCTGATACACCTACACTGCCTCAATATCAACAAGACGATCACCTTCAAGCTCCTTATCCTCACTTACAAAATACTCTACAACACCAGACTAATCTACCTTAACAGCAATAATGGAAAGGGGCGACCACTCGGTCCCCCCGAACGTATGGTTGGGTGCCCCGATCCTCCCGGGAAACCATTTTGGGCGGGGGCGTGTCTCGGCTGGTATGCCCGAAGCGGCGTAGCCGGGGCGCGCCTTTTCCCGCCCAAGAGGGGTTGTCCTAGACACCTACACCGATGGCCACGCCCAGTAGGCGTACCGGAGTAGGGTACACGCCCTCCCGAAGAAGAATAAATAGAGCGGGAATCCGAAGAAGCGTCCTCTTGTTCCTGTGCTTGGAAGGCTGCACCCACTCGTTGCTCGTGAGCCCTCGACGGAACAAGGAGCAATTTTGAGAACTTGTAATTCTTGTGTTTCTCTTTCAGTGACTTTAAAGCGAAGGATCCAGGACCGTGTTGATCGACTCGGAGTGGATAATCGAAACCATGTCTGGCAAGAAGGCAGGAAAGGGTTCCGAGACAGACAAGGTGCTACGCATGTTGGTGAACAGAATGGCAAGAATGGAACGGAACATCGGACAAGTCCCAGCGCTTGGTCGTGATTTGGCAGGCGTCATGAAGCAACTAGCCGCAATGAACAAGCCTGGTAACCCGAAGAAGTTAATAGGCCCGGCATTGCCGGGAGTCGTCCCCGAGGGTAGAGGGAAACGGGTCAAGAGGAGGGCAGTTGCAGGGGAGGTTCTGGTCCCTGAGGTGCCCCCGGTCATCCCTGCCATACCAGCTGATGACCCAGTACCAACCCCGGACGCGAGTCAACTGATTCCGGTTGTGATTACGCCCGCTAACGATGAGGATATGCCTCCTGAATTGGCCACCCAGTTGGCCGCATGGCTCAATAAGAAGGCAGGGGGTGCTACGGCGCCCGGAGACACGGCCAAAGAGGCCAAATTACTAATCCAGCAGTTGCGGCAGTCGCGAGATGCCGCGAAGGCGAATCTCCCTCTTGTTTTCCCACAGGTGACACCGGAAGGACCGGCAGCTGGTCTCGAGAAAACGGCGGGAACAACGACCGAACCGGGAAAGCTCGCTTTGCCAGTGGCGGGGGAGGGCTCATTACCCTCAAGGCGGGAGAGGGTGGTTCAACATATCCCGTTGGCCACGAAAGAATTGATATGGGCAGACAAGTATGTCAATATGTTTTCGTTGTTGACTGACCATCGCGAGATGGAATATGCTAAAACACAGAAAGATTTGTGGCACCCGAGCGTCTGGCGCGCCAAGATGGCGGAGTTCAGGGTGGAGGAGACGATAACGAATTGGGCGAAGGCCTTTGCAATGTTTACTGCGATTATTGGTGAAGGTAAGCCCGAGGTATTGACCGAACTGTCTTGTTATCAGGCACGTATAATGGATTTTTATGAAATGTATGAGGGGGACGAATGGAAAGGTTACAACATGAAATTTCGTAAAGCGAAAGAGTATGATTCCTCTCTGACATGGGATTGCCTCGACTCAATTTCTTGGCATAAGCAGCTCCTGCCTGGGACGGCAGGGACATCCTCGCCAGGTGGCCAAAAGCCCGCGGTGCCCTTTCGAGAAGGCACCGGTGGTGATCACCAGCCGAAAACCGGCGGGAATGGTGGAAAGCAGGGGGTTTGTTGGGGCTTCAATAGAGGCAACTGTAGGAGACCGCAAGGTACATGTAGGTTCAAGCATGTGTGTGCGGGTTGTGGGAATTCCTCACACCCGGAGAGTTCATGCAGATCGAAAAATAGCGGGTCGGGAGGTAAAGGAGGGTCCAAGCAAGACTGAGGTGAATCGTTGTGTACAATTGCCTACTCCCGTTGATCTCATGGCTATGACTCCTTGGTTAAACAAATACCCTGATTATGTCTCTGCTGGGGTGTTCCACATCCCGGCGGGGGATTTTCGTGGGGAACCTTTTTGTAAAAACCAGCTTTCGGCACAGCATAATCCAGGTGTGGTGGAGAGAAAAATTGCTAAAGAAGTGAGCCTAGGCCGAGTGGCTGGGCCTTTTCAGCGCCCGCCAGTGGCGGGTTTCATCTGTTCCCCATTAGGGGTGGTCCCCAAGAAGGACCCGGGGGAGTTTAGGCTGATCCATAATCTGTCTGCTCCAAGGGGTTTCTCGGTAAACGATGCTATTGACCCAGAAGTTTGTTCGGTGCGGTACGCATCATTCGATGATGCCGTCACCATGTTAAATCGCCTGGGCCCCGGGGCGCTGATGGCGAAATCAGATATCGAATCAGCGTTCCGGTTGCTCCCGGTACACCCACAGGATCAGCGCTTGCTAGGTTTTGCGTTCCAAGGGAGTTATTACATGGATAAATGCATGCCGATGGGTTGCTCCATTTCTTGTGCCTATTTTGAAAAATTCAGCTGTTTTTTAGAGTGGGCATTCACCGAGGCCACAGGGCATAGGCATGTTATGCATTATCTAGATGACTTTCTGTTCTTGGGAGCAGCCGGCGACACGAAATGTGCGCAGGCGCTACAGGACTTTTGCATCCTCATGAGGGAGTTTGGAGTGCCATTGGCACCAGGTAAGACGGTTGGACCATCTACTTCACTGGAGTTTCTGGGAATTGAGCTCGATTCTGTGGAGGGATGTTTCCGTTTGCCAGTGGGAAAGTAGCTAAATTTAGGGCTTTCCTGGAACTTTGCCTTAGTAAGGAGAAAGTGACCCTGCACCAGTTACAGCAAACAGTGGGTCAGCTTAACTTTGCCTTAAGAGTTATACCAATGGCTCGCCCCTTTTCACGCTCTATTGCACAAGCTATGGTTGGTCTCAAGGAAGGACACCACCGCACGAGACTGTCTGCAGAGGTTCGCCATGATATGCGCATTTAGTTGGCATTTCTGGCGGACTTCAACGGTCGAGTAGTGTGGACATGCCGCCAGCGTCTTCGGACGAGCTGGGTTTGTGGACTGACTCAGCGGGGAGCGTGGGATTTGGCGCCATCTTTGGTAACCGATGGTCGGCGCAAACATGGCCGGCGTGGTGGCATTCCTGCGGTCTCACAAGTAACATAGGGTTCCTTGAGCTATTCCCTATTTTTGTTGCTCTGATGGCATGGCCGGACGAGTTCAGAGACCACTCTGTGGTATTTTGGTCTGATAATATGACTGTTGTCGAATGCATTAACAATCAGGCAGCACGCTGCAAATGGATCTTGAGATTGTTGAAGGAAGTTGTGCTGCTTTGCATGAGACTGAATGTACAGTTCAGGGCGAAACATGTGAATCATGCAGCTGATGCACTCTCTCGTTCACATATGCAGGCGTTCAGGGGTTATCTACCTACAGCGGACCTAGCAGCGGCACCATTCCCCGAAGCACTCTGGCTAATCGGTGCCCCGGATTACAAGACCTCGTGGCAGCAAGCTTAGCCCCCAGGACGAGGAAGGCATACGAAGGAGCGTTTCGTTCCTATTGTGCATTTTTTGGGTCCGACAGGGAATCAGAACTGGGGTCAGGAGGATTCCTTCCTAGGGTTCCTGGTAGCACTGCACAGAGAAGGCCGATCAGCGGCAACGGCCAATAGACACAGGGCGGCCATCTCATTCATGGCGCAGGTGCATGGCATCAAAGACCCAACAGGTTCCTTTTTGGCGACAAAAGCCCTTTGCGGCTGGCAGCGCCTCGAGGGTCGCAAGCAAGACGAGAGGCGCCCGATTGGCTTAGAAAGGTTGTCCCTACTCATGGCGAAACTAGTCACGACATGCTCCTCCCAATTCGAAGCAGTTCTGTTCCGGGCAGCTTTCTCATTAGCGTTCCATGGGGCTATGCGGGTGAGCGAACTGGTCGCAAGGAAAAAGAAAGATGTGGAGGGAGGCTTGTGCAGGGACCACATCCTAATTAGGGGTGATTCGATGGTAGTTACGATAGCTAGGTCCAAGACTGACCAGGGAGCTATGGGAAACAGTGTTGTTGTCCAGCGCGTGCGAGGGTCCCCCACGTGCCAGATAATGTGTATAGAGGAATACTTGGCACTGAGGGCGGATACATGGGGGGGGAGTTTGCTGAGGCACATCGACGGCGCCCCACTGACGAGGTTTCAGTTCCAGAGGGTGCTAGCACTGACAATCGCTGCGGCGGGCATGGACCCGTGCGATTTTGGGACCCACTCCTTTAGGATAGGGGCTGCTACTGAGGCTACAGCCAGGGGTCAGAGTGCAGAGGAAGTGAAACAGTTGGGACGATGGTCCTCGAATTGCTTCAAAAGGTATGTGTGATTGCACATGTTGTGAAGTCAAGTGACATGCACTCACGCTTCTTGTCTTCTGTTTGATTTACAGTTTCGCGAGCATGTCATGCGGGGCGGAATTTGCAGTCGACCCAGTACCAGGGGACCAGCGGTCATGGATCACCGTCTGAGGAGAGAGTGGTTTGGGTCGTGGGCCACTCATACGTGAGGCGGGCCGGGGACGTATTCGAAGCAGGTGACGCGACTCGCGCAGCTGGGGAATACGGGTACAGAGTGGCCTTCCACGGAAGGGGCGGGCTCTGTATTGACCGATTCGAATCTTTTGTTGAGGGTCTCCTAGGGCGGCAGAGGTCACCGCCATCTGTAGTCATAGTACACCTGGGGGGCAATGACTTGGTGACACTGGGTAGACGAGTATTGCTCGAGCAAGTTTTGTCTTTCGTTAGCTGGTTGGCAAATAGAATCCCGGGGTGCACGATTGCCTGGTCCCACATGATTCCCAGGAAGGTATGGCGGGGGGGGCCTTTCGGTGTCAGCACTGAACCATTCGGTGAAGAAGGTTAACAACAAAATTGGTAGATTGTTTCGCTCTGCGCAGTTGCATAGCATTCCTCATGGGTGTATTCGGGGTGATCACATGTATCTGAATGATGGGGTTCACCTGTCCCGGGAGGGGAATGTTTTACTCATAGGAGACTTCATAGCATGGCTAAGGGGTTTGAGGAAGCATGACCTTTAGGAGGAGTTGGGGGGGGCCGGATAGCCGGTCAACTATCCGGCCTGTGGCGGTAAAGTCATGATCGGTGAGCAGTAATTTCAAGGTCCCTAGAGGGGGGCGCCACCCACTACGGATGGGAGCGCCCGGGGGGAGGCGGCCATTGGCCCCTCCCACTGGGAGGCGGCACCGACTAAGGATGGGTCGCCTAAGGGGAGACGGCCATAGGCCCCTTCCAGGGGAGGAGGCGGCTATATGCCCCTCCTACGAATTTCCCGGGGCCCGGATATCCGTGACGGCGGATAGAGAGTGTGGGGGTGGGGGGGGAGTCCACGCTGTCCTTCCTACAGATACCTCACACGGGTGCTCGGACGACCTTTAAGATGGGATCGAGCGGAAAGGGGGGCCCCCAACAAGACAAAGGAAATTAGAGTTGGCAAGGAGGGTACAGTCCTCTGCGCGGCCGCCACTCACACCGTGAGGGCGAGAGTTTTTGGTAGTAGGGATCTGACACCGGTTAAGACCTTGCCGTTGGCCCTTAATGCTAGGATGTACAATTTTAATTTAGAATGTATGCATTTGCAGGATGTTAGACTCGGCTAGGAAACCTTTGTATTAGAGATTTGTTAAGGTTAGTCAAAGAACATGTCTTCATCGAAATGTAATAAATGAAAATTGTACATGATTATGAAACTATTATTTAATGTTTTAAATTTTGTTTCATATTTTAATAAATACGGCCGGGAGGGTGACTCCCTCCCGCCTTCCAAAAGTTCAGAACTGCGTCCGAATTCCCATCCTTGGGGATTGTGTTGGGAGGGGGTGACGGGCATCCCGGCCATATGGAAAGGGGCAACCACTCGGTCCCCCGAACGTATGGTTGGGTGCCCCGATTCTCCCGGGAAACCATTTTGGGTGGGGGGCGTGTCTCGGCTGGTATGCCCGAAGCGGCATAGCTGGGGCGCGCCTTTTCCCGCCCAAGAGGGGTTGTCCTAGACACCTACACCGATGGCCACGCCCAGTAGGCGTACCGGAGGAGGGTACACACCCTCCCGAAGAAGAATAAATAGAGCGGGAATCCGAAGAAGCGTCCTCTTGTTCCTGTGCTTGGAAGGCTGCACCCACTCGTTGCTCGTGAGCCCTCGACGGAACAAGGAGCAATTTTGACCCACCCACCAGCCCCTTATGGCAATGTTTGGTTTTGCAATAAAGTTTTTTGCTCTGATAGGCCCCTTTTTTCCTCCGTATAGAAGTAAATGAATGTCTAGATTGAGGATGTGACTTCTGTCTGTAGGATACTGTTTTTTCTTTTAGGAGTTAACAGTCTTGATACAATTAGACATGCTGATATTTTCTTCCTTAGTAGGTGAACAAATGTCGCATTTATTTTTGGTCGGGCGGTAAGGTCATGATCGGTGAGCAGTAATTTCAAGGTCCCTAGAGGGGGGCGCCACCCACTATGGATGGGAGCGCCCGGGGGGAGGCGGCCATTGGCCCCTCCCACTGGGAGGCGGTACCCACTAAGGATTGGTCGCCTAAGGGGAGACGGCCATAGGCCCCTTCCAGGGGAGGAGGCGGCTATATGCCCCTCCTACGAATTTCCCGGGGCCCGGATATCCGCGACGGCGACTAGAGAGTGTGGGGGTGGGGGGAGTCCACGCTGTCCTTCCTACAGATACCTCACACGGGTGCTCGGACGACCTTTAAGATGGCGTCGAGCGGAAAGGGGGGCCCCAACAAGACAAGGGAAATTAGAGTTGGCAAGGAGGGTACAGTCCTCTGCGCGGCCGCCACTCACACCGTGAGGGCGAGAGTTTTTGGTAGTAGGGATCTGACACCGGTTAAGACCTTGCCGTTGGCCCTTAATGCTAGGATGTACAATTTTAATTTAGAATGTATGCATTTGCAGGATGTTAGACTCGGCTAGGAAACCTTTGTATTAGAGATTTGTTAAGGTTAGCCAAAGAACATGTCTTCATCGAAATGTAATAAATGAAAATTGTACATGATTATGAAACTTTTATTTAATGTTTTAAATTTTGTTTCATATTTTAATAAATACGGCCGGGAGGGTGACTCCCTCCCGCCTTCCAAAAGTTCAGAACTGCGTCCGACTTCCCATCCTTGGGGATTGTGTTGGGAGGGGGTGACGGGCATCCCGGCCATATCCAGAAAGGCCAAATTTTTATCTTAAAATGTTGGCTTTAAAAATGTTAGGTAAGAATTTGGTAACTCTTTAGGCAAACGTTGCTTAAAAACTAATTGACTATCATTACAATGTATCCAACCTTTCAGACATCTTAAATAAACAGTGTAATGTCCAGATGTTGTAGATAGTCCATCATGAAAAATAATTGCAGCAGATACAAAAGTTCTTCCTGATATTGAAACTTGACCAGCTACAACATTTTTAATTAAAGTTTTCAATTTTCTTCCATCACCTCTACAACGTTGCAGCATTAAAATTACATACTGTCCATATCTTTGTATAAATAATGTTGATGACATTTTAGATTTACATTGGCTACACTCCATGTTTTGACTTGCTCCTCGAATTAGATTGTTAAAAGACATTGATTCACAGTCAGGTAAAGTCAAATATATGAATCTTTCAGTGTTGTCTATGTTAGTGCTACATGTAAACAAACAATTTTGGCAGTCATGTTGCCATTTATAAGAAAGGCCAAAATGGTTTTCAATATCTATACCTTCATCTTCCAGTACAGCAAGCATAATCATTAAAAATTCCTGACAATCTTGCTGAATATTCGGCGTAAATTGGCTAGAACCAGAACATATGTCCAAAAAACTTCGAATATCAGAAACACTTTGTATTTTACTTTTATCACTACAACAATTCTCATAAACAGAATACAACAATGAACAGAATCTTTTGTCCCGATTTTCAACAATTTGCTTTTGCAAACTTTCAAGAACAAAAACAACATTAACAACTACATTAGCATAGCAGTTGACACCACAACTATTTTCAAACCGATAACCAACATTCTCTTCAACACTGTCCTTTTTCTTTTTGCTTGAAGGCGCAACTTCATCTTGTTTTTTTTCTTTCTCTACATTTTCACTACAGATATTCTCAAATCTTCTTTTCCTACTTATCACACGCTTTTCAAATACTGGATATTGACCTAAATTAGGTGCACATATTCTCTTCTTAACCTATTATACTCTTTCACACAATTTACATCTGTACTAACCTTTTTCTCATCAAAATCAATCAAGTAAAATCCAGATAAAGTTCTGACTCGAGACAAAGCAACATTTGCCATACCCTCTTTAAACACGGTACTTCCAATATTCACTAAAGCACTATCTACACTTAAACCTTGAGATTTATGAATGGTCACTGCATACGCCAAAGAAACAGGAAACTGTTTTCTGCGAACATACAAATCTTTTACAAGCAAAAAACGAGCTGAACAACGACTAAATTGTTCAATTTGATCAAATTTGATTTTCAAAAATTCAACACCATCTCTATTTACGTAATTAACTAAATCAACAACTTTACCCATTGCTCTATTTACAAAACCTTTTTCCACATTCAAATTACGTCGTAAAATTACCCTACAGTTTACACATGCATTCAAATTCTTTTCTAAACCAGCAGTTTTACTTATCGATTTCTCTAAAGAACTCTGGCGTAATCAATCAACCATGTTCTGTCCTTGGTGTAGTGAGCTAAAAGAAACCGTTGGCCACCTCCTCTTCGCTTGTCCAGCCTACTCCGCACCCCGTCGCAAATGGCTCCAACCCATTTGCAGAAGGATCAATTTACGCGTGTGTGAGAAAGCTTTGGCAGTGCTAAGATCTAATAGTGCAGAGTGGGTATCCATAGGTATGGCGAAATTCCTTGGATGGGCTTGGATCATCAGAGCCAGACACTTACTTGGTGAAAAATGACAAACGAGTCAAATGTAGGAACCAATAGTACTATGCCACCATGATTTATGATTGATATGTACATTTTTTTATTCCCATGAAACGTCTTTTGATACTATTTAATTGTATTTTTACTGTGTAATGAATGAATTGTATTGTTAATATCTATTAAGCCGTACCTTGTATATATTTTCTTGTTGTCTTTTATGAAGACATTTTCGAAATAAAGACGTTTGAACTGAACTGAACTTATCGATTTCTCTAAAGAATCTAATTTCCTCTTCAATTTTTCACTCAAAATAATAGTGATTCCTTCATGTTCTATTTTATCAATAGCTTCCAATTTTAAAATTTCTTCATTTTCCAACTTCAACATTTCTTCATTGAATTTAGAACATTCACGTAGTGTTGTCATTAAGCATATTACAGATTTATTTTCTGCAATTGTCATGTATATTTTCGCTGGTACAATATTTTCATTTGGAAACAAATTGGAAAGTAATCGTCTCTGTAAAGCTTGTTTGCCATGTCCAGTCATTTTTCTAATTCTTATATCTTGAAGAATAGTTCCATAATCAACATAATTTGCTTGTCGCATATTTGTAATAAGTTCCTTATACTCAAAATATGACCAAATGTTTACATTTCCAATACTCCCCAAAGACTTTCTAGTATCTTCATGCAGCAGTGTTTTAAACACTGGTTGTCCTTTTACAGGAGTAAGTTGTAGAAGATCTCCAAAAACTATGACAGGCTTTCCTCCAAATAATATGTCATACTCTGTTTTAAGAATCTGCTGCATTCTTAAATGCACAAAAGCAAACATTAAGTTTGATACCAAGCTTACCTCATACATATTAAGAAGTTTCATTTTCCTCAAAACTCTTGAAACTTCACAACAAGCTTCTCCAGATAGCTTGTGGTATTCTAATTTGTTTTCATGCTCTACTGGTAGCATTAATAAACAATGTAAAGTAATTCCTTTAATATTGTGGGCTGCTAATCCAGTTGGAGCAGTGACAACACAAGACAAGTGCGACTCAGTTGGTTTCTGTACAAAACTTCTGATTACTTTAATTAAAAAACTTTTGCCTGTTCCAGCTTGTCCACTCACTTACATTCAGATAGCTTATAATTATGAGCAAGAGCACTCTTTCTTCTCATGAAGTAATCCATGGTCCATCTATTCTCTCACTTGCTCATATATTTCTTTCTGCTCAAGATTCAGTTGTTCTTACAAATTTCCTAAGTTTCTAACATCTTCTTGACCTTGATTTATTGCTGTTTCCACTTCTTCCATAGCAGTTGCTGCTTCATTTTAAACAATTGGTTCTCCTAGTGGGTCCTGACTCAACGGAGCAGAAGTTTGACTCTTTTGAGAACTGTCTCTAGCAATCTCAGCTTCAGTTGTAGCTTCTTGCTCAATTTCGTCATTCAACATTTTCACATAATTAGCAAAAACAGCACATTGTATAGTATCTTTAGTTGCATTGAAGGAATCTTCATAGCTCTCGAAATCTCCAAGTAATTCCAATTCTGAACGCCATGACTTGAAAAGTTGCAAAAGAGCAAAATAGTAAAATCCCCTTTCGTTAGGTGTTTCGCAACTCAGTTTACGGGGATTAATCAAATGTCCTTTTCTTTGTTTCAGCAGACATCCTTCGGAACCAATCACGGCATATATACCATTATTGATGTTTTCTGTAATATTCTGTTTAAAAATATAGTTTTGCAGCACTTCATAGAGACAAATGTTCTCAAGATGATGACTTCTATTTGGATAATATGTATCCTACATATTTGTTTTCACAATATATGTACTTTCTGGCTCTTTTTCAGCTTAATATTCAATTTCTTGTACAGGTTTATGAACTTGGTTATGTGTTGCAGCAAGTCCTAGACTCACCTAAATGATTCTTCTTCATTTGGAGTATAGACTTGCAGATGATAAACGATCTGAGTACGCTCCAATTTCTCGATGAGATAACATCTTCAAACCGTAAGAATATAATTTCTTACTTAGACTCTTCTTGTGGGAAATCTCTTCCCACAATTCCTTCAATTCCGTCTTTTCCTATTTTGTTATGTACAATGTTACATATCAAGCAACAGCAATGGAATTGTCTGCAATATATTGGATATCCATGTTAGCATTCCACATGGACAAAATGTCTGGGTTATAGTCATTTATATATTTTGACTCTTCATTTCTTCTTAAGTTGTAGGTATTTTTTGGAGACTTTTTTGTGATAGTATGTCGCAAAGATGACATAAAACTGTTCACTCTTCCTTTCGATATTACTGGACGTGGAAATGCAAAACGACATTTGGTGTAGAATTTGTCCTTAGATTTGTACTTTCGAACAACAGTATTTCCCACAACGATGGCTTTGGAATCATAAGACTTGTTGTCTTAAGTTCATCATCTTGTGTACTTTTGGGTATATCACATGTAGCATATTCTTCAATAAAAGACAACACAGTATCATCTGAGTCTGTACCAAATCTGGGAGCATCTTTGATCCATATTAGATGTGTATGTGAGGAGCACCTCTTGCTTGATACTCCTTTCTACAAAAGAAGTCCAGAACCTCTCCAAGAGGAGGATTTGTTTTTATTGGTGATAAAAGACATCATAGCTTCAAATCTATGATTGAAATACCTGCATACATTAACTGGATCCAAAGAGCACAATTCTCCAGGCGTCTTGTATTCAATATTTAGTATATTTGGATTTGCCTCTCAAAGAAATTGAAGTAAATCATCCCAAGCATATTGAGCACAGCTTAGAGTAAGGAACCATGTAGGAGTTCCTAAGTTCCTTAGCATACATTTGAGTTCTCCATGACGACGGTACCAGTACTCATTAGTACCACGCTGACACACCATGAGATTAATTAGCTGAGATTCTAAAACATTATCTTTCTGCAGTACTTTATCCATAAATTCCTTTGCCGAAACATTTTGCAGATGTACACCTGTTTTCAATATATGATTTACTGCATAAGAAAGTCCAGACAAATTACTCTCAAACAAAAGATGAAACAAATACGGAATACATTGTCGAAATCTTGGATATTCTGCATATAATCTTGATGTCCGGTATTCAGATGCAGGAATCTACACAGGTCGGTCAACATATCGTCCTCCTTTTCCTGTGGGAAACAATTGAGAAAAACAATGAGCTTCCAAGCTTTTTTCCCATATACTAATGAGATTTCCTTTTGCTTCTTTCATTTGGAATAACTCTATAGTATTCCCCATCACTTCTTGGATGAACACTGTATGGCAAGTCACTATCTACTTCTACAGTTATTTCTTCTTCTCTCACATACACATTTCTGTAATATTCATTATTTTTTACCAGATACAACGTAGCCTTTTTCACTTTCCTAACTTCCACTAATTTGTGCCAGATTTTCTTACTCTTAGTAGGAACGCCATTAACAAGAATAACTAAAGGCTCATCCTCTACATTTTCTACACCAATTGTTTCAATATTTTTCTTTAAATCTAGAGGCAAATATACAACTCTTCCCTTTAATCCTCTCTGTTTTTTTAGAAGGAGGCAATTTTCCTGTCTTAGGCTCCATACGAACAATAGCCTGAAATGAATGCACACATTGAATAAGAATAAAATCATAGGTATTTAAATCCATCAGTTCAGAAGGAATATTTACCCACTCAAGATTATTATGCACAGCTCTAGCAGGCATTTTGTTCTCGTCTAATTTTCTATAACAATATTTACAAATACGCTGATCAGAACCCAAATTAAAACAATTCTCTACCAACAAATAAGTTGGAAAATCTTTCCACTCATTATTATTTTCCTTTTTACTCTTTAAATACAAATCGACACTCCTGGTCTGATTTTTATAGTGAGTTCGTCGACAACAGACACAACAATAATTTGGCCTTTCACCTGAAATCACCTTAAACTTTGTAATTTCTTGCTCAAAATTACCTGTATTACAATGTTGTACATTCTCTTCTACATTTTCTTCTATTAATATCTCAATTTCTGCACTGTCTTCCTCAGGGCCAAATAACTAACCTCAATTTTTGGCTCAAAATTGCCTGTACTACAATGTTGTACATTCTCTTCTACATTTCCTTCTATTAATATCTCAATTTCTGCACTGTCTTCCTCAGGACCAAAATAACTAACCTCAATTTCATCACAAACGTTCTTTACATTTGATACAGATTTATCCATGCAAAAGAGCACTGTTCAACTTTTTTAACAGTAGAGCTGGACTTTTTGCATAATACAATCTTCTGACTAATTTTCTCATTTCAGAATGATGTACTGCTAACATCCTGAAATGGTGAAAAACACTTCAACATACTTTTTTAGAAACACAAGCCAGAGAATACCCTTGCAAACCAGTTTTTTCTCTTACTCTGCAAGGGTCTAGTCCTTGCAACATCTTAATCTTTTGTTTCACACTTTTCTTTGTATAGTTAGGTAAGAAATTGTGTAAAAAATCAATAGATTCTTGCTGTACACTACAAATACTACTACAATTCCAAGTGTACACTGGAGCTTTAGGACGTCTCCCTAAAACTTCATCAGCTAACACCTCCTCCACCTGCATTTCTAGGAGCAATTTTCTCTTTCTCAATAGGACAACCATTTCTAACCTCATAAGCACGACCACTAATGTCAACTGCATGCAACAAATCATTACTCTGAAGATAACTTTCTTAATTAAAAAAAGGGTCAGAGCTTAAACTATAGGGTCAATTAGGATGGCGGACAAATCGCCACCGCCATGCAGGCGGTGGCGATCCAGCCGCCATCCTTGCCCGTCCGCCACCTATTTCCCCCCCCCATATTACAATGGCGGGGGGATCGTGGCGGACGGGAAGACCGTACGCCGCTTTTCCGCCACGGTCGCCGCGGAAGGATGCAGGTCGATCCACCATCATAATCGACCCCTAAGTTTCACCCAAAAAAACCTCACAAAAATTACTTCTGTTAATTACTCTTCTCAACTTACTTTTGGCCTTCATTAAATGGATTGGTTTATCTAGTGATCGAATTCTATTGATCAATAAAATAAACAATTTTGTTTTCAATTCGAAAGCTTTCTCAACTACATTTTCTATACCTTTCTTCTTCTTATAAAATGCTGTTTTTTTTAACATCCCTTAATTTCTTTATTTAAATTTAATACAACTCTATTAAAAAACATTGTTTTCCTAATTTCCATGAATTGGTTTTTCCTCCATTTACTATACACTATTTTTTCTACAGTTGACTTTCCATGATTGTTCTCTTTATTCTTCTTTTTCTTTTTCGTTGCAGACACACTAATACCATTTTTTCCTTTGTGCACACTACTCTTAGTCTTTAATATTTTCCTCAGAAAAGTGTTCCTTCCGTTTCCAGGACTTGTTTTCTTTTTCTTAGCACATGGTTCTTCATGTAAATCTTGTGGATGACTTCTCTTCAAATAAACACAATTCTTTCGTTGTTTCTTCTTTTGACATTTGGTAGGCATGATACTGTTTTTTCAGTATTGATAAACAGAATCTAATAAAAATATATATATATAACATTACAAAAATAAATATATGAAATATTCTATAATATTACTTATAAGAACAGGAGGGAGGATTATGATGAGATATGTGAGACTATGAAAATAAAAGTACTTACAACAAGAGAGGATGAAGTATGAAACAAGGGAAAATATAACAAAAAAGGGGAGTATAAACAGACACTGCAATATAACAGGATAAAGGAAGAATGAATAAACTGGAAAGTATCAATAGGTAAGGGAGACTATGAAGAGAAAGATGGAAATATGAGGAGAGAAGAAAGAGTATAAGAAGAAAAAAGAAACTAAGAAACTAAGAATACAGAGGGGGCACTATAAAAAGACAGAGAAAAATTCTAAAGAAAAAAGAAGGAATATGTGAAATACGCCCAACTATAAGAACAAAAAACAAATACTAGCAAAGGACAGTTTGTATAAGGACAGATAGAACAGTACCAGAAGAGAGCACGAAGAATGTGGGGAAAAGTGGAGCATAAGAAAAAAAGGGATGCACAAGAACAGAGGATACAGTCTGAGGAGAAAAGAAGGAGTATAAACAGGTGGAATATTATGAAGAGTGAAAAGTGTATGACGAAAGAGGCAGAAGTATAACAAGAGAAACAAATATTAAGAGAGGGATCAGTATGAAAACACAGAGAATATGAAGAAAGTGCTGCAGCCTGTATGCAGGGAGTCAAGGAGGAGTAAGAGAAGAGAGCAAACAATATCAACAGATTTAAGAAGTATAAACAGAGGACAGAAAATGAAAAGAGAAAAGAAATATGAAGAAGAGGAGGAAAATATAAACACAGAGAGGAGTATAGGACAAAAGGAAATATAAGATTTTAACACCGGCCCTTGAAAATATGCCTCTAACACAATAAAACAAGAAAGACGAACAAGAGGCTTGTAAATCGACCCAGACTATATACAGAGAGAGAAAAACAAAGAGGACAGAACCGGGAGCATCAAGAAAAAAATTAAAATTGAAGAGAAAGGGAAGAAAATGAGGAGACATAAGGAATAAGAGAAGAAACAGGAAAATGTAAAGACAAACAAGGGCAATATGACCACAGAGGACAATATAAGAAAAAGACAGTAGTACAGAGAGAGAGAAAGGAGTAAGAGGAGAGAGAGGGTAGTATAAAAAGAAAGGCTAGAAATTATGGAAAAAGGGACAAATATAGGGCCATATTATGAAGAAAGGGCGACACAATATCGCCACTTTTATCGGCAGGAAACTGCCACTAAAGCAGCGATAATGGGCTTGATAATGTGGCCTTGTGAATTCCTGTTGAAGCCCAGGTTAACACCATAACCTGGGCTTCTATAGGAATTCACAAGAGCTTATTATCAAACCCATTTTTGACGCTTTAGCAGCAGTTTCCTGCCGATGAAAGCGGGGATAATGTATCGCCCTTTCTTAATAATATTGTCCATAATTCCTTAATGTACACAGACGCACAATGTGATATTAAACAAAAAAACATAACAGCATGCATTGTAACAAAACACATTTACGAATATAAAAGTTTAACAAGGGACGAATATAGGGGCATAGTATCAAGACAGGCGATAAAATTATCGCCGCTTTATCAATTACCGAGGTTATTACGCCTCCTCTCATGGAGATTCGTAATACCATCTTTCTGACAGGCATTTACCCTGAAATATGGAAAAAAGCAATCATCAAGCCACTGTTAAAAAAACCCTCTCTTGACCCCTGCGACTCAGCCAACTACAGACCCATTGCTTGCCTCCCCTTCTCTGCAAAATTTTTTGAAGCACTGATGAACCAGCAGCTTTCAGAGTTCATCGATAACCATCAACTTTTAGACCACACCCAATTTGGGTTTAGGAAGGGCCATGGCACTGAAACCGCCCTGATAAAGGCCTCTGACGAAATAAGGGCCCTCCTAGACCGGGGCGGCGGTCCTTATACTTCTAGATCTATCAGCATCCTTAGACACGGTCGATCATTCCATCCTGATCGACCGTGTCGCATCCTTAGGGGTTAACCACCTGGCAAAAGATCTCCTCGCATCACTTCTGATCAACCGCACGCAGGCAGTGAAGCTAGATGAATTCTACTCACCTTTCTTCACCTTACCTTGTGGCGTGCCCCAGGGCTCCTCGCTAAGCCCGACACTATTTAACATATATGTGGCGGACTTGGCGAGGGTCATCAAAGCACACGGGTTGTGTCTAACCACCTACGCAGACGACACCCAGCTGGTGCTGGCTGTGCATGGGGATGGACCAGCCGTTGCTTCAAGATTCCAGGAGGGCATGATAGCCCTCTGTTCATGGATGTCGAGTAATTGTCTGAAATTAAATTCGGACAAAACCGAGGTTATGACCTTTAGTAACCTTTCCCCGGAATGGTCCTCCATCTGGTGGCCAAGTAAAATGGGTCCACCGCCAGTTCCAGTGGCCAAGGTCAGAAACCTCGGAGTCATGTTCGATGACAGGCTGTCATTCAAACACCATGTGAACACAGTGGTCTCATCCTCCTTCTACATGTTGAGGAAAATAAAGAAGCTACTTCCATATCTGCCAGCATCAGCAGGTAAAACTCTGATTACCGCTGTTGTTTTCTCCAAAATGGATTATGGCAACGCTCTTTTTCTCAACACGCAAGACCAGATCCTAAATAAGCTGCAGTCCATCCAAAATGCGGCAGCCAGAGTCCTGCTTGGCATCCCTGAATACCACTTCCCCGCTACGGCCATACGTCACTTGGCTACGAGTCAGAAGCCGGATCAAGTTTAAGGCGCTTTTTATCGCCTATAAGGCCATTAACGATACTGGACCACGGTTCTTAAAGAACGCGTTTCGGATCTATGTCCCTAAAAGATCCCTGCGCTCATCCTCCACCTGTTTCCTACCAGTCCCATGCACGAGAACCTCCACCTGGGGAGACAGACGTTTTCTAGTGACGACTCCCAGGCTTTGGCACTCCCTCTCACTGGCCATCAAAACCAGCCCTACTCTCATTGTTTTCCGTAAATTACTGAAAACCTGGCTATTTGATCAATGATTGTAACAGCTGGCTTCTTGTCCCGGGAAGTTTCTTATGCGCCGAGACACCCTCGGGTATTTGTGCGCAATACAAATCATGAAAACATAAACATAAACATCGGCAGAAAACTGCTGATAACGCGGCGATAATGGCCTTGATAATATGCTTTATGGAATACCAATCGAAGCCCATGTTAGATGTCCTTCACATCTAACATGGGCTTCGATTGGAATTCCATAGAGCATAATATATAGCCCATTATCGCCACTTTATCAGCAGTTTTCTGCAGATAAAGCGGCGAAAATGTTATCACCTGTCCTGATATTATGCCCCATAATTCCTTAATGTACAAAGATGCACCACATACATTCCCATACAATTTATCAACTCACCTTTCAAATTGATTTCTAGATTAAGAAGAATACCACTCACACAGTAGATATTCTTATACAGAATCTCTCCAGTTCAGTGTTTGCAGCAAAACCACAAAATGGAACATTTTCCCTCTCATTTAACACATACATACATATAAACAACCAATTAATATCCTTCACACATTAATTCAAAGCGAAACACACATTTCTATTGCTTTTCCATTTCAAACCTTTCCAACTGACATAACTTTCCACCCTCCCCCCAACAGATCATGCAAAAGTCAACTGTCAACAGAAGTGAAAAATTCAGCACTGTATAAAACACTGCTCCTCAACAATTTTACACTATGCATAAGCACTTACTTATAAGTACCAATAAAGAGAAAAGGTCTCATTACAAGCAACCAACATATAAACACATAATCTTGATATCTGTAAAATATATATTTTTTATTGATTTTTTCACGCTTATGTACGCTTATGTGAAACGACTTTCAGAATTTGCACAGCACACGTACACTAGATACATTGTAAAAAAAAAGTAGCATCTATCACTCATTTTTTTCAATCCCCGGCGACCCCATCCCCCGGTGCTCAAATATAACGTTCGATTCAGAAAAGGGGGTGGTGATGGACAGAGTATCTGAATTAATCAGAACAGTCATACCAAGTCAACAGATCAGGGCTTGATCCATCACAGTTTTTTAGCTCACTGCACCATCCCAGCTCAGAACCTGGCTACATGCAAATTAGTCTGTCCCTGGCCCAGTGCATCATGGGAACAGGGCAGACCAAACTACCAAGCCAATTCTTATACTGGGAAGGAAACAAGCTTCCGGGGACCGGTTTCTGGCATTACAGCCGTCTTCGGACCGGCTTGCTTGAATCCTGATGGTGCAATGAGCAAGGGACTCACATCTGAGTATACCCTTCCACGCTTATGGTGGACAAAACGATTCAGAAAAGGGGTGGTGATGGACAGAGTATCTGAATTAAACAGAACACTCATACCCAGTCAACAGATCAGGGCTTGATCCATAACCGTTTTTTAGCTCACTGCACCATCCCAGCTCAGAACCTGGCTACATCCAAATTAGTCTGTCCCTGGCCCAGTGCATCATGGGAACAGGGCAGACCAAACTACCAAGCCAATTCTTATACTGGGAAGGAAACAAGCTTCCGGGGACCGGTTTCTGGCATTACAGCCATCTTTGGCCCGGTTTGCTTGAATCCTGATGGTGCAATGAGCAAGGGACTCACATCTGAGTATACCCTTCCACGCTTATGGTGGAAAAAACGACTAATTTGCATGTAGCCAGGTTCTGAACTGGGATGGTGCAGTGAGCTAAAAAACGGTGATGGATCAAGCCCTGATCTCTTGACTGGGTAGGAGTATTCTGCTTCCGCTTATTTTAGAGTTGTTACCAAAGCACCGAACAAGGGGCCCACTACCACATGCGTGGCCTCTTTGGTCACTGAGTTAGTGGTGCTCGAAGCACTGAGCGGGTGAAGAACCTGGGATGATGATGATGGGAGGGAGCACAAATATTTTGTTAGCCATAGAGATATCAAGACTCTGCACCATATAGGAGACGTTTTTGTTGGAGATCGGAACTACCTCATGAAGAAGGTGTCTTTTCTACGAAAAGGTGAGCAGTGAGGCTTGAGTATGCATCAGAAGGAGTCAAAGGGTTGTAGCTGGCTACATACAAAAATGCGACTTAGTATTTTAGATGAACGCACTCCTACATAATGTATTAATTTGCATGTTTAAATTTTTTTCCCAATAGCAGTAACATTTTTATAATCGCTGTAATGTCCGGAATATATTCACAATACAAAAAGTTCCTAGAAATCTGAAAATCAACGTCTATAAAAGCGCAATATTATCTAACTCAAAATTAATATAGCAGAATTACCAATCATAACATCTTTCTTTTAATATCTTTTAGATGTACAGCTTCACAATGCATTATGTAACACGGACAACTGCAATAGCTCAAGGTGAGCAAACAAGCTTGTTTCTGAAACAACGCCAAGTTATCTGTCAAAGGAGAGAATATGTAGTATGCAGCAGGCTCAAAAAAAATTGGGCTAACGGGGCTTCAGCTAGGATGAGATAGCTTCTGGGCCCACACACAGTTGCACCCGAGTATGTCACAGGTCTTTTAAAAATATTTTTCTTTTAGATGAGGCTTTGATAATCCCCCCAGCTTACAGCCCCTGCAGCTCCAGTCTTTTTTTGCTTGAACTAAAGACCTTACCCCAAATTTTTTCGAGCCCCCCCACCCCCGATATTTTTGACTGTGGTTGCACCTCTGGTATCACGTACCCCTCCCCTGTCGTGTGTGTCTCTCCCAAGTTTTAATGTCCTTTTTTCCCTTTCTCTTCCTTACTCTCTCACATCGTTTCTCTTTCTTTTTTAAAGATTTGGATGCTGCTATCTCCACTCTGCTGTATACAATCATATCTGAATTCAAATGATTATCTCTCTTGATTACAGTGAAGGCTTCTTTGACACGTAGAGCACCATCTTTCAATAACACCAATGGCACTAGGTGACAAAGAATTTTGCTTCCGAAACAACAAATTATCTATGAAAGGAGTGGGTGGGTAGTGTGCACCAGCTTCACTGTGTAAAATGTAAATTTACCTCCGAGCAGTGAAAACAGATAGGTTACACCAGTCTGACAAACAGATCTACAAGCTTATTACGCCACTTTTGTGTAATTTTTAACATGGGAAAAGTGACTCAAGGAGCTTGAAAATCTACGTCTGACTTTTCAAGAAAGAATCTCAACTCCAGACTCTGCGAGACAGTTTTAATGTTGTTTTCTCTCTCTTTCTCTCTCTCACTCTCTGTGACATCATTTCTCTTTCTCTTTTAAACTTATAGAAAATGCTGTCTGCTTTGACGTGTGGAAGAAAAAGTTTCTTCAAGTTGTGAATTCCACTGGCCGCAGTGTTTGGCCGCAGTGTTTATACAACGGTAAGCACAGAGGCCTAGATATACAATGCCTTCTTTACAATGCATTAGAAATAAGTTGGCATATTTAAAATCCCGTTCTGCCACTTTTGTGTCAGTAACGCAGTAGGCACTTCCATATAGACACCACTTGAACGCGGCACTATAACAGAACTGAAATGTACTAGGCACACTGCACACGTAAAACTGTAGTGTTGCCTTCATTTGTGAAAGGAGACAGTGCGTAGTGTGCAGCAGCTTCACTATGTAAAATGTATAATTACCTCCGAGCAGTGACAACAGATAGGTTACAGCAGTCTGAAAAACTGATCTACAAGCTTATTACGCCACTTTTATGTCACTTTTAACATGTGAAAAGTGACGCAAGGAGCTTCTAAATCTATGTCTGACTTTTCAAGAACAAATCTCAACTCCAGACTCTGCAAGACAGTTTTAATGTTCTTTTCTCTCTCTCTCTCTCTCACTCTATGTGACATAATTTCTCTTTCTCTTTTAAAGTTATAAAATATGCTTTCTGCTTTCACATGTAAAAGCAAAGGAGTCTTTAAGTTTTGAATTCCACTCGGCGCAGTGTTTATACAACGGTAAGCACAGAGGCCTAAATATACAATGCCTTCATTACAATGCATTAGAAATAAGTTGGCGTATTTACAATCCCGTTGTGCCACTTTTGTGTCAGTGACGCAGTAGGCACTTCCATATAGACACCACTTGAATGCTGCACTATAACAGAAGTAAAATGTACCAGGCACACTGCACACGTAAAATCGTACTGCTATCTTGACTTGTAATGCTTCAGCTCATTTACTCACATCTACATTATTCTAAACTCTAATTTTCTTTTTTGTTTTGCAGATTAGCAATCCAAAGTCTTTTGGAGTCCACTTCACAATTTGTTTATAATATTGTTTTTTTAAAGTTATTTTTCTAGTTTTTTATAATATAGTTATCATTAAGTTTTGCTTACAGTTATTCTTTTAATAAAAGTTAATAAAAAACTACATACTTCTTTTTTTGTGGGGGGTTGACGGTCCACAATAAAAATAATATTTATAATGTTGAAGTACTATAGTAAGATGTTCAAGAGTAAGATTGAAAAGTACTGACTTATATTTTCTCTGGGTACACTACAACATGGTAAAGAAATTAAACTAATACTAAACAATATGTACCACATTTACAAACCTCTTGTGACATTTTCCCATGCAAACCTACCACCCTACAAAATTAAGTGTGTGCCTCAATGACGCCCCTCAAACCACGGAAACAATCACCCCACAAAGATTTCTATATTGTATGAGAGGGGCTGCGTGCACTCCGCCTGCTGCCCTGGAGTCCACCACGCCCAGACCTGATTCCTGCAGTGTCCTGGGGGGAAACAGCCATTACAACGCCGTCATAACCACGCATGATCGTCACCACAAAGCCATTAGCACGCATATGGCTTTACCACACATGCTTTTACAACTAGTATGCATTTACCACGCATGATAAACGCATAATCTTAATAATGTCTTTGTGTTGACGAACACGCATTGTAATGGCTCTGGCTTACGTCCTTCAAATCAGTTTTTAGGTATACGTGTGACCAAGTCATAAGATCGAAGGACAAGAACAAACACTGTGGAGTCTGTGCCAGGAAATCTCTTGGATCTTAGAGAAGATAAGCGCAGAGTAAAATGAAAGTAACAGGTATAATAAAAATAACAGAGAAAAACTACTAAAATGGCGGTGGACGGAGTATGTAATCAATGTTTGGCGCCTCAACACTACATTTCAAATAAATATAGATACAATAAGTTTATTAATATATTACAAAAGTGTAGCAGCGGATGACACACACGGCCCGGGAAAAAAAAGTGGCAAATTTAATACCTGAAATAAAGAGAGGTTTGCTTGGCGAACTTGAAGAAAAAGAAAAAAACGTGGGCTTGGAAACGAGGATGCGCTTGCGTAGAGTACAACTGGTGCACAAAAAAAGCTGAAAAGTTTTACATACTATCATAGAAATATAGCTCTTTTTTGACCAGTAAATTTAGTTCTCAGAAATAACATTTATTTTTTTAGCCCAAAGCCCCCCACGATCCCAGACGGCTCCCCGCGTCCTTCGAGAGCCGGCATTGCTTTATCAGAGACAGCAGCTTATATGCTGCTCTCTCTTTCGAAAATCAATCTGCTTTCTTGAAAGAGAGAACAGATTAACTTGCTCTGTTTTTCAAATAGGAAAGCGGTTTGCTGTGGTAAATTTGGGAGCGGCGACAATACTGCCCTACCATACCAGACAGCAGTGTCCCAGAAGTACGCACCCCGAGACACTGCAAGAACCAACCCTGGGAGATGGTGGACCCCAGGGCCACCAAGGGTTCCAGGACAGGGGCAGCACGACCCCCTTCCAACATTAAAAAACCCCGAGGACTGCAGGTACCCGGGGCTGGAAGGTCATTTTACATATTACTGCCCCAGGAAGGTGGCGGTCCCCGCGACTTGTATGGGGAGAGAGAGAGGGAGAGCTGAAAACACACTTAAAAAAATATATTAAAAAAAAGCCTCGTCAAGGTGACTGAGAGGAAGAGGACCGTACCCCCCGCATACTTCAAAATAAAACCACAGAGGGGTGGAGTTCCCCCTGTGCTCGGGAGACTGAGGGGAAGATGACCGTAACCCCCCAGCATACTTCAAAATAAAACCACAGAGGGGTGGCGTTCCCCGGTGCTCGGGTACCTTACAAGCCCCCCACTATAAGAATAATTACCCCCGGAATTTGCCCCCCCAGGACCTAATGAATAAAACGGACTTCTATTTTTTATTTCCCCTTTTCACCGCGTACGTATACCATATGCGTACCCCCCGATTTTTTATTTTACAAAAAAATAAAAATTAAGCCTAAAGATCCATGTACGACCACCTGAGCAAGCCTAAAGGGTCAGGATGTTTCTATCCTGCCCCCTTTCCTTATTTCTCAACTTTGTTTTACTGTTTTCTTGTGAGTCGCTTCTAGCGACAAACAAGATGGCTGCCAACACTTCCTGGCTTGAAGTGTTGACGCACAGTTGACAGCCAATCAGCATGCAGCTCGTGCTCGTAATTGTACAGATTTCCGTACACGTGCTGTACTTCTGAACGGATCTACACCATTTAACAAAAAGCACAATCTGCAAACCTAACTCTACCTCTCTGCCAAATTTGGTGTAATTCCGTTCAGCAGTTCGGGCTGTAGCCCTGGCTAAAGGTCCCTATGGAAAATTGCATGGGGAAAACATGTTTTGGGACCCCCCTTTTTTCTCGGCCCCCACTTGACGAATCACTCCCAAACTTTCAGGGAAGGAGCGGAGCCAAGCAAGCCATTTTCTTGGAGAAATTTGCGAAGATTCGTCCACCGGCAACAAAGTTATTCCAAATAGAATGTTGTGGATTTCCTATGGAAAGTAGGTCCTAACTATATGTATATATATATATATATATATATATATATGTGTATATATATATATATATATATATATATATATATATATATATATATATATATATATATATATAAAATCATATATACATATATATATATATATATTCACTGAAAAAACATAGGTTTCAGCCACGTTATAGTTAAGAACCAGCATTGTTGAAAAATAAAACAACCTATGGAAATCAGCCCCGTGAGTGTGGATGATTCTTTGCAAGTGGGGAAGAATTTGAAGCAATATATATATATATATATATATATATATATATATATATATATATATATATATATATATATATATATATATATATATATATATATATATATATAAAATCATATATACATATATATATATATATATATATTCACTGAAAAAACATAGGTTTCAGCCACGTTATAGTTAAGAACCAGCATTTAAAAAACCTGTTATAGTTAGCTGGACATTTCCCCCAATATAGTTAGTTCAGATAACTATAACTCGCGCGCCCGCAATCCACTGCTGATGACATCGCATATTACATCACTCATGACATGGTCAGTGACATTACGCATGACATACAATGCTTCACAACCAATCAAAAAGAGGTGTTGAAAGTTTCTGTTTTTAACATACGAGCAAATCAGATAACCTTGCAAGTACAAGCAGCGAGAGGTAATTCTTAAAGATGACTTGCTTTCGCAAGACCCCGAAAGACTTCTTCCAGAATAAGTACGCACTTCACTGCCAGAGCCCATTTAATGATTATCCAGGCTCTCAAGCCTAAACACGTCACAAATCATCTCTCATCACTTTCTCTTCTTTTTTTAGTGTATTGTGTGAGGCAGACTGCGTGACCCTATGCCTAGAGCCCTAGAAGGCCCTGGAGACTGCCATGAACCAGGGCCAGCTCCTGCATTGTCCCGGAGCCGCCCGTCCCCCCTCCCAACATTTAAAAGCCCCGGGGGGTGGTGGTAAATTAATTGAGGCTGAATACGTTAGTACAGCCCAGTCCGCTTACGCTACCAGGAAAACACAACAACACTACATGGCCCAGATTTCCATTGTAGTGATTTCTTAGTTACAGGTCTAGTTGTCAGATCAGCACAAACACTCCCTCATGGCTGGTACACACCCACAACACACCCATCCAGCGCATCCATCACTACACATATCACCCTACCTATAAAAAAGACGGGACACACGTGCTGTACGCCATTTTAGAGCTGCTCCCACCGCAAGCGGTGTGATGGCCCGTCCGGTGGTTCGCACGTTTCATGTAGGCCCAAACTACAGAACAAGGGGGCCCACTACCACATGCATGGCCTCTTTGGTCACTGAGTTAGTGGTACCCGAAGCACTGAGCGGGTGAAGACCCTGCGATGATGATGATGGGAGCACAAGATATCAGGACTCGGCACCATATATGAGATTTCTTTGTGGCAGATCGGGACTACATGATGCAGAAGGTGTCCTGTCCACGAAAAGGTGAGCAGTGAGGCCTGGGTACGCACCAGAGGGAGTCGAAGGGCTGTAGCAGACTGGATAAAAAAAAGCAACGCAGCGATTTAGAAAAACGCAGTCCTGTATAGTGTATCAAATTACATATATATATTTCTTTTCCAATAGCAGGAACGTTTTTATAATCGCTCAAACGTCCGGAATATAAACTATACAAATAGTTATTTTAAATGTGATAAGGAACCTGTGTGAAAGGGCAATGTTATTCAACTCCACATTAAAATAGTAACAATTACCATTCATAACATCTTTCTTTTACGATCTTTTAGATATAGAGCTTCAGGGTGCATTATGTCCCGGCACATAATGAAAAACACACTGGTGACAGAAAGTTGAGCTGCAAATATTCTTTGCAATCACTCTCTCACTTCCTCTCTCCTTTGATAAAAAAATTACACACAATGTTAACTTCCTTTATATCTTACAGGTTGTGTTTCACAGATTGGCGTCCTACCCAACACCTCTAAAACGTAATGTTCGAGGATTCTGCGATGAGGCATGGCCATTGTAACAACTTCTGAGAAAGCTGCTTCGACACATAGTGCACCCTCTTTAAATCAGGCCAATGGCACAAGGTGAGCGAAGAAGCATGTTTCTAAAAGAACGACAAGTCATCAGTGAAAGGAGAAAGTGGGACTATACTATTACTAACTCGTTATACAGTCTTTCAGATCACTAAACTGGAGGGTGCCCTATGAACCAGCACGTGCTTGGACACCCAACGGAGGCAAAAGGTAAGCTACGAGTATTTCCTCCTGTATTAACTGCTCCATCTATAACTTTCTCTATCCCACGTTTTAATATTGTTTATTCTCTCTTTCTCTTTCTCACTTTCTCTCACATTGTTTCTTTTTCTCTTTTAAAGTTATGGATGCTGCTGTCCACTCTGCCATGCACAACCTTAGCTAAGTACAAGTAGTGAACTCTGTTGGCCACAGTGAAGCCTGCTTCAACACGGAGTGCATCCTCTTTGAATCACACCCATGGCACTAGGTGAGCAAAGAATCTTGTATCTGAAAAAATACCAAGTTATCTGTGAAAGCAGAGAGTGGGTAGTGTCCAGCACATTCACTGCGTAGAAATGCCCCGGTTACTTACCGGTAATCTTCATTACTCCGAGTATAGTCTTCCTCGCCACATGAGTTACAAAGTGAGCTTTAGCTCCACAACAGAACCCTCCAAAGCAAAAAGAAACCACCTCCCACCCCCTCCCAACATGGCCGACCAGTCCCACCTGACCTCTATAAGAGGCGGGCCGGCCCAACCAATCAGCCTGATCTACCAAGCAAACAATGAAGCCGATAGCCAGACAGGGAGGGGGGGAGGGAACTCATGTGGCGAGGAAGACTATACTCGGAGTAATGAAGATTACCGGTAAGTAACCGGGGCATTACCTCCTCGTTAGTCTTCCTCGCCCCCTGAGTTACAAAGTGAGCCAATACCCAAGCCAACAAGGCTTCATTGACCACCATAACCACAACACCACACGGTGATGCAGAGAAACCAACCCAAGGTTGATGTAAAACAACTGAAAAGAAAACAGGGACCACAGGAAACCTGAAATCAAGACCTCCAGGAAAAGGAGGCCAACCAGGAGTCGCAGCTCCAGCACACAGAACGGCCCCAGCGAAGTCCCCCCGGGACTGCCAGGGACCCACGTACCAGGCGGGGGACGACCACGCCGACGCCAGAAAAAACTCCACAGAGGAGACACCCACTAAGGGGGCCCAGGGAACAGAGCCACACCTCGCGGACCGACCCCGGGTCCCCGCTGGATCCACCGAACCCAGCGAAGCGTAGGGAAGGATGCCAGCCTGTGTAAGCCCGCGAGCCAAGGAGGAACGATGGCTAGCGGCCCGAACGAACTGGGCCCCAAAAAGGCACAACACAGGTCATCCCACCGGGAAAGGAAAAACGTGCGGCTAAGAGAAGCCGAAACAGCACGCCGAACAACCAGCCCGGACAAGGGAGGAACCCCGTCGGCCGGAAAAAGCGGCAAAGATACCACCTGAGTCCGAGGCCCCAGGGAAGGGACCCCGGGAAGGACACGGGGGACATGTCGGAGGAGCAACCCCGTCCGGCAAAACCCGCAAGAAGGGCGGGGAGCGGAGGAATGACCCCCGCACGCCCATCCGCCCAGCAGACACCATCGCCACCAGGGAAACCCCCTGACCGGCGAGGAACCGCAAAGCCACCGAGGGCCGGGGCCCAAAAGGGCGGACCCCGAAGAGCTCGTAGTACGAGCGAGAAAACTCCTGTGGGACGCCACATGAATTTGCGAGTCACCCTCGCGCAGGGGCAAATCCCCTCAGTAACGTACCAATATTAGAATATGTGCAGCCGAAGCGAGCACCCAAGGGGGAGACCGGCAGAGCGCCCGTGGGCGAAGGATAAATAACATCGGAGCCAAGCGAGCCACCATGGAAACCCGGTCGACGAACACCGGACTGTGGCAGGCCCGCCAGGCCGCCCACCGGCCCCCCAGGGAAGAAGGGGCCACGTTCCAGGAACACCCTTCAGACCGGAAAACCAAGACCCGCAAGGGGACCACGGAGGCGGGGACAGCACCAAGCCGACCGCGCCAACGCGAGAAGGGCGCCCAGCGCCGGGCACAGGCAGAGCCCGTGGCAGACCTGCGGGGAACCCAGTAGCAAAGCCACAACCCCGAGCAAGCAGCGTCCACCGCACAAGAACAGGGCCGGCCGAAGGAGGCAGGCCAGCTGACCAGAGCCGGCTCAACACCGAAGCCGAGAGCGTGGGACCCAACCCCGGAATGGGAAGATCCGTGGTCGGCCGGAGGCCCGAACCCTCAGCACGCCATAGGAGAGGGTACCCGGGGCGGAGGACCCCGCCGGGATCCAAATACCGGAACGCACAACTACAAGCGTGTCAACCACACGAGGGTGCCAGGCAAAAACTTCCATACCCCAGCCCAGGCAGGAAATGAACCTAGGCCAGTGAGGGCCGTCTGCACCCAAGGCACAAGACTCACCCATGAGCCAAAGCTCCTTAGTAATTCATCCAAAAAGGAGTCCACGTGCCGCCGAGGCGAGCATCACGGAGCACCCCGGCCCTGCCCAAGCGAATCCAGCCGAGGGCCCGCGATAACAGAGGGCACGGGGGAAACGCGCACACTCGAATGGCCTCGCAAAAGACCGGGCACCACCAGGACCCGGGCGGAGACACCAGACCCCGGGCAGGAAGGCCGATACCTCTGCCGTGAACAGAGTCACCGGAGGCCGACCGAGACGAGGCCCCAGGCGCAGTAACACCACCGGGGTCCGGGTGAGACCAGGCAACGAAGGAAGATCCGACTCAGTCGATCCGCCTCCACCTAGTCGGACCCCGTGGAAAAGACAGCCCGAAGGGCCAGGACCGGCTACTCCGCCCAAGAACACAATCCCCGAGCAAGGAAACCAGAGGGGGCGGATCCAGCACCCCCACCGAAGGCCGACACCGCTCCACACCCCCAGGCCGACCGGCCCGACCAAGACCAGGGGGCATCGAAGCACAGGTGCAAACAAAGGCAGGTCACCCCTTAGCCAGGAGGACTGCCAGCCACTTCCGTGTTGCGCGACTGCCGGAGAACCAATGACTGCTCTGGAGAGAATCGTGCAGAACAAAAAAAACAGGCTGATTGGTTGGGCCGGCCCGCCTCTTATAGAGGTCAGGTGGGACTGGTCGGCCATGTTGGGAGGGGGTGGGAGGTGGTTTCTTTTTGCTTTGGAGGGTTCTGTTGTGGAGCTAAAGCTCACTTTGTAACTCAGGGGGCGAGGAAGACTAACGAGGAGGTAATATACAATTACCTCCGAGCAGTGAGAATAGATAGGTTACAAGAGTCTGACGAACAGACATACAAGCTTCTTGCTCCACTATTGTGTCACTTTTACCATGGGAAAAGTAGCGCAAGGAGCTTGTAAATCTGCTTCTGACTTCTCAAGAAAAACACTTAACTCCAGACTCTGCAAGTCAATGAGCTGCAACAGTCTAGGTACGCAGGTGCAAGTCTACAAAAAGTGCCGCAGCGTGGAACCGTAAGCCCTTTGGCTGCACCACACTGCAGCACTTTCAGAGCATAGCAATGTGACATATTTACAAGAATATGTCACATTCCTGTGCTCTCCCATCCGCTGGCACACAAACAGCTGCCATGCGCGGGCGCAGGCACTCTTGCACCTTTGTGCAAGGATGCCTGCGCCAAGGGGAGATTGTTTTTGTGCAGGAAGGGGCACCTTACTGCACAAAAACAATCATTATTTATTTATTTTTGCAACTTATACCGCGCAAACTAAAACCCGAAGGTGTCAAGGCGCCTAGCAAAAAAGAACAAAGAGCGAACAGACATGCACTTACATGTACGCTTGGACAAAGAGGCAAGGTTTAAGGGCTGCTCTGAAAGTTTGGAGGGAGGGGAGGGACCTAAGTTCTAATGGAAGATCGTTCCACCATTTAGGGGCCAGAAGGGAAAAAGCCTTACCACCCCATCTGGCTTTCCGAGTACGGGGGATGTGGAGGAAAGAGTGATTGGAGGAGCGGAGGCTCCTGCCAGGGTTGTAGTATGTCAGGATGGCTCTGATCCCTGTGGGGCTGCTTTTGGCCAAGGCTTTATAGACCATACACATGGACTTGAAGACAATCCGCTCCTTAATCGGAAGCCAATGCAACTGCTTCCTGGCCAGTGTGGCCGAAGAGCGACGGGGAAGATCAAGGACAAATCTAGCTGCCGCATTCTGGACTACCTGCAAGCGCTGCATCTGACTCTTATTCAGTCCAGCATACAGCGCATTGCAGTAGTCCAGGCGCGATCCCAAAAGGGCGACAGCAAGTTGTCTTCTTGCCGGCTGGGAAAGATAGTTCCTTATTTTCCTGAGAACATGAATTATGCCCCAACAGGTCGATACCGTCCTGTTGACTTGCTGGCGCATGTCCAGGGTAGGGTCAATCATTACCCCAAGGTTTTTAGCTGAGGAAGTAGGTTTGGGGCACAGACCAAGCGAGTCGGGCCACCACTCCATGGACCAGATATCTTCCCTTCCACCGAACACCATCACCTCGGTCTTCTCCCCATTCAATTTGAGTGAGTTGTATATCATCCACTGGCCGACGGCCTCCATGCAGGATCTAAATCTGGAGGCGGTCAGCTCAATTGACTGGGAGAGAGACACGAGGATCTGTGTGTCGTCCGCATAGGAGATTACCTCCATCCCAAAAGATCTAATGAGTCTGGCAAGGGGGGTCACATAGATGTTAAAAAGGGTGGGACTAAGCGCCGACCCTTGAGGGACCCCACATTGCACAGACAGGGATGGAGATAGAAATTTTCCCAACATTACCCTCTGCTCCCAATGATCGAGAAAGGAAGAGAGCAGACCCAGGGCTGCCCCCCGAACCCCAATCTCGCCCAGTCGAGATGTTAAGACCTGGGGAGATAGGGTATCGAAGGCAGCTGTGAGATCCAGAAGGATCAGGAGGGATGTCCGGCCCTCATCCACACTCATGCGGATGGAATCGAGAACCAGGGTGAGGGCGGACTCGGTGCTATGTTCCCTCCTGAAACCATGCTGGGAAGGGTCAAGACAGCCTGAGTTCTCCACAAAGGCCGCTAGATGCTCGTTGAGATGGGACTCGAGCATCATTAAAGTCTTTTTCCTCTTTCAATGTGTGCGTAGAATGCAGCACGCATTGAAAGAGGACAAAAACTAGGAGAAATGAAAACATTTCTCCTTGTTTAACCTAGCTACGCCACCTCTAGGGTGGCGTAGCATTCAGACGTATCTCCAGATTTACGATTTCTCGTAAATTTGGAGATGTGTCTTGTTCCATGGGTGTTGCATTGGAACACCCACAACAACACCCATGAAACGCCCCTTCACCGCAAAGTGCTGCGTGTGAAGGGGCCATATATACAAGGAGAGGAAAAGTCACGCAGGGTGGCTTTTCCTCTCCTTGTAAATATGGAGGAGTCCCCTGCGCCACCAGTACAACACTTTCGTAAATCTTGTAAATCTGCCCTGCAATATTGAGAACTCACCGCTAAGCAGTGGAAGTGTATGTGATATACTACTTTGGAAGAAAAACAGCACAGACACCTCCTTACAATGGAAGTTGAAAAAATACATTATCCTGAGTACACAAATAAAGTGAAAATATGCGTGTGCAGTCGTATGTACTATGCTATTACTAACTCTATATACTATCTTTCAGATCACTAAAATGGAGGGTGCACTATGAACCAGCTCGTGCTTGGACACACAACGGAGGCAAAAGGTTAGCTACAAGTATTTTATCCAGTATTAACAGCTGCATCTATAACTTTCTCTCTACCACGTTTTAATGCTGTTTTTTCTCTCTTTCTCTTTCTCACTCTCTCTCACATCTTTTCTCTTTCTCTTTTAAAGCTATGGCCGCAGCTGTCCACTCCACCATGTACATCCAAAGCTGAGTTCAAGTAGTGAACTCTGTTGGCCACAGTGTTTACAGAAGGTAAGCAAAGCGCCCTAGATATACAATGCCTCCGATTAATTACAAATAAAAGAGCTTATTTAAAAGCCCCCTGCGCCACTTTTGCGTCACTTTCAACATGAAAAAAGTAACACAAAAGTGGCAAAAGACTCTTGTAAATAAACCCTAAAGAATATTGTCCTGCATAATGACTTGATCTCTCACCTAATTCTGTCTCATCTCTGAATCATTTTAAAGACCTGTTGATCTATAGTGTAAATCTGACGCAGTAGGCACTTCCATACAGATACCTCTTGAACGCCGGGCCTATAAGACAAGTGCAATGTATCAGGCACACTACAGATGTAAAAATAAGGATATATCGCCAAGTGTTACCTTGACTTGTAATGTTTGACCTCATTTAGTCACATTGATCTAATTTTAAATACTAATTTTCATATTTGTTTTGCAGATTACCTACCATACTTCTATTGGAGTCCTTATCACATTTTGTTCATTATATTGTTTTGTTAAAGTTATGTTTCTAGTCATTTATTATATTGTTATCTTTAAGTTACGTTTCCAGTTATTTATTGTTGTTTCAATATAAGTTAATAAAAAAATTATATACGTCTTCTTTTTTTGGGGGTTGGCGGTCCCCAATAGAAATAATATTGATAATTTGAAGTATAATTC
Organism: Lissotriton vulgaris; assembly: GCF_964263255.1. Classification (NCBI taxonomy): domain Eukaryota; kingdom Metazoa; phylum Chordata; class Amphibia; order Caudata; family Salamandridae; genus Lissotriton; species Lissotriton vulgaris. Next base: position 965,939,739 of record NC_141693.1, on the reverse strand, counting down.
TGAGGCTAACTCTTTAACAGATCTTTACCAGAGTCTATAGCTACGACTAATGGTTCCTATGGAAAAGTTTTAAGACTCCAGCACAGTAACTGTTTCCATTAGCAACATAGTGTGGTGAACTTCTAACCTTTGTGCTCACGTAAGTGTTCCATGAAGTGTTACTATGGTAACAGGCAGAAAGCCATTTGGGGGTTGGGTTAAAAGGTATTGGCTGTACAGAAACTGTTATATTTAACCTGGATCCTCTACATTACAGAAAGGAAAGCAAAGTAAAACAAAACACTGTGTACCATATTTACAACCGCCTTGCACCACATTCGCATCCAAGTCCCCCCTGCAAAATTAAAAGTGTGTGGACCTCAACGACGCCCCTCAAGCCCCTGGAACCACCACCCTGGGGATTTCTGTATTGTGGGAGGCAGGCTGTGTGGCTCTCCGCCTGGAGCCCTCGAGGGCCCTGGGGACTGCCACTCTCAGGGCCGGCTCCTGCAGTGTCCCGTGGTGCCTACCCCCGGGACACTGCTGTTTGCTATGAGAGGGCGGGAGTCTCGGGCCTTCTGCCCTCCCATAGCAAACTTAGTTTGCATTTTGAAAGACGCAGCAGTGAAATCTGTTCTCACTTTCAAAATCCAAACTAGATTGCATTTCCACATGAAAGTTAGCATCTCCCCAAGTGGAAAAGCAATGTGGCTCCTGAAGAAAGCAGGAAAGCGGCGGGACCGTGGGCGCATTGTGGCTTTGAGGACCCGGGGGTAACGATCCCCGAGGCTGGGGGGGCCCCTCTGGGCCTCACATAAAATGTAATATTTTGCCCCAGTATTTAACCTCCCGGGGACTCATTATTAAAAGAACGATTTTATTTTATTTATTTTACAGCACTGCCCGCGCACCCTACAAGCACATGCCGGGTTTAAAAATAAAATAAAATTGTGGGCCCAGGGGGTCTTTATGGGACCCCCAAGTAGGTCTAGAGGGTAAAATTATTTCTACCCTGCCCCCTTTCTCCGTTTTGCACACATATTTCACTGACTTCCTCAGTCTCACTTCTACCGAGGCACAAAATGGCTGCCAACAGGTCCTGGTTTCAAATGTTGACAGCCAATTAGCATTCAGCCCGTGATCGGAAGGGTGCGCTTATGTTACGATGACAATCCTCGCATACTCCGCAGATCCACTGTGCCCATAGATATATAAATCACTTTAACTGTAATTTTCTCAGGAACTATTGAACAGATTGACACCATATAAGCAAAAGGCACAAGTCGGAACTGAGGACTACTTCTTTGCCAAATTTGGCGTAATTCCGTTCAGCCATTCAAGCTGTAGCTGTGGCTAAAGGTCCCATGGGAAATTGCATGGGGCCCCCACTTGACGAATCACCCTGAAACTTTTAGGATAGGAGTGGACCAGAGCTGACCAAAAATTTGCAAAATTGCGCAAAGATTCATCAATTGGCACCAAAGTTATTGGGAATAGAATGTTGCAGAATTCCTATGCATACTAGGTCCTAACTATACCTACCTACAGAAGAACCTCGTCTGCTCGTAGCGTTCTCAGCGCTCCTTCCTCAAAGGACTCACGAACCACCAAAAATTAAGGCGAATCAAATCTTTATTGCTGTTTCCTTGTTAAGCGTTTCGGGCACCACTAGCCCTTGTTCACACAATCAGCGAGTAAGTGACTGCATTTTTTAAACAATGCTGACACCTTGTGAGAGAACACACTCAGTAGATATAGAAAACATACATATATGCAAAAACACCCAGTCTTTCTTTCATATCTTGTAATTAGTCTCTCTTTTTCATTTCATGTTGTAACTTTTTCTTTCCACATTTTTCCTTTTTTTCCCTTTTTATTACCTTTAGAGGCTGCTGTGTCCATATCAGATCGATACTGTGATCCTTATATGTATCTTAGTCCATGTGTGGGTGATAGGTCCCAGAAACATCCTCATTGGCCGTATAAATACATTGTTTCACTTGATGATTCCACTTTCATCTAGAATACCGGAAAGTATAAATATAATATAAATAAATAAATATGGTTATAAATATATAAATGTATTAAAATATCTTAATTGGTTCATTATTTATATGTGCCATATCTTGCTAAATACAATGCATAATTGCAAATTCTTCAAAATTTAATATTGAAAAAAAACCTCTACTTGGTATAAAGTGACTAGTATTGAACTTAATTCCTGCTTGAATGCAGATTCAGATTCAGATTCATGAGTTTTTATTTCAAATATTTCATCATAAAAGACAGCATTTAAAATTAATAATCACCATTCTCTAAAACACTTCATAATAGTTTAAAAAGCATTTGGATGATGCATTGTATACATACAATACAATTTGATTACACAAAAATATACAGAGATACTAAAATATGAAAGTGCAAAGAAGGTGCAGCTATCAGCAGATTAGTTAAATATGAGAAAAGGTTTCCTCAGATTCAATTAACTTTGGACAAGACCGATAAATACCCAATTCAACCCTTAACATCGCGGTTTGGCTCTAATAATCCACATCCAGCCCAAGAATTTTGCTACTGCAATTACCACAGGTTCCCTTGTGTCTGTCCTCATGATCCTTAAGGCCTCTAGCCCCACCCGCGAACCTAGGTTTTTACATATAGGTTTGAGCCATTTTTTTCAAGGGGCTAGATAGGCTGGAAATACAAAAAAAATGTGGCCCAATTGTATCCCTCTGTTCCGCACACCAAGGACAGAGCTCGTCCACTTGCCCATTCCAATTTTTTGGAAACGATCTTATTGGGAGGGAGCCAATCCTAAACTGGTGATACATCTTCCTATCACTACTCTTGGTGATGGTATCCCAGTATTCTTCTAAGGATGGATCTAGTTTATGTTCCAAAAACTTCCCGGACAGAGAAGACGTATTAATCTGGTCTATGTATTGCTGGCGGACTGTGAGCCAATATATTTCCTTATAAGCTTTTTTAGATGGAAACAGAGTATTTGCCGGATCGGTCCTCAAGTTGCTCAGACCCATGTTTTCTAATGGTAATCTTACTCTTTTAAACTGTGGAATGTTACCTAAGCCCACCACTGATCTGACATCCAGAATTTCTTTGGTAAAAAGTGCCAGTTCAGGGGTTGTCCAAATTCTCCTCCATAAAGCCACTGACTTAAAGCGTGCCACGTCATCAATTGCGTGACACCCTAAATCCAATAAAAGGGGCTTTATGGGACTCAAGCTAGGGAGGCCTACTAGAGTCCTAAAAAATTTATTTTGAAGTCTAACTAATTTGGAAAGGTCTGCAAAACCCCATAAGTCCTCTCCGTACTGGATCACTGAACTTATTTTGGCATTATAAATTTTTAAGGCAGGGCCTATCCTTTTTGTTAATGAGGACCTCTGTTCTTTGATTAGGCATCCAGTTAACTGTTCAAATTTAAGAGAAAGGGTATCCACCTGAGGCTTCCATCTGAGCCTACTCTCCAGGACAACCCCTAGGTATGTCATAACATTTACCTGTTCTAGGTGTGATCCATTCATAGTAACATTCCCATTCACCGATCTATTTTTTGTTAAAACCATGAATTTAGTTTTTGTAATATTAACCTGTAGGTCATTGTCTTTGCAAAATTCCTCAAATTTGTTTAATGCTACCTGCAAGCCCTTCTGAGTTTTTGACAGGATTAGGGTGTTGTCCGCAAACATAAGTAACGGAAACTTCACGCCACCCAAAGCGGGAGCATCAGTTGGACAAGCTTCAAATTACTGCACGACCCTGTTAATGAACAACAAAAACAGGGTCGGCGCTAGTACATACCCTTGACGTACCCCCTGGGACCCGGGGAATCTCTCCGTAACCTGCCCTTGTTTACCCCAACGAACCTGTGCAAAATTTGCTTCATACAACTTAATTACCAAATATAAAAGCTCCTGTGGCATCCCCATATTTCTTAAGGCCCTCCACAACTTGACTCTGGGGACTAAGTCAAAAGCAGACTTAAGGTCTACAAAAGCGGCAAAAATAGTGCCACCACCCAGCCAAACAACCCTCCAATAAATTAAAGTAAATCTAAGAACCTGCTCGATCGTGCTAATACAAGATCTAAAACCAGCTTGAAGGGAAGACAACACTTCCTCTAGTTCCATCCAGGACTGGATTCTTGCCAACACCATCCTTGCAATAATTTTCTGGACTGCATCTATCAAACTTATTGGACGGTTGTTCCCTGGTATTGAGCGATCTCCCTTTTTAAATATAGGAAGGATCTCAGCCCCAATAGTCCGGAATACATGCCCCCCTCACAATTGCATTAGCAAGAAAAGAGATATAAGGCACCCAGTTTGTTAGATCATGTTTAAAAAGGTCGACCAAAATGCAGTCCATTCCCGGGGCTTTACCACCTTGCACCTTTCTCAATGCGTCCTCTACATCTTTCTCTATAAACAATAGAGTTTGGGAAGATGGCATTGGCAAGGGAGATATATCACCAAAAGTAGGGTCGCTCTCCTGTTCCTGTCCCCTAAACTGGTAATGCTCTGCCCAAACATGAGGTGACACATGGTTTTCTGGGACTTCAAAATGCGGAGGAATTTCCCCATTTCACAATATGCCAAAGCTTAGTCTGGTTTTTCAACCTGCTAGCCTCAAAAAGCTCTTGCCAGTGCTGGTCGTCCCAGTCTTTTTTGGCCTTGCTTTGGGTTTTACGATAATTTAGCCAGGCCTTCCTGATATCTACGATATTTCGGGACCTAATTGCTGACACCAGTGAGCCATAGGCTACACGGCACGGTTTATTATACCACGCTTTCGCAGACTTTTGTGTTGGACATTTTATAACTTTACAAGTTTTGGAAAAATGGGATTTCAATTCCCTAAAGAGCTGTTCATGGCATGCTGTTGTCTTCCCAATTATATCTTCCTGTGTGGGGAGTGATCTCAGGGCACCCAAAGTACGTGAAACCTCCTGGGTGATCTTTTCTAGTATCATGGGGTCACTAATGACCTTGGCCCACCGTACCCTGCGCCTATCATTTTTAAGCAGGGCATCATCAGTGGCTATCTCAGTTTGTTTATAGTTCTTGGTCCCCCCATCTAGTTTAAGGCTCAATGCAAGCGGATTGTGGTCGCTCTCCGGTCGATCAAGTATTGTCATATCATCAAGTATAGACCAGTGCTCTATCCTTAATCAAATATAATCAATTCGACTTGAGCAAATACCATTGTCGAAGGTAGCCCTACCAATCCTGTCGGAAGTGGAACGTCCATTTACTGCTCTCAAGCCTCGCTCCAGGCAGAAGCCCATCCACTGTAGGGCTGCTTCTGTCCACTTATTTATAGGTTTCAAGTCAAGGTGGGGAATGTTCCATAGAGCATCTTCCTGGGCCAAGAGAGACAATCGCCTTCATGGTTTAGGGGTTCAAACAAACAGTTAAGGTCCCCTGCTACGATCACATGGCAGTCCAACCCCACAGAATTGTAAAAAGAGTCAAGCTCCAGGAAGGTTGCCGAACCCCTCCCTCCAGGTTGACCTCTCACTTACACATTAATAACAAGCAAATCTAATTGGTTGGGCCGTTTTAATTTAATAACAAGAATATCAGAGCTTTCTACCAGTACTTCGAGTGGTCTATAATTAAGTGATTGTCTAACCCAAATGGATAGTCCTCCAGAGGGTCTACCTTTTTTAGCTCTTACCACCGGTTTGTGAAAATTTAAATACTCAGGGCGGTGGATGGAGTCCACAGCCCAAGTCTCCTGGAAAGTCAGGATATCATGATCGTCCACTAGTTCCGACCATTCTGCCATTGAGGTTTTACTCTGTAAGCCTGCAATATTCCAGGAGATAATTTTTAATATATGATTGTCATCGGTGGGATTAACCTTTTTATGAATATTAACCGGAGTCAAGGTCATGTTGGGCATCCTTACTCCACTTGATGCTCCATAACCCGGAGACCCAGGAACCCTCCTTTCTGGTGTTCGCTCATCCAATCGCACTCCCTCTACATCCACCAAACCAGTTTCGCCTAGAGTTAATGGGGGTCCGGATGGCAAAGTTAGACCCATGCCTTCCATAAGGGGATCTCTATCAGGAGTCATCAGTCCTGCATCAGTTTCCTGCACCCTACTTTTTATTCCTCCCGACGTTTTATTACACAGTTGCAGGACCTCTATAGACCCTTTAGTATGAATCTTAAGTCAGTCTACTCCTTCCAACCCCGCAAGTATTTCATAGTGATTGGCCGGGGGGGGGGGTGGTAGGACTCAGTTCTACCTTCAAAATTCTGTCTATATGGTCTCTTTTCTTGACTATAGTCGGGGTAGCTTGTTTGGGAGGGGGATACTTGTGTGTAAAAATAATTTAAACCTATTGATTGAATGCAATATTATTTACGACCACTCCTACAACCTACTCCAACCCTTCTCCTAATTGATACCGGACTCCACAGTATCATCTATCCAATTACGCCTAAGATGCAACCAAAGTGTCAAATGCATACTAAAGTGCAAAATGGTAGTATTAAAGTGAAAATACCCTAAGTGTTCTAATTCTTTAAAAAATCCTAAAACATATTAAAAACGTTTACAAAATATAGGTCACAAGTACTAAAGTGCATACAAAACTGAATAAAATCCAATCCTGACTGCACCTGCATACTGTAGACTGCTGCTCAGATAGATACTTATATACAAACGGACACAGAAATAACAAAATGGATACACAGGGGCCATTAATTCTCTATAATCATGGTTAAATCCAACTAATTATCTAAAGAAAGTTATGCAGATCTTCTGTATTGTTCAAACCATATGGAAATTTGGTGTCAAGCTCTAAAATCATTCTTGATTCCAGCTGTCTCAGGGCTTTCTCACAATTTCGGAATAGCAGCCTCCACAATGTAAGACAAACAACTCAGATCATTATTATGTGTTTGTTTAAAATGGCGGGCTACTGGATACGTGGGGTCGTTGTTTCCTATGGCACACAGATGTTGTAATATCCTGACATGCACCTGCAGCTTTGTGCTACCCACATATCTTAGTCCGCAGGTGCATGACAGGATATAGACCGCAAACTCCGTTCTACATGAGAAATTGCCCCTAATGGCTATTTCATTTGGGCTGAACGGTGAAAAATAATGTGTCGCGTTCTTCCCAAACTTGGAAGCTCTGCATGGGCTGCATTTCATAAAGCCATTCTTCAGTTGCAGCCACGTTTTAGCAGCTGCCAGTTCTGGGCAAACGTTTCCCATCTGCGTGCGCATTGAAAAGCCCTTTCTGCAAGTAATAGTGGGTTGAGATGGCAATCTAGCAGACAACACACCATCTGTCAGAACAATTGGCCAATGACATTTAACAATGGCGCATACTTTCCTCTCTTGTTTACTAAAGGCAGTGATCAACCTCGGGGTAGAGTTGTCATTAGCTGGCTTTTCTACATTATCTATTAGTAAGGACTCCCTAGATCGCTCCTTGGTTTTGTTTAAGGCAGCTTTAAGGGTCTTCTCACAATAGCCCCTTTGTCTTAATCGGTGATATGCCTCTTCTGTGCATCTGTTCACATTCTCATTATTGTTACATATTCTTTTCAGTCGCAAGAATTCACTGTAAGGGATATTGTCAATCATGTGTTTAGGATGCGCACTGCTGGCATGTAAAGTTAGATTGCCAGCAGTTCCCTTTCTATATAGGGTGGTACACAATTTCCCTTCATTTTGGTAAACCTTAACTACCAAAAAATCAATACTGCTCTTACTGATATTAGAAGTGAATTTAAGATTTGCAGAATTGATATTGATCTGCTTGATAAAATCAGATGCACTTGACTAACTACCATGCCATACAATATAACCGTCATCAATATACCATAACCAATATAAAACATGTTCCTTGAATGAGGTGGCAAATGAAACTTTGAGGACCTGCTCCTCCCACCAGCCTACATGCAAGCATGCATAGCTAGGGGAGAAGCAAGCCCCCAACGCAACACCTCTTTTCTGTAAGAAAATATCATTGCCAAATAAAAAATTATTATTGTCAAACACCATGAGATCAGACTTAAACATCTTGTTGTGTTGGTAAAACTCTATTGATCTAAAATCTAAGAAATATTGAATTGCCCTTGGACCAGTAGCATGGCAGATACTTGTGTACAACGATTCAATGTCCAATGTAATAAAAAGTAGATTGTCTGACCATGTAATACCTTGTACCTTTTTTAAAAAGTCACCCGTGCCCTTCACATAACTATTTACAAAAGGGGGTGGTGATGACCACCCTAAGCGTGGAAGGGTATTCTCAGATGTGAGACCCTTGCTCATTGCACCATCAGGATTCAAGCAAACCGGGCCGAAGACGGCTGTAATGCCAGAAACCGGTCCCCAGGAGCTTGTTTCCTTCCCAGTGTAAGAATTGGCTTTTGTAGTTTGGTTTGCCCTGTTCCCATCATGCACTGGGACAGGAACAGACTAATTTGCATACAGCCAGGTTCTGAAACTGGGATGGTGCAGTGAGCTAAAAAACGGTGTTGGATCTAGCCCTGATCTCTTGACTGGGTGAGAGCTTTCTGCTTAATTCAGAGACTCTGTCCCTCACCACCCCTTGTTGTAAATATTTTTGTCCACCCTAAGCGTGGAAGGGTATTCTCAGATGTGAGACCCTTGCTCATTGCACCATCAGGATTCAAGCAAACCGGGCCGAAGACGGCTGTAATGCCAGAAACCGGTCCCCGGGAGCTTGTTTCCTTCCCAGTGTAAGAATTGGCTTTTGTAGTTTGGTTTGCCCTGTTCCCATCATGCACTGGGACAGGAACAGACTAATTTGCATACAGCCAGGTTCTGAAACTGGGATGGTGCAGTGAGCTAAAAAACGGTGTTGGATCTAGCCCTGATCTCTTGACTGAGTGAGAGCTTTCTGCTTAATTCAGAGACTCTGTCCCTCACCACCCCTTGTTGTAAATACTTCACATAACTAGGCAATTTTTTGACAAAATCCTGAAGGAAATAATCCACATATTGTGTAACAGTTTCTCCTACACTGTTAATGGCCAATATAATGGGCCTGCCTGGAACCGGTGTAGTTTTTTGTGGACTTTGGGGATGAAGTAAAGTTTAGCTACAACTGGATGTTCTATATTCATGAATTTAAATTATTCCATTGATATCACCCCTTCTCTCTTCCAGGTCATAAGTTCCTTTTTTAGATTCTGTCTTGCCACATTATATTTAGAATGCGAGGATTTCTCATAGCATTCATTATCTTGCAAGTGTCTATTGGCTTCTAAAATATAATCTTTCTGCAGGCAGATGACAATATTGCCCCCTTAATCTGATTTAGTCACTATGATGTCATGTTTGCTGCTCAACTTTTGAATCAACTTGGCATAGTCCATTTCCTTCTTGCTTTTATATCACTTTCTAGGTTTCGTACGGTGGTACTATTTTTTGATATCTTCAACAACAACCTCATGATAAATATCTATTGCGTCCTTGGCCATGATGGATAAGAACTTGGATTTATTTTTGAAAGGGCTCATTCCCAGCTCCCAACTGGGTAATATTCTCAGTGTGCAGCCCTTCCTGCGTGGAGCACAACTCTCCTTCCAATTCAATACTCATTCTGATTTCCTTATATAAATGTTGCAAATCTCGCAATATAGTTGCATCTGAGGTTTCTAACTCAATGGTGGGTACACTCCCACTGACACCACTTTCAACATTAGTAGACTGCATCTCTTTCAGCCCCTCCTTAATCGCAAAAAACTTTTTTACTTTGAACTTTCTTATAAAACAGAAGACGTCCACCCTGGTTTGGGAATAATTAAAATCGCTTACAGGGCAAAAGGATAAGTAGTTGTTTTTCCGCTTGTGATAATGTAAAAGTAGAGAGGCTGATAATAGTATTGTCACTGTTGTGTACTTTTTGAACCAATATTGTTTTTTCAATGGTGCTCTTTCGTTTCTTGCGCCGTTTCCTTCTTCGTGCGTTTTTCCTTGCCCTGATTTGTTGTTTGGATTCCGTGGTCTCATAGTGTGGCGCCTATCGAATGTTAAAAAATCAACCTCCTCTCCTAAATTCAAGATTTTCTTTTTTTGCCCGCTCATTCCCATGTTAGAAGTGCTGTCGCGATCCGACGAAACCTTGCTGGTTAGGGAGTCACTATCCAGTGTTGCATTTTCTGTCGCACTTCCTGTCATCACACCCCCTACTGCTTGAGGAGATTTTGCACCTTGAGAGCCCTTCTCAAATATGGCTTTTTTTACGTTTTCATAATTGCGGGCAAAAGTAAAAATGCGACCTTCCTCATATTCGCATTTGTCTCTCAAAAACTTGTGCGCTTTTCAGATTTTAATTTTCTCCTCCTGCTTTGTCAATCTATCTTGAATATCTAGCTTCATCTTGGCAACGAAATCTCTCGGTTCTAATTTTGTCAGGGATTCATTAATCTGTGTGATTTCCTCCAGCAGAGCTTGCCGATCTATTTGAGCATATTATACCAAAATATGCACCAAATTCATCGATGCAGCCAAATTACTCTCTCGCATCCTCTCAACATACTGGGGTTTGGGCTTTCAAAGCTCTGGGCTAAGAGAATTCGTAAACCCCTTGAAATGCGACCCACTTCCATATATTTCGTAAGGGATATATGTTCCCGCCATTTGGTGGTTTCTGACTTCATACATTTTTAAAGTCGTTTTAACAGGTATCTTGCATCTGCTTCTTTGCTCGTACCTGTATTCTTTATGCCTTCCCATTCCGTTGTTTTGATAGGCAAATCAATAAATAATTCTTTGGCAGCATCCTCTCTTATCCGAATCCCCTCCGCTGAAATTTTTTAAGGATAACAGCCTGAATGTTGTTGTAATCCTGCGGCGCAAGCAAAATCTGCCCGCTGCTTCTGCCTTTTCTTCCTCCCCACCTGTGCAATCACTGTCGTGCTCGTTACCTTTCTGGAACTGATTGTTAAACCAGTACCTCGCCCGAGTTCTGACCGGCAATGTCGAGCCGGTTGGAAATGAAAAAAACATAGGTTTCAGGCACCTTATAGTTAGGAATTAGCATTTAAAAAACCTTTTAAATTCACCAAAAAAAACATAGGTTTCAGGGATGTTATAGTTAGTTGAACATTTGACTCATATACAACCAGAGAAATTCGCCTGCTATAGTTAGTTGAGCTAACTATAATTTGCGCGCTGGCAATCCACTGCTGATGAAGTCATGACATGGTCAGTGACATCACTGATTACATCACTGATAATATCTCAAATGACATCACTGATAACATCACTCATGACATCATCGAGTGAATGTGTGTTTCTGTAAAGTTTAAATATGTTTTATATATATATGCCAAGGTGTATTGAAGAATGAATGCATTTACAAGTGCCAAAAGGAATTTTGTCGTCGGTGTGTAACTACCTGTATAAGTAAGTGATTGAACATGTCTTACTGAATGAATGGGTTAGTGACTAAATTGTGTGAAAGTCTGTATTAGTCTCTCCATTGGTTGCTGAATAGTTTCATGAGTGTCTATGTACGTTATTGATTTGTTGTCTGAGAATCTGTATGGGTCCCTTAGTGTCTGTGTGGGTGGGTGTATGAGTCTGTGCATAGATGTCTGAGTGGGTGAGTCAGTGGTTGTATAGATTAAAAAGTGCATCTTGGAAGGGCTGTATGGGTGAGTTAGTTTGTCTATGGATGTGTTGGAAAGTGAATAAATGTCCCAGTGTTATATATGTGACTAACTATATATGTTTTAAGGCACTATATGTGAGTGTCGGAGGATGTAAATGAGTATACAGGAGATTATTTGAAGAGTGGGTGTATAAAAAAGTATCTGCATCTATCAGTGATTGTAGAAGACAGTAAATATGTGTTGGTATCTGTATAAATAAGTGATGTGGTGTGGCAGAGTGTGAGTGCATGTATAGATGTATCAGTGCATATTATGGTCCTGTATTGATGAGTAACTACATGTATAAGTGACTGGATGTGTGTGTAGACCTAGGAAATAGTGAGTGCTATGTAGTATATGGCATCAAAGGAGAGGGTTAACCCAATAGAGTCACTGGGACCTGGGTGATATAGCGTTAAGAAGTGAGGGGTCCCAGTAAGGGAGGGAAGCGTATTGTCGTGACCAATAAATTGAATCAAATAAACAAAAAATGCATCTATAATGTTTAATTCACATTATAGGAGAAGAAGCAACAAACATGAATTCACACATTGCAGTTGTATTGGTGCCCCTGGGGGGAAGGTGGACGTGCAGTCGTGAGGGTAGTGTAGGGGGGATCGTGACAATAAAAACATGTATCTATCAAACATTAGTACAAATTCAATGTAAGATAAGCAGTAAAACGGTCACAATTCAAACCAATAATTCAAGTTACACATGCCCCATTGTCCATAATATGCAGGAATAGTGGGTAGGAGGAGGCTGTGTTATAGGTCAGGGAGTATGTCGACGTTTCTACCCAGATGAAGCAGGAGTCAATGGAATCCTTGCACGGGGGTCTTCATCAGGACGGAGGAGGGGTAATGGGGCAAACAACCTGAATAAATCAGTGTTTCTGGTTAAACGATCAGGACAGGAATCGATGGGAAGCATTCAATCTTGGTGAGTAAAGTCCGATATCCCGATAGGATAGGGCAATTGGATCCGGACACTGGCCATGGGGGACCACTTTACGTATCGAATATCGTAGAGAAATTCATGGTGTCCCCGATATTCAAAGGATTACGTCCGTGTTAATCTGGAAACGTATCCGATTCAGCGTCTCTCTGCGGCAGCCTCGAGGAGTTCTCCTCGAGGCTTCCGCAGAGAGACGCTGAATTCTTTTCCTATCGGATACGTTTCCAGATTAACACGGACGTAATCCTTTGAATATCGGGGACACCATGAATTTCTCTACGATATTCGATACGTAAAGTGGTCCCCCATGCCTAGTGTCCGGATCCAATTGCCCTATCCTATCGGGATATCGGACTTTACTCACCAAGATTGAATGCTTCCCATCGATTCCTGTCCTGATCACTATAACTTGCGCGTGCAATGCACTGCTGATGACATCACATATTACATCACTCATGACATGGCATTACTGAATTGGTTGTTGTAACTGGTATGGGTATATGCACTTTTTTGAAAATCTTAGTTTCTATTTTTGAATATGTGTTTCAAAGGTTACTTTACAGTGAGAGGAGGTCTGTCACTGTGTCACAAGGATGGTGTCATCAGCAGTGCATTGCACGCGCAAGTTATAGTGAGTCCGAATAACTATAACGTGGGAATTTCATTGGTTTTATGTCAGTAAAATTTCCAGCTAACTATAACTGGTGTGAAACCTCTGGTTTTTTCAGTGAATTTAATAGGTTTTTTAAATGCTAATTCCTAACTATAACTGGTGTGAAACCTATGGTTTTTTCAGTGAATTTCATAGGTTTTTTAAATGCTAATTCCTAACTATAACTGGTGTGAAACCTATGGTTTTTTCAGTGAATTTCATAGGTTTTTTTTAATGCTGGTACATTCTGTCATTGGGTTACAGTTGTGCTACATCTGGCTGATATTTGGGCAATTTTTTTTTGTCTCTGGTGGCCATCTTTTGGCTACATTGGGCTATATTTGGCTACATTGGGCTACGTTTGGACGCACTAACATATATATAGCCCAATGTATCCCAATATATATTTTTTCAAAGTTAATTTTCGTAAAAACAACTTAAGAATAGGGCTTCCAGTCCATACAATTTTTCCCATTTTTTTTATTTATTCATTTTTTTTTTTTTGGGGGGGGGGGGAGCGCTCCCGGAGCGCGCCCCGGGGAGCGCCCCGGAAAGCGCAATTATATGAAGCGCCCCGGGGCGCGCACCGGGGAGCGTCCCGTAAGCGCCAATATCGCGAACGAAAACATGATCGTGACGTATCGCGTAGCCGCGTATGCGTGAAACGCACGACGTAAGCGCACCGACGTGCTTACGCTACGCGACCCGGGGCGCGCCCCCGGGCACGCCCCGGGGCGCATAGCGTAAGCGCGTCGGGTCATGTGCCCTAAAAATAACACTTTTGATTGGTTCATAACAGTTTTGGTTTCATAATGATAAAACCCCTGGTCATGTGACCTAAAATTAACACTTCTCATTGGTTCAGGATATTTTTTTTTTCCAAATGAGGAAAGCCCCCACCTTTTTTCCTTATTCTACCTTTTTGCTTTGAGAGAGGAAGACCTTTACTTTTATCTATAGATTAGGGCTACATTAGCTGCAGCTGCTGGATCTTCTGGACCACCACCACCACCACCACCACCACCACAAGGACCTCCTCAACTTCAAAGTGGTGGAGATCCAGAACAGGAGGAGGATGAGGACGAAGAGGACAGTAGATTTGTCCCAGAGGACAACATAACATACAAGCCAAAAGAGCACATCATTTGGCAATTTTTTTCTATCCCAAGTGACAAAAAAAAAGTGAATGCACCTAAAGCAACCTGCCTTATCTGTCATCAGGAGATGTCAAGGGGGAATCCCAACAAGAAGTACTCCTTCGGCAACTACACAATGATTCGGCATATGGTTAGAAAACATCCCAACAACTATTCTAGGGCAGAGGTCAGGGAACTGGCCAAAAACCCTGTACAATCTTCTGCCAGCACCTCCAAAACTACTGTTCCCACCCCATCAGGACCGGAAGTTAGGGAGACATGCTCCATCATACAAACCAACTTTTCAAATTTTAAAATGGTTTGTAAATTTTGTGGTCAAACGATTTGCTATGGTGAGCAATGCATCTCTCTTATTAATCGTGCTTGGGAAAACCACAAGTGCCAAAGGAAATATTAATTTGTTGCCCTTTTTTTTTCTCCTGTTGAGCCCTTTTGAAATGCTTGGTTTTTGTTTCTCTCCTTAAAAAATACAAAAAAAACAAAAAATGTTCAGAAAAACCAAAAAAAGCAAAAAAAGTTTAAAAACTCCGAAAAAAAATATAAAACAACAAAAAGAATAAAAAAACAGTTCTTTTCAGAACTACCTCCCATTTATATAAAATGACTTAAATTTTAAAACTCTGCCATTCTCTTTTCTCCCTGGTGCGCTCCCCGGTGCGCTCCCCGGTGCGCGTACCAGGCGCGCCCCCCGCGATAATCAAAAAAATAAATATTTTTTTTGACCCCGCGGGGCCCTTTTATGGCCCCCACATTAAACCTAGGGGGTCAGGGGGGGTCTACCCTGCCCCCTTATGGTCAATTCCCCCCTTTGTTTTTGACACCTCTTGTGTCTCGATTTTACCGAGACACAAGATGGCGGCCGCTCCGGACTGTTTCGAATGTTTTCAGACACCCGAGAGCCAATCAGCTTTTCGTGCGCACCTCACGTGGCGCGACCGGAGCGCTTGCCGGTGCGCGCACCGGGGCGCGCTTACAGATATATATTTTTTTTTTAACTTAAATTACTCAAATTCTACTGGAGCACATATCTTGAGACATAGCAAAGGCACATCGGGCTACCAGTCCCTACAATTTTGCCAAGTTTGGTGGAAATCCATTCATCCGTTCGGGCTAAAAGTGAAATCGACCGCCCTATGGAAATTAACATGGAGAAAACGCGTTTTGGGACCCCCCTTTTATCTCGGCCCCCGCTTGACGAATCCCCCCCAATCTTTCTGGGAAGGACCGGAGCTCGACGAGGCCATTTTCAGGAAATTTTCAGGCAGATTCGTCAACCGGCTCCAAAGTTATTCCAAATAGAATTTTGAGATTTAACATTGAAAAAAATCCTAACTATAACTACCTACTGGCGACCGCCAGTAGGTAATATATATATAAAAAGTTTTTTAAAATCTTTTTTAACTTTTATATCATGGGTTTTATCTCTGTCATCTGAATATTTGGATTTTAACCTGTGAATGAAATATTTGAACTGTTATTCTTTCCATGATGTTTGGAAAACAGACTAGGCTACCATTTACTTGTAGTTTGTCCTTGCTGTTTAGTATCACGTGGTGTACTAAGAAAAAAAGAGAAAAAATGCACTTTTTTTCACTGTTTAGTGAGCACTATTTAAAACGTATGCATTACCAGCTCTGACTGTCTGTGAGCAAGGGCGGATGCCCGAAACGCGTCAGATTGCCTGGTTCAGCTTCTAAATAAAAAGAACTGTGCTTATAATTGCTGGATCCGCGTGGTTTCCTGGGTCGCTGTGCTCGGAGCTCGGGGGACTGCACTTGTTGATGTTTAATTCGGAAGGTGATTGCTTCCGAGGTGGATCCACTCTCCAGAAGTTGGCTGTCGTGTTCAATCAACCAAAATCCTTTCTCGTCAGGAAATTTCGTCAACGACAGCCCCTGTGCCTGCGGAGAAATTAGCTGCACGTTGGGTAATATCGGCAGCGTCTTTTTTTTGAAATTTTGAAAAAGGGCGCGTTGGCGCCAAAAGCGCCTGACCAGCCGAAATCCAACGGAAATCGCTCCAGCATTTCAGTGGCACGGTGGAGAGGAATACAAAGCACTTGCCCATTACCCTGGGAGCAGGACTGTCGAGCTCGGGTATTTTGGGGCAAATTACATTTTTAAGCAATTTGAACCAGGCGCCATGTCAGAGGAGACCCTCCGTGGCAGGGAAGCGGCGGCGGCCGCCCTTTACTCCAACCTACCCAAGGTAACAGCGGGTGCGGGAGGAGGCAGCAACAAAGCCGATCAAACTGGCGGCTCTAACACTATTGAGACTCAAATACGTGCTGCATTAAAAAGACTCGAGAAATGCATGTACTCGGAAATGTCGAAATGGTGGGAGCATAAATCTTTGACCATGTATTTGGATGAAAATAGAGTTCCCAGGGGCTTGCGTATCTTATTGGCACCAAGTTACGACAGACCTAACCCAAATATGCTTAAAGAGTGGGGTCAAACCAATCTGGAGTCGTCTGCAAAACTGTTACAGATTTTGGTTAAATATGCAGTCATAGATCGTGAACAGCTCATGAATGAGATAGCGGAAATTAATGAGGAGCTGAGCAAATGGGAACCAAACGATCTTATAACCAAATCGAGAAAGGAGATCGATGAGCGCATTGCCAAACAAGAAGAAAAAATCAAAGCCCGCAAGATTTACAAGTTTGCGCGTGATAAGGAAGACTACGCGCAGGGGAGAATATTTACATTCGCGCGCAAGTTTGACAATGTAAAACGCTCTAAATTTGCACAACAAGCACAGCAGGCGAAACAGAATAAACCGGATGGGCAGACATCTACTTCGGTACAAGCGCAGGGTACTGCATTACCTGGAACAAGCCAAATACACAGTGATAATGAGTCATTGACAAGTGCCCCCACTTCAGATGACGATGCCAGCAGCAGTTGGGAGGCAAGCTCAGTCATTCTTGATTTAGGGGAGGAAGTGGATTTTTTATCCAACGAGAGACTTCAGTCACTAAGACCCCGGAACAAACAGCAGACAAAGGGGCAGCAGCAGCAGCAAAGCGTGCCAGGAACAACAGAAGACGGGGCCAGCGCCGGAAAAAACACAAAAGTGCCCAAAAAATCAAAGCGGCAATACTGGCGCAAAAACAAGTGAGTGACAATACTGTAATAAACCTTTCCTCCATTGACCTTTCCAGGGCTGAGCAACAACTCTTAAGCCTTGGTCTTTCATACTGCCCTGCTACTGACTTTAACTATGCTAAGACCCGCATAGATGTCTACATGTACATTAGAAAATGGAAGCTTAAAAAATTCTTCGAGATTAAGGAGGGTTTAAATAATAAAACAACACAAGGAATTGGGACGACTATTAATGTTCTTCCTAATTTGCCCATGCTTCCAGCTAGTGACACTCGTACAGCACTTACTGTAGTGAAGTAGTGTGGCTCACTGGTTAGAGGCGGCAGACCCGAGAGCAGAGGACGGCCCGGGACCAGGGTTCGATTCCCGGCGCGGCAGGTTTCTGGACCAGGGTCAGCGGACTCGATAATTCTCTCGCCTCGGTGCCCACTCTGATCAGCGATCACACTCGGCAACTCTGGGCATTAGCTTGCCTCATCTTCACTAACGGCCCCACCAGACCGCCGGGGATGCCTGGTCTCACCCTGGAGATACCCATTAAGGGACCATCTCTCAGGGAAGCCAGGAAGGGTTTCGCAGCGGTCGAAGCGCCTTAGGACCCTACGGGTAAGTAGTGCGCTATATAAATGCCAATACATTTACATTTACATTTACTGTACTTAATCTTTTGGGTAATGACGCTCTCACGGGAGAACTCGCATCCACACAGGATGAACTGAGGGCGGCTGACATTCCCCAAATTGGAGCCAGTACCAGTCCCTTCAAACCTACGTCTAAATTCAATCCTACCATGCCTAGAGACTCTATTGATGTGTTTCAAGACGTGGTTGTAGAGGATCTAAAGCGATTACATCACCAGATAAAGCACAAAAAGAGATATAGAAACAAACAGGAAACGGACTATCATACTTTGGTCAAGAAATTAAGCAGTGATCACAATATCATAGTGACCATGGCTGATAAGGGGGGCAATGTGGTCATCTGGCCCCAAGAGGAATACATTGAGGAGGCAAAGAGACAGCTTGGTGATGATACTTGTTATTCTATCACCAATATGAAACACTTTGAAGCCTCGAGGGAATCACTTAAAAAACTACTTTTCAAATATAAAAGGGATGGTATGATTTCCTCACAAGAATTTGAATTCCTCCACGTCGAATTTCCTGTACTGCCAAAACTTTATTTACTCCCTAAGATACATAAACTGACAAGACCAGTGCCAGGCCGGCCAATCATTTCAGCCATTGCAGGTGTGGCTGAACATGTCACTGAATATATTGATTACTTCTTGCAGAGCCTGGTTCAAGATTTACCTACATATGTCAGAGACACTGGCGATTTCCTGGCTAAAATTCAAAACATCCAGTGGAATGAACAAATGCTTTTGATCACTTTGGACATAGAGTCGCTCTATACCAGTATAGAGCATGCATGTGGTATCAAGGCTCTAGAATTCTTTCTTGGTAATAGACCCATCAATTGTTACCAACACAACAAAGTTCTGATCGAATTAACATCCTGGTGTCTTCACAATAATTTCTTTCTTTTTGGGAGTGATCTTTATCTGCAAAAGCGTGGGGTCGCTATGGGGGCATGTTTCTCTCCTAGCTACGCGTGCTTGCACGTGGGCTGGTGGGAGGAACATGTCCTCAGGCGGCAACATGCCCAAATGTATTCTGGTCATGTTTTATTTTGGCTCCGCTACATAGATGACGTTTTTTTGTTATGGCAGGGTGACAAACAGAGTGCACAACTGTTCATTGATTCTATCAATGTGAATAATGAAAATCTGAAATTCACTAGTTCCATTAGTGAATGTGAGGCAGAATTCCTGGATGTCAAAATCCAGATCCACAATGGCCAGATTACAACCAAATTACATGGAAAAAGTACTGCTGGCAACAGTATCTTGCACGCCAGCAGTGCACACCCGCGCCATGTGGTCGATAACATTCCCCTAGGTGAACTATTGAGAATTAAGCGAATCTGCAGTACAGAATCTGATTTGGTATCTTGTACCAACGAAGCTTTGGCTAGGTTTCGTGCTAGGGGGTACCGTGAATCTGTCCTTACAACAGCTATGGCCAAGGCTAAGACTAGATCCCGTGCTTCCTTACTTGAAACCAACAATAATGCTAACACATCTCGCACTTCTGATGAGGATACCACCAATCCTAGGTTCCTCACACCATACAGCAGACAGGCAAGACAAATAAAATCTATTCTTTCCAAAAGATGGCCAGTTCTTGCCACTGATCCTGTACTAAAACCCCAACTAGCAGAAATTCCCATTGTCACCTTTAGGAAGGGTCCCTCTCTCAGATCTCATGTCTGCCATGAATTTCCTGAATTAAGAAAAAAGCAGGAATGGTTGAAAACTAGATCTGGCTTCTTACGCTGCACCTCCTGCAGGGCTTGTAAATTTGGCAAAAGCACTCGGCAGTACCACACGCCATTCAGTCCAGACCCTATTCAAATCAAGGGTCAATACAATTGTAAGACTGAATTTGCCATATATGTTTTAACCTGCACATGTGGACTCAGGTATGTCGGTAGCACTCGACAACCTGTACACGTTAGGATCCTCCAGCATCTACGTGCAATTGTCAATAACGACCCAACCTACCCTGTAGCCAGGCACTTCAAGGTAATGCATAACAACAAACTGGAGTGCCTGTCCTATTTTGTCATCTCCGCAATTGATAAACCCAGGAGAGGCGGGGATAGGCTAAAGATGCTGAGAAGAATGGAATCTCATTTCATTCTTGAGTTAGACAGTAGATCCCCTAATGGTCTTAATAACACGGAAGACCTACATGTGTTTTTGTAATTCGAGCCCTGTTTCTATCTACTATGCTGCATATTACTTTGGGTGGTGGGGTTTAGTTGGTCCATGCACCCACCCCCTTTCCACATGTTTCACATTTTTGTCTCCTTGTTGGGTTATTGCACGCATTATTTATACAGTATTTCATGGTGATTCATTATTTAGGTGTTTATATTATCTTTTTTGGCACATTTAACTGAGGACATAGACATAATCAGTTTGTTCTGTATTCCGTGTAAAAACAGGCTTTCATAACAGTCCTTTCTTTGACTATGATATTCCCATGACTTGATGCCTATGTAGCCCATGCCTTACCATTTTGCTGCTACAGTCATATGTTTACATACTTTGCTGGTTTGCACTTTGATAGTTACAGATGTAATATAATATGGTTTACACTCTAGCATATTTTGCACATAACCAATAATACTATTACTGGTTTTTAATTGCATCTGCTATGGTAACAACTTATACCTTTTAATATGCACTTTGCACTTTAATATGCTATTTTGCACTATCAACATTATAGATTGGGAAGGCTAATATGTATAAACAAATGTGGGCTATATATAATAATTTTTTGGCATCTGCATTTTACGCTCTGTATAGAAAAAAGTTTTTTTAAATCTTTTTTAACTTTTATATCATGGGTTTTATCTCTGTCATCTGAATATTTGGATTTTAACCTGTGAATGAAATATTTGAACTGTTATTCTTTCCATGCTGTTTGGAAAACAGACTAGGCTACCATTTACTTGTAGTTTGTCCTTGCTGTTTAGTATCACGTGGTGTACTAAGAAAAAAAGAGAAAAAAATGCACTTTTTTTCACTGTTTAGTGAGCACTATTTAAAACGTATGCATTACCAGCTCTGACTGTCTGTGAGCAAGGGCGGATGCCCGAAACGCGTCAGATTGCCTGGTTCAGCTTCTAAATAAAAAGAACTGTGCTTATAATTGCTGGATCCGCGTGGTTTCCTGGGTCGCTGTGCTCGGAGCTCGGGGGACTGCACTTGTTGATATATATATATATATATATATATATATATATATATATATATATATATATATATATATATATTCACTGAAAAAAACATAGGTTTCAGGGACATTATAGTTATTTGGACAATTCACTCGTACAAAACCATAGAAATTCCGCTGTTATAAATAGTTCCGCTAACTATAACTCGCACCCCCGCAATGCACTGCTGATGATGTCACATATTACATCATTCATGATATGGTCACATAAATAAATATAAGGATGAGGTGAAATGTCAACTGAGTGACCCCAGATGTTACAGGTTGATCAATAAAAATCCAGTGGATGACTAGCAAAAGGAACTCTTTTCTATTCTTCAGGAAGGGTTTGACATGGGTATTCTTGGCCCCAAGGAATTTTCATTCATGCAAAACAAACACCCAAGGACACCTTTGTTTTATGTCCTTCCTAAACTTCATAAGGACCAAAGCAACCCGCCAGGCCGCCCAATAATATCAGGGTGTGCATCCCTGATTGAGCCAGTCTCAAAATACATTGATTTCTTTCTGAAACCATTGGTGGCAAACGTCCCGGCACATCTTAGGGACACTACAGATTTTCTAGACCAGATAACATCGATCCCATTTGAGGAATCAACACAGCTTTTGGTGACAATGGATGCAACTTCATTATATACTCAAATACCCCAAGACCAAGCTTTGGAGACCCTTACCTATTTCCTTGATCAAAGAGAGCAACAAACACAAGTTCCCACTTCCTTTATTGTACAGCTTGCCAAATTTGCTTTACAGAGAAACTATTTTTTGTTTGACAAGGATTTTTATTATCAGACCAAGGGGGTGGCCATGGGCTGCCCTTTTGCGCCGGAATTAGCGATATTGTTCATGGGCCTGTACGAAAAGAAATTCATCTACAATGACAATCCATATTCTGAGCACATCACAAAATACCTTCGATTCATCGATGATGTTTTTATCATCTGGTCAGGTGCGCAAGATAAATTGGAGAAATTCATGATCTGGATCAATAACAGGACAGAGGATATAAAATTCAGTCACTGTTCATCTAATAAGACCATTACATTTCTGGACATAAAAGTGTATGCATCTGAAGGCACATTGGGAACAACATTATTCAGGAAATCCACAGATCGGAATAAGGCTTTACACTATACTAGCCACCATCCCAGAAGCCTGAAAGATAACCTCCCTTTTGGGCAGTTTCTACGTATTAGGAGAAATTGTTCCAATAGGGAGGAATACTTCCATCATACAACTGAACTTGTACAGAAATTATCAACTAGAGGTTACCCAAAAAATTGCTAAAGCATACGTTAAAACGTGTGTGGTGGATCCCATGGGAGACCTTGCTCCAGAAGAGGATACATTCAGAACAGAAAAGAATTGTCTGTGTTACAACTTTCAGTCCCCATGCGAATCTATTGCGGAAAATGGTGACCCAAAACTGGCATTTGGTAAAGGACCTAAATAGTGAGCTTAATGAAATCCCACTTTTCGCTTTAAAAAAAGAAAAAAGCATTGGACAACATATCGTCAGGGCATCTTTTGCCCCAAGCAGAAAAAACATCACTTAGAGGGATGTTGGGGCTTCCTCCAATTCAGGGACATCATAAATGTGGGAACTGCTTATGTTGTTCACAAACCGATGAAGGATCAGTGTTTACTTTCAATGGCATATACTGGAAGCACAATACATTCACCCATTGTCTCACCAAAAACGTGGTCTATGGGGTCATGTGTCCTTGCCCTAAATTGTATATAGGGAAAACGACCCAGGAGATCCGGCATCGGATCACGCAACATAAATCCAGACTCAGAAAGGAGACACCTAATGCACCTTTGGTGCACCACTGGATTACTCACCAACATAAGGAGGAAGACCTGAGGTGGGCCATAATATCGAAAATTGAGAGTGACACTCGTGGAGGCAATACAGAAGAAAGATTGAACCAACGTACAGCAATGTTAATCATGAAATTTAACACTGCGACTACGGGACTCAACGAAATCTCGGAAATCATGAGGGTGGATATATAAAACCTTTGCACTTCTATAGATTTTGACGCCAGTCGTTAGGTGCCACTTTTTGAGTTGTAGCTGTAGCATGCAGGTTTCAGTACTGGTTAATATTGGACGCATACCAGACTTAATCATGTGGCAACAGGTCCATAATTTGAAGATGATAAAGTTAGCTGGCCTGTCCGTATACAGAATTGCGCAATGGTTAGGCAGTAATTCTGCTTTTGACTAATGTTTGATAATGGCAGACTACTATCAGAAACCCTTTGCTTCTAAGATCTTTGGGTCCCGTAATGGCATTTAGCCAGAAATCCTGTAAATATAAATAATTAAATGCCGCCCTTAGTCTCCTGGAGGTTGCAATCACGTGAAGTTTCATTCACAAAAGATTAGTGCGGACTGTTGGAGAGTGCCTCTGACTACTGGTACATGATCGATAAAGTTTTTGTTGACTCCTCCAATTTATTTACGGTATTGCTTTAAATCTCTTTTTAAACATCACGGAGCATGCGATCATGTGACCGCGAGCGTGTCCAATAAAAGCGTTGGTTGTTCAACCAGGCTTCCGCATACCAAGCAACTTCATTGTGGATGCGGGCACGGCCACTATCGGTGAGTGAACACGCTGTTGTTTGTAAGTAAAAGCATTTTCAACCTGCCGGTAACAGTAGTAATTCGCAATCCCCTATTCCGTTTTCTTTAAGGCTTGGGTGATTAATTCTGACGAACGCCGAAGACCGAGTGATATTGAACACTCTTAACAAACGGTGAGCGTCCTGGCGAGGTAAACACACTTTGTTTTTATGGTGGGAGTAAGGACAAAAGCTTCATATATATTTGTTCTCCCCACAGACAATATAATAAGATTTCTTGATCAAGGTAAGCCCGTTTTGACTTCCCTGTAATGACCCTAGTCTGAACATATTGAATGGCACCTTGAGGCAGTGTGGTACATAAATGTGTGTTATGTCTTCCTACTTACAGCTGTCTATCGTCTGTATGCCATCTACAATTGTAGTGTTTTATTCACTGCAGTAAGGTATGGTGAGAGGCAGTCATGGGAGCTGCAACTGTTATATTGGGAATGGATTCTTGAGTGTAATAGTCCTATTAAATGTTTGTTTGTCAACGTAGATTGTTGGTCCTGAGGAGAACTCCGCATTGGGGAGTTCGAAACGCGTTGACCGGTTGTCTGGTTCTTTTTGTCAAAAATTGAAATATTTTCTTTAAATAGGTCCATTCAAAAAGGGTCCAAGTCTATATATTACATCTAGGTTAATATGTTGGAATGTGAAACTGTATATATGTACATATAAAGAAATCAATATACATATTTTCTTTTTGACATTAGACCTTTAGGATTTGTACTGTTGTGTTGGATGAGTGTAGATGGATGAATGGTTTGGCCAGTGTGCAAGTTTGGATGTGTTGGAATCTTTGTAAATTGTATTGTATATCATGATTCTTTTGTAAATATTCTAGTGCATTTGTCTTTCGTATATACACTGTAATTAAGTTGTTTATTCATGAAAACAAAAAAAAAAATTCCCACTAGCGTTCAAATAAAGAAATAAACTAGTGACGCAAATCAAAAAACGGACCCTGAAATACCAGCAGGTTTTAGGCAGATGTGGGTCCATGTCCCTTGGAAAAGGTCTGATGTCCTCCAACTTAAAAACCAATTGCCTGACCCACGTAAAAGTCCAGCAGGTTATTATAATGAATTGACTCAGACACTCCAATCTTGCGTAATGACTTTAGCAGATATAGACATGTTAATGGGACAAGTAGTACCGACTGAAGTATGGTCCAAAATACGCCATAATGATCAGACAGAATTTGGCCATACATGGAAGGAATTTGAGGAAGCTGACAGAGCTCGAACTGGTGGTGAGAAACCCGATCCCATGATCTTAGCCCTTCCGGCCCAGATACTAACTGCCATGAAAAAGATGTTGACACCTCACCGTATCAATTGGGACAGATTAGCTACTTGCAAACAGAAGAAAGATGAAAGTGTCTCTGACTTTTTCACGCAATTCGAAAGTACATTCACCGACTATAGCGGAGAGGAAATTACCTCAGAAGGGGGACAGCGACTGTTTGTGGATACATTTGTGTCCAATCTGTTACCAGATCTTGGAACTAAACTAAAAATGTCAGAAAGTGCATGGCCCATCTCCACCCAGTCTGCTATTTTGACAATGACCCAGTACTATGAGAATATGGAGAATGAAGAGCGAGATAGAACAGAATAAAAGACTAAAGACTTAAAGACAAAGGTGTTACTCCAACAAGCATACCCCACCCAGACCCAAAATAGAGGTGCCCCTAAGTTTCAAGAAATAGCTCAGAGACCTGCTCCTGTGACTCCTCGCCCACCCCTGGGACCCAACCAGTGCGCATATTGTCACCAGGAGGGTAATTGGCGCAACAAGTGTCCATTGTTGGCCTGAACAACTCTGCCCCCACTGACCGCTTCACAGGACAACGTCCCCAGAGAGGATGGCGGCGAGGCGGACCTAGAACACAGTTACAGGACAGGCACCCCCTTATGCAAGAGAATAGATTTGACACCGCTAATTATGAGGACCGTAATTATTTTACTGAGGATTGTGAGCCTGAAGAAGGGACGGCTTCATGTCCCACTAGGATTGACAAGGACAAGAGAAGGGACCCGTGTCTATTCCTGTTGACCAAAGGGGACTGTATGTTCATGTTACAACACTGAGCTCCACGGAAAAATCCTTGGTCGACACTGGTGCAACAAAAAGTTCTATTGCTAGGTGCAAAGTACCTGGGGCCCCTTTGTCTGGCACGAACAACATTTCTGTAGGGCTTTCAGGCACCCCAGTATCTAGCCCCATTTCGCAACCACTGGAACTAATGATTGGACCCTACACAATTGCTTCCCCTTTGGTTTTGACTTCCACATGTGGCGAAAATTTGTTGGGTTTAGATCTATTGAAAATATTACATGCAACAATATACTGTTCTCCTGATGGGGTTTACATCACCATGGGTCCCAATACCACACACCTAGTATATTTTTCTGTTACCCTGAAGTAAAATGCTCGCCCTCCCTGACTTCCCCAATACAAAATACCCAAAGAAGGGGAAAGGGCATTACTCTAGATCATTTCTGAACTTGTTGACAAGGGTGTGGTTGAAGAGACAAGAGGAAATGTGTGCAATAGCCCAATTTTGCCTGTCCTAAAACGCACCGATCCTTCTAAGCCCCCTGTTTATCGTTTTGCCATTGATTTACGCGAGATTAACAAAATAGTAGTACCCCAGTTTTCTGTGGTCCCAGATATCACCACCCTACTTACTATGGTTCCCTCGACTGCATCTTTTTTCTCAGTCATTGACTAAAAAAGTGCCTTCTTTAGTATACCCGTTGATGAACAAAGTAGGGATCTTTTTGGATTCTCATTGGCAGGACGGAGTTTCCGGTTCAGCAGATCTCCACAAGGATATACAGAGAGCCCCTCAATTTACAGTCAGGCCCTCAAGGGCCAACTTGATTCCCTGACCCTACCCCAAGGTACTGCACTACTCCAGTATGTTGATGATTTGCTTATAGCGGCAGATACCAAGGCATTATGTAAAGAAGCTACAATGAAACTGCTCCTGCATCTGGCACAGTTCAATCACAAAGTTTCCCTCTCCAAACTCCAATCTTGTCGACATGAGGTGACCTACTTAGGTCACCTCCTGTCGAAGGAGGGACGCTGCCTCACCCCTGAACGAATACAAATAATCTGTAAGATGCCCCCACTAAAAACGCAGAAAGAGGTACGTGCTTTTATTGGTATCACCTCCTACTGCCACCAGAGGATACCCTATTTTTCTTTACTCATTAAACCTTTATAGAGCCTCACACTTAAAGATGTTCCCCACCCACTCCCTTGGACAAATGAGTGCCAGCATGCATTTGAAGAACTAAAAACAGCCTTGTGTTCGGCCCGGTGCTAGGCACCCCTAATTATCAGAAACCCTTCACCTTTTAGTACACAAGCATAATAGTTGTGCATTGTCAGTGCTAACACAGTGTTTTGGTGACAGACAACGCCCCTGTGCATATTCTTCTGCAGTTCTAGATCCCGTAGCCCAT
Organism: Lissotriton vulgaris; assembly: GCF_964263255.1. Classification (NCBI taxonomy): domain Eukaryota; kingdom Metazoa; phylum Chordata; class Amphibia; order Caudata; family Salamandridae; genus Lissotriton; species Lissotriton vulgaris. Next base: position 965,912,220 of record NC_141693.1, on the reverse strand, counting down.
GCACTACCCAGTTGCTTGAGAGCAGCAGCTGCAGCTGCCATATCCATTCACCCAAATTTAAGATGCCCAGAATTATCTGGAGCGAAAACGGAAGCCACTTTACTGAAGAAATAATGAAGAAAGTGTGTACATGGATGGGGATCAGACAGAAATTCCATGCCGCCAATCACCCCCAGTCAGCAGGTTTGGTTGAGCGCCACAATGGAACACTGAAATTAAAAATGGCAAAGATCCAAGCTGACACAGGACTGTCTTGGCCGGACGCGCTGCCCCTTACCCTCCTATCAACTAGAGCCACAGCACATTCCCGTACCGGACTGTCTCTGTACGAAATAGTGTTTGGTCGGCCAGCAAATATTTGGGGAGTACCCCGCCCCAAGATGTACTCTGACATTGAATACCCGTTGTTGATTGATTATTTAGATGAATTGACCACTAACTTACGTCTCATTCATCGTCAGGTACAAGATATCCTGCCACCCAAAGCAGAGGGCCCTGGTCACACCATCCAACCCGGGGACTGGGTTTGCATCCGGAACTTCCAGAGATCGAAGAACTTGGAGCCGAGGTGGAAACCGCCCCAGCAAGTGTTGCTGGTGACCAGGTCTGCAGTGAAGGTGGCAGGAAGAATAAACTGGGTCTACGGAGTGCATTGCAAGAAGGTGCCTCTACTTCTATCAGTGGAGAAGTGTGGCTCAATGGTTAGAGCGGCAAACCCTGATGCAGAGGTCAGGCCTGGGACCAGGGTTCAATTCTCGCCTCAGCAGGTCTAATCATGGGCCCCACTCTGCAACTCTGGGCAATAGCTTGCTTAATCTCCACAACGGCCCCAACAGCTCTGGGATGCCTGGCTTCACCTTGGGGGTGCCCAGGAGTGGACATCTCACAAGAAAGCCAGGAAGGGTTCCACAGCGGTATGAGTACAGCACCGGGACGCCCCGTTGCTGAGGCAGTCGTGCGCTTTACAAGTACAACTACATTTACATTTACATACTACCATATGACCGGTGGGTCAAGGAAGGCCTTGGAGACGATGAATGCGAAAAGGTCCCATGCTTTGTACCCTTCAGTGATGCCAACATTGCTTGGGCTTCATCAGAACGAGAGGACGACGACATCCTGCAATCTGCCGTTCCTCCGCATCTGAGGTTGCTAGACACTCAACAGCCAGAGCCTTTGTTGCCTGATTAGACAACGCCCAGGTCCACCCGGTACAACCTCCGACCCAGAAAAAAGGACTGAAGAGACAAAGGTCTCTGCCCTCTGCTTGACATGGTCCAACACACCGCTGCAGGGCTGTGATACACCAGCACAATTTTGTTTTTCTCCTTTTGAGCGGACCGGAACGTGCCAATTGGGTCGACGGAATTACTGACCGGTGAAGCAACTACCAATCACAGGCAGCATCTAGGGAAGACAAGGTGAAGCAGACGATGAATAAAATGAACACTGAAAGCTTGAAAAACAAAGAAATAAAGAAAGAAGAGTACATGAAAAGAATACGTGGCCGGTACTCGATCTGCCTAATAATACTAATGACTATCTCACTGGGACTGGCCTGCCTCGGATGGATAATACACGCTGCCCTTGCAGCACCTAAGCCTCCTGCCTCTAGAGAATTGCCTCATCAGCATGTGTCATTACCCACCAATGAGAAAAACAGAAGGACAGGTTTCTTTAACAACACTTTCATTCAAATGCTACACCAGCACCAGGTTGTGGTGAACACAACAAACTGTTGGGTATGTGGGTTACTTCCCAATACTGCAAGCACTGGGATGCCCCTGATTCCTGCTCCTTTTTGTTGAGCTGGCCCGGCCTACGGCTGGTACACTGTGTTCTTTGATGCATTCTATTCAGGTGACACATCCACACAATCCCTGGGGAAGATCAGTAGCAGTCAAGTCTTCGCTATCTCAAGGCTGCCGAGTGGCCAAGCATGGATAAAGATTCAGCAGAAAAGAACGGATATGAGAACAATCATGGGTCCTTCTATCCATCGAACATTTACAATGGTGGGGGAAAGAAAAGACTGCCACCTATCAGAGATCTCCATGTCTATCCACATCCCGGAAAATACTGCATGGAGAGCAGAGGAACAGTGTGAGTGGCTGAGTGACTGTGCCTACACACTCCAGCTCAATGGTTCGACTCTCCCTGCTCTGGTGTCCTCACTGAATACGTACTTTGTGTGTGGGAACAAAGCCTACACCTGGCTGCCCAAGTCCTGGGCAGGCACCTGCTACATTGCTTGGTTGCCCCCCCACCTACACAGCTGATGCAAAACACCACATCCAGAAGAGAGGTGTGGTTGATACTGAAGACACAGCTGGCCAAGAATTTGGTGACTTTGCTAAAGGGTTCCTCCCCTTTTGGGGCCCTATGGTCAATAGTCGCAATCTCCGACATCTCACCAGGGTGGTAGAGGCCACCATCAACCCAACTGCCGGTGCTCTCAATAACATCACCGCTGAACTTCAAGCAGACCGCCTTATGACTTTGCAGAACAGAATGGCACTTGACATAGTGCTGGCAGATCGTGGAGGGGTCTGCACATTGATCAAAACAAGTTGTTGCATCTACATTCCCGATAATGCACCAACAGTTTATCAAGCAATCCCGAAGCTCCACAAGATTGCTTCCGGCATCCATCAGGATGAGGGCTCATGGTCCCTGACAGGCTGGTTTTGGAGCATGGTATCTCAGTGGGGATGAAAGATAATGATTTTCATTGCAATCCTTGCTGCTGCATTGTTCTCTTGCTGCCTCTGTGTTCAATGCATGCCCGCGCTGTGTGGGCTCTGTGCCACCTCTTTGGCACACAAACAAGTGAATCCACACCATCACAATGCCATGATGATGATTGAGAAGGAAGTCCAGGAAATGATGGACATTGACCTGGATGACGACTGATTGTTGCCTCTGCATGGCAAAAGGAGGGACTGTTGAACTGCATTTTAAAAACACACACAACTCCATTTTGTGTTGCCATGCTCTCAGCAACTTGGTGAAGAACTGCTTCCCACGTCCCCGTTGAAACTTGCACTACCCTCGCCGCTCCTTGTTGTTGAGCTGATTCCGAGAAGCTGCCTGTGTGCCTCGCCCCCCCCCCCCCCAGTTGTGCCAAAGACTCAGCTACATCCTGTCCACCGTTGGTAACTCAGCCTGTCACAACTCCTGTGCCCCGTGACCACACTATCTGGTCAAGGAAGCACGAGGCTGTGCCCCGTGACCACACCATCCGATCAAGGAAGCACGAGGCTGCACCCTGTGACCACACCATTGAGCAAGGGAGCCCGAGGCTGTGGACAATATGCAATAAGAGACAGATGTCCCCTGGCCACGATTGCACCACAAGACTGACAAAGAACTTGTGAAATGAGGAACTACGCAAAATGTGGAACTGTGTATTGTGTAAATTGCAGTGGCTAGCGCTATAAGTATGTGTGTGCTGTGGATTGAAGCAGCAGTCTCCATAGAATTGTCTTTGTACCATTCTGGGACCTCTGTCCTTAGCTCGAGCTAATAAATAACTTACTTCCCTCCGCGGCTGGTTGTTCTGGTCTCTTTGGTAATGTATGACTTAAACAAGGAGAACCAGTGGATTTTAAGGTGTATCCTGCACCACTGGTTTTGACTCTCCTAGTGGGGGAGTGGTCTCCAAAAAGCCGGTTCTACAGTATGTACTCTGCCATTACTGATACTATTCTATGTTTCTTGAGTGAGCTTGAGGGCTCCAGTGTGTCCCGGCACGTGGTTGAAGACACACCAGTGGTGAAAAGGTGAGCTGTGAGGTTTTTGTCTGCTAGGTCGGCAATCACTCTGCCTCACCATCTCTTCCTTTCTCTCTCTCACACTCTTTCTCTTTTTCTCCCTCTCTTCCTCTCTCTCAAACTCTTTCTCTCCCTCTTCCTCTCTCTCTCACTCTTTCTTTCTTTACTACTCTCTCTCTCACTTCCTCTTTCTCTCTCTCTTCCTCTCTCTCTCTCTCGCACTCTTTCACTCTCTCTCTCTCTCTCTCCTTTGATGGGTGCATGATGCACAATCTTATCTTGCTTTTTGTCTTGCAGGCTGTGATTCGCAGATTGTCGAGGATGACACACCATGGCTGTACCTACTTTTATTTTGTTGTTTTGTTTAATTAAAATATTTTATATGTAAATCCATAGATGACTGTGATTCTCATTTGTCCAACCTTACAGGCATCTTGATTGTTATAATTGTGCGACATCAGCCGATTTGTTATGTTCCAGATTTTGGAAGGTTGTTTTCACATTTGTTTGTCAGGGGGTCAGAGGAGATGGTGGACAAGGGGATGGTGGCGGGGGGTGTTGGCGCACTCTTGGGTGTCCGAGCTGCATGATCACTGGCTCCATGGCATCTGTCGTCGTTCAGGTGTGGCTGAGGGCTGGGCTCCCTTTGACGTTGCAGGTTGTCGTCCTACTTTACACCAGGTCACCGCAGGTGTAAACTTCCTGGTGCTAACGCACCTTATCTCCTATTTGTGTTTTCTTCACCGATCTCGCTGGTCATTGAGAAAGTTTTGAAGTGGTGTGTGTGCTGCTTTTTGCAAGGGAACGCCTACTCTGCATCTCATTAGCGATATTTGCAGCGGTCATCCGTGATGATGTTTTTTTAGGCTGCTTTCGCTGGTAAACTGGTGATATGGGCTGTTTGCACCTGCTTGTGAATGGTGTGTTAAATTTATCACCATTTTGACAGTGATAAAGTGCCGTTAAGAGGGCGATGTGTCCTTGAGAATAAGCCCCTCAGTGATTTAAAGACCTGAGAAGTACTCAAGTGCCGCGCTGAGAGCCTCGCACCCAGCACGTTCAGGCCAGGGGGCTGCGCTTAGAGCCACGCAGCCTTCGTATTTACACTAGGGGGCCGCGATGAGAGACATGCACCCTTCGTGTTCACACAATTCTCGCTCCGGTGCCTACTCGATTCACGGGTTCACACTCTGCGACTCTGGGCAATAGCTTGCTTAATCTCCACAAAGGCCCCTCGTGGTGGGATGCCTGGCTTTCACCTTGTGGATACCCTGCCGGGGTTATCTCACAGGGGAATACCAGGACGGGTTCCCTAAGCAAGCGCTTAGATACCGGGTCGGTGATTTGCGCTATATAAATACATGTACTAGGGGGCCACGCTAGGGTCGCAACTCCAAACTTTTTTGAAAAAAAAGGTTCACTTTCAGTAATTCACATTCGCCTCAGGGACCCCATCCCCTGAGGCATGCCCACATCTAAATAAAAATAAATATATATATATATATAGACAGGTAACAGGTAACCTTGCATTACATTCTGCTAGCGCTGCTGTGCATTCGTTTTCGCTTTTAAAACATCCCGTTTTGTATTTGATTTTTTCTTATTTTCTATTTTCCCTGTTTTTAAGGTGTGTTCCCTCCTGCCCACTCACCTGCACAGTAATTGGTGATTTCACCGTTGCTCGAGCGGGTCCGGTCCCGGGGGTCTGATTTCACGCTCGCCATATTGGGAGCAAAGGGGACATTGCTGGGCGCCATTTCTGAGCGTTCTAGCGCTCCTGCAATTTGAGATCCGCCTACTTAAGGCGTCGGTATTCGGGGGGCCAGCCTGGACAGGTAACCTCGCATTACATTTTGCTAGTGCTGCTGTGCATGCGTTTTCGCTTTTAAAACGTCCCGTTTTGTATTTGATTTATTTTTATTTTCTATTTTCCCTGTTTTTAAGGTGTGTTCCCTCCTGCCCACTCACCTGCACAGTAATTGGTGATTTCACCGCTGCTCGAGCGGGTCCGGTCCCGGGGGTCTGATTTCATGCTTGCCATATTGGGAGCGAAGGGGACATTGCTGGGCGCCATTTCTGAGCGTTCTAGCGCTCCTGCAACTTGAGATCCGCCTACTTAAGGCGCACTACTCAGCGCGCAGCAGTGACGCCTAGCGGGTGCGCCTTCCCTGCGCCTGAGTCGTGCCAGAGTCCTGCCCGTCTGCGCCCGTCCGCGCTAAGGCGTCGTCAGGCGTGGCGTTACTCTGTTTGTGAGGGTCTCATCTGAAAATGCTGCTGAGGTATGTTTACTCTCGGGCTGACTTGCTCGGCATTAGCCATTTTATCCCTCGCTGCCACCATGAGTCGGTTAGTCCCCTCTGTGGCCCGTATACCTGCACTTGCTCGACATTGTCCCTTACTGCCCCCACTCCTATTCGTGCTTTTAGAGAGCTCTCCCCGGTCAAATCCCTCCACAGTAGACCTTTGGTCCCTCAAGGTATCACGGTTTGGAATCTGAACATTAGATCCCTACCGAAGCACCACGCAGAACTTCATGATCTTATTAGTGAGGAACTACCAGACGTATTTTTTATGACGGAAACATGGCTCCAAGAAGCTGATGCGGCCCCCATTAATCTTGCACTCCCCTCTGATTACTCCATCTTTACACATAATCGGTTATCTAGGGGTGGTGGCATTGCTGTAGTAGTAAAATCCTGCTATCCATGTGAATGGAGCGTAGTAGACCTAGTGGGGTGTGAAAGCGCTTTCTTTACAATCTCTATCAGCCATCAGTTCACCCTGTCCGGTCTCCTAATTTATCGCCCTCCTGGCTGTGACACTGCTTTTCGAAAGGCTCTCCCAGAATGTGTCAGCTCCCTGGCACTGGGCTGCGCTAACCTTTGCATTCTTGGAGATCTTAATCTTCATTTTGATTGCGCCCATATGCCCAATATCAGCAATACCTTGGCTGATTTGGAGGCCCTTCAGCTTAATCAACTGGTCACCTTCCCTACTCATCTGGGGGGCCATACTCTTGACCCTTTCTTTACTAATTTAACTGGGGCCAAGGTAACCAGGCCCAGTCCTGTAGCTTGGACTGACCATTTTCTGGTGAAAATCTCTCTTGTGCTTAAAGAGCATCCGTTTAAGCCTCAAGATAGAGTAGTGATGAAACGTCACTGGAAGAAACTCAAACTGCATGATTTTCATCATCTCCTGGAGGTTAACCCACTAGGCTCTCACCTTAGTGTGGAAGCTGGGTATGACGCTTATTGTGATTGGGTTTCTCGTGCTTTAGATGCTCTAATCCCCGCCGCCTGGACTAAATGCCGTTCTAGAGAACCCAGCCCATGGTACGACAGTTCCCTGGCTCTGTTAAAAAAAGCCTGCAAACAGGCAGAAAGGGAATGGCGGAAATCCAATGAGGCTGGGAAAAAAACTGCCTATCTCTCCAAAATTAAATCATACCACAGAGCGGTATGTAGAGCTCGTGCAGCTTATTACGCCCAGGAGTTTAGAAATAGCCCCAATTCGTCCAAGCTTATCTTCAAAGTCCTTAAGGACTTGTTGGCCATAAGAGCCACTGCAGCAGAAGTCTGTTCTGTGGATCACTGCGAAAATATGGCTGCTTTTTTTAGGGAAAAGGTTCAAGCTATTTATCGCGCCTTTCCCACCGTTAATCAGGGAGACGAGCCCTCCAGTTCCACACTTACCATAGGTGAGGTTTTATCCTCTTTACTTAGTTTGTCGATGGAGGCATTTTACAAACTGGCTTCTAAAATTAAATCAGGCTTACCAGAGGACCCACTGAAGCCTGCCCAGTTTAGAGAATCTGCTGCTGTCTGCCTCCCTCCAATATGCCACCTCATTAATCTCTCCCTCACTTCGGGCATTGTCCCGATAAAGTGGAAACAGGCCGTTGTGACACCCATACTCAAAAAGGCCACCCTGGACCCCCTTAAACTTGAAAGTTATCGCCCTATCTCTCTCCTTCCTTGGTCCACGAAAATTGCGGAAGCCCATGTGAACGACGTGCTGACTAAACATCTTGCGAGGGAATGTATTCTGGATCCTTCCCAGAATGGGTTCCGTGCGGGCCACAGCACGGAAACTGCCATGCTCTCTATGACGGAACATCTTCGTTTTTTGCTCTCCGGTCAGACTGCGGCACTGATACTTCTCGACCTAAGTGCCGCGTTTGACAGGGTTTCGCACAAATATCTACTTCAACGTCTACGAGAGGCAGGGGTTGAGGCCACTGCTCTCGATTGGTTCCGCTCCTTCCTATCTGATCGGACCTTCAAGGTTGCCACTCCACCGTTTGAGTTCAAACTCTATCCCCTGGATCTGGGTGTGCCTCAGGGTTCGTCATTGAGCCCCACATTATTCAATCTCTATGTGAGGCCGCTGGCAGATGTTGTCAAGCATTGGGGTCTGACCATGGCCTCTAACGCTGACGACACGCAGCTGGCGGTCACCCTGAGTGGGGACTCCGACCGTGATGCCCCCAGATTTCGGGAAGGACTCCTGGCAGTGGCCAGCTGGATGAATACCATCTGTATCCAGCTTAACGCCAAAAAAACGGAGGTCATGATAGAGGGTAAGCGAGCGGATCTCTGGGATGATAAGTGGTGGCCCCCTGTGCTGGGTGTAACCCCTACCCCAGTGACAGAGGTAAAGAACTTGGGGGTTTGGCTTGACCCTGCCCTCAACTTTTGTGGCCATACGAAAAAAGTAGCGGCCACCTGTTTCGGCATCTTACGAGGGCTGAGACCTATCCTGAAGTTCTTTGATGCCTCAACCAGGCAGCTGGTCATTCAAGCATCTATACTATCACGGCTTGATTATGCCAGCTCATTATTGCTGGGTACTAACCAGGCTGAAATTGCGCGGATGCAACGTATCCAGAACACTGCAGCCAGAGCCCTGGTGGGGCTACCGAGGTTCTGCTCTGCTGAGAGTACCATCCGCTCTCTACATTGGCTGCCGGTGGCACAGAGGATCCATTTTAAGACACTGTGCCTGTCGTTTAAGATCCTCAGGATGGCCTCCCCCCGATTCTTGAAATCTTTTGAAGCCTTATGTTCCCTCGCGCTCTTTGAGATCCATGGGCCAATACTTGGCTGTGGTTCCGTGATTTAGATTGTGCAGAGCTGGAGGATGTTCCTTCCGAGTCCTGGCTGCGAAGCTGTGGAATTCTTTACCGCCCCACATCCGTGAAATTGATGAGCTGTTGAAATTCAGGAGAGCCATCAAAACGCATCTGTTCCCCCATTCCTCTTAGGATTCTGTTTTGTGTGCTTCATCCATCTTTCTGCTGTGTTGTGTCTGGATTCCCTTCCAGAAGTGCCAGGACGCCCCATTGTTGGGGCATCTGTGCGCTATAGAAGTGTTATTAACATAACATAACATATCATATAAATATATATATATATATACATATATTACCTACTGGCTATCGCCAGTAGGTATATATAGTTAGGATTAATTCCCTATGGGATTTCTGAAAATTCTATGTCTAATAACTTTGGCGTTTGTGGACGGAATCGGCTGAAATTTTCAGGAAAATGGCACATTTTGTTTCTGAGCAGCCCCTGAAAATTTGGAGGGGTTTCGTCAAGGGGGGGCTGAGAAAAAAGGGGGGTCCCAAAACGCGTTTTTTGCATTGAGTTTTCCATAGGGCGGTTGGACTCACTTTTAGCTCGAACGGCTGAATGGATTTGCACGAAACTTGGCAAAATTGTAGGGACTGTTAGCCCGATGTGCCTTTGCTAGGTCTCAATATATGTGCTTCAGTGGATTTTGAGAAATTAACGTTTAAATCAAGATATATATCTGTAACAGCGCTCCGGGCAGCGATCCGGTCCGCTTACTTTTCGCTTATCGGAACTTTGCGCGCAGAAAGCTGATTGGCTCTCCGGTGTCTGTCAACATTCTAAACAGTCCGGAGCGGCCGCCATCTTGTCTCTCGGTAGGATCGAGAGAGAAGAAGAGGTGAAAAACGAAAGGGGAATTTAATGAAAGGGGGCAAGGTATCCCCCTCTTGACCCCCTAGGAATGTTGTTGGGGTTATTAAAGGGTCCCGTGGGGAAAATAAAAAAAAATGATTTTTCACGGTAGAAGCGCTTCACGGGCCGCGAACTGGGCCGCAAACTGGTAGCGAAACGGGAATTCGCCATTTTGTGCTTCGTTAATTAAATTACTAGGTATAAGTGGGTGCGGGAGACGTATCCTAATCCCCTATGTTTCCTGAGGGTGGCTGAGGAGGCTGATATATGTTGATACATCTCTTCCAGCGGCTGTGCGTGAGCTTTTTTTTTTTTTTGCTGCGTGACAGTCCGGAGCGGCCGCCATCTTGTCTCTCGGTAGGATCGAGAGAGAAGAAAAGGTGAAAAACTAAGGGGGAATTTAATGAAAGGGGGCAAGGTATCCCCCTCTTGACCCCCTAGGAATGTTGTTGGGGTTATTAAAGGGTCCCGTGGGGAAAATAAAAAAAAAATGATTTTTCACGGTAGAAGCGCTTCACGGGCCGCGAACTGGGCCGCAAACTGGTAGCGAAACGGGAATTCGCCATTTTGTGCTTCGTTAATTAAAGTACTAGGTATAAGGGGGTGCGGGAGACGTATTCTAATCCCCTATGTTTCCTGAGGGTGGCTGAGGAGGCTGATATATGTTGATACATCTCTTCCAGCGGCTGCGCCATCTTGCCTTTTTTCCAATGCCACAATTTTGTCGTGCACGGCAGCCATTTTAGATGCCAGGCTGGTCCCAGGCTATCACCTAACCCTGCGGATGTAGTTTATGGCCCCAGCTGTAGAGAATTCAGACATGCCAATCCTCCCGATTCAGGCGTGTGACTACTGATTTCAGTGCTAGTCTCCCGCCTCCCGATTTCTGCAAGCAAAAACCCGGGGGCATATTACGAACAACTAGCGATAATTTTTGTCTCTAACTTGTTTAGAGACAAAAATTATCGCCGTACATCGGCGATTTTTATCGCAGATAAACCTTGCTATTATCGCAGAAAAGTCAGCGATATTCATGTATTATCGACCTAATGCTCTTAGCCATGTTATCCACCTCCCATTGGATAACATGGCTAAGAACTGCTCAGGGCAGGTGTTAGATTTTGGAGATATTCGCGCTTAGCGCGAATATCTCCAAAAGTTGGTAATAGAAGGTAGCAATGTTAGGGACTGTTTCTAGTCGCTAACATCTTGGCACGCCACTTTGCATGTCATTAGTGATAAGTATCACTGACATGCAAAGCGGGGCCCAAGATGGTCGCTATCTCCTTTTAGCTGTCACTAACTGGTGTTAGCGACAGCTTGGTAATAGGGAGATAATTTTATCTCCGCTTTCAAGGCTTTTAAAGCCAAAAAAGCGGAGATAAACCCCCTTGATAATATGCCCCACGATTCCTTGGGGGTTTCAGCTGACAGGGCTTGGTATTGTGTTACATGGTAATTTTTCCAGGAAACGTCAGAGGGTCGATGCAGGGGTTCTAGAAGAGGTGATAAACCATTTAAGCCTCATGAACAAGCGCATGGTCTTTTAAAGATTTGTGAAGTACTCGGAGCGGCGGTGTGTGTGTTTCCTCTTTCAGGAGCGGGCGGGGGGGCACTGCCAGCAACTTGCCAGGTCAGGTAGTGTTCAACACGTGCATCACCCTTTCTCTGCTTGCTATTGCGCTCCATGCTTCGGAAAGGTAAGAAAAAGAACGTGCATTTGAGTTTGAAATGTCCGATCCTGCAGCAGCACACTTCCAAAGCCCACACATGACAATAACCCGATTCAAGGCCCCATTCACCCGTTTTAAAAAAAATAGATAACACTCCAACAAAGTAAGGTTATAAAACTTTATTAACTATTAACTTTAACGAACGGAACAAAAACTAAAAACATTTAAACATTTCTCAACACAAAAAGCAACAATGGTTAGAAGCTGTCTTTTGTGCGAATAGTCCCAAGGCAGCACAACGTGCAGAGTTCTGGACGGCACCCAGGTGATGTCGCCTGGGTGCCGCACTGGTTTAGGGATCCTACAATGCTGCTCCGAAAATTGGCGTGGGGCGTCCCGGGTGGGGCGGGGGGAGGCCTCGTCAGTAGCGGTCTGTTGTGCGAATAGTCCCAAGGCAGCACAACGTGCAGAGTTCTGGACGGCACCCAGGTGATGTCGCCTGGGTGCCGCACTGGTTTAGGGATCCTACAATGCAGCACAGAAAAACAGCGTGGGGCGTCCCGGGTGGTGCGGGGGGAGGCCTCGTCAGTAGCGGTCTGTGTCCAGTGTCACATGGCTGACACAACATGTACGACAGGCACCCAGGTGATGTCCAGTAAACTGCCGCACTGGTTTTGGTATCCTACAATGCTGCTCCGAAAATTGGCGTGCGGCGGCCCGGGGGGGGGGCGTGGGGGAGGCGGCGTGAACGGGCCTCCCCAGGTGGCGGCCATCTAGCTGAGTTGGGCCCGCTCTTGCGGCTACAGCGTCTCGCTCACCATGTTGTTGAGTTGCTCCCACTCTTGCAGTGCAGCGATAGGCGGCTGCCACATGGCTCTTAAAATGGCGGACGGCTCCTCGGTTTTGGGCCTGGTCCACTGAAATGGCCCTGGGACACTTTGGAACTCGGACGCTTGCCTGCTAGGGCTTGGGCTCCATTCTCGAAAAGCGTCCCCTCAGCCGTGAAGATTGTACAAAAGTCTTGGGGGCCCCCGACTCCCGCAGGCTTCCGGTGGGGAGCGGCTGCCATGATTGCTCGCGGAATGACCACGACGGAGCCACGAGATGGTGGTGCTCTCATGCTGACGCCAGCTTCAGTCTGAATGATCGAGAAACAAGGTGGGGCTTTCATCGTTTGGGAAAAAAAAATGTTCTAAACCAATGAAAAGTGTTATTTTTAGGTCATATGACCAAGCCTTCCATCTTTAGGAAACCAAAAGTAAAATGAACCAATGAAAAGTTTTATAAACAAGTCACATGACCTGTTATGCGGCATAGGGCTACAAAAAGCGTAGAAAATCCGTTGGCACGTGAGGCGGCGTCAGTAGCGGACCGATGTGCGAATAGGCCGAAGGCAGCACAACGGGCCGAGATCCGGATGGTACCGAGGTGGTGTCCAGCAAATTGCCGCACTGGTGTGGCCATCCTACAATGCTGCGCCGAAAGACGGCGTGTCCAGCTGAGTTGCGGTCACTGTTGCGGTACAGTGACTCGAACGCGCCGAGATCCGGATGGCACCGAGGTGGTGTCCAGCAAATTGCCGCACTGGTGTGGCCATCCTACAATGCTGCGCCGAAAGACGGCGTGTCCAGCTGAATTGCGGTCACTGTTGCGGTACAGTGACTCGAACGCGCCGAGATCCGGATGGCACCGAGGTGGTGTCCAGCAAATTGCCGCACTGGTGTGGCCATCCTACAATGCTGCGCCGAAAGACGGCGTGTCCAGCTGAGTTGCGGTCACTGTTGCGGTACAGTGAGTCGAACGCGCCGAGATCTGGATGGCCCCGATGTTGTGTCCAGCAAGTTGCCGCACTGGTGTGGCCATCCTACAATGCTGCGCCGAAAGTCGGCGTGGGGTGCCCCGTTGGCTTATGAGGGGATGTCAGTAGTGGACCGATGTGTGAATAGGTCGGAACCAGCACAAGGCGCCAAGATCCGAATGGCAAGTCCTGGATGTTGAGTGCCTCAGTTGAGAGTTCTGAGCAGTGCTTGTAAGACTGTCTGAAGCTTATTTGCACCTGCTGCAGCTTCACTAGGTCCGGCGGAACTTTTTTCCTTTTCCTTTCTGCTTCTTTTCCTACAATGCGTTTCATCTGAAGACACGACCAGGTCCCTGAATGTGTGCAGGGGGACGCTATTGATTGAATGAAAATGGCGGCTTGACACAAAGCTGACTCAAGCGTTACTGTTGGTGCTATACAGACAAAAATTGGTTTTCAGTTTGTACATTCTTCAGGTTTTTTTTTTCCATCCAAGTCTGATTGAGAGTTTGTAGAAAAATGGCTTCAGATTTTCCACATACTACTCTTCAACATTCTTCCTAAATGTAACAATGTGAAACTCACTAGGAGAACGGCTGTTTCTGTTTCCTTTCAAAATGCTGCCAACAATATTTTCTGAATGGAAGACACCATCTTGTAGCATAAAGGGCCGAAAGGGGTTCTGGTCTGGCCGATGGTTGGTGGAGACATTTTGACTATATCTTGGACCTGCCCGGCCTCGCCCAAAATGGCGCCGGTATAAATGGGACTCGTAACTCCTTGCCCGCAAATGTATATCTAGAAAATGTTATTGTAAGTGGCCCTGTTCTATTTTAATTACAAAATGTATGTCCACCGATTCCGCAACTGTTAGACACCTTAGTTCTTGCAACCTAATGGCCCGCTCGTTACGTTCCTCTACAGTGTAAATGTCTCCTCATCATATACGATTTCAGTTTGCTCCGTGGCCGGCCCACGTGGTTATAGGCCCGTATTTGTATACTGACATTTTCACAATAAAGGTTTTTAAAACAAAACACGGTAGTAGTATTTACATTGGTAAAGTTTTTACTTTTAGTGACTGTTTTCGAATCAGTAAAAGGCAAGTGAAATAAAGCAGTCCAATTACATGACGGATAAAAGGTATAATATGTAGGAACGCAGTAAAGATAAATGGTCAAGGGCAGTTGTGTTTTTCATGTCTGCAACATAAGAATATGATAATCAGGCGTATCGGCGACTAAGACAGCAGGCCGAATCTCTTTTACTCAACGGCTCCGTCATGGAAGGAAGAAACGCCCTTTTTCTCGAAAAAGGAATACATTTTACTTGCAAGACAGTTGTAAATTTTCCGGGAAAGTACATTAGCCTGGAATATTATAACATATGTTTGAAAAAAAAATATTGTTCGAAAATAATAAAAAGCGTAATTTTTAGGTCATATGACCAAGCTTTTCATCATTAAATTAACAAAAGTAAAATGAACCAATGAAAAGTTTTATTAACAAGTCACATGACCTGTTATGCTTACGTTACGCGCTGCGCGCCGCGCCTCGGATCACTTCCGGGTGCGCTAACGCGGCGTGTCATAAAACGCATTACGCGACAACGTAGGTCAAGAATATAGTCTAAATGTCTCCACCAACCAGCGTTCAGAACACAACCCCTTTCAGCAGTCCAAAAAGTTCTGTTAAATGACAACAAAGGGGACAGGCAACAAGAACCATCAGTCAAAGAGGGGAGGGCAAGTTCTTCTCTTCCGGGTCATGTTGGGGCGCTACCGGAACTGATCGAATTGGTAGTCTATAGTGTTTCTGGATGTTTCAGACTAAAGCTGGCGTCAGCATGAGACCACTACCATCTCGTAGCTCCATCGTGGCCATTCCACGAGCAATCATGGCAGCCGCTCCCCACCAGAAGCCTGCGGGAGTCGGAGGCCCCCAAGACTTTTGTAGAATCTTCACGGCTGAGGGGACGCTTTTCGAGAATGGGACCCAAGCCCTAGCAGACAAGCGTCCGAGTTCCAAGGTGTCCCAGGGCCATTTTAGTGGACCAGGCCCAAAACCGAAGAGCCGGCCGCCATTTTGAGAGTCCTGTGGCAGCCGCCTATCGCTGCACCGCAAGAGCGGGCGCATCTCAACTACATGGTGAGCGAGACGCTGTAGTCGCAAGAGCGGGCGGTAAACGGCTGAATGGCGGAAGAGGCACAGTGTAGCAAAAGCGGGCGGAATGGCAACTAAAACGATAAAGGGGCGCCCCACTACAGCTTGTCTTCAGGTCAAACGGATTGTGGGACAAGGTCCAGAATTGAAGAGTCATCAAAAGGCAAAAAGTTCCGCCGGACCCCGGGAGCCGGCCGCCTATGTCGGGGGCGATCTCAGGCTACACCAGTGCTATAAGACTTGGGGAGGGTGTCAGAGCCAAGCGTCTTCTCCGAGTCCATGGCCATCACACCGCTCCTCAGGGGCCTCCGTCAAGCTGTTTAGGAAGGTAACATATCACATTGTTTTCTAATGCAGTCAGGTCCACAAACTACACTCACTTACTTTGAGAATAGTGAAGCTGCAGTAGGTGGAAATAAGCTTCAGACAGTGTTACAAGCACTGCTCAGAACTCTTAACTATGGCACCCAACATCCAGAACTTATGCTATTTGAGAATGGCAGTGACATCGAAGCATCTCAGGGACCAAAACCATTAACGTACTTTCACATATGAAAATCTTACTTGGGGAGGGGGCAGGAGCGAAGCGCCCCCTCCCAGTCAGCGCCACCACACCGTATGTTGAAAATCTGAAGCCATCGTTCTACAAAGTCAACCAAACTTGGATTGAAAAATCTAGAAAAATGTACAAACTGAAAACCAGTTTTGGTCTGCATAGCATCAGTAGCAACGCTTGAGTTAGCTTTGTGTCAAGCCGCCATTTTGATTCAAGAAAGCACAGGCATTGAAAAAGGCTGAAATTCAGAACTCTAAACTATGGCACCCAACATCCAGGAGCTTGCCATCCGGATCTTGGAGCCTTGTGCTGTTTTCGATCTATTCACACATCGGTCCACTACTGACATCATCTTATAAACCAACGTTACGTAAATAGTTTTTTAATAAAATGTTTTACCCTGTTTCTTTGCTGGTGTGTTGTCTATATTTTTAATATTTGCATAGGGTTTGTCGTTATTTTGTGCGGGATGGGTGATGGAGCCGAGCTGTCTTGCAGCCCTCATGGTGTGGAGCTCAGTTCATCTCACTATTTTCGTATTTCTCATGAAGGGTTGTTCCTAATATTTCTATTTTAGCGAGGTCAAAAAGAGATCCAATTAGTGGCCTACTGATTTTGCTCGATTACTTTTATTTTTTTACACGATTTTTCACTATCTGCAAAGACTAAACAGAGTATTGCGACTTTGTGCTTGTTTGTAAATAGAGAATGATCCAAAGAGAACCAATTCTAAAACAGTAAATGCTTGGACAACAATCAATCAAATGGAGAGACAAGGAGGCACGACGGATTACAACGGGGGTAAAGGCCTGCGTTAACTACCCTTCAGTATCTGCAAAGAGAGAGTACTACTAAGACAAAAGAGGGGAGGGGGGGTGCAGCGTTCAAAGCACATCAGCGTGCATAAATACGAAAATGTTTTTATCTATCACGTACTTGACATTTTAAAGCTTTTCATATTTGCTATTAAAAAACCAATGAAATTCACAGAAAAAAACATAGGTTATAGTGGATATATAGTTAGGAATTTGCATTTAAAAAACCTTGAAAATTCAATGAAAAAACCATTGGTTTTAGGCCATATATAGTTAGGAATTAGCATTTACAAAACCTTATTTTACTCGCATAAAACCATTGAAATTCCATATATAGTTAGAAGCGCTAACTATATATCGCGCACCCGCAATCCACTGCTGATGATGTCACATATTACATCATTCATGACATGGTCAGTGACATCACTGATGACATCACTGATGACATCTCAAATGACATCACTGATGACATCACTGATGACAACTCAAATGACATCACTGATGACATCTCAAATGACATCACTGATGACATCTCATTTGTCATCACTGATCACATCACTCATGTGATAATACAATGAACCTCTTCAGACTCTAATATAACCTTACATACACTCAGTATAAACAGACACTCACAGACTGTCACTCATCCATGGAGTTACTCACACACCTAGTCAGTCATGCAAAGAATCAATCACACCTCCATTTCCTCAACTATACAGTTATACACATCTTACTTATTCAAACATATAATAACACATATTTACTCTCTTATATAATCCCTGATACAAGCTCACAGTGATCGATACAGCCACTCACACATTCACTGGCTCTTATGTTCAGTTATTTATATGTCTCAACTCTCACATGTATTGTGTTTTACATACGTACTTACTTGCACATGTAGCAATGAGAAATCCATTCACTCACCAACACACCCATGCACAGTCAACCGCCCATATAGCTGTTTCCACATGCACTCTTGAACTCATACTCCTAGTGAATCAACTGCTTACACATCTATGCACAGAGTCACGCACTTCCCAGCCACCCACACACACACTCAGCCTCCCATTCAAATACTTGGGCAACCAATCAATAACCCATATGGCCACTCTTATAGCTACTGATCAACACATGCAGCAGCTTACACAACAACAAACATACTGATGCACAAATTAAGACAGTTTAGTCACTAACCCATGCACTCAGTGAGACACATTTAATCACTCTTTCATACAGTCAGTCATGCACCTTCTAAATTCTTCATCCAGACACTTATACATCCACTCATTCTTCAATATGTAAAACATATTTAAACTTTACAGACACATACAATCACTGGATGTTGTGATCAGTGATGTCATCAGTGATGTCATTTGAGATGTCATCAGTGATGTCATCAGTGATGTCACTGACCATGTCATGAATGATGTAATATGTGACATCATCAGCAGTGGATTGCGGGTGCGCGATATATAGTTAGCGCTTCTAACTATATATGGAATTTCAATGGTTTTATGCGAGTAAAATAAGGTTTTGTAAATGCTAATTCCTAACTATATATGGCCTAAAACCAATGGTTTTTTCATTGAATTTTCAAGGTTTTGTAAATGCAAATTCCTAACTATATATCCACTATAACCTATGGTTTTTTCTGTGAATATATATATACATATATATACATATATATATATATATATATATATATATATATATATATATATATATATATATATATATATATATATATATATATATATATTCACAGAAAAAACCATAGGTTATAGTGGATATATAGTTAGGAATTTGCATTTACAAAACCTTGAAAATTCAATGAAAAAACCATAGGTTATAGGCCATATATAGTTAGGAATTAGCATTTACAAAACCTTATTTTACTCGCATAAAACCATTGAAATTCCATATATAGTTAGCTAACTATAAGCGCTAACTATATATCGCGCACCCGCAATCCACTGCTGATGATGTCACATATTACATCATTCATGACATGGTCAGTGACATCACTGATGACATCACTGATGACATCTCAAATGACATCACTGATGACATCACTGATCACAACATCCAGTGATTGTATGTGTCTGTAAAGTTTAAATATGTTTTACATATTGAAGAATGAGTGGATGTATAAGTGTCTGGATGAAGAATTTAGTAGGTGCATGACTGACTGTATGAGTGAGTGATTAAATGTGTCTCACTGAGTACATGGGTTAGTGACTAAACTGTCTTAATTCGTGCATCAGTATGTTTGATGTTGTGTAAGCTGCTGCATGTGTTGATCAGTAGCTATAAGAGTGGCCATATGGGTTATTGATTGGTTGCCCAAATATTTGAATGGGAGGCTGAGTGTGTGTGTGGGTGGCTGGGAGGTGCGTGACTCTGTGCATAGATGTGTAAGCAGTTGATTCACTAGGAGTATGAGTTCAAAAGTGCATGTGGAAACAGCTATATGGGCGGTTGACTGTGCATGGGTGTGTTGGTGAGTGAATGGATTTCTCATTGCTACATGTGCAAGTAAGTACGTATGTAAAACACAATACATGTGAGAGTTGAGATATATAAATAACTGAACATAAGAGCCAGTGAATGTGTGAGTGGCTGTATCGATCACTGTGAGCTTGTATCAGGGATTATATAAGAGAGTAAATATGTGTTATTATATGTTTGAATAAGTAAGATGTGTATAACTGTATAGTTGAGGAAATGGAGGTGTGATTGATTCTTTGCATGACTGACTAGGTGTGTGAGTAACTCCATGGATGAGTGACAGTCTGTGAGTGTCTGTTTATACTGAGTGTATGTAAGGTTATATTAGAGTCTGAAGAGGTTCATTGTATTATCACATGAGTGATGTGATCAGTGATGACAAATGAGATGTCATCAGTGATGTCATTTGAGTTGTCATCAGTAATGTCATCAGTGATGTCATTTGAGATGTCATCATTGATATCATTTGAGTTGTCATCAGTGATGTCATTTGAGATGTCATCAGTGATGTCATCAGTGATGTCACTGACCATGTCATGAATGATGTAATATGTGACATCATCAGCAGTGGATTGCGGGTGCGCGATATATAGTTAGCGCTTATAGTTAGCTAACTATATATGGAATTTCAATGGTTTTATGCGAGTAAAATAAGGTTTTGTAAATGCTAATTCCTAACTATATATGGCCTATAACCTATGGTTTTTTCATTGAATTTTCAAGGTTTTGTAAATGCAAATTCCTAACTATATATCCACTATAACCTATGGTTTTTTCTGTGAATTTCATTGGTTTTTTAATAGCAAATATGAAAAGCTTTAAAATGTCAAGTACGTGATAGATAAAAACATTTTCGTATTTATGCACGCTGATGTGCTTTGAACGCTGCCCCCCCCCCTCCCCTCTTTTGCCTTAGTAGTACTCTCTCTTTGCAGATACTGAAGGGTAGTTAACGCAGGCCTTTACCCCCGTTGTAATCCGTCGTGCCTCCTTGTCTCTCCATTTGATTGATTGTTGTCCAAGCATTTACTGTTTTAGAATTGGTTCTCTTTGGATCATTCTCTATTTACAAACAAGCACAAAGTCGCAATACTCTGTTTAGTCTTTGCAGATAGTGAAAAATCGTGTAAAAAAATAAAAGTAATCGAGCAAAATCAGTAGGCCACTAATTGGATCTCTTTTTGACCTCGCTAAAATAGAAATATTAGGAACAACCCTTCTTGAGAAATACGAAAATAGTGAGATGAACTGAGCTCCACACCATGAGGGCTGCAAGACAGCTCGGCTCCATCACCCATCCCGCACAAAATAATGACAAACCCTATGCAAATATTAAAAATATAGACAACACACCAGCAAAGAAACAGGGTAAAACATTTTATTAAAAAACTATTTACATAACGTTGGTTTATAAGATGATATCAGTAGTGGACCGATGTGTGAATAGATCGAAAACAGCACAAGGCTCCAAGATCCGGATAGCAAGCTCCTGGATGTTGGGTGCCATAGTTTAGAGTTCTGAATTTCAGCCTTTTTCAATGCCTGTGCTTTGTTGAATCAAAATGGCGGCTTGACACAAAGCTGACTCAAGCGTTGTTACTGATGCTATGCAGACCAAAACTGGTTTTCAGTTTGTACATTTTTCTAGATTTTTCAATCCAAGTTTGGTTGACTTTGTAGAACGATGGCTTCAGATTTTCAACATACGGTGTGGTGGCGCTAACTGGGAGGGGGCGCTTCGCTCCTGCCCCCTCCCCAAGTAAGATTTTCATACGTGAAAGTACGTTAATGGTTTTGGTCCCTGAGATGCTTCGATGTCACTACCATTCTCAAATAGCATAAGTTCTGGATGTTGGGTGCCATAGTTAAGAGTTCTGAGCAGCGCTTGTAACACTGTCTGAAGCTTATTTCCACCTACTGCAGCTTCACTATTCTCAAAGTAAGTGAGTGTCGTTTGTGGACCTGACTGCATTAGAAAACAATGTGATATGTTACCTTCCTAAACAGCTTGACGGAGGCCCCTGAGGGGCGGTGTGATGGCCATGGACTCGGAGAAGACGCTTGGCTCCGACACCCTCCCCAAGTCTTATAGCACTGGTGTAGCCTGAGATCGCCCCCGACATAGGCGGCCGGCTCCCGGGGTCCGGCGGAACTTTTTGCCTTTTGATGACTCTTCAATTCTGGACCTTGTCCCAAAATCCGTTTGACCTGAAGACAAGCTGTAGTGGGGCGCCCCTTTATCGTTTTAGTTGCCATTCCGCCCGCTTTTGCTACACTGTGCCTCTTCCGCCATTCAGCTGTTTTCCGCCCGCTCTTGCGACTACAGCGTCTCGCTCACCATGTAGTTGAGATGCGCCCGCTCTTGCGGTGCAGCGATAGGCGGCTGCCACACGACTCTCAAAATGGCGGCCGGCTCTTCGGTTTTGGGCCTGGTCCACTAAAATGGCCCTGGGACACCTTGGAACTCGGACGCTTGTCTGCTAGGGCTTGGGTCCCATTCTCGAAAAGCGTCCCCTCAGCCGTGAAGATTCTACAAAAGTCTTGGGGGCCTCCGACTCCCGCAGGCTTCTGGTGGGGAGCGGCTGCCATGATTGCTCGTGGAATGGCCACGACGGAGCTACGAGATGGTAGTGGTCTCATGCTGACGCCAGCTTTAGTCTGAAACATCCAGAAACACTGTAGACTACCAATTCGATCAGTTCCGGTAGCGCCCCAACATGACCCGGAAGAGAAGAACTTGCCCTCCCCTCTTTGACTGATGGTTCTTGTTGCCTGTCCCCTCTGTTGTCATTTAACAGAACTTTTTGGACTGCTGAAAGGGGTTGTGTTCTGAACGGTGGTTGGTGGAGACATTTAGACTATATTCTTGACCTACGTTGTCGCGTAATGCGTTTTATGACACGCCGCGTTAGCGCACCCGGAAGTGATCCGAGGCGCGGCGCGCAGCGCGTAACGTAAGCATAACAGGTCATGTGACTTGTTAATAAAACTTTTCATTGGTTCATTTTACTTTTGTTAATTTAATGATGAAAAGCTTGGTCATATGACCTAAAAATTACGCTTTTTATTATTTTCGAACAATATTTTTTTTTCAAACATATGTTATAATATTCCAGGCTAATGTACTTTCCCGGAAAATTTACAACTGTCTTGCAAGTAAAATATATTCCTTTTTCGAGAAAAAGGGCGTTTCTTCCTTCCATGACGGAGCCGTTGAGTAAAAGAGATTCGGCCTGCTGTCTTAGTCGCCGATACGCCTGATTATCAGATTCTTATCGATCACTTTATGTTGCAGACATGAAAAACACAACTGCCCTTGACCATTTATCTTTACTGCGTTCCTACATATTATACCTTTTATCCGTCATGTAATTGGACTGCTTTATTTCACTTGCCTTTTACTGATTCCAAAACAGTCACTAAAAGTAAAAACTTTACAAATGAAAATACTACTACCGTGTTTTGTTTTAAAAACCTTTATTGTGAAAATGTCAGTATACAAATACGGGCCTATAACCACGTGGGCCGGCCACGGAGCAAACTCAAATCGTATATGATGAGGAGACATTTACACTGTAGAGGAACGTAACGAGCGGGCCATTAGGTGACAAGAACAAAGGTGTCTAACAGTTGCGGAATCGGTGGACGTACATTTTGTAATTAAAATACGACAGGGCCACTTACAATAACATTTTCTAGATATACATTTGCGGGCAAAGAGTTACGAGTCCCATTTATACCGGCGCCATTTTGGGCGAGGCCGGGCAGGTCCAAGATATAGTCAAAATGTCTCCACCAACCATTGGCCAGACCAGAACCCCTTTCGGCCCTTTATGTTACAAGATGGTGTCTTCTATTCAGAAAATATTGGTGGCAGCATTTTGAAAGGAAACAGAAACAGCCGTTCTCCTAGTGAGTTTCACATTGTTACATTTAGGAAGAATGTTGAAGAGTAGTATGTGGAAAATCTGAAGCCATTTTTCTACAAACTCTCAATCAGACTTAGATGGAAAAAAAACCTGAAGAATGTACAAACTGAAAACCAATTTTTGTCTGTATAGCACCAACAGTAACGCTTGAGTCAGCTTTGTGTCAAGCCGCCATTTTCATTCAATCAATAGCGTCCCCCTGCACACATTCAGGGACCTGGTCGTGTCTTTAGATGAAACGCATTGTAGGAAAAGAAGCAGAAAGGAAAAGGAAAAAATTTCCGCCGGACCTAGTGAAGCTGCAGCAGGTGCAAATAAGCTTCAGACAGTCTTACAAGCACTGCTCAGAACTCTCAACTGAGGCACTCAACATCCAGGACTTGCCATTCGGATCTTAGCGCCTTGTATTTTTGTTTTGTTCTTGATGGAGGGGAAACAACAAAAAACAGGCATTGAAAACGGCTCAACTGGAGCAAAAAAAAAATTACTTCTTGGGTGCATTAGGGCATTTATGATTTTCGAATGCCGTATTCATCAGGTTGGTGCTCATGTTGCCATAGGACAGCATAGCACCACAGTGTATACAAGTTAACTTCATATGTTCAGATGAGGCAGGTGGCATATTTAGCATTCACCTTCTTTGATCCAGGAGGGATGGAGAAAAACTGCCAGATGAAACTTGAAACTTGGCCATCCAGATCTCGGCACATCGGTCCGCTACTGACAGTGACCGCAACTCAGCTGGACACGCCGTCTTTCGGCGCAGCATTGTAGGATGGCCACACCAGTGCGGCAATTTGCTGGACACCACATCGGTGCCATCCGCATCTCGACGCGTTGTGCTGCCTTCGGCCTATTCGCACATCGGTCCGCTACTGACAGTGACCGCAACTCAGCTGGACACGCCGTCTTTCGGCGCAGCATTGTAGGATGGCCACACCAGTGCGGCAATTTGCTGGACACCACCTCGGTGCCATCCAGATCTCGGCGCGTTCATTCATTCAATAGCGTCCCCCTGCACACATTCAGGGACCTGGTCGTGTCTTCAGAAGAAACGCATTGTAGGAAAAGAAGCACAAAGGAAAAGGCAACAAGTTCCGCCGGACCTAGTGAAGCTGCAGCAGGTGCAAATAAGCTTCAGACAGTTCTACAAGCACTTCTCAGAAATCTCAACTGAGGCACTCAACATCCAGGACTTGCCATTCGGATCTTGGCGCCTTGTGCTGGTTCCGACCTATTCACACATCAGTCCGCTACTGACATCACCTCATAAGCCAACGGGGCACCCCACGCCGACTTCCGGCGCAGCATTGTAGGATGGCCACACCAGTGCAGCCACTTGCTGGACACCACCTCGGTGCCATCCGGATCTCAGCGCGTTCGAGTCACTGTGCCGGAAGAGTAACCGGAACTCAGCTGAACACGCCGTCTTTCGGCGCAGCATTGTAGGATGGCCACACCAGTACGGCAATTTGCTGGACACCACCTCGGCGCCATCCGGATCTCGGCGCGTTCGAGTCACTGTACCGCAACAGTGACCGCAATTCAGCTGGACACGCCGTCTTTCGGCGCAGCATTGTAGGATGGCCACACCAGTGCGGCAATTTGCTGGACACCACCTCGGTGCCATCCGGATCTCGGCGCGTTGTGCTGCCTTCGGCCTATTCGCACATCGGTCCGCTACTGACGCCGCCTCACGTGCCAACGGATTTTCTACGCTTTTTGTAGCCCTATGTCGCATAACAGGTCATGTGACTTGTTTATAAAACTTTTCATTGGTTCATTTTACTTTTGGTTTCCTAAAGATGGAAGGCTTGGTCATATGACCTAAAAATAACACTTTTCATTGGTTTAGAACATTTTTTTTTCCCAAACGATGAAAGCCCCACCTTGTTTCTGGATCATTCAGACTGAAGCTGGCGTCAGCATGAGAGCACCACCATCTCGTGGCTCCGTCGTGGTCATTCCGCGAGCAATCATGGCAGCCGCTCCCCACCGGAAGCCTGCGGGAGTCGGGGGCCCCCAAGACTTTTATACAATCTTCACGGCTGAGGGGACGCTTTTCGAGAATGGAGCCCAAGCCCTAGCAGGCAAGCGTCCGACTTCCAAGGTGTCCCAGGGCCATTTCAGTGGACCAGGCCCAAAACCGAAGAGCCGTCCGCCATTTTGACAGCCATGTGGCAGCCGCCTATCGCTGCACTGCAAGAGTGGGAGCAACTCCACAACATGGTGAGCGAGACGCTGTGGCCGCAAGAGCGAGCGCAACTCAGCTAGATGGCCGCCACCTGGGGAGACCCGTTCACGCCGCCTCCCCCCCCCCGGGCCGCCGCACGCCAATTTTCGGAGCAGCATTGTAGGATACCAAAACCAGTGCGGCAGTTTACTGGACATCACCTGGGTGCCTGTCGTACATGTTGTGTCAGCCATGTGACACTGGACACAGACCGCTACTGACGAGGCCTCCCCCCGCACCACCCGGGACGCCCCACGCTGTTTTTCTGTGCTGCATTGTAGGATCCCTAAACCAGTGCGGCACCCAGGCGACATCACCTGGGTGCCGTCCAGAACTCTGCACGTTGTGCTGCCTTGGGACTATTCGCACAACAGACCGCTACTGACGAGGCCTCCCCCCGCCCCACCCGGGACGCCCCACGCCAATTTTCGGAGCAGCATTGTAGGATCCCTAAACCAGTGCGGCACCCAGGCGACATCACCTGGGTGCCGTCCAGAACTCTGCACGTTGTGCTGCCTTGGGACTATTCGCACAAAAGACAGCTTCTAACCATTGTTGCTTTTTGTGTTAATAAATGTTTAAATGTTTTTAGTTTTTGTTCTGTTCATTATCGTTAAAAGTTAATAAAGTTTTATAATCTTACTTTGTTGGAGTGTTATCTATTTTTTGAAAAACGGGTGAATGGGGCCTTGAATCGGGTTATTGTCATGTGTGGGCTTTGGAAGTGTGCTGCTGCAGGATCGGACATTTCAAACTCAAATGCACGTTCTTTTTCTTACCTTTCCGAAGCATGGAGCGCAATAGCAAGCAGAGAAAGGGTGATGCACGTGTTGAACACTACCTGACCTGGCAAGTTGCTGGCAGTGCCCCCCCGCCCGCTCCTGAAAGAGGGCACACACACACCGCCGCCCCGAGTACTTCAGAAATCTTTAAAAGACCATGCGCTTGTTCATGAGGCTTAAATGGTTTATCACCTCTTCTAGAACCCCTACATCGACCCTCTGACGTTTCATGGAAAAATTACCATGTAACACAATACCAAGCCCTATCAGCTGAAACCCCCAAGGAATCGTGGGGCATATTAGCAAGGGGGTTTATCTCCCCTTTTTTGGCTTTAAAAACCATGAAAGCGGAGATAAAATTATTTCCCTATTATCAAGCTGTCGCTAACACCAGTTAGTGACACCTAAAAGGAGATAGCGACCATCTTGGGCCCGGCTTTGCATGTCAGTGATACTTATCACTAATGACATGCAAAGTGGCGTGCCAAGATGTTAGCGACTGGAAACAGTCCCTAACATCGCTACCTTCTATTACCAACTTTTGGAGATATTCGCACTAAGCGCGAATATCTCCAAAAGCTAACACCTGCCCTGAGCAGGTTTTAGCCATGTTATCCAATGGGAGGTGGATAACATGGCTAAGAGCATTAGGTCGATAATACATGAATATCGCTGACTTTTCTGAGATAATAGCAAGGTTTATCTGCGATAAAAATCGCCGATGTGCGGCGATAATTTTTGTCTCTAAACAAGTTATAGACAAAAATTATCGCTAGTTGTTAGTAATATGCCCCCGGGTTTTTGCTTGCAGAAATCGGGAGGCGGGAGACTAGCACTGAAATCAGTACTCACACGCCTGAATCAGGAGGATTGGCATGTCTGAATTCTCTACAGCTGGGGCCATAAACTACATCCGCAGGGGTAGGTGATAGCCTGGGACCAGCCTGGCATCTAAAATGGCTGCCGTGCACGACAAAATTGTGGCATTCGAAAAAAGGCAAGATGGCGCAGCCGCTGGAAGAGATGTATCAACATATATCAGCCTCCTCAGCCACCCTCAGGAAACATAGGGGATTAGGATACGTCTCCCGCACCCCCTTATACCTAGTAATTTAATTTACGAAGCACAAAATGGCGAATTCCCGTTTCGCTACCAGTTTGCGGCCCAGTTCGCGGCCCGTGAAGCGCTTCTACCGTGAAAAATCATTTTTTTTTTCTTTTCCCCACGGGTCCCTTTAATAACCCCAACAACATTCCTAGGGGGTCAAGAGGGGGATACCTTGCCCCCTTTCATTAAATTCACCCTTCGTTTTTCACCTCTTCTTCTCTCTCGATCCTACCGAGAGACAAGATGGCGGCCGCTCCGGACTGTCACGCAGCAAAAAAAAAAAAAAAGCTCACGCACAGCCGCTGGAAGAGATGTATCAACATATATCAGCCTCCTCACCCACCCTCAGGAAACATAGGGGATTAGGATACGTCTCCCGTACCCACTTATAACTAGTAATTTAATTTACGAAGCACAAAATGGCGAATTCCCGTTTCGCTACCAGTTTGCGGCCCAGTTCGCGGCCCGTGAAGCGCTTCTACCGTGAAAAATCATTTTTTTTTTCTTTTCCCCACGGGTCCCTTTAATAACCCCAACAGCATTCCTAGGGGGTCAAGAGGGGGATACCTTGCCCCCTTTCATTAAATTCACCCTTCGTTTTTCACCTCTTCTTCTCTCTCGATCCTACCGAGAGACAAGATGGCGGCCGCTCCGGACTGTTTAGAATGTTGACAGACACCGGAGAGCCAATCAGCTTTCTGCGCGCAAAGTTCCGATAAGCGAAAAGTAAGCGGACCGGATCGCTGCCCAGAGCGCTGTTACAGATATATATCTTGATTTAAACGTTAATTTCTCAAAAACTACTGGAGCACATATATTGAGACCTAGCAAAGGCACATCGGGCTAACAGTCCCTACAATTTTGCCAAGTTTCGTGCAAATCCATTCAGCCGTTCGAGCTAAAAGTGAGTCCAACCGCCCTATGGAAAAATGAATGGGAAAAACACGTTTTGGGACCCCCCTTTTTTCTCAGCCCCCCCTTGACGAAACCCCACCAAATTTTCAGGAGCTGCTCAGAAACAAAATGTGCCATTTTCCTGAAAATTTCAGCCGATTCCATCCACAAACGCCAAAGTTATTAGACATAGAATTTTCAAAAGTCCCATAGGGAATTAATCCTAACTATATATACCTACTGGCGATAGCCAGTAGGTAATATATATATATATATATATATATATGTATGTATGTATATATATATATATATATATATATATATATATATATATATATATATATATATATATATATATATATATACCTACTGGCTATCGCCAGTAGGTATATATAGTTAGGATTAATTCCCTATGGGATTTTCTGAAAATTCTATGTCTAATAACTTTTGCGTTTGTGGACGGAATCGGCTGAAATTTTCAGGAAAATGGCACATTTTGTTTCTGAGCAGCCCCTGAAAATTTGGTGGGGTTTCGTCAAGGGGGGGCTGAGAAAAAAGGGGGGTCCCAAAACGCGTTTTTTGCATTGAGTTTTCCATAGGGCGGTTGGACTCACTTTTAGCTCGAACGGCTGAATGGATTTGCACGAAACTTGGCAAAATTGTAGGGACTGTTAGCCCGATGTGCCTTTGCTAGGTCTCAATATATGTGCTTCAGTGGATTTTGAGAAATTAACGTTTAAATCAAGATATATATCTGTAACAGCGCTCCGGGCAGCGATCCGGTCCGCTTACTTTTCGCTTATCGGAACTTTGCGCGCAGAAAGCTGATTGGCTCTCCGGTGTCTGTCAACATTCTAAACAGTCCGGAGCGGACGCCATCTTGTCTCTCGGTAGGATCGAGAGAGAAGAAGAGGTGAAAAACGAAAGGGGAATTTAATGAAAGGGGGCAAGGTATCCCCCTCTTAACCCCCTAGGAATGTTGTTGGGGTTATTAAAGGGTCCCGTGGGGAAAATAAAAAAAAAATGATTTTTCACGGTAGAAGCGCGGCCGCGAACTGGTAGCGAAACGGGAATTCGCCATTTTGTGCTTCGTTAATTAAATTACTAGTTATAAGTGGGTGCGGGAGACGTATCCTAATCCCCTATGTTTCCTGAGGGTGGCTGAGGAGGCTGATATATGTTGATACATCTCTTCCAGCGGCTGTGCGTGAGCTTTTTTTTTTTTTTGCTGCGTGACAGTCCGGAGCGGCCGCCATCTTGTCTCTCGGTAGGATCGAGAGAGAAGAAAAGGTGAAAAACTAAGGGGGAATTTAATGAAAGGGGGCAAGGTATCCCCCTCTTGACCCCCTAGGAATGTTGTTGGGGTTATTAAAGGGTCCCGTGGGGAAAATAAAAAAAAATGATTTTTCACGGTAGAAGCGCTTCACGGGCCGCGAACTGGGCCGCAAACTGGTAGCGAAATGGGAATTCGCCATTTTGTGCTTCGTTAATTAAATTACTGGGTATAAGTGGGTGCGGGAGACGTATCCTAATCCCCTATGTTTCCTGAGGGTGGCTGAGGAGGCTGATATATGTTGATACATCTCTTCCAGCGGCTGCGCCATCTTGCCTTTTTTCCAATGCCACAATTTTGTCGTGCACGGCAGCCATTTTAGATGCCAGGCTGGTCCCAGGCTATCACCTACCCCTGCGGATGTAGTTTATGGGCAGTTTATGGCCCCAGCTGTAGAGAATTCAGACATGCCAACCCTCCCGATTCAGGCGTGTGACTACTGATTTCAGTGCTAGTCTCCCGCCTCCCGATTTCTGCAAGCAAAAACACGGGGGCATATTACGAACAACTAGCGATAATTTTTGTCTCTAACTTGTTTAGAGACAAAAATTATCGCCGCACATCGGCGATTTTTATCGCAGATAAACCTTGCTATTATCGCAGAAAAGTCAGCGATATTCATGTATTATCGAGCAAATGCTCTTAGCCATGTTATCCACCTCCCATTGGATAACATGGCTAAGAACTGCTCAGGGCAGGTGTTAGATTTTGGAGATATTCGCGCTTAGCGCGAATATCTCCAAAAGTTGGTAATAGAAGGTAGCGATGTTAGGGACTGTTTCCAGTCGCTAACATCTTGGCACGCCACTTAGCATGTCATTAGTGATAAGTATCACTGACATGCAAAGCGGGGCCCAAGATGGTCGCTATCTCCTTTTAGCTGTCACTAACTGGTGTTAGCGACAGCTTGGTAATAGGGAGATAATTTTATCTCCGCTTTCTAGGCTTTTAAAGCCAAAAAAGCGGAGATAAACCCCCTTGATAATATGCCCCACGATTCCTTGGGGGTTTCAGCTGACAGGGCTTGGTATTGTGTTACATGGTAATTTTTCCAGGAAACGTCAGAGGGTCGATGCAGGGGTTCTAGAAGAGGTGATAAACCATTTAAGCCTCATGAACAAGCGCATGGTCTTTTAAAGATTTGTGAAGTACTCGGAGCGGCGGTGTGTGTGTGTGCCCTCTTTCAGGAGCGGGCGGGGGGGCACTGCCAGCAACTTTCCAGGTCAGGTAGTGTTCAACACGTGCATCACCCTTTCTCTGCTTGCTATTGCGCTCCATGCTTCGGAAAGGTAAGAAAAAGAACGTGCATTTGAGTTTGAAATGTCCGATCCTGCAGCAGCACACTTCCAAAGCCCACACATGACAATAACCCGATTCAAGGCCCCATTCACCCGTTTTAAAAAAAATAGATAACACTCCAACAAAGTAAGGTTATAAAACTTTATTAACTTTAACTAACGGAACAAAAACTAAAAACATTTAAACATTTCTCAACACAAAAAGCAACAATGGTTAGAAGCTGTCTTTTGTGCGAATAGTCCCAAGGCAGCACAACGTGCAGAGTTCTGGACGGCACCCAGGTGATGTCGCCTGGGTGCCGCACTGGTTTAGGGATCCTACAATGCAGCACAGAAAAACAGCGTGGGGCGTCCCGGGTGGTGCGGGGGGAGGCCTCGTCAGTAGCGGTCTGTGTCCAGTGTCACATGGCTGACACAACATGTACGACAGGCACCCAGGTGATGTCCAGTAAACTGCCGCACTGGTTTTGGTATCCTACAATGCTGTTCCGAAAATTGGCGTGCGGCGGCCCAGGGGGGGGGGGCGTGGGGGAGGCGGCGTGAACGGGCCTCCCCAGGTGGCGGCCATCTAGCTGAGTTGCGCCCGCTCTTGCGGCTACAGCGTCTCGCTCACCATGTTGTTGAGTTGCTCCCACTCTTGCAGTGCAGCGATAGGCGGCTGCCACATGGCTCTTAAAATGGCGGACGGCTCCTCGGTTTTAGGCCTGGTCCACTGAAATGGCCCTGGGACACTTTGGAACTCGGACGCTTGCCTGCTAGGGCTTGGGCTCCATTCTCGAAAAGCGTCCCCTCAGCCGTGAAGATTGTACAAAAGTCTTGGGGGCCCCCGACTCCCGCAGGCTTCCGGTGGGGAGCGGCTGCCATGATTGCTCGCGGAATGACCACGACGGAGCCACGAGATGGTGGTGCTCTCATGCTGACGCCAGCTTCAGTCTGAATGATCCAGAAACAAGGTGGGGCTTTCATCGTTTGGGAAAAAAAAATGTTCTAAACCAATGAAAAGTGTTATTTTTAGGTCATATGACCAAGACTTCCATCTTTACGAAACCAAAAGTAAAATGAACCAATGAAAAGTTTTATAAACAAGTCACATGACCTGTTATGCGGCATAGGGCTACAAAAAGTGTAGAAAATCCGTTGGCACGTGAGGCGGCGTCAGTAGCGGACCGATGTGCAAATAGGCCGAAGGCAGCACAACGGGCCGAGATCCGGATGGTACCGAGGTGGTGTCCAGCAAATTGCCGCACTGGTGTGGCCATCCTACAATGCTGCGCCGAAAGACGGCGTGTCCAGCTGAGTTGCGGTCACTGTTGCGGTACAGTGACTCGAACGCGCCGAGATCCGGATGGCACCGAGGTGGTGTCCAGCAAATTGCCGCACTGGTGTGGCCATCCTACAATGCTGCGCCGAAAGACGGCGTGTCCAGCTGAATTGCGGTCACTGTTGCGGTACAGTGACTCGAACGCGCCGAGATCCGGATGGCACCGAGGTGGTGTCCAGCAAATTGCCGCACTGGTGTGGCCATCCTACAATGCTGCGCCGAAAGACGGCGTGTCCAGCTGAATTGCGGTCACTGTTGCGGTACAGTGACTCGAACGCGCCGAGATCCGGATGGCACCGAGGTGGTGTCCAGCAAATTGCCGCACTGGTGTGGCCATCCTACAATGCTGCGCCGAAAGACGGCGTGTCCAGCTGAGTTGCGGTCACTGTTGCGGTACAGTGAGTCGAACGCGCCGAGATCTGGATGGCCCCGATGTTGTGTCCAGCAAGTTGCCGCACTGGTGTGGCCATCCTACAATGCTGCGCCGAAAGTCGGCGTGGGGTGCCCCGTTGGCTTATGAGGTGATGTCAGTAGTGGACCGATGTGTGAATAGGTCGGAACCAGCACAAGGCGCCAAGATCCGAATGGCAAGTCCTGGATGTTGAGTGCCTCAGTTGAGAGTTCTGAGCAGTGCTTGTAAGACTGTCTGAAGCTTATTTGCACCTGCTGCAGCTTCACTAGGTCCGGCGGAACTTTTTGCCTTTTCCTTTCTGCTTCTTTTCCTACAATGCGTTTCATCTGAAGACACGACCAGGTCCCTGAATGTGTGCAGGGGGACGCTATTGATTGAATGAAAATGGCGGCTTGACACAAAGCTGACTCAAGCGTTACTGTTGGTGCTATACAGACAAAAATTGGTTTTCAGTTTGTACATTCTTCAGGTTTTTTTTTCCATCCAAGTCTGATTGAGAGTTTGTAGAAAAATGGCTTCAGATTTTCCACATACTACTCTTCAACATTCTTCCTAAATGTAACAATGTGAAACTCACTAGGAGAACGGCTGTTTCTGTTTCCTTTCAAAATGCTGCCACCAATATTTTCTGAATGGAAGACACCATCTTGTAGCATAAAGGGCCGAAAGGGGTTCTGGTCTGGCCGATGGTTGGTGGAGACATTTTGACTATATCTTGGACCTGCCCGGCCTCGCCCAAAATGGCGCCGGTATAAATGGGACTCGTAACTCCTTGCCCGCAAATGTATATCTAGAAAATGTTATTGTAAGTGGCCCTGTCTTATTTTAATTACAAAATGTACGTCCACCGATTCCGCAACTGTTAGACACCTTAGTTCTTGTCACCTAATGGCCCGCTCGTTACGTTCCTCTACAGTGTAAATGTCTCCTCATCATATACGATTTCAGTTTGCTCCGTGGCCGGCCCACGTGGTTATAGGCCCGTATTTGTATACTGACATTTTCACAATAAAGGTTTTTAAAACAAAACACGGTAGTAGTATTTACATTTGTAAAGTTTTTACTTTTAGTGACTGTTTTCGAATCAGTAAAAGGCAAGTGAAATAAAGCAGTCCAATTACATGACGGATAAAAGGTATAATATGTAGGAACGCAGTAAAGATAAATGGTCAAGGGCAGTTGTGTTTTTCATGTCTGCAACATAAAGTGATCGATAAGAATCTGATAATCAGGCGTATCGGCGACTAAGACAGCAGGCCGAATCTCTTTTACTCAACGGCTCCGTCATGGAAGGAAGAAACGCCCTTTTTCTCGAAAAAGGAATATATTTTACTTGCAAGACAGTTGTAAATTTTCCGGGAAAGTACATTAGCCTGGAATATTATAACATATGTTTGAAAAAAAAATATTGTTCGAAAATAATAAAAAGCGTAATTTTTAGGTCATATGACCAAGCTTTTCATCATTAAATTAACAAAAGTAAAATGAACCAATGAAAAGTTTTATTAACAAGTCACATGACCTGTTATGCTTACGTTACGCGCTGCGCGCCGCGCCTCGGATCACTTCCGGGTGCGCTAACGCGGCGTGTCATAAAACGCATTACGCGACAACGTAGGTCAAGAATATAGTCTAAATGTCTCCACCAACCAGCGTTCAGAACACAACCCCTTTCAGCAGTCCAAAAAGTTCTGTTAAATGACAACAGAGGGGACAGGCAACAAGAACCATCAGTCAAAGAGGGGAGGGCAAGTTCTTCTCTTCCGGGTCATGTTGGGGCGCTACCGGAACTGATCGAATTGGTAGTCTATAGTGTTTCTGGATGTTTCAGACTAAAGCTGGCGTCAGCATGAGACCACTACCATCTCGTAGCTCCGTCGTGGCCATTCCACGAGCAATCATGGCAGCCGCTCCCCACCAGAAGCCTGCGGGAGTCGGAGGCCCCCAAGACTTTTGTAGAATCTTCACGGCTGAGGGGACGCTTTTCGAGAATGGGACCCAAGCCCTATCAGGGAAGCGTCCGAGTTCCAAGGTGTCCCAGGGCCATTTTAGTGGACCAGGCCCAAAACCGAAGAGTCGGCCGCCATTTTGAGAGTCCTGTGGCAGCCGCCTATCGCTGCACCGCAAGAGCGGGCGCATCTCAACTACATGGTGAGCGAGACGCTGTAGTCGCAAGAGCGGGCGGTAAACAGCTGAATGGCGGAAGAGGCACAGTGTAGCAAAAGCGGGCGGAATGGCAACTAAAACGATAAAGGGGCGCCCCACTACAGCTTGTCTTCAGGTCAAACGGATTGTGGGACAAGGTCCAGAATTGAAGAGTCATCAAAAGGCAAAAAGTTCCGCCAGACCCCGGGAGCCGGCCGCCTATGTCGGGGGCGATCTCAGGCTACACCAGTGCTATAAGACTTGGGGAGGGTGTCGGAGCCAAGCGTCTTCTCCGAGTCCATGGCCATCACACCGCCCCTCAGGGGCCTCCGTCAAGCTGTTTAGGAAGGTAACATATCACATTGTTTTCTAATGCAGTCAGGTCCACAAACGACACTCACTTACTTTGAGAATAGTGAAGCTGCAGTAGGTGGAAATAAGCTTCAGACAGTGTTACAAGCACTGCTCAGAACTCTTAACTATGGCACCCAACATCCAGAACTTATGCTATTTGAGAATGGTAGTGACATCGAAGCATCTCAGGGACCAAAACCATTAACGTACTTTTACGTATGAAAATCTTACTTGGGGAGGGGGCAGGAGCGAAGCGCCCCCTCCCAGTCAGCGCCACCACACCGTATGTTGAAAATCTGAAGCCATCGTTCTACAAAGTCAACCAAACTTGGATTGAAAAATCTAGAAAAATTTACAAACTGAAAACCAGTTTTGGTCTGCATAGCATCAGTAGCAACGCTTGAGTCAGCTTTGTTTCAAGCCGCCATTTTGATTCAACAAAGCACAGGCATTGAAAAAGGCTGAAATTCAGAACTCTAAACTATGGCACCCAACATCCAGGAGCTTGCCATCCGGATCTTGGAGCCTTGTGCTGTTTTCGATCTATTCACACATCGGTCCACTACTGACATCATCTTATAAACCAACGTTATGTAAATAGTTTTTTAATAAAATGTTTTACCCTGTTTCTTTGCTGGTGTGTTGTCTATATTTTTAATATTTGCATAGGGTTTGTCGTTATTTTGTGCGGGATGGGTGATGGAGCCGAGCTGTCTTGCAGCCCTCATGGTGTGGAGCTCAGTTCATCTCACTATTTTCGTATTTCTCATGAAGGGTTGTTCCTAATATTTCTATTTTAGCGAGGTCAAAAAGAGATCCAATTAGTGGCCTACTGATTTTGCTCGATTACTTTTATTTTTTTACACGATTTTTCACTATCTGCAAAGACTAAACAGAGTATTGCGACTTTGTGCTTGTTTGTAAATAGAGAATGATCCAAAGAGAACCAATTCTAAAACAGTAAATGCTTGGACAACAATCAATCAAATGGAGAGACAAGGAGGCACGACGGATTACAACGGGGGTAAAGGCCTGCGTTAACTACCCTTCAGTATCTGCAAAGAGAGAGTACTACTAAGACAAAAGAGGGGAGGGGGGGGGTGCAGCGTTCAAAGCACATCAGCGTGCATAAATACGAAAATGTTTTTATCTATCACGTACTTGACATTTTAAAGCTTTTCATATTTGCTATTAAAAAACCAATGAAATTCACAGAAAAAACCATAGGTTATAGTGGATATATAGTTAGGAATTTGCATTTACAAAACCTTGAAAATTCAATGAAAAACCATTGGTTTTAGGCCATATATAGTTAGGGATTTGCATTTACAAAACCTTATTTTACTCGCATAAAACCATTGAAATTCCATATATAGTTATAAGCGCTAACTATATATCGCGCACCCGCAATCCACTGCTGATGATGTCACATATTACATCATTCATGACATGGTTAGTGACATCACTGATGACATCACTGATGACATCTCAAATGACATCACTGATGACATCACTGAAAACATCTCATTTGACATGACTGATAACATCACTGATGATATCATGCATGTGATAATACGATGAACCTCTTCAGACTCTAATATAACCTTAGATACAATCAGTGTAAACAGACACTCACAGACTGTCACTCATCCATGGAGGTACTCACACACCTAGTCAGTCATGCAAAGAATCAATCACACCTCCATTTCCTCAACTATACAGTTATACAAACTTTACTCATTCAAACATATACTAACACATATTTACTCTCTTATACAATCCCTGATACAAGTTCACAATGATCCATACAGCCACTCACACATTCACTGGCTCTTATACACAGTTATTTATATATGTCAACTCTCACATGTACTGTGTTTTACATATGTACTTACTTTGACATGTAGCACTGAGATATCCATTCACTCACCAATACACTCATGCACACAGTCAACCGCCCATACAGCTGTTTCCACATGCACTTTTGAAACCATACATCTAGTGAATCAACTGCTCACACATCTATGCACAGAGTCACACACCTCCCAGCCACCCACACACACACTCAGTATCCCATACAAATACTTGGGCAACCAATCAATAACCCATATAGTTACTCATATAGCTACTTATCAACACATGCAACAGTTTACAGAACAACAGACATAATGATGCACAAATTAAGACTGTTTAGTCACTAACCCATGCACTCAGTGAGACACATTTAATCACTCACTCATACAGTCAGTCATGCACCTACTAAATCCTTCATCCAGACACTTATATATCCACTCATTCTTCAATATGTAAGAGATATTTTAACTTTACAGAAACATACAGTCACTGGGTGTTGTCATCAGTGATGTCATCAGTGATGTCATTTGAGATGTCATCAGTGATGTCACTAACCATGTCATGAATGATGTAATATGTGACATCATCAGCAGTGGATTGCGGGTGCGCGATATAGTTAGCGCTTATAACTATATATGGAATTTCAATGGTTTTATGCGAGTAAAATAAGGTTTTGTAAATGCAAATCCCTAACTATATATGGCCTAAAACCAATGGTTTTTTCATTGAATATATATATATATATGTATATATATTTTTTTTTTATTTAAGGGGAGTGGGGCCATGTGGCCCCCTTCCCAGGCCACTTCTGGCCCCGGGGACTCAATTCCCCGGGGCCTGGCCTCTCTGTTGGGGACTATGGGGGGAGTCCTAATGCCCCTATGGTCCCACCGGCTCCTCGCCTCCTGCAGGAGCCGGCATTGCTTTTGGGCAACGGGAACTGCTAACATGCAGCTTCCCTTGCCCAAGAGCTTTATTAAAGCAAGAGGAGGTTTTCCTTCTCTTGCTTCAACAATGCAAACCAGGGTTTGTTATCACAGGGTGGAAGCCATGCTCCTCGTCCTGTCTTAGCAAACTGCAAATCCCTGGTCGTGGACACCCCGGGGCATTGCAGGAGCTGGCCCCGTAGGGTGGCGGTCCCCAGGGCCATTAACCACTCTGGGGGGGCTGTGCGCCCCCTTCCCTCAATGCCCCGGGCTGGTGGTGGTCGTGGGGGCTTCAGGAGGGTCATGTGCCCTCCTGCTCCTAATTTACTTACCCTGAGGAGGTGGCCGTATAATTATACAATTGCCCCTGGGACCTGGCCCCCCTGGGTTCTCATTTAAATGAAGTTGGGGAGCCCCTGCTACATTTTTAAACATGGTATTGTCCAGATTTGTACACCCAGTGCGCATTCGGACATTTAAAAAAATTTAATTGGTGGTCCTTGTGGGACCCCCGAGCAGGCCTAGGGGGTTAGGGTGTTTCTACCCTGCCCCCTTTTCTTCATTTTTTACTTTCTTTTTACTGTTTTCTTGTGACTCTGTTCTACTGAGTCAGAAGATAGCTGGCAACACTTCCTGGTTTGGAGTGTTGGCAGCCAATTAGAATGAAGAACGTGGTCGGGAGGGTTCGCAAACCCACTGCGTTCCTAGATATAGATATTGTTATTTTTTGATTTTCTCAGCAACTGCTGAACAGATTTCCACCATTTGAAGCAAGGTCGCTTTCTGAACCAAAAACTACCTTTTTGCCAAAAACTACCTTTTTGCCAATTTTGGTGTAACTTTCTTCATCAGAGGCTGATGGTGAAGGAAAGCAACGTACATTGTCCCACCACAGTTCCTATTATTACCAAATAGCGCGTCCTCTGATGGGCTGCTCGTGATGAGGCTGCGCAATGTTTTGTGGGAATGGTAGTCGGAAGAAATTATTTGCATCCATTTAATCCTTGTTGCTTCTTTATACACTGTTGGTACACAAGCTCATGAATTGAGCCCCAGTCAGCGTGTACCTTCTAAATCCAGCATCACTGCACCATATCAGAGGCTCGTGGAATACTTGCCCCTGTAGCCCCTGGCTTCATGGGGTGGTGCATCTCGGCGGCACAAAGGCCGCCTCTGTATTAATGCTCCCAGCTTGGTGTCGTTGTGCGAGATGCACTCGAGCAGAGATATGAAGAGACCACGCCTCAGCTCCACTAAAAAGGTAAAAAGGCTCCTGCCGGCTGTTCCCTTTCACAGTCCTGCTGCCATATTCGCCTTACGCGTTTCGAATGACTTTCTAGATCAGAGGCTGAAGGAAAGCAACGTGCATTGTCAAACCACAGTTCCTATTATTACCTAATAGCACACCCTCTAATGGGCTGCTCGTGATGAGGTGTGGTGAACACAAACAACACAAACAACTACAACATTGTCCTATCAGGTAGCATTAGTAAAACCATGGCAGAATACCTGGATATCAAGCTTGACATCAAGGTCAATCAAGTCCATTCCACCCTATTTAGAAAGTCCACTGCTGGTAACAGTATCCTACATGCCCTCAGCAGTCATCCTGAGAGTCTCAACTGGAGTGTTCCATATGGAGACCTGCTGAGGGCAAAGAGGAACTGCAACACCGAGGCTGCCTATCAGCTGGAGAATAAAGTGATGCTAGACCGCTTCAGAACCTGAGGGTACCCTAACTGGGTGTTACGCAGAGCCAAAGAAAGAGCAGATGTGGTGTCCAGGTCTCTTACCATCTCTGACAAACCTGTGGAATCCACAGTAGACAGTGAGAATAACACCAGAATCATCATGACATTCAATTCAGTTTCGAGCAACATTCAAAAGATTCTTGCCAAGAATTGGGATATCCTCAGATGTGACAACACCATTGGCGATAGCATTGCCACAAGGCCCAGCATTACATACAGGAAAGGCAGAAACATCAGAGATATATTAGTGCGCAGCGACATCACCTCATATCCCACGAGACATGACTGTGGACTCAGGGGTTTCTTCCCCTGCGGCCATTGTAAGGCTTGTAAAAACAGCACTTTCTGTAGCAAGAGGGGGTTTGCTAAAGAAATGTAGCTCAACCTTTGTCCTTTATGTGATTGAATGCCTGTGCAAACTCTGGTACATTGGCAGTACCACCCTCATGGCCAGGAAATGTGTA
The DNA here is from genome assembly GCF_964263255.1 of Lissotriton vulgaris. Classification (NCBI taxonomy): domain Eukaryota; kingdom Metazoa; phylum Chordata; class Amphibia; order Caudata; family Salamandridae; genus Lissotriton; species Lissotriton vulgaris. The sequence goes on along the minus strand of NC_141693.1, from coordinate 965,872,138 downwards.
CTAGAGCATTGCCAGGCAATCACGCACATTGACGAAAAACATCCGATGGCCCGCCACTTCAGGGACAACCATTACTCCAATCCGGCCCTACTTAGATTTTAGGGGTGGGAATAGAGTGTTGAAATCGAGTCAGAAAGAGTCCAAATTTATTGTGGACTTTCAGACCAAACACCCAGGGGGCCTCATTCAGGATGAGGAATTGGCAATACACCTCAGAGAATAATAGAGATAGAGTACATTTTCCTGAGTTTTCCCAGTTTTACAGGCCTTCCAAGAGTAGCCAATCTCATCCTATGCTTTCCTGTTTCTCTCAATTGTGCATTAGAAAAAGAAATACTGCATTGTTTTTAACTTTCAATTTATTCCATGATACATTTTGTTTCTCTTTCTTTGCTTACAAGAGGAAAGGAAGGGGCCCAGACACCGGCACTCACTCTTCTTGGGCAACCTACCCTTTTTCCCTTTTCATCACTAATCACGTTTGACTGATGGGCTGGGTATGTACGAGTTTCGAGACACTTATTCGGATTTGAGCCGAACAGTCTGCGGATGCACTTCATTATCTATTCATAGTCACTGTAATACATTGGAGACAGTGCGGGCACTTGCCCTCACATCCTGGCAACTAAACTCTAGGTTACCAGCATGGTATTCACTCATCAGCACAACATTGGACCCCTGCGCATGTCATGCCAGACACATGTGTAGTCTCGGCAACGTTAATTTGGCACTTGCCCATATACTATATTCGGCACCACGGATCACATATTTATATTCTTAACTGTGAAGTTCACATGATTTATTTTCCGCAGGCACATGTTCTTAAAGCCGTTATGTATGCAACTCAGCTTACATGATTTTACTTGTGCAAGAATACATTGTGGTTTCTGCATACGAGGGTACTATCCCAATATGTCTGCAGAATTTGCACGTTTTCCCTTGAACGCAATGTTTGTCACTGTGAAACATGTTTTATACTTGAAACTTGTTATTACATATATTTTTATTCCGTGGGTACATGGTCTCAAAACCGTTATGCATATATCATTTTACTCTTGTAAGAACACATTGTGCTTCGTATATACGAGGTTACCATTCCAACATGTCTGCCGCACTTGCACGTTTCTCCTCAAACGTAATACCTGACAATATGTCCCTCTTCAATGTTCACACCCCAATGCTTTATCAGTCATGTTTTGTGTGCACTCATTTCACGGGAATAAGGCTTTGCAGTTAGCCGAAACGTGTAGGGAAATAAACACCCTTTGGACTTTGGATTGTCGTGGAGTCTGTATATACTGAGAGCGCACAATATTGGAACTTTGTAGGATTAATTTACCAGTGCGCTACGCCAGTGTGTGCGCCACTTCCCTTGAGTCCCCAGCAGTCAGAATATATATATTTAGATTTATTGAAAAAAAACAATGGTTAGAGGGGTATTATGGTTAGGCTGACATTTCACTCGTACAAACCCAGAAACATTCAGCAGTTATAGTTATCTAAAATAACTATAATTTGCACCCCGCAATGCACTGATTAAGATCTCACATATTACATCACTCATGACATGGTCAGTGACATCACTGATGACATCATCCAGTGACTGTGAGTTTTTTAAAATGTTTATGAGTGCTAAATATATATATGAAGGTGTGTTGATGAATCAGTGGATGTATGAGTGCCTGTATGGATGATTCAGTGGGTGTGTGATTGACAGTATAAGTGAGTGATCAGTGAATATATGGGTGAGGGACTAGGTTGTGTGAATGTCAGTATTAGTCTGTCAGTTGGTGTCTAAGTGGCTGTATGGGTTGGTGAGTGGGCACATGAAAGGCTGCATGAGTGATTCATTGGTTGTCTGAGTAACTGTATGGGTGTATGAATCCTGTGGGTGGGTGAGGGTGTGTGTGACTACCTTAATGGATGAGTGAGTGGGTGAATCAGTGGCTGTATGGGTTAGCGTGTGCATCTGTGAGGAGCTGTATGGGACTGAGTCTGTGTATGGCTGTGCTGGTGAGTGAATGGATGTGTCAGTAGCATATGGGTGAGTACCTGCATATATGAAAGGCAGTAGAGGTGAGTGTTGGAGTAAATGAGTGTCTGTATGTGTGAGCGAGTGATTTTGAAAGTAGCTGTATGGATGAGTGTGTGCTTGGGTCACTGAGAGTATGGATGAGTGAATATGTGTTGATATCTGTATGAATAAGTGAGTGGGTGTGTGTATAACTGTATAGGTGAGTAAATGGCTGTGAAATGGCCTCTATGGGTGAGTGAGTAGGTATTGTCCTCGTGCAAGAACACTGCCATTATTGAAAACATAGATGTCCTCGCCCCAAAGGATCTGACTCTCGATGAGCGAGTGGACGAAGGATCAAGCAATTTAAACAGTGTTGACGTTCTAGAGGGGGGCCATACGAAAAGTAATGACCATCAGTCAGGGGTATGTAAAATCCTTTTTTGGAATGTCGCAGGTGTAAAGAGGAAAGTGAACAACCTGGCCTGGCAAAACTTTATCTGTAAATTTGATGTTTTATGTCTGCAAGAGACCTGGGTCATTGACTGTGTACATATCAATGGGTTTAGAACATATCATACCCCTGCAGTTCAATCATCAAGTGGTAGGCCAAAAGGTGGGCTATGTGTTGATATCTGGAATTTGCTAGGGACACACACTATTGAACTGGTTAGCTCTGAAACTTATTATCAAATTGTTTTGTTACATATGGGTGTCAACGGTATACACCTGTTACAACGCAACTTTTACAACTACCTACTGTTACAACGCAACTTTTACAATGCATACCATTACAGCGCATTGCGCTGGGGGGTGCTCTAGGATAGGGAATAAGTATAATTTACTATCCAACACCTTCCCTAGTGTCCACGGGGACTGGAGTTAGAATAGTAAATTATACTTACCACTATCCAGCACCTCAAAGCGCTATGCGTTGTAATGGTATGCATTGTAATGGTCGCGTTGTAATAGTAGGTAGTTGTAATGGTATGCGTTGTAACATGGTACATCCGTGTCAACAGTACATTGGCCTTGATCAACTTTTATAATAATGTGGAAAAAGGCCAGTTGGGAGCTATTCTAGAGAAGCTTAGTGTGGATATTGGTAGCCTAACCTCGAAGGGGGGATTTGAGATAATTCCTATCTGGGGTGGGGATTTTAACACTACCATGTGCCCACTCACTGAAATAGGAATGTGTGACCTAACTATAGACAAGGATGACCCGCCGATCCATTTTCAACAGACAGATAAAGGGGAGCTGTTCAATGAAATTATGTTAAAATATGATTTGGGATTTTCAAATTGTTTATGTACACCGAAAGCGGAATTTGAGCACACCTTTATAGGAAGAGATGCTGAGTCAATTATTGATTTTATTATTATGCCAAATCGCTATGCAAGCCATGTAAAAGCATATGACACCCATCAAAATGTCATGAGCGATCATCTGGCCATTAGTGTGAGTGTAGCTACCCAAATCACGTACCGGGGAAAACACAAAATAAAACAGCATGGGTTAAGAACATAGAATTGGGTAGAAAGAACAGGTATACTATCCATTGGCCGAGTAGGGACACCACAGAGTTAAGTAAAGCAATAGTTACCAAAACATTTGACCCAATCCAAATATGTTTACGTGATTTCCTAACCCATGAAGAAGTTTTAAATGCTTTTAGTAGTATTACTGAGGTGGTTAAAACCACTTTGACACTAGAAAGTAAAGGCCTGCGTAATTTTCAGAAGGGCTGGTTCAATAAAGAATGTACCAAAAGCTATTCAAATTTAAAGAATGCCCTACACAGAGTGGTGAGAGACAACTGTGAGATTAGGGCTTGTAGAAAGTTGTATAAAGCAGCTAGGAAAAATAGGATGAAAAAGCTGAAAGACAAGGCCTGGAAGAATCTTAGTGAAGCCGCTGAGCGCAAAGACAGCCGAAATTTTGAGACAGTAGTAAATGCCCCATTCCTCAATAATAATATAGATGCACTATCAATTGAGGTGACCATTTAAGAAAGAATTTGGATAAACTTTTTTACAAACGTCTATTCGAAACAGAGAACCAGCGAAGAAGCACCGCAGAGCCATGACATTGATAGGGCAGACCAGAACTTTATGCCTATTAATTTTCACATCTCACTTCAAGATGTTAATGCTGCAGTCAAGGGAAGCAAGAGGAGAAAGACTGCCGGTCCCGATGGAATACCAATTGACCTCTATAAGTCAAATCTGTATGGGGCCCAATTGTTACTAGGGTTTTTCAAGCGTGTTGTATAAAAGGTTTTATAAGTACATGGTCCAAATCAATTATATTCCCCATTTTAAAAAAGGGTGACCGGGAAAATCCTGCTTGCTACTGACCAATATCTTTGTTGGATTCTTTGATGAAGGTAGCAGGCAGGATTGTTGAGATCGTCTACAGGCATGGACTGAAGAAGAGGGCATTTTAAGTGATGTTCAGTATGGATTTAGAGCTGGGTTCGGTACCAACGTGCAGATTTTGAACCTTAATATTTTAATTAGTAAATACACTAAGGCGAAAACAGGGAAACTCTACCTGGCCTTCGTAGACCTCACAGCTGCTTTTGATTGTGTCATCCATAACAAGCTGTGGGGTGTTCTTAATGATTTAAAGGTTGATCCTGTTTTAATGCAGTTTTTATAGCAGTTATACTCTGGAGCTACAGCAAAAGTTTGTTATGGTGTAGAGGGCGAGTGCACCGCTCCATTTAAAGTAGAATGGGGTGTAAGACAGGGGTGTATTTTGGCACCACTCCTGTTCTCTTTATATACGAATGCCTTGGAACAGGAGTCGGTTTCACATACTAGGGATCCCCCAATGGTAAATACCCACCCAAAAGCCTCCCTCCTCCATGCCGGCAATGCGGTATTAATGGACCTTCACCCAGATTGGTTTACAGAGGGCGCTTACTTTTTATTCTAGTTTTATGGATAGGCTGGGTTTAAAATTGAACGCCAAGAAAAGCTTTGTCATGTCATGCAGGAGAGGGAATAATAAGAATATAACTGATCAGGCGGGGGGTATGGTGGAATCAATACATTTGTTTAGTTATCTGGGTGTCCTTTTCGATAGATCAGGTTCTTGGTCTCCAGCCATGAAGGCTAGGTGCGTACTTTTTATGAAGTCTACTGCAGCCCTAGTAATCTTTTCAAACTAATTGGGGAAAAGGCAGCCTGAAATTTTTGTAAAAATCTATCAAGCGAAATGCGTGAGCATAGCAGTGTATGGGGCTGGCATATTGGGTTTCCAAGATAGCATATTAATCCAACGTATTGAAAATGCTTTCTTAAGGTTCATCCTAGCCGTTCCAACTAGTGCCCCAGTTTTCAATTGTCATTCGGAGCTAGGACTGGTATATATATTCAACTTAATTAAGGCCCAATCCCTATTGCTGTGGCACAGAATCGGGTCTTTAGAGAGTACGGGCCTTAATGGAGAAATAATAAGGCATGCACTGAGACAATGCTCATAAAATTTTATGGCTAAAATATATCAAACATTTTATGCAGGATATTGGTCACCCGTAATACTTTACCTTACCTGACAACATGAGGTTGATTATTCAGAAGGAGTTCAAAAAAGTTTGTATGACCCACCTGGAAGAAATCAGGTTAACCCTCGAGATTAATAAACCAATGGTAGCCAAAGACCAAATAATTATCATCACGTGTGATATCCAGCCATACCTGTTGCATGTCATGGATGGATACGATAGATACCTATTGACCAGATTTAGATTCGGGACCTTCCATTACTTAATTTCCCACCCTGTCATCAATGATTGGTCAAGGGAACTTTGCTGTTGCCCCTGTGACAATATTTCTCCACAGAGTACTATACATGCAATTTTATTCTGGAAGTTCTACAGTAGCAAAAGGTATAGATGGATAATACCCGTATTAAAACAGGGAGGATGGAGGCAATGTTGTCCTGCCTTTACGCACTTACAGATGTTGGAAAACTTTTACTGTATTGGCTCAGTGGTGGGTTTCTTAAAGAGTGTGTTGAGGGCTAGTGAATCTCTAAATAATTGAATCACAAGATATCTAATGAGATGGATCTTTTAAATGTAAAATGGATTGTTTTAGGGCTGTCTTGTGTAATTAGAAGATGTTGACATGTACACTTTAAATTCTTAGATGCTTACTTGTGATAACTGTGTGCTAATGAACTTCTTTAATTTTAACTATGTTGACGTATTTATTTCATATATGTGCGCTTTTATGATTTTAACGTTTAAAATTGAATAAAGCTCCTTTCTGATTCTGATTCTGAGTAGGTATGTGAGTAGCTCACTGGGTGACTGACAGTATGTGAATGGCTGTATTGGTGTATGAGTGGGTATATCAGTGGCTGTATTAGTGAGTGAGTTGGCGTATGAGTAGCTGTATGTGTGTATGAGTGGATGTGTGTTTAGACCTATGAATCAGTGAGTGAGTGTGTAAGTACTGGTGTGGGTTTTGAGGATGGTAGTGCAGAAGTTGGTGTGAGTGTATGAAAAGTTATATTTGGTTTGTGAGTGGGTGCATAAGAGAATATGTGGATGATGTCATCGGTGATGATATCAGGGATGTCATTTGAGCTGTCATCAGTGATGTCATTAGTGATGTCAGTGACCGAGTCATAAGTGATATAATATGTGAGGTCATAAGCAGTGCATTGCAGGGACACAACTGCTGTATTTCATTGGTTTTGTATGAGTAGAACTTGAGCCGAACTATAACATCTAGGTAACATATGTTTTTTTCAGTGAATTTCTACATTTTTAACATTATTTTTACTAACTATACTATCTCTGTAACCTTTGTTTTTTCAGTGAATTTTGAAGGTATTTTTAATTGTATTTCCTAGCTGTAACCTGTAATCTTTGAGAGTGGGTTGCTGTGTAGGTTGATGACTGATTGTGTGAGAGTCTGTGTGTGAGTGTGTAATGTTTGGGTAAATATGTAAGTGCATGAGATGATTATATGATTGCTTAGGTAGTGCCTGTGTGATTCTATGAGTTCAATTGCCAAGGACACACTCCAAATATCGGGTGTTTTTGATAAAGTGTAAAACACATATATAGACATATTTTACATAAAGTTTCAGTGTAGCTATTTAGAAAGATACTCGTTTGACTTTCCCCTTTGTATTCATTTGTCAAAATAACTGCATCAAAAATGCATTTTACTTCTTGACAGCAACTCCGGAGGTCACAATGACATCAGTAGTCATGAATACAAATGACAAAGTGTAAAAGAGATATGTAGACTTCTTTTGCAAAGTTTGAGTCTAGCTGTTCAGTAACATAATGGTTTAACTTTATTTGAACAGCACATTTGTAAAAAAACAGTTTGTAAAAAAACAGTTAAAAAAATAACTTTGAACATTGGAACTCACGAATACAACGTAACTACCAAACACCCATGAAACTACCCATTATTACCCAAACTCATGGGGTGTAAAAAACTGCTGCAAAACTAGTGCAATGCACAGTCTGTGACAATACCCTCTCTGGATAAACATAAATATTCATGTGGGACTACCTCCAAGTTATATAATCTTAAAACCTATCATAGAAAACGTCTCCAACTAGCGAGCTAGCAGAGGGAAACTGGAGGACCATCTACATTACTGGCAGCAGCATCCATAGCCAGCTAAGAAAGTCCCTTCAGAGGTGAAGACTGCTACAACAGGCTCCACAGTTTTTAAGTATGGACTTTACTGTTGTTATAAGTGCTGGTGAGCACTGTGTTACAGCTATTCGCAATGGTGAAAAAAATCATAAATGCTAATTTGTTTCCTCTTTTATATTTTTTGCACATTTCTCAGTGCACATTTGGGGATTACTCCTGTCCCAGTTGCCATTTTTGTTACCATAAAAAAGAACAAAATAATTAAAAAAATCTTTACAGAACCACTAAACAAAAACATTCAAAAACAAAACAGAAAATCATGTCACTGGGAAAAAAGGAATGTCATTGGATAATATACTTTTCAACTAAAAGAATAAGAAGAACAACCCCTTGTATCTATTTTGAACACTCTTTAAGAGGAGTACATAGTGAGCAGATTTGCACAATGCACAATATGTCACAAGACATTGTCAAGGGGTACAAATAAAAAATATTCTTGCTGGACTACGTCCATGCATTACCATCTAAAAACATACCGTAGCAATAGTGTAATAGCAGCAAGAAGGCAACGGCAGGCGGAAAGACCCTCAACTTCAATAGCAGCCACAACAACACCTGGGCAGAGCGTCCCTTCAGAGGTCCGATCTCAACTTCAAGATTTGGTTCTACAGCTTTCTCGAATGGCATTATACTGCATGGATTGTGGAGTTGTAGTAAGTGTTGGAGAGCAGTGTCCATAACAACCCTTCGTAATGCTGCAAGAATCATAAATGTTGATTGTTTTTTATTTTTGGCCCTTCATAATTTTTCCACATTAGCAGGCATTTTATTATCTTACAAAATGGTTATCTAATATATATCTATCATTGTATTATCTTCTAATTTATTGCAACAATGCTTACATATAACTTGCAGTATGAACAAAGCAAAACATTCCTCTACAAATAAATACAGAGCTAACTTTTGAAAGTTATCATTATTTACTTTTTCACTTTATAAGTACAAGTCAACAGTCTGTGTTTGAATCTTCTACTGAGTACGCCGACAACATAAACAAACATACTCTGGTTTTTGAGACCACATGTGCTAAATTTTTTAATCTCTTTTTCAAAACTATCAACTGTAATATCCGTGTCCTGTTCTGCAACTCCTCCTCCTAACAATTCTTATTTTTAAATAGAATCCTACTCAGGACCAAAGAAATGAAACTGCACATCATCAAAAATCTTTTCTACGTCTGCCACAGTACCATGGACAAGTGCTCTATTCATTTCTCTTTAAAATAAAGCAGGAGGAGGAGCTTCGCGCGGATCCAAGATGGACGTGTGAGCACAGGGCTCCCGAGACCCTTTCCGCATCCTGCATTTATCCTGTCACATATCCTGATTCTGACGACGGGTTCTACTGGCTGGCACCCTGCTGACACGATATCTTCTTTTAAAAATCGATTTGGCCGCTGGGAACCGGACTCTCTTCATCTTGAAACTTTGAGGCCTACATCGACGATTCTCCGCGGACTCGAGTCTTCGACGTACCCAGGTGGCAATTGAACAACAACGGTCATTGAGATCCTACTGTCGCCCCTGTGGTACTTTTGGTTTCGTTTTTGGTCATCATCTACTGCGACTTGCTGTCTGTTGAGACTGCTGGCCTGTGCCTTGCTGCTGGCCCCACGCCTATCTCCTGCCTCTCGCCCTAATCCCTGACTTCACAAGTTGGTTCTGCGGAGAGCCATTCTCACCAGCTCTCAAACGGCCCGACTGGGCTCGCTACCCAACATGGCGGGCAGGTCGGAGAGTGAGAAGTGGGCCACCAGGGGCACATTCCGAGGGGGTGTCGCCCAAACCAATACCATTGATCGCTTCGCCCGCCCGAAGGGATCCCCTGGTGGAGTGGGTAAAGTCTTGGATGAGACTGGGGATGGCTCTCCTGCAACGGAAGACTTGACATTGCGGGATGTTATGGGCGCCATTGCCAGTGTGAAGACCTCGATGGGTCAGCAGTATGAGGCCCTGGCTTCGAAGATAGACACTGTGGCTATTGAAGTTAACCTCATCAGGACGGATCTTGCAAAGACCAACGAGCGGGTCAAGTCGCTGGACATTAAGACCACAAGTCTCACGACTGATGTCTCGGACCTACAGGCGGAAGTTCGTAATCTCCGGACATCAAATGACTTGTTTGCCCGTCGGCTGGATGACTTCGAGAGCCGGGCCACGTGAAACAACGTTCGCATTATTGGTGTTCCAGAAAGCTCCTCGGAACTATCTACGGATCTTTTGGTGGAGGCCCTTGTGCTGCATCATCTAGCGCCTAAGGGCCTCAGCAACTTTTTCACCGTGGAGCGCACCCACAGAGTCCCAGGTGGTAGGCCTAAACTGGGTGCCGCACCAAGACCTATTATAGCCAGGATTTTTAACTTTCGGGACAGAGACGCTATCCGGCAAGCATCACGCACCAATGGACCCACAAAATTTGACAATGCACCGATCAGTTTTTATCCAGACTTTACGCAATCGGTGCAAAAACAATGCATGGGCTTCACCAGGGTGAAACGGCGCCTCAGAGACATGGGACTAAGTACGCCATGCTTTTCCCAGCTCAATTGAGGATCGAATACGAGGAGTGTGCACTTTTCTTTGACCGCCCGGAGGTTGTCAGTGACTGGCTTGATACTTTGCCAGCGCACCGTAATCGACAGGAACAATCAAAAGCTGCTGAAGGTGGCCTGGAAGAACGGGTGGAGTGAGTCCCAACCGGTGTGCCAACTATACGGATTTATGGCGGGGGGTTTGATTATTCCTATGTGCATAAATTGTTGATTTCCCGGGGTGGGAGGGCTCGGGATTCTTCCTCCTCTAAGGGGTTCTTTCTCTCTTTTCGTAGATTAGTTTTATGGGGCGAAAGGCACACTGCAAGTTGGGGTGGCTCTAGGGTCTAACGCAGGGGTGCAGGGTGGGGGTGTGTGTTCTAGGGACTTTCCTGGGGGTGGAGGGGGCTTTTTGCTTTTTTGTTTATTCCGAGGCTCTATTTCGCTGCATACTCTGTCCATTGTGCCTGTTTCTTTGTGGGGGGAGAAAAGTTCACGTTTCTGGAATGGGGGGTAGGGGGCTGAGGGTGCTGAGTTGGAATGTTAATGATCTGGGTGATAGGATCAAGCGGGGGATAGTTTTACAATATTTGAAACGTCTTTCACCGGATATAGTGTTGCTCCAGGAGACACATCTGATAGGGAATGCTTGCCATGCATTGAATAGGAGGGGATATCGTCTGGCGGCACATTCAGGATTTACTACTGGGTCGAGGGGGGCGGGCGTCCTGATGAGGAGTTCCCTCCCCTTGGAGATAGATGATACTGTGCTGGATGATAGAGGCCGATATGTGGCCATTACGGGCCGCTGGGAGGGGAAGACGATCTCCGTACTCTCTGTGTATGTCCCACTGGCTTTACAGTCCACCACGTTTTCTGATTTGGGTAGGGTGGTATTGAACTTCCCTCAGGACATGTTGGTTGTTGGTGGGGACTTTAACTCGGTTGTTTGTGGCAGCGAGGATCGTAGCCCCCCCAGGACTCTTTTGAGATCACAGTTATGGTTGAGCAACTTCCTGGATACGCTGGGTTTAATGGATTGCTGGAGGCAACTGCACCCTGGACAGGCACAATATACTTTTTATTCGGGAGCGCATGGGAGTCTCTCGAGGCTTGATTATATCCTAGTGCCAGCGGTGCAGATGGTCTCTGTGAGGGAAAGTCGACATCTAACTCGGGGGATTTCGGATCACTCCCCTCTTTGGCTTACGATTGATGTACAGCTGGGAACTGAGGGCCGGGTTGCTCCAATTAACCCCTGGCATCTACGTAATCCGAAAACTAGGGCTGAGGTGGTCAAATGTATGGATCATTACTTTGTGGAGAACGTGGGGTCTGTGTCTTCCTCCATTTCCTTGTGGGAGGTCTATAAGACGGTTATCCGGGGTCAAGCCCTGTCCCTGATCGCTAGCGCGAGGAAAAGCAGGAATGAGGAAGTGGTGTGTTTGGAGAATGAAATCACAGCTTTGCAAGAAGAGTTGGAATCTGGGGTTACACCTGAGGGTTTGCATGTTTTGGCCCTTAAACAGGCCGATTACAGAGCGGTGGTGACAGAGGCGGCCAGGATGATGAGTCGTGAGCAGCAGGGGCGTTTGTATGATGTTGGTGACAAGGCCAGGAAGTTGATTGCGTGGTTGGGTAAGAGAGAAAGGTTGAATTGTGTGGTGCTTGTTGTGGAAAGAGAGGACGGTGAACGGGTTGTGGACCCAGCTGAGATAGTCACGGTCTTTGCTCAGCACTTTCAGAAGGTCTACGCGCCGGTTTAGGACAGGGCGGAGGAGGATTCACATTTGCTACTTAGGGATATCGCGCTGCCTAGCCTTTCGGAGTCAGACAGGGAGCTTATGGAGGTGGATTTTTCCACTGATGAAATAGCGCTTGCTATCCGCTCCCTTCTTTCGGGGAAGGCCTCCGGCCCGAATGGTATCCCGATAGAAATGTATAAATTGTGTCCAGACAAGATGGCGCCGCACCTTCGCCAAATGTTTCTGGAATCGCGAGATCTCTGTACCCTTCCCCGGGATCAGAGATTGGCGTCCATTGTAGTCATCCACAAAGACGGGAAGCCCGGTGACCAATGTTCATCATACAGGCCGATCTCGCTTTTGAACGTCAAGCCCAAAATTTTGGCAAAACTTTTGGCAAATTGTCTGATTACGGTGATCAGTGATTTAATACACCCTGATCATTCTGGGTTCATTCCTCATCGGAATACTGCTCTCAATCTTCGCCGCCTTCACGGCATACTGGCAAGGGCGGGGTCACTTCGTGAGCCAGCCATCTTGGTTTCTTTGGATGCCTCGATGGCCTTCGACACAATAGAATGGCCGTATTTGTGGGCGGCCCTCGCAAAATTTGGTTTTGGTCCCAATTTTATTGGATGGGTCAGACTTCTTTATGAACAACCACTGGCTCAAGTAGTGGTCAATGCTAGGGCCTCGGAGCCTTTCGTCCTCGGAAGAGGCACACGACAGGGCTGCCCTTTGTCACCGCTCCTCTTCGCGCTCGCTCTTGAACCCCTTGCCGCGTGGCTTCGGTGGGAGCCATCGCTTAAAGGCATCAGTTGGTCCTCGAATTTTGAGGACCGTATATCGTTGTACGCCAATGATATTTTGTTATACCTCACTTCCCCTCATAAGTCATTAGGAGTGTTGTTCGACGTGTTACGCTCCTTCGGGAGGAACTCTGGTTTGACTATCAATTGGGCCAAGTCCTGCATCTACCCGCTCACTGAAGAACTGCCCCTGTTGCCCCAGGTCTGTCCGATACCGGTATCGCGCGACGGCTTTAAATATTTGGGGATTTACATTTCCTTGGACTCAGCCGTACGGTATGAGAGGAATTTTCTTCCGCCACTCCGCCGGCTCCGCTCGGACGTTACGGCGTGGTGTGGTTTGCCGCTGTCCCCGGTAGGGAGAGCGGCCCTGTTTAAGATGATGTCCCTCCCCCGATTTCTGTACGCCTTCCAAAATACGCTTGACTTGGTGCCTGCTAGCTATTTCCGCGAGATCGAGGGCCTCCAGAGGAAGCTTGTGTGGGGCGGGCGACCTCGCATTGCACTGTCGAAATTGACTTTGCCCTGGTACGACGGCGGCATAGCGTTGCCCGATATAAACCGATACTGCTGGGCATCCCAACTGAGTGCAGTCAACCATGCAATGTATGGTCTGGTCCCGAATCCGGCATTCGAGATGGATAACTGGCAGCTACCGGGAGGCGATTACAATAGGGCTCTCCACTCTAGATCAGCTAGGAAAAATCTTACCGGACCCACCGGGGTTGCAGTACGAGTGTTGGGCTCTGCAACTGCTGCCACAGGATGGACAGACAAGCTGACCAGAGCCACCCCGCTTTACGCGGTGGAGAGACTAGGCAGTCTTTGGACGACGAAGGGATTTGACAAATGGGATCTTATTGGCATCAGTAGGGTTGGAGACCTCTGGGTCAAAGATAGATCAAAACCTTCGTGGAACTCCAACGAGAGTATACACTGAGCGATAGGGAGCACTTCCGGTATATGCAGGTTCGTCACGCACTTGAGTCGGTCTTCCCGGCCGGTACCGCTATCCCAGAATCCTCTCCCCTGGAAGACAGAGTGCTTGACGGGTATGTCCCAGATAGTACCATCTCTCTCATCTATAAAAAGCTCATCAATGACCGTTCAGATCTTCTTGTGCAGCTCCGTGGGGCCTGGACCGGTGACGGGCTGGAGTTGAATGACGAAGATTGGCAGGCCGCGATATCATCCCCTAAGGAAGTCGCGATTCCGGCGTGTCTCCGGCTGGTGCAATTGAAGATTTTACACCGCGTGTATGTCACGGGTCCACGCCTGATGAGTATGGGTTACTCTATGGATGGGTTGTGTAGACGCGGCTGCGGTACGCTTGCTACTTTTCTCCATATTTTGTGGGAATGTCCGGACGTTGTGGTGTACTGGAGACGTGTGCATGAGGTTATGGAAGAGGTTACGGGTGTTCCATTATTGCCTGAGGCCAGAAGGTGCCTGTTGAACGTTTGAGAGCCGAATGATTACAGCGTTGCGCAGACTCAATGGGCCACCCTCGGCAACATGGTAGCGAAAAGAGACATAGCCCAGCTGTGGGGGTCTCAAAGGGCACCTCTGGTTTCAACCTGGAAGGAAAACATGGATTGGTGCATGTTTAGAGAAAAAACTGTATACATCGCCTGTGGTAGGCCCAAGAAATGGGGGAGGATATGGGGTCAATGGAACTCGTATCATGGAGAGATTTGCACCCCCCCTTTTATAGAGACCAATGATATTCCTCTGTCCCCATGACCGAGCATTCCACACGTCTATATCCTATTGTATATTACTTTCTTGCCTACTCTCGACCCCTTCCTTCCATCCTTGAGACTCCTTATCCTTTCTCACATCGGCTTAATAGCTGGGTCGCTCCCCCTGCTATCTGAGACAGCCACTTATATTATAGATATCACCTCGGATTTTTGTTGGTATGTTTTTTTTTTAATTTAAAATGCAAAACCTTTCATTTATCCTCTTACCATCAGAAGAACATTGCATGGACATATTATATCGCTGCCGGACCCCTGGGTTGTCGGCTGATGAGCTGTGTACTATTTTCTGATTTTGATATTTATTGCTACTGGCCGGCCCCTGTGGTTGTAGGTCTGTGTTTTTATTACTTTTCTAGTAATAAAGGTTTAAAAAATAAATAAATAAATAAAGCAGGAGTTTTCACATAGTACAGCCTCCTAACTAAGGTTTGCATTGTCGTGTGGTGTACAGCTGACATCTCAAAATGATAAAAGGTTCTTTAATTTAATTTAATTTAAAAAACATTTGTAAAGCGCAGCGTTCACCTTACGGTTTCTTGGCGCTATAGAGATAGGTCCAGCAACTCCGGGCAGGGAAAGCCTGGTGCAAAGAAAGTAGGGACAAGTTACAAGGAAAAGGCCTGTTTAAACAAAAAAGTTTTTAGATCTTTACGAAAGGAGGAATAGTGTGTGGCAGATCTTAGGTGGTCGGGTAGGGAGTTCCAAAAGGTAGGAGCCAGAGTTGAAAAGTTGGCTCCTCCCCACTTTTTACGTTTGTAACGTGGGATTTGCAGGAGGGATTTAGAAGAAGAACGGAGCTCTCTTACAGGAGCATATTCGTTGATCCGAGAGGAAATGAAGGCGGGGCAGTACCCTGGCGAGCCTGAAAAACCATACAGCCGGTTTTAAAAAGGGAGCGTTCCTTAATAGGAAGCCAATGAAGCTCCTTAAGGAGGGGTGTAGAGTGATGAAAACGTGGGAGACCATACACCAAACGGGCCGCTTGGTTCTGAACCATCTGGAGCTTCCGCAGGCTGTCTGCAGGGATGCCGTTGTACAGGGCATTGGCATAATCCAGCCGTGATATCACCAGCGCGGACATGATCAGTTTGAGTGCCTGGGGGGAAAAGAAACGGGAAGCAGTGCGAATGGTTCGGAGAGTGAGGAAACAGGAAGAAACAACAGAACTGATTTGTGAGTGTAAAGTGAGTTGATTGTTTATTTTGACACCCAAGGTTTTAACTGTGGAGGAGGGAGTGGGGGGAGGACCAAGGGAAGAGGGCCAGAAGAGAGAGTTCCAGGGACTGGAGGAACCACCTGTGAGAACCAACTCGGTTTTGTCCGGGTTCAGCTTGAGATGGTTGTGTTTCATCCAGTCCCTGATGAAAATCATAGTGGACTGGAAATTTGAGACAGAGAGGGGAGAGGAAGAAAGGTTAAAGATGAGCTGGAGGTCATCCGCATAATTATATACGGTGACCTCCAGCTGCTGAAGTGCAAAGATTAGAGGAAAGATGTAAAGATTGAACAGTAAGGGAGAAAGAGAGGAACCCTGGGGAACACCACAGGTGACTTGGAGTGGGGTAGTCGTGAAATCCCCCAACCGAACCACCTGGGTGCGGTCCCTCAGGAAGGAGGATAGCCAGACCAGGGCTGAGCCCTCAATTTCCGCCGCCCTGACACGTGAAAGCAAGATGGTGTGGTCCACTGTGTCAAAGGCGACGGAGAGGTCGAGGAGCACCAGAGCCTGATGTTTGTTGTGATCCATGCCCTCCCTGAGGTTGTCCAGGACCGACACCACGACGGATTCGGTAGAGTGCCTGGGGCGGAAGCCGGCCTGACGAGATGCCAGGCCCCCATTAGCTTCTACGTGGGCGCTGAGTACCGAGGTGACAGCAGCAGGGCAGCAGGGAAATGGGGCGGTAGTTGGCTGAGATGGACGGGTCAGCGCCGGACTTCTTTAAAATGGGCACTATTGTGGCTGATTTAAGAGCGGGGATCCCCACTCCCTGAGTAAGGGAACTATTAAGGAAAGTAATAGGGGGCTGAGGACAAATAGAGTAGATCTGTTGTAGGATTCGTGCTGGACAGATGTCTGCCGGAGAGCCCGATTTGACCTTGGGAAGTATCTCCAAGAATACTTCCTCAGTGAGGGGGGGAATTGAGGTAAGATGACACTGAACAGTGAGGGGGGAATGATCCACAAAAATAGAAGAGGGGGGGGGATGTTAGCCTTGATGGTTGCAATCTTGTCCAAAAAGTAGGAGTTTAATTGGTCACACAAGGACTGGGTTGGAGGGATTTGGGATGAGGCCCTATCAGAGTAGGCTAGATCGTTGACTATACCAAAAATCTCCCTGGATTTGTTTTCCGCTGTCAGAATTTTTGTGGAGAAATAGATGGTTTTGGCAGCTAGGATGGCTTTTTTATACTCAGTTAATAATGTTAAGTAATGAGTTTTTAATAAGGGGCACACTTTGTTTGGTATACAAGTTAGTGAGTGTCCCTGTCACTTTGTATGCTTTCTAATCTTGCAAGGATCCAATCCTTGTAAAGTACTTATTTTGTGTTTTAAATATTTCCCTTGGAAAGATATGTGGAAATTTCCTTAATATATAAATAGATTGCCACAATACAGAATACTACTATAGAATACTGCAAACACTACTACAATTCCATTTCTATACCGGCACCTGCCTATGCCTTCCTTGTACCTGTTTGCCAATAACTTGTTCAACATTTGTAGGTATTGTCACACCCTTTCACTACAGGAGTGCCATTTTTCATTTCAGAACATCGTCCTTTGTAATCAATAGCTTGAACTAATCTATTATCCTGGAGATAGCTTTCTTCATTAAAGAAAAACTCTGTACTAGAAGTATGTATGCATTCTCCACTAAAAACTCGTCAACAGTTACTTCTATTCACTAATCTTTTTTTCTGGTTTTGTCTTCACAAGCACAACACCATTTTGTCAAGAGTCTTCATTCTATTTATAATCAAAATAAAATGTTTCGCCTTCAAAGCAAAGGTTGTCAACTACTCTCTCAACTTGTTCTTTCTGTTTTACTGCATGTCTCCTTCTTCAATACTTCTTCATTTTTCTCAGTAGATTTATAACTGCTCTACTACGAAACATCCTGGCTCTGATTTCCTTAAACTGCTTCTGTCTCCTTGTAAAAGTGTGTCCATCTTCGTTACATTCCTTTCTGTTCTTATTATAGAGATTTTGTCCATTGTTAATCTTTCTCATTGTCTGATTATATTATTCAGATTTTATATTCCTTATTTTATAATCTTTGGAAATGTCCACATATATTTTTAAGAAATGAGTTTGTCCTCTTACCAATAGCTCTTTTTTCGGTCATCCCTTTTTCTTAATTTTGCCCCCCTTTTGAGTCTCAGTTCCGCATAGATACTGTAGTTGCTTCTGTTCTTTGTACCTCCAAGCTTTTGTAGGCATACTGTTGATAATTACGCAAATATTGTTCTGTAAAAAAAATAACTATATTTGAATTTTGTTTCTAGCCAATGAACCAACTACTTTACTATTAACTACACATAATACAAAAACAGTTTTTATGTTATGTTGCAGTTTTAAATCTACAAATGAACCTACCTAAATACCTACAAGCACTTACTTCAATATACCAAACCCAAACCAAAACACAAACCTTACTTTTTTAGTTACATTTTAATATTATAGCACCCTCTCCTATGACACAGCTGCACAATATCCCAGTTCTCACTTATGCACGCTATTAGACCACTTCATCTCTGATGTACTCAATTTTAAAGTAAACATCAACCCATCGACCATAGTGTAAACGTCCATACATGTTTCAATACTGTAAATCCAAAAACACAACATAAGACTTATTTCTGTGCCTCTCTACCACTGAGACACTGGTACATTTAGTATTTCAATACTTTTCTACTTAGATGTGTCAGATTTAAATTTTGAGAAGCACTGCATATACAAATCTGCACATTAATCTGTAACACAGCATATAGCTCACTAATTCTACAGAGTGCATGCAAGCAGTGTGTGACACGTTACATATAAAATTCACCAAATGGTTATAAAAGAGTACATATTCCTCACTAAATCTTGTAAATACATGTGTTTCTTGTTGTGTACAACAATACCACCTGAATGATTGGATGAGTGCACAGATGGTGCCTAGGTGATTCCCTCAGAATGTAGGTAGTATCTGTATAATTCCCTGAGTATGTAGGAACTACATCTTTGGTCCCATATCTATATTGTTAGTGTCTATGCATTTGCATGACTATATTGTTACTACCTGGGTGATTGGATATATCCATGAGTATTGGTTGTGTAGTTCTATGAGTACATAATTAGTGCCAGCCTGACTGGAAGAATGCATGTGTAGTGGCTGGATGATTTAATATGTCTAGATGTCACACTTGATTGCATACATGGCTTTCTAAGAGAATACATTGTTCTTTTACTCAGGTTGCACATGCATCAGTACGTTTCTACAACTGAGAATAACAATTCTGGCCGCTTTTTCAAAGCACAAAACCTTTTCTTAATGGCATACCTACATCATTTTGCAAATATTTATTGTGTCTTTAAACATATATTCAGCATTTCCCAAAGAAAAGTTACACACTAAGTGAAGCTAGCACAAGAAATCTCCAGGGGGGAGCATGACGGCCGGAAGCTAACGGCCGTAGGAGTAGTCCCGATGGTGTATGGTGCGCGCGCACTCTGCTGATGTTCTCTACGCGGCGGTGTCGGCGGACCGGCGTCTCTACGTTCAGCTGAGTGTCCCAGTGTTCCGCGTTTCCCCTTCGTCTTCCACCCTCCACCTTTGATTTAGCAAAAACGCTTCTCTTTTCTCGTTAGCAAGGGGCAGAGAGAGACAAGGCAGGAGTGAGAGAAGTAATCCCCGATGATGTGTACAATCACGCCTCCCCCCGTCTTTTCACCCGCACGGTCAACCGGGGAATTGCTGGGCTGCAGGATATTGGATGCAGCGAAGAAGTGGAAGCGGCTTAGCCCCTGCGTGTTTGGCGGGGCGGTGCGAGTTTTCCTGGCCCCTTTCACAACAGCGGGCATAACAGCTACAGTACAGCAACAGCTCCATCTCTCAACGCCAATATTCTAAATATATACAGCTGCAAAGTAGGAGTGGGGGAAGCGGGGAAAGCGAGTGAGAGCGCAAGCGGGAACTGGAAAGATACGAGGTGTCTGGCGCCATATGAACTGCCAAAGGGGTTTTCTGTAAGTGACAGTTGCGGTAGCCTGAGGAACTGCGGAGGGGTCTTTAACAGCCTGTGGTGTATGGAGAATAGGGAGAAGGCTGAGGAGGCAGAATGGGCTGAGTCTGCAAACCGCCTGACAAAGCTTAAGTCTGAAACTAAGAGTGACGCTTCGCTTAAAACAAGGGTGGGGCGCTATACACTTCGGAATAGAGCCCTTGTCAGTTCCTCCGTACAGCTTGAGCCAACAAGAGGAGCACCACAGGTAGTGGCAGTGAAAGCAGGTATAAAACATACAAAGCAGAATAGAAACCCACAAGGAGATATACTAGACTCTTCCGGAGGGGGAAAGCGGAAGAATAAAAGGCAAAGAAAGACCAGCTTGATACCTAACTCTAAAATAACTCCATCGCTAAAATCCTATTATAAAATCTGTGGCACTGCCTCATCTTCCTCTACCTCAACATCCTCTTCATCTAAGCGGGATATGGCTACCAAGGAGGTATCAGTTTCAATTACCCCTCATCCCCCACCACAGCCCCCACCACAGCCCTTGTGGCATCAATGGCTCTGACTTCCCCCGCTGTTTCACATTCGCAAGAGGCCACAGACTGAAGGGGCAGAGAAAAGGGGGCAGCAGGCTCGCCTCTATCTAACCCTGCAGCCACTACACCTGGTACTACGGGCGCTACTGGCATAATTGTCACTGCCCTGGAACACCTGCTGGCGATTCTTTCGCCTAACCCACAGGAGGAGTACGTAGAAGTTTACCCATCAATTGAGCTCTCTAATAGCTTTTCAGCCCTGGATATAAGAGATCTGGATATAGAAAATCCACCTGGTACACTTGGCAAACCCGGCATAATAATAAAGGAGGGGGCTAGGCCAAAGGTAACCAGAAACCAAGGGAAAGTACAACATATGGAAAGCCCTGCAATTCAAAACTCCGGAGAACGTCCTGAGCCCCTCTATGCTTTTGATCACTCGAAGGATCTCGCGTTCCATGACAAGCTCGAAAATCCTGCGGCTTCCTCCTCACCTCAGTCTCCAATTCACACATCTACTCCTGGTTCACTGGCTGATATCTTGCTGAGCATACAAGAGGATATAGGAAAGAGATATGATGACATCGGTAAGAGATTTTCCACTTCGGAAGCCAATCAGGAGGCGATTTGAGCTTCCTGCGACCTTTTGTCACAAAAGGTAGAGGTGGTTTCAAAGAGAACGGATGCGCTTGAAGCCGAAGTGCCTAAAATCAAGAGTATAAACTCCTCCTCTATTTCGATTAAAAAAATGACTCAGCAAAATCAAGAACTATACGACAAAATAGAGAGATTGGGGAATCATTCCAGAAAAAATAACCTAAATATACTCAATGTTCCGGAGAATATCGAGGGGAGCGATGTAACAAGCTTTGTGGTTTCCTTCTTGAGGTCATTAATTTCACGAGAGGAAGAAGAGTTGGATTTAAAAATCGACATACAAAGGGTTCACCGCGATCCCTACAGGGAGGGAGCGTCCGAGGAAAATACTAGTAAACTTTCTAAAGTATTCCCTTAAAGAGAAAATCCTGTCTCTTGCATTAAAGTCCGGCCAATTGAAAAGCAACTTGACTCCCACCTCATTTACATTTTCTATTCGGTCAGACGTATCCCATCGGACCGCTACAAGACAGTGGGAACTGGGCAAAAGGTTGGCCATACTGAACCAGCTGGGGGCCAAAACCCAACTCAGATTCCCTGTCTCCCTTCGTATTATGTGGGATAATCACATGTACAATATGCGCCACATAGAGGAGGTGGATCTCCTAATAGACAAGATCAAAAGGAGGGGGGGAGCAAAAGGAGTAGACGACCAGGAAAGAGTAGAGGGATAGAGGGGTCACAGAGGGTGGGAAGGGGGGTAAAGGAATGTGTCCTTAAACCTAGTTTGCTAAAAAAAAAGCACGTTAGTCTGGATCATCAATTTAAGCTGGGAAATGGATTACTATCGACAAAATGGCTGAAGAAAGGCTAAAGTTTCTATCGTGGAACGTTAATGGTCTGAGGTGTAGTAGAAGACAGCACCCGATTCTGAAATATCTTGAGCAGTCAACTGCCCAGGTATTTCTTATTCAGGAAACCCATTTAAGCTACCTTGAAACTAAAGAAGTCTTCAGTAGATATAAATGGATAGAGCATTCCATATGCTCCTTTAATTCGACACATAACAAAGGGGTGGCGGTCCTAATGAGGAAAGGTGCCATCAACACGATCAAAAATGTATCAACGGATGGCTCTGGAAGGTGGATCCTGGTGCAGGCAAACCTGGGGGGAGTGACATCACTATAGTATCCTATTACGGTCCAAACACAGATGATCCTGGTAGTCTCATCAAAATACATGCCAAACTAACAGAAGCTACAACTCCAATAATAATAGGAGGTGACTTCAATGTTCTCCTAAACCCCGCCCGAGGTAGGTCTAACTATAGTAAATATGTAGTAGCACCGCGCTCTAGGAGAACAATGATCAATATGATTCACGACCTCTGCTTGGTGGACATGTGGGAAGCTAAGGGAGGAACAGGACCAAGGTTCACTTATTTCAGCAGAAAACACAGCCATTCCTCTCAATTAGATCATATTTTAACAGACGCAGCAGGAGTAGAAAACATAGAGGATATTCTTGTTCAGCCATCTATCCTCTCTGATCATTCACCTATAACATTTATACTTGTAGCTAGCAAAGTAAAATCCCCCCCCGCTGGACGTTAAATAGAAGTATATTAGCAGACCCAGAGTTGATCATTAACATCAAAGAATCAACAACTATTTTTTTTTTTAGACAACGAAGGGTCAACAACACCCGATATGATATGGGAGGCTTTTAAGGCCTATATTCGAGGGGTACTTCATAGCTTTGCCTCCTTTAAAAATAAGAAGAATCGGTTAGAATTCCATAACATGGAATTAGAGATATCTAGATTGGGGAACGTTAGGCTGCACTGGCAACCTGAGATCCTCCCTGCTACTCTAAAAGATTTGGAACAAATCCGTTCAGAGTATAGAGCTAAGTTGGAGGAAAAAGTAAAAGCTAAATGGAATGCCCACAGAATGGAGCATTATGAATATGGGGAGAGAGCAAGTGCTACTCTAGCCTGGAAGTTAAAATCAGAGAGGGTTAATAATAACATTAATAAACTAATAATAGATGACCTAGGCTCAACATCGAGTAAACATGAAGATATGCAGCAATGCCTGGTTTCTCTGTTTTCAGAGTTATACAAAGAAGAGACAGTCCCTGGCATTGACTGCATCCAAGCGTGGCTTGCTAAAAAAGATCTGCCGAGACTCCATATTGACAGTCAAGAGTCACTTGAAAGACCTATACCAGAGGAAGAGATAAAACTACATCTGGCTAAGATCAAAAACAAAAAGGCAGCGGGACAGATGCACTTCCAGGGGAAGTCTATAAGATCCCTGATGAGGTAATTATATCTAGACTTCTTGAGCTATTTAATTACATCTACATAGAGGGGGGGACAAAAAACCCCCGTCGTGGAAGGAAGCAACAATCGTTCTAATATTAAGGCCCGGTAAGAGCCCACTGAAGGCAGACTCCTATAGACCAATCTCCCTGCTAAACGCAGATTATAAGATCTTCACTAGCATTTTGGCGGGGAGATTGGTCAAGGTGATCCCACAGGTAATTGGGGATGAGCAGAAGGGTTTTACGCCGCGTAGGTTCAAACAAGAATAGACATTACAACTAATAGGCTGCATTGATTTAGCAGTTGCAAGGTCAGAACCGCTTGCAGTGGCAGCATATGATGCTGCCAAGGCGTTCGACCGCTTTAGCTGGATTTTCCTCTGGGAAACTCTTACGGTTATGGGATTTGGTTCACTGTTTATACGATCATTAATAAATTGCTGCGATGGTGCATCAGCTACTATTCTCCTAAATGGAAAATTAACACCTAGGTTCGAAATAAGGAGAGGCACCCGACAGGGGTGCCCCATTTCACCCCTACTATTCAATATTTACATAGAACCATTGGCACAAATGCTCAGGCTAGACCCCCATATAACCCCCTTCCGAGTACAAGATCTTAAAATTAAACTCGCTCTTTACGCGGATGACCTGCTTATCTACTGTAGCAACCCAGCTGAGGTCTTCCCAATGGTCGAGCACTCTTGAAGTGAGTTTGGAATATTCTCCGGCTATGAAGTCAACCCCCTCAAGATCGAGATAATGTGCTGGGGGGTCGAAGGTTGGGAAAGACGAGGGAGACCTGGTTTTAAATACTTGGGAATTATGATAGAGCAAGATCTGCCGAGTATCCCCCTGTCAAACCTAAATAGGGTAACAAAGGAAATTTACCAACTTTTCCTTAGATGGAGAAACCTTCTACTTACAATATACAGCCGAATAAATATAGTTAAGATGGTAATCTTACCCAAGCTAACATACCTCTTCAGCGCCATCCCTCTCGAATTCCCCCCTAAGCTTCTTGGGAAAATCCAGAGTAAGATCAGTAGTTTTATATGGGCCAACAAGTGTTCCAGGCTATCCTGGAAGAAGCTCAAGAGGAGACTACTTCTATATATCTTTTGCTATTGCCTTTCTTTTCAATTCAAAAACATCCGTTGTTTAGTGTCCAGTCCTAGCTATAACAATTGAGGGAGGATTTTGAAGGCTATGACAACACATGAGGGGGGTGAAGATGGCTTTCTGAACAAATTTGGAGCGACAAGGTTTTTTAAGAAAGTCCGCCTAAAGGTGATTCGGGCGGCACTCAATTCATGGCAGAATCTGAAAACCAGGTGGGGTATAAAATACTACTCAGACTTCCCCCCAATCTGGGACTCTCCTGGGCTTCCCGACTGTCTAAAGGATAGTTTGGCGGTGCCGATTAAATCCGCTGGCATTGCCATTTAGTCTGAATTAATTTCTGCAGAAGGGATTCTCCCCTGGGAGGTGTTGAGAGTAAGGATTGGAGACTCATTCTCACGTTTTAAATTTTTACAACTACGCTCATGGTATATTGCAGAAAAGAATAATATTGGCGGAAACTGGGAAATAGAGTCTAAACTCCAAAACCCCACCCACTTGAAAAAGGAAGTCGGGATAAGGTACAGGAGTTTACTAGATAGAGAAGACATCAAACTCCCCCCACCTTATCAGATTTGGAGAACATAAATTTTAGAAAATGGAGCTGTAGAGTATTATCTCCCGTCTACTATAAACCTCTACAAGTATGTAAAATCAGCTTCTCTGAAGAAAAACCACTTCTTTACTATTAATAGAATATATTATTCCTCCTATAGAATTGCTAAGTTTGTCAGTAACCCACCCCTAGGTGCCCTAAATGTGGTATGATTAAGGCAGATGATTTGCATATGTGTTATGAATGTTCTCAATTAAAAAGATACTGGCAGAATGTGGAATTGGCATTAACAGGTATATTTGATTGCACGGTTAACTTAGATCCAGCATTGGTTATTTTTGGTTTAAACTCCTCATTGGAAAAATGCCTATCTAGAGCACAGACTGGCCTCTTTTCAAATCTGATTCTGTTGGCCCGAAGGGAATTATGCATCCTATGGAAAGATCCAGCTGCTCCTGAATACGAGAAATGGCTCCAGGCTGCATTTGCAATGGCAAGGCTTGACTGTACAGTTGGCAACATCTGGGCGACCTTGGTGTGCTGGGGGAAGGCACTAAGGTTGATATAAGATTGTCCAAGGATTACACCAAGCCTCGTACAAAGAAGCAGGCCTGGCGGCCCGTAGCGAATGCAGGAACATGGACCAGGGTGCGCAGGATCAAAGCGGTCTAACATGTTACGATTGCAGATGCTTACGGTGGTATGAGGACAATAAAAAAATATTAAAAAAAAATAAAAAAACAAGAACAAGAAATCTCAAGAGACCTTCTGCACTATTAACGTTCCTAAATTTTAAACATAGAATGTTTAAAGAAATAAACCACCTTCGCCGTATACATGACATTTTCAATAGCCTTAAAGAACATAGATCACTAGGTAAACATATATGTGATTTCATAATAGATATACACCTTCAGGCCATCTTTCCAAAATATATGTTCTCTACATCTTTAAGTAACCAAGAAAAACCATATCTCACCATATACATATATGCAAACTAGTCATAAAAGATAAAAAAAACACATTGACAAACACTCACTTATACATACCCAACAAGTATTACTACTTTATAATTCATACAACAGACGAAACACTCACTAATACATACCAAGTATTACTACTTTATAATTTATACAACAGACGAAGCACATCTTCTTATCTTTTATTTCTGACTACAGTACTCCTGTTTAATAATGTGACTAAAACTACCACAATTCCCAGAACGCATAAATATAGATCTAGCTATTCTGCACATAATGCTTAGACATTTAAAACATTGTCATTTTTAAAGGCATTGCTCATGGTAAGTTTAAACAGTACTAACATCTTAAACACATACCTGCTGCCAGATACATTTCATCTGATATATATAAATCACTGTGACACTCTTTTTAATCAAACTTCCATATGCATCTTCATTTCTAATGTACATTTTTTAAATAATGTAAAAGTTATATACATACCAGTGAATTGAATTTGTAGGTATATTGTTGTTTTTACCTCTTTATGGACAGTTTTGACACTGTCAACTAAAACCTAAGCACAAGAATGGTAAACCACATTCATAGAAAGTAACTATAAAATGGCATTCTATTCAACTTTCCACTCTATTGTCATGAGAAAGGCAGCAAATGAAATCATGTCTTTCATTTTAGTCCACTACATCTATACTTTGGAATGGCTAGCATCTGTTTGCCCTTTCCGTCTGTTTTAAAACAAGATTCCTGTCTCCACATGTTCGCGATGTTTTCGTGATCAGTGTGGAACAATGGCGAAAAAACAGGAGTATAAACTGATATTTTGCTTCAGTTTTTTTTAATTTAAATAATGAACAACAGTTTATTGCATAGCCTTGAGTTGGAAATTAAAGTTTGCCATTACCTAAATTGTGTCATAAATCCTCAATTTTTTAAAATATGTTCTGTCTCTTTAATGCATGAGTATATAAAGCGGTCTGTGACAGAGCATATAACTGTGTGAGTAGGTTTGTAAGTGGGGTGTGAGTCTCTCAGTGACTGTGACAGCCTGAGTGTGTCTGTGAGTGACTGTATGATTCTCTAAGTACAGCTGTGGGAGACGGCATGAGTGTCTAAATGGGTCTTCAGTGGCTCTGTGACAGTTTAAGTTGGTCTGTGAGTGGGTGTGTGAGTCTCTGACTGTGTCTGTTAGTAGGTGCATAAGTCTCTGAATATGTCTGTGACTTGACACACGAGTCTCACAGTGGGTGTGTGTGTGAGTCATTCAGTATCTCAGTGGGTCTGTGAGTGGTTGTATAAGTAGGTGAGTGGATCTGTGAGTGGGTGAGTGACTCTCTGTAAGACTGTGAGTATATGCATGAGTCTCTGAGTGGGTCTGTGTGTGAGTGCATGAGTTTCTGAGTATGTCTCTTTGTGATTCCATGAGTCTATGAGTGGGTGTGTGAGTGAGTGCATAAGTGTATGAGTGGGTCAGTGAGTAAGTGCATAAGTCTGTCAGTGTGTCTGTAAGTGGGTACGTGAGTCTCTGAGTGGGTCTGTGAGTGGGTGTGAGAGTATATATATAAAAGTCTTGAGCGCCAGTGTGACTGTCTGAGTGGGTCTGTGACTGGGTTCGTGAGTCACTGAGGGGGTCTGTGAGTGAGTGCTTGAGTATCTAAATGGGTCTTGAGTGAGAGTGTGGTTGTCTAAATGGGTCTCTGAGTGGGTGCATGAGTCTTTGAGTGTCTCTGCAAATGGGTGCATTAGGCTCTGATAGTGTCTTGGTGTGAGTGTTTGACTGGTTGACTAGGTCTGTCAGTGGGTGCATGAGTCTGTGAATGCCTCTATGAGTGAGTGTTTCATTCTCTGAGTGGGTCTGTGACTGGGTACAGGAGCGTTACAGTAGCTCTGTGAGTGGGGTAAGCATCTGTGAGTTGATATGTCACTGTGTGAGTCTTTGAGTGCAGGCAATAATGTATCAGTGAGTGTTTCAATGTTTTTTCGTTGAGGTTCATGACTCCACTGCAACGTTACATGGGGGGCGTGCTGAGCGCCATGCTGGGGTCATGACTCCATCCACCTGGAAACAAAACTAATCTATGCATTCTAAAATCCATAAGGGAAGTATAAGACACCCTATATTTCATGATAAGATCCTGACATAACTGTGGCTGTGTGTTTATTGTCATTTGATATGGTATCTAGATAGAAATAAAAATATTGTTGGACAAAATATTGTGTCTAGAAACCCAAGAACAAAAATATTTTTTAAGGTAAGTTTCTATAGGTAAGCAAAGCTTTTCTATATATAACTCCACATATATCTACCTTGATTATATATATATATATATCTTCAGGGTATGCAGATGGGGAGTAAAGTATAGTAAATCTATGCTTACCTATTTGCACTTACTTTGTTGAGATTTTGGTCCTTGATATTTTTAGCATGCTATTTGGTGCACACAGTATTTTTGTTTCCGATATTTTGTCAGTGATACATTTTGCATTACGTTGACACTTTAACTAGGACTGATGTAACATGACTCCTGTGCGATCCTGCAAGATCTACACACCTAAGAAGCAATATTACATATTCAAATTATTCCTTGTTGGCACATTCATTCCACATACATTTCTTTGCCCAAATTTTGGGGGATATAGTGCTGAGTAATCCATTGTTTTGCTGCAAATATTTGAATGTTTTGTGGGGATGGTGAGTCACTGACACCCACAGTAAGGGTAAGACTTGCCTCGTATACCATACAATTGACAAAATATTACATTGCTGCTCCTTCACCATCTTTGTTCTTGCTTATTTATGCAAACTACATAATGCCAATTTTCTCAACTTTTCTTGGGGTTGGCTGAATAACTCAGGGAAGTCCTGGAGTATGGTAGCTTTGCTCTGATTATTTGAAGAAAGATATTTATGCCCACCAATTTTAATGTTCACCAACCACGCATTTGTTCCTTTTCAAAAACAACATTCCTTTTAACACCATTATGGATCTGGCACATCATTTAACACTTTTTGGTTCTTTTTTTCCGTGTTGTTTACCTGGTTCTTTTTAAAAGTCTGATATTTATGTAAGGTCAGAGAGAGCAACACCAAAATAGGTGTCCATTCAGAAAACCTATGACAATGTTAGCTACAATGTTAGCTCTTCATATATACCTACAGAGTTATAAGAGTGAATTTCTAATTATCTGACCCACAACAAAAGCCTTCTGTAGGAAATTGGATTACTGGTTGAGAGGGATGAAACTCCACTCAAGCACCAAACACAATATCTGTCAGTGTGAAAAACAAGCAAACATCAAATTAACCTATGCTTAACCCTCTGGTAGCTTGGCACATAGCAGTTAGGCTTAACTTAAAGGCAATGTGGAAAGTATTCGTGCAGTGCTTCAAACAGTAATAAAGTGAAAATGAAACACAAGAAAAATCAAGCACTGAAAAAATGCAATTTCAAAGTTTTTATGTGAAACTGCTGTCTTGGAGGACAAGGCATCAATCCTTATTATCTGGTTGCACTGAACTGAGACAAAGTCACAAGATCAGGCCGACCACGCTGGAGCATGGTTCAGAGACAGGGATCCCATTAGGGCAGCTGAACAAAGTATCTTAAATCCGGGTTGCATAGCATTGCGAGATCCTGCATCGAGGATGCATCGCACAAAGGCATTTCAGAGGAGCTGCGAGGCTGTGATGCAGATCCTGCATTGTCCTCAAGGATGTAATTGAAGAAGGGCCTATGATGCAACATCCTGCATCAAAGATGCATGTTGTACACAGGTGCATCTGATGAAGCAACAGGTTGCAATGCAGAATCCTGTGGCATAGTCAAGGATGGTGTTGAAGAGGGGCTTGCAATGAGAAGGCCTGCATCAAGAGTGAATCACACAGTAGCTGTTCCAAAGAAACTGTGAGCTGAGAGGCAAGGTCTGGCATTAAGGAAACATTGCACTGTGTTGGTTCCAAAGTGAAGCAGCAAGGAGACGTATTGCGCCACATCGGTTCTTTCCACAGTACCACAGCTGGTTGGGGAAAGCACTTTCTGGCCCACTTACAAGGGTCCAGGACTGGGATGACACCACTTGGGTAGGGGTAGGACTCATAGACAGGTGCTGGGTTCAAGGTGGTTGGATCCTTTTCTGACCTTGAGTCACTGAGAAGGAGGTCTGCCAACTAATGCTTGGAGTCATTCTGATGGCCCTGAGTTCAATATGCAGGTCCAGCCCTTACACTCAGGCAGAATAAGAGCAGCAGGGCAGCATGGCAGCAGGGCAACGGGGTATCAGCCCTTGCTGCAAAGCAGCACAGCAGCCCTTCTGTGTCTTCAACAGGTGCAGAGGTCTACTGGAGAGTTGGGCCTGAGAGATAATTATTTATGCCTGATGCCCACTTTGCGGAGAAGCTTCTGTAGGTTTCCATCCCCGGGGGCTCTTTGAATTTTCTATCTCCCTGCCCTGGCCTCAGCTTGTCTGAGGTCACAAAAGGCTAATGTGAAACCCTTTGTGAGTGTGCTCAGGCAAATACTTTGTTATCTGCAAGTGTGGTAGGTGACAACTCCTCCCCCTCATCTAGTCAGAGATGGCCCATCCTGCCAGCATCTATTCCCCCTTTATTTCACTGTCTGAAGTAATACATAAGGACTAACTGCTAGTACACCTACCCATGTGGCCCAAGATACAAGGTGTAGACGCCAAATGATTAGGACAAGAACATGCCAACTTTCTAGAAGTAAGGATTTCCTTTGGTATCTGGCAACTGTGTGGCAGGGGAGAAATATGTCAGGTGGAGGGAGAGTTGCACAGACTATACTTGACTCAAATTACACCACAGTGTATTCTTTTGCATTTTAGAACGAATACAGGACATCTCTTGGGTGTTTTCATCATCTTGCCTTCAGTAATAGAAGAACTTGAGGGCTGCGCTTTATCGTGTATGACAAGTGAAGGTATTGAGGTTACTTTCATAGCTATGGTGTGCGCACCGCGGGCACTAACCGCAGCAGTGGGAACAGTGATGCTAGGCAAGGCCGGGTGTGGTACTCCATCAGCATTACCAGTCATTTAGTTCACTTGAACGGTGGTTGTGCATCTCTCATTTTCTCTTTTACTTATGAATCTTGCATTTTATTTCTTGGCGGTATCACAGGGGTGGCCCATTCAATGTTCGCTCTTACTATTCATACATTTTCTTTTCCTTTCCTGGATAATCAGAGGCCTGTATAGCCATTTTTGTTAAATATGATGTAACATACGTTCACTGTATATATGTTTTTTATAGATCTCCCCTGATGAAGAGTGTCGGACACACCCAAAATCCATTGGGAATGATAATCTTCATGATTGTCAGGAATTTATGCAATGTCATCGAAGCCGCATATAACTTAGGAACTTTGCTTCAGAATAAAAAGAAGCGCTGAGAAAAAGGACGGATGAAGTCATAGTTTCATGTTGATTTGTTGATATATTGAAAAATGTTTTTTGTTAGCACTGAGTCCTTAGCATAAAGCTTATACATTTTATTACGATTGATCTTGAGTCCTAAGTATACTTGGACGAGTATTTTACTAGAGTGCATCACAGCTGTTTTTTTATAAGTAACTTTCTAGAAGCAGCATTTTCAGAATTGTGAGTTCAAATCCAATTTTACCATTAAAGAGGGTTTTAAAGTACAATTCATTAGACACCAAACTCGATGTTCTTACATGCCCCCAATTGAAAGTTAGCACTTATTAAACGTGATAATGTAACACACTATTTCCCTATGGGAGAAGTAGGTTTTGCAGTAGTGAAAAACAAATGTAAGAGTTTTTTACAACACAACATGTAAACTGAAAAGTAGATGTCCAACTTTCTAAATACACTGCACCCTATGGGTTGTTTATATGTATTAAAAAGTAAGGTTTAGGCTGGCAAAAGGTTTATTGTGTCAGGTTGACCTGGCAGTTTAAAACTGCACACATAGGCTGCAATGACTGACCTGAAACATGTTTTAAATGCTACTTAGGTTTGTGGCACAATTAGTCGTGCCAGTTCACTAGTAGCATTTAATTCACAGACAGACACTGAGTCCTTATAGCACCACTTTATTAGGGACTTACATAAATTAAATGTGCCAATTGGGTGTAAGCTAATGTTACCATGTCTAAGGGAGAGAACACAAACACTTCAGATCTGGTTAGCAGTAGTAAAATGCTCAGAGTCTGAAAGCCAGCAAAAATAATGTAATCAAAAACAGAAGGATGGAATACAAAAGTTGAGGGAAGACCATGCCAAAGACGTTAGGTCCAACACCTTTTATTCAACAAAGACATGTGCAAGCATTGAACTGTCACAAAGATTACCCAATAGGTTGTTGTATCTCTCTACTGAGGTCTGACACTTGCTGAATTGGTTCATCCAAGGTAGGTGTAAGCACTTCTCTTACAGTCCAGTTTTAGAGAGATGCAGTAGGCTACTGCATACTTGAACAACAGAACACGTTTTACAGAAACAAAGCCTACATGTGGCATTTTAATCAATAGCATTGTATTTTTAGTCATACACTGAGAAAGAAGGTTATTAGTTTGGGTGACAGGAAGCCCACCACAAGTAATAATGTCACTATTGTTGATTACACCGGAAAAGGTATCATTAATATAAAACTGACCTCAACTCCTGGTAGCTATAGCACAGAAGAGACATGCTTAACTTAAGTAAATGTTCAAAGCAACACAGCCCCCATTCCAATTTATAAAAATAGAGAACATTTGAAAAAGAAAATGGCATGAACACAGCAAAAAGCCAACCAGGGGAGCTGGATCTATGAATTTCTTTTTTTTTAAAAGGAAAATAGAACCAAAAAGAGGAAAGTGCTAACTGCGGGAAACTGGCTGGGCAAGACTGGGTCAGTAGAAAGATTTGAGGTAGACTGCAAATGAGCTCAAATCACATATGATGACCAGGTTGATCTCAGTCAAAGAGTTACCTTGATGCTTAGAAATGTTTAAGGAGGTAGAGTCCTCGGTGCGGCAAGTCTACAGGCTGGATCGAAGATGAGCTCATTAATGATAAGTTGACAAAGGACGCTGATCGCAGGCTGTAGCTGAAGAGGGTTCAATTCATCAGATACCAGTCGGCTTCGGGCCTGCCAAATTGGCTTTGCTGCTGCAGAGAAGAAAGTATCTTGAGCTGCAGTTAAGTCAGGAACTTAGGCAATGCACTTGCAGCGGATTGTCTGTCCAGTTGGTCCTGGTCCTACTACAGTTCTCCGGGCAGAAATTGAGCAAAGAGTCTCTAAAGTCCCACCTTCTAGAGTTAGGCAAGAGTAGTACACTCTGACACCAGCCAGCCAAGGAGCCAGGACCTCCTGAACCGTATTTGGGGGTCAAAACTCACTCAATAAGAATCTATGAACAGGGTTCATGGCAGGTGCAATGGGAAATGGCCAGCAAGGCTCTTCAAAGGAAGTGGGTGTCTTGCAGCTTTTGTTTCTCTGTAGTTTAACAGGAGATCATCCACTTCACTATTGGAGTTTACTCCTTCATTCGGGGTGCATGTGAGAGCAGATCCAGACCTTACAGTTTTTCTCACAGGTCTCATCAGCAGGTGCAGTCCTTCTTATGTCTTCCACAGATCCAAGAGTGTTCCGAAGAGAGTCCCAGCTGTGCCACATTTAAAACTTGTACTAGCCAGTGGTAGGGAGGTGATGCCTGGCTTCTCCCTTACCAATCGTGAATAGGGGTAACCATCCCCACTTTTGCAGCAGTTTCTGTGTACCCTACTGAAAAGAATCCCACAGTGCCCCTCTCTACCTAAAGACAACATGGCCTAACCTTTCTTCCCATGTGTAGAGCTCCGGTGCCCACCCAAGAGGTGTAGCTGGGGAAATGAGCAACCCTTCCTCTATGGTCACTCAAAACAGTTTGTTAGGCAGGTCATCTCCAACTGAGATTAGTGCTTGGCTGACTAGGGGGACAAAGAAGAAGGCTGCCCCCATTGTTAGCTACATATCTGCCTGTGACAAGGTAGGACTCTTCAAAGTGAATTAAGTTCCTGGGCACTGCCCAGACTGTCATTCTGTCAGAAGAACAGAATACCTCCCCACACCCAAGGCCTTTGTCTCAGCTGTGGCAGCAAGTTCACACCTCATCAAAGTGCCTATCCAGCTCCTGGGTGACATTTGGAAACTTATGAAAATGGACTTCTAGATACTTAAGCAGGCAAAGTGTGACATTTTAAAAGTACCTTTTGTAAACGTTTAGGAACAAATCCAACTTGTGGCAGGAAATTAAGCTTGCAATAAAAAATGTAAAAAGAGCAAAAATGAAATATGTAGCTGTTTCCTAATCAGAGATAACTTTATTTGACAGTTTGATATTATATTGCAAAGCTTTCCTATTGAACAACTAAACCTTCTACGGTGAAAAAAGCTTTTTTGGCCTTGCCACTGCAACAATATGTTTTACATTAAATGTTTACATGTCCTAATTTTAAACGCCATGCACAATATCTTATTGGCCACTAGGGCTTAATTAGGAGAGATTTACTAACATTTAAATGGAGGGTTTAGTCCTGTCACAAAGGGTTGTTTTGATAGGTCACATTTGCAGTTTTAAAATGGCCCAATACAGCTACAGTAGTAGGCCAGCGGGCCTGTTTTGCAATTGTCACGTTAGTGTTGGTGCACAGTATGCGGCAGTCTGCTAGTGACTAGGGGAAGTATTTCCAAGTAAAATGTTTCTATATAGAAAATAATGGGGGGGGGAACCTTGGAAAATGGACTGTTAAGCCTAACCCTAGCACATTGAATACCTCTGTATAACCCTCAAAAACTGTGAAAGCAATATTTTTCTCCTGAATTAGGGAAACAGTGTGAATATAGGACTAGTACTTAATTAAATATAGCTCTTAGACATATGTTTGTGTTTGTGAACCACATGGCTCTCTATGGTTCACCATTAAAAACAAAAGCAGGTGGTAATTATAAATGCTGTGGGTGCGCTATTTGCGCACAGTGCATAGGTGAGCTACCCTAGCAACTTATGGTACATTTATCAGAACATAAATCTGCATCCAAAACTAATAAGGAGAATGCCCCTTTGGTGCACATTTTAAAGAAGTGGGACATTGCTATTTGGACTTTAAGTTGTTCATTATTGAAAAGATAACTGGAACTAGAAGGGGTGGAAACCTAGAGTTAAAACGTAAAAACAGGGAACAATGGTATATCTTTATCCTAGATAAAGTAAGGCGTGGATTGCACACCAGAGAAAACGGGAAGAAATTAGTTAAATGAAAGTTAAACGAATGATAACATGATTCTCAGGGACTCTATCCTACACATTCAATTGGTAACATAATAATGTTTATTTAGAATCTGTAATTTATATATATTGTGGTGATGAAGTTATTTTATCAAATTCTACTGTATATAGAAATTGGTGTAGATATAGGACATTATGTGTCGCTTTCTTTCTACATTTTCTTGGTTAGTTAAGAGACATCAGCAGTAACATTAGGCATATGTGATCTGAGAGGATTGTTTTACTCACATACACCATTTGCATGGGTTTTTAACAAATATAATTAGGTTAAAATGCTTACATTAGGACCCCCATTTATATTTGGGCAGGTAGTTTTTTATTATTCTAAGATGCCGACCATTAGTGGATATTGTAGACCCGTGAAATTCGCTTGTCAACGACAGTGCTGAGTGGCTGTCACATGACTGCAATATTCACATTGATGGCAGTAACATGCAAATCAGTACATAGATGTGGTATTTCCTATTTAGGACTGATGCTCCTTTCAGCAGTTCTGCTGACTGCGGGGTGTAAGACATATTGCTGCATCAGTGAAACCAAAAGTAAGTTGGTGGTGGGAGGCTGGCGGTGATGCATAGCTGATTTTCGTTCACTCTTCCCGTCCTAGCAAGTTTTTAATGGGTCAGGTCCCGCTGGGTCGGGTTATACTGTGACCGATTGCCCAGTTGGGAGGTTTCCGGATAGACCAGGATTCATTATTCATGGTTATGTTTTAAAGTTTAAGCTTCCCTAAACTTTACAATGCTGGCTCAATGGCATTGCATTTTTACGAAGTATAAAAACACGGAAGCTCGAATCACTGAATGGGTAATTCTTTAAATGACTGTCCAGATGAATGGCTTCTAATAAACTAGTATTCTATCTCTTATGGTTATGCTTGCCAAAACTGAGGCTTTATGATATTTTTGCATTGATAATATATATTTATAAGACTTCATTATAAGGCTACCCTTTGAATTAAATCAAGATATGGGAGTTTTTTTAGTAAGATATAGATCTTTAAGAATATTAACCATACTATTGCTGACTCCTCGACCTCCATTTCATTTCTGGATATATTTAATTTACTAGATACACCGTTAGATATCTTGGAAGACGGTGTTTATAGACAGGTAGTATGAGCAGAGGGCTATTTAGTCTCTTTGGTTACGTCCCAGCTTAAGAACAGCGGGCCCAATATATAGGTACGGGTAAGTCAAATCCTATTGTATAGTGAGATAACTTATGTGGTGTTAAGATATATCATTTATTTGAAATGTACCTATACTTCGTCAATAATTTTGGAATGTGCAAAAATAAATTCACCTATGAATTTCCTCTTTTCTCAGTATCCTAGCAGATTATCAGTTTAATGATTTTGTACAACTTTCCAAATGGAGTTTGCATGAAAGTTCCACAACTCACTTGTTTAAGTTGTTTAAACTGTACGGCAGAGCTTCATTCCTATTGGTTGTTCAGGATCTAGGGTTAGACCTTGCTTCTTTGTGTTAGATCTGCTAACAAGGATATTGCTCTCGTCTAAAACGTTGTGGGGCATATTACCAAGGCAGGCGAAATTAAATTATTGCCGCTTATGCGGCCGTTTTTGGCCGCAAAGCGGCGATAATTTCATCGCCCTATTAGCAAGCTGTCGCTAACATCAGTTAGCAACATCTTTTAGGTGATAGCAAGCGGTTTGGGGCCCGCTTTGCATGTCAGCGATATTTATCGCTAATGTCATGCAAAGTGGGCATACCCAACTTGTCAGCAACTGAAAGCAGTCGCTAACATCGCTATCACCTATTATCAACATAAGCGTAGCGATTAAAATATTTGTGCTAAGTGGGAATATAGCCAAATCCTAACGCCTGCTCAGACCACTTCTTAGCCTGTATATTCAATGGGAGGTGGATATTCAGGTTAAGTGCCTATTAGCGATAATGCCTGAATATTGCTGAATTTCCAGCAATATTCAGGCATTTCTCCGCTATCGCCAGATATTTTCTCACTTTGGAGATAAACGTTGCTAATAGCACGTTATCTCTGTGATAAAATCTGGCAATGCGCGGCGATAAAAAAAATTTCGCTAAGCTTATTTAGCGATAAATATCGCTAGTTGTTGATAATATGCCCCCATATCTCTTCTACGTCAAATCTTCTTTGCTTTAGTAGTTGCTTTTTTTCGCGGACGGTATTCCTAGTTTTGCTTCCAGTGCTGAGCACTGCCTCATTCCATCTGGTCTCCTGGGAAGCAGTTTCGTCTTGTTGAAATGCTTTCTACTGTCGCACTGAGCAAATGTAGCTGTTTTCCTTTTCTCTTTTTTCTCCATATTTTCCTGCAAGCTTTACATCAAATTTTTTACATTTTCTATTTAAATTGCTACTTTATGACATGGCATCCTGTGACTAAAAAGAGAACAGCATTTTAGCACCCTGCATATTTAATAATGTAAAGTAACGTGTCCAGAATGGTTCCCTCCAGTTTAGTAGGTGCCTACATGTCCACATTGTTTACAGCCATAACAGTTCTTTTCACAAACTATCGATACATTTTTAAATTGGATGAAATGGTAAAGTACTTTGTACGGTGACTTTTACATGTTATATCTCAAATTTAATGTCTGACTTAGGAAGCAGATAGGAAACATAAGTATTCACTTAATCAGTCAATGCCTGTGCATCTGAAAGTGAATAGAAGAGTATACGTTTATTTATTTATGTATGTATTTAGTTAGGTACTTTTAAAGTGCATTTTTCTTCCAGCTCCCAGGCAGAAGGGTGTTGTTGATCATAGAAGCAGTAAATAGGAAGGGATTTGCAAATTGTCTTCGTCTAAACACAAAACAATTCTTGCATTATCCCTAGCATTTTTTTTAATGAGATATTCGTTTACTGAATTTTTATAACTTATGCACGACAATGTATAATAAGCGCAGCAACCTCGAATTTTTCTTCTGGCACAAACCTTATTAAGTTATTGATTATCTCGGTGCCAGATGCCGGTCCCCTACAGCCTCCAGAGCTGGCTGTATGGATATGCTTTGCTGTCTGCATTTCTAACTCAAACAAGAATCCAGCTTTAATTTTCATCTGACTAAAAAGAAATGACGGAGCTCAATTCATTCAAACGGGAGTAGCTCGAGGGGCACGGGTAAAGGGCCTTATAAAGATTGTAGCAGCCAGAGGGGGATATGTACAATGAAGTGGCTGAGCATGTGGTTAGCCTCCTGGGCTTAACGACACGCTCCGCCACTTCGGAAACGCAAGGATGCACCATATTTACAAGAATGTGGTGCAGCCTTGCGTTTTTTTGCCTGGGATGGCGCTAAGTTTAACAACTTTGCTCCAACACAGGCACCCTTGCACCAGAGTGCAAGGGTGTCTCTGTGCAGGAGAGGATTAGTTATGTGTAGGAAGGTGTCCCTTCCTGCAAATAAACGATCCTAAGATACAATTTTGTAACTTTCATGTGTGCTGCTTCATGCAGTACACATGAGAGTTACAAAATGGCATTTTTTAAAAAAAAGGTTTGTTTATGTACAGTAAGAGACACCTTCCTGTACATTAACAAACCATGGCATTTTGCTTTTTACATGTGTGCTGCACAAGGCAGCACACCGGGAAAAAGCAAAAGCAAGGAGAAATAATGCATTTTTCCTCATTTCGCAAACTTAAGACCAGGATTATCCTGGTCTTAATTTTGGTACTGCCTCCTATGTACACCACCCTTGTATATAGGGAGCAGCGCCTAATACAACGGGTGTTGCGGTGGAATGCCAACCGCAACACCCACTGCACGCCTGTTTCACGCTAACCATAGCGTGAAAGGGTGCCTTATGTACAGGGCATCATTAAGCCACGTTAAAGATGCCTTGTACATAAGGCAAGGCCCCTATCGATAGGGGCTTGGACATAGGCTCCTCAGTATTCTATCACAAACTAGACCGCCACATTACAGGTGCATTATAGTCAATGGCACGTGCAATACAGTGAAATGATCGTCCACCATATTGTGCTGAATCTCTGTCCGTCACACTCTAAATAAGATGCAGCGTCTGAAGTTTCAATATTCCAAAAGGGGAGCTGTCTCTGTGCTAAGTAATACCAAACACACACATTGTACAAAATACTGCTTTAGAAGAAAAAAATAATCAATACTAACTAGTGTATGTAGAATCCTTAAAACTCCAAATGATCTTACTTACTATAATGTTGCTTCCTACACTCCAATTTTGCTAGTATTTTATCTACTTTATCAATCTTAATTTAAATAAAGAAAACAGGCGCTTGTTTTTATAAAATAATAGCGGGGTAAGCAAACAGCAGATTGATCCTTCACAACATGACAACGTATACCAGCAGGGTTTGCATGAGTGGGTCTTTTACGCCTTAAATGTTGTCGTTTGTACTATACTTTCGATTCTTGATAAATATACAGGGCCCAGATCCCTGTTCCTTAAAAATACAAGGACACAAATGTAAAGAATTGTAGAGGTCACTAAATGGAATGTGGATAACCCATACACAACCTTCAATAAAAAATAGAGGAAGGTTCACACTTACAGCAATGTTCAACACACATACATCTTCTTCTGAATTTGCCAAGGTATGGTTTGTTAGCTACAAGAGGTTGCCTATTACCTACCATTGATGGAGCAGGGTTTTCACGAAATGAAATCATTATTCATGTTATGTGCAAACTGCATGCGAAAATAGCTAACATAAGAGAAAATGAAACTGTGCAAACGCAAACAAGAGTGCTGGAGTAGAGGAGGAGCTTAGCGCGCATCCAAGATGGTCACATGAGCACAGGGCTCCCCGGGCCCTCGCCACTCTTCGCAACTTATCCTGATAACATCCTGAATTCTTGGGCAGATTATCAAAGATGAACCTCGACTGAGTCCATAACTCTTTTCAGATTTTAATTCGGACTCGGGAAACCGAAATTACAGCAATTTGAACTCTTTTGAGGCCCACCTTGAGGCGAGCCGGGAACTTGGCGACTTGTGAAGCCGGGACGAAGCTGAACAACAACGGCAGTGGGGTCTCCTCAGTACCCCTACTCCAACTTTCGGTTTCGTTTCTGGGTCCTGGCATGGTCTGATTATGAGACGATTTCGCTTGGTCGGGGACCTGTCCAGCCTCTATTCAGTGCGAGTGCTACTTCACCATCACAGCCGCTTGGGTCAAGTCGTGACTTTGTCTTGGCAGCACGAGACATTTTTTGTGAACTTTTGGTGCCTTGCCCGCAGGCGGCCATTTTCACTAGGTATCGCGGGCCCCTCTGGGGCGCATCTTCCAGCATGGCAGCCAGGGGCGACGTCGAGAAATGGAAGACCAAGACGCCCCTTCGTGGGGGACCGGTCCAATCCAACGTTATGGACTGGTACACTCAAGCCAAAGGATCACCTGGAGTCTCCAGTCGTACCCCGGAAGACGCCAAAGAGGACCCATCCGCCCCTACTGATTTGTCCCTGCAGGACATCATGGGCGCCATTACCAACATGAAGGAGACCATCGGCCAGCAATTCGAGGCTCTTGCTCTTAAAATTGACACAGTTGCCATTGATGTCACCCTGATCAGGGACGACCTGTCCAATACCAATGAGAAGGTGAAGTTGTTGGATCTGAAGACTTCTAGCCTCACGGCCGATGTGTCGGAACTTCAGACCGAAAATGGCAATTTGAAATCGGCTAATGACTTGATTTCCCATCGGCTGGAGGATTTTGAGAACAGGGCAAGACGCAACAACATCCGCGTCATAGGTGTTCCGGAAAACCCCGAGACTCACTCGATTGATCTCCTAGTTGAAGATCTTGTCCTGAACCACCTTGCCCCTTCTGGACTGAGCAAAGTTCTTCGCAGTGGAGCGTGCCCATCGTGTTACGGGGCAGTAAGCCTAAGCCGGGCACTCCTCCGAGGCCTATCATCGCAAAACTTTTTCATTTCAGGGATCGTGATGCTATCCTGCAGGCTTCGAGAGTGAGCGGCCCAGTGAAATTTGAAAATTCCATGGTTAATTTTTACCCGGACTTTACTCAGCTCGTTCAGAGACAAAGGATGGGCTTTCAGGGAGTTAAACGATATCTCCGGGACTTAGGCTTGAAGTACGCGGTGCTTTTCCCTACTAGGCTTTGTGTGGAATACGAGGAACGGACATTCTTTTTTGATCGGCCGGAAAATGTGAGTGACTGGCTGGATTCCCTGCCTGGCCGAAACGACCGGACGGAGCACCCTGGTGGTGCCGAGGGTGGTGAGCCTACACAGAAGTGACCTTTCAGCCCCTGATCTCCGAATTCTAGACATTGCTCCTCTGGGTTCTATTTCTTCTGTATATTATGTTTTATTGTTGTTCCCTTCCGGGTGGCAGAGGGACGGGCCTCTTTCCTCCTCCAAGGTCTTTTTGTAGAATGGGAATGTTAGGGCGACAGGCACACTGCATGTTGGGGTGGCTTTTTAGTCTACTACAGGGGTGCAGGGAGGGGGGAGTTGTAACGGGCTTTGGTTGGGGGGTGGGATGGGGTGTTTGTGAATGTGTTTTTCTTTCTCAAGGTGACATATTGGTTTCTTCTTTGCTTCAAGTGTCCTGCTCTTTGTAGGGTGACTCATGCATCACTTGTGGAGGTGGGGGGGGTAGTGGGTTGGGTGATCGCATAAAACGGAGTGTTGTACTGCAGTGTCTGCGTCGCTTGTCTCCTGATGTGGTACTTTTGCAGGAGACGCATTTGGTGGGAAATATGTGTCATGCTATGAATAGGTGGGGTTATCGCTTGGTCGCACACTCCGGGTTCACCACTGGTTCCAGAGGGGTGGGTATTCTGGTTCGGTCTTCTCTCCCTCTAGAGATTGATAACGTAATCCTCGGCGACAGAGGGCGTTATGCCGTCCTCACTGGTAGGTGGGAGGGTAAGACTCTTTCATTGCTCACTGTATACGTTCCAAGGGGTCTCCAGACCTCTACCTTTTCAGATGTTGGCCGGGTGATGCTGGAGCTCCTTGATAGTAGTCTCCTTATGGGTGGGGATTTTAATTCTGTGCTTTCTGGCAATATGGATCGCCACCCCCCGAGGGGTCTTCCTAATTCCCAGTCATGGCTCAGTGGGTTCTTGAACACCTTTGGTCTGGTGGACTGCTGGAGGTTAATGCATCCGACACAATGTCAGTACACCTTTCACTCTGGGGCTCATGGGAGTCTTTCCAGGCTTGATTACATCCTTATGTCAGCTGCCCAGTCTTCCTCTGTTGGGGAGATCAGACACTTGGCCCGGGGCATTTCGGATCATTCTCCATTGTGGCTTTGTATGGACACTGGGGTGCACGCTGCGGGGCGGATCGCCCCTATCAACCCTTGGTACCTGCGTAATCCCGAGGCTCGTAACAGTCTGATAAAGACCCTAGACCACT
Source organism: Lissotriton vulgaris (assembly GCF_964263255.1). NCBI lineage: Eukaryota > Metazoa > Chordata > Amphibia > Caudata > Salamandridae > Lissotriton > Lissotriton vulgaris. The sequence goes on along the minus strand of NC_141693.1, from coordinate 965,829,562 downwards.
ATTTTCTGGAAAACGAGGGGTCCGTTTTGTCCTCTGTGTTCCTGTGGGAAGCCTTTAAAACTGTTATTTGTGGACAGGCCCTATCTGTAATAGCTGAGACCAAGAAAGCTAGTAATCATGAGGTCGTGAGTCTGTAGGCGGAAATACTGGAATTGGAGGCTAACCTAGAATCAGGCGTTACCCAGGATAGACTCCACGCCCTTGGTCTGAAGCAGTTTGACTTATAAATCCCTTGTTACGGATGCTGCCAAGACAATGTACAGGGAACAGCAGGGTAGACTGTATGATGTTGGGGATAAGGCGGGTAAATTGATTGCTTGGCTTGACAAGAAGGAAAGAGCGAATCGTGTGGTCCCTGTGATTCAGACTTCAGATGGTGTGAGTGTGACTGACCCTAGTGAGATTGTGGAGTGTTTTGCTGATTATTTTCGTGTGGTGTACTCCCCGGTGTCCGATAGAGATGAGGATGACTCCGACTCATTGCTGCGGGACATTGCGCTGCCCTGCCTTTCTGAGGAGGATCGAGAGTGCATGGAGGCTCCGTTGTCTGTAGATGAGATTGCGCCCGCAATTCGTTCTCTCCGTTCGGGCAAGGCTATGGGCCCGAACGGCTTGCCTATTGAGCTGTACAAATTGCGCCTGGATAAAGTCGCAATGAAGTGACCATGTCCAAGTCAATGTACCCCCTCTAGCCCACTGAGCCTGTCAAATCTATTAAATGTTGGAATATTTAAGTTATTTCTATGTACAGCCATAAAACCTCCAGACCGTGCCTCACGAATGTTTGGTGGGACAGGAAAAGAAGAAGGATAAAAATAGCTTAAGTCAAGGGTTTCTATACCACCATCTCCTCTTCAATTATACCAATCGCAGATATGGTTAACCACCCGTCTATCTCTAAAATTAACAATAATGCAGTCACCAACTAAGTCCTTTGAACTGTGTCCCACCCAGCTTACTCTTCGCACATACAACATTTCACCATGTATTTTAGCTGGTAGGGGCCTATTCTTATTCAACCAGAAGGTAACCTTATTTTTTAGCTCGGGATAAGTTTCTATTTTATCATTACTTATCTCAGGTATCTCAGACAGTACCACAGTATATGGAGCGGAATCTGGCGGCAAGTCCATACGTGGGTAAATACTCTTTTGTTTTGCAACACTTGGGTTTTCCTTAACTATATATATATAGCTTTTTTATCCCGTCCCACATCCCCGGAGTCCTTTACGGCATCTCCCCCCTGTCGTTTCATCCCTCCCCTTCTGGAATTGATCTCCTTATTCCCATGTTTTTCTCATCTTACCTAATTCCTTTAGATAACAAGGAGGGTATGTTAGGTGTTATCAGTGTTGGTAATGAGGTGGTAATACTTATAGAATCCCTTATTGCATTGTGTTCTACTGTGCTCTGATTATTTGTGATATTAGCAAATTTTTTCAGAACATCAGTACTGGCTGTAATGGCATTTTCAAGCATCCCTAGTCTTTCGCTTATCAATTTAATCCTCTCAAATCGAGGTAACATTAGGGGCTTCATTAAATGCTCAACTTTCTCCATCAGGCCATCATAAATTTGGGGTGGAGGCATCAGAGCCTCAGGCAACTGGGCGGACAAAGCCTTTGGGGTAGAGATTAATGTCGCGGAGGGTGTGCTAATTGATAATGGCTGCATCAGCATTGCTGAATTCCCTGTTTTTTTGGACATTTTATTGGACATTTTGATTATTTTTGGGCACCTTCCCTTCTGAGGACCCCCACCTCATTTCCTCTTACCAGTTGTTCCCAATCCTGAAAATTGTTTTGTAGCCTGGGGAATATTCTTGGCTATGGACCTTACGGGAGACCGCGGGGTAGTTTCCTTGGAAGTATTGTCAGAGAGGGAGTCATCTGTCGCAATAACAATACTGGCCTCTATAGTCGGTGATAAAGTGATTAATGCCTGCGGCTGATGATCATTACTGTTTTCCGCATTAATATCGCAATCGTTTATTTCTACTCCCGGTTGTTCTGGTGTAGTAGCTAACATAATTGCACCCAAAGACAATCTTTGGTTGTACAAGGGTTCTAACTATAGGCTTCATTCTGTCAGCGCGATTTCACGCTCCAGAACTGATGTGGCCCTGATTATAAATTGATCCAATGTCCCAGTGACATTCCCGCCTATTGCATCCAATGCTGCCTTCCTCCATTTCCCTACACGTTGCGCCATTAATCTTAGATACTGAAATTGTGTAACCTTGCCCAAACTATAGAGTTCTCAGAAATATCAGGTGTCAAAACTGCAGTGACAAAAATACAATAATCCAAGGAATAAACAGTCTTACGAGTACACCAGAGTTCGAGGGATGGCCCAGCCCAGCCTCCTTCAGTCTCCGACGGGCTCAGACGGGCCCGCCCTTGGCCCGGGTTTCGCCCGGCACGTGCCCGCTTGCGTACCGCGCAGCGGTAGTGACGATGTTCTTTAGTAGACCACAGGCCATGCGGCGCAGGTGTGTCCTCTCCTCTGGCCCCCTGGGACCTGGAGTCCCTTCACTCCGCAGTCCTCCGGCCCGTTACGGGCAAAAAACAAACAGCGCGGCGGCTCCCGCGAAGAGCGAGCGGCAAGCTGTATTTATGCTGCTGCTGTTAGATGTAGGCAATGCGGCGCAGGTGTGTCCTCTCCTCTGGCCCCCTGGTACCTGGAGTCCCTTCACTCAGCAGTCCTCTGGTCCGTTACGGGCAAAAACCAAAGAGCGCACGATTACCCTTCATCAAGGTAAATTTCAAATTAACGTTCTGTACTTTGAGCCAGTTCAAAAAAGTATCTGGATTTCTTCTGGGCCCTGCCATTTTTTTTTAAAACATAATTAATATAGTGGATAGAGGGCAATATAACAATATCCCTTTTTAATTGACTGACTTTACCATAGATGTGACTACACGGCTGTGCCCTTGGGCGTGTCCTTCTAAGGGGTATGACTGAACGCTTCCTAGGGTAAGAGTATCTCTGTATTTTGGCATGATTACATGGTGGCAGTGTGGCATCATTTTTCAGTTAGTCACCTGATATGTCCATCAATCTGTGTTTTACAATGATCGTATCATCACATATGCATCTAATTGCATGACATTGTACAATGTGTTGCTTCGTTTGTCGACTTTTCTGCACCCTGTGCTATGATATAAAAAAATACCTGTGTTTCATGTTTTATGTTCCATGTCTTATGCTTACATCATTAATCTTTGTTTGAGCTCACTTCCTCTTGTATGTCAGACATTAATATATTCTCCAGTGATACACAAGTAAGCCCGCATTTTTATTTGTTTTGTGCTGTACATCCCAGTATGTCTTAGGAGACCTAGAATAGTAGGACTAAGGGAACCGGACACAAGACACACGGAAAGAGGGATCCTAACAGCTAGTTCTGATGAAAGCCCCAGACCCTGAGAAGCCATCTGAAGTAGGCTGAAACATGTCAACAGATAATAAGGTGTGAGGACATCATATCCCCATATAGAAATCCACTTCAACTATTTTGCAACTATATCAATGGCACCAAACATTAATGGGAAACTGAGAAGCCCTCTAAGTATTCTTATTTTAGAATAGTTAGACTCCCATTGATGAAAATATCAGAAGTGTGCCTTAGAATATGGTTGAGCCCATCATGGTTTTTTGGGACCAGGATCACACCTGATGATGAAGCATGACACCAATAAAGTGTGTGAGGGTCACAAAAACATTTATTTAGGGTTCCACCTTAGAGGCTAGTAAGAGACAAATTTGATACTCTTTCAGTAATGAAGGTACAAGATATTTCTTGTTGAGAGTAATCTCCATTACTAACCAGTCCTCAGTAGGTTTCCAAATGTGGGAGGTAAAGAAGTCCCCATGGCTGTTCCTTAATATTGCATTAAAACGCTGCATCAAATGTGAATGTTTTGTGTTTCAAGCAGAATTTATACATTTCGAGGACCTTCTCTATGTGTTGGAAAAAGCTCACAGATGTTGAGCATAAGTAATATTAGCAAACATTGATGAATATTTCATGTTGTCTGGAGATGTACAACTGTGACCATTTGGTATAGTTCTTTCCATGGGATATCATTAATCTTTGATAAAAAAAATCAGACAAGCCTTTCAATAATGAGGGTAATACATATTCAAAGAAGAATAGATCTGTGAATCTTGAGGCGTTTTCCAGTAACTAACCTAAAGAGTTCACTGCAGGTCTCCCTGGAGGGTTGGAAATATGTTTGTGTACTTTGGGGACAAAGTAGATAGTGGGTATGAAAAGGATGTGAATTTTAAGATGTTTATACTCTTTATGGTCGAATAGTCCTCTGTCTCCCTATTCTGTTAACCTGGGAAAATATTCTGCATCAAATGTGTTAGTATGGTCTTCATCTAGTCTTTCATACTGCTCCTATTTGTTCAGCTACCTGGTGGCCTCCTTAAGATATTATGTCCAATGCATAATTACAATTGTGGCACCTTTTCAGAGGCTTTTATAATTATTGTCTGGCTCTCCTGCAAGTCTTTCAGGTCTGCCTATTCTTCGACATTCCTGTTTGTGTGATTGTGCCTACAGTGTTTCTTTATTAAGGTATTCAAATCTTTTTATATCACTTCGTTGTATTCATTGTATTACATCATTGTATTACCAGTTGGAAACTGTGGACTAAAAGAATTTTGTTTCTTTCAGCCACTCTCTCCAGGGTTGTAGGTGTTAATTCTAGCTCTTATGCATGTATCATATTCTGTTGTTTCAGCAGAAACAGTGAGGTTAACATTCTTCCATTTAAGTTTTCAAGGCTTTTAATGTAAACAAATTGGGGATATCATGAATTGTTAAGATTGATATTCCTCACTCTTCCCTCTCAAAGTTTTGTTCCACTTCTCCTCTTTGTGTCATACACATGAAGAATAATTTCATTTCCTCTAAAAATCTCAGATTGGGGGAAGTACCTTCATCTGCTGTGGACCCTGAATCTGAACTCTAGTGTGTCTCTGATGCTGTGACTTTTGCACTAGAGGTTTTTACATGCATTTCCTACTTCTCATGGGTTTAAATTGTTTCAGAATTGTATATACTCTTCCATTCAAATAATATAACCTATTCCAATTAAATCTGCATGATGTTCTGCTTCAGTCTGTAGTTCATGTTTTTCTAGATTGTTTTACATAGCATCCAAAACTTCTTTTAAACCTTCTTTGTCTTTAGATTTTGTCAACCTTCTCTGCTGAAGTAATACAATCAATTCAGTTTTCATTCTTTTCTCTGCATATTTAAGCTGTGTCTACGTCAGCTTCATGGAACATTCTACTTTATAGTTATGTCATTCCCCAGCAGGACAGCATCTATATAAAATAGGCTGGCCATTATTAGAATACCTAAGTTTCTCGGTATTCTCTTATGCTCAGTGTATTTAAGTATGCAGTTCAATTCCCACCATTTTTGGTTTCCATTATGCTTGCTTTTTCCAGTTGCTTCACTATCCTATATAGAGTCCTATTAACACATTTTGGACCACCCATTGACTGTATGGAGCACTCTTCATAATTTAATGTGTCTTGGGCAACTTGTGTACTCTTAGCGATTTTATTTGACATGATAACATCATTCAACTCAATATTACCCTCTATTGGAAACTCTTGTTTTCAAATATTTATAGTGTGCACAATGCTTGCAACTGTAACAAATTGTGCAACATTGACAATTAACAATTTCAATGTTTCTGTACTTAAAAGTGCCACTTCTTTACTTTCTTTAGGCTCATTCTGCCCTCTGAAAGATGTTTATTTAGAACAGAGCCACCAGCAGGAAAGATCTCCCCAGGTGAAAGTTGGCCTATCCAGGATGCCAAGAGCAGCACTCAACAATACTCCAGTTCGGTCCCCCACTTATCGCTCATGTCATCACTAAAGAGGGGCATATATTCACAGCAGTTCTCCCTGTTTAGGGTCACAGGACTGTTACAGTCATGCCGTACTTCTCATTTCTGGGCACCTGACTTTGTGCAGAACAGCCACCGCATGAAATCCTGATCAGCTCCCTTTCAATCCGGCATTCATTAGTGTAACGGGAGAAGCGGCAGCACAATACCTGCTGCATTTGTTTATTGTTTCATTCATACACCAGTACATTTCAACTTGTACAAAAAACAGTGGCTGATATGTTTCGGCACCAAGGTCCCCCCATGGACCATAGAGTCTGCCCGGCAGCCACAGTCACTTTCAGGTGTGTAGTCGCTATACCATTGCAATAAAAAACAACTAGACTGCTATGCCAAGGTAGCCTGCCTGGAACATTGATAGCACCATTTTTCCCAAAACGGAATCACAATGTTTGTATATTTATATATATGGACACTGTCAATTTTAAAAGTCAAAATAATTCAATTACTTTAGCATGATTCGCTATGTGGTGTTATTTTAAGTTCCTACACCCACTATTTACTAGGAAAGTAAGTTGCAAAACTTGTAAGGTGCGCTTGGAAAGGGGAGACCACTCGGTCACCCCGAATGTATGAATGGATGCCCCGATCCCCCGGGAAACCGTTGCGGGCGGGGGGTGTGTCCCGGCCGGTATGCCCATAGCGGCGTGGTCGGAGCACGCCCCTGCTGCCCAAAAAGGGTTGTCCTAAACACCCGCCCGGAAGTCCGTGTGCCTATGGGCGGGATGGGGGCACGGCCCCGCCTTCCTGCTGCTGGATAAAAGGTGCGGGAATCCAGGGAAGCGTCCTCTTGTTCCTCCGCTCTGAAGGCTGCACCACTCGTCGCTCGTGAGCCCTCAAGAAAACAAGCTGCAGTTTTTTGAACGTGTAATCGTTGTTTTTTTCTGTTTCAGTCGTCAAGGCGTAGCTGGAGTCCAAGTCATTTCTGGAGTACAGGCTGAGCTAACGTTGAACGCGGACATGCCTGGTAAGAAGACTGGAAAGAGCTCCGAGATGGAATGTATGCTGCGCACATTGGTGAACCAAGTGTCGGCGATGGACAGAAAGTTCGGTAAAGTAGACCAGCTGGGTCGCGGCTTAGCGGCCCTCAGGAAACAAGTTGAGGCCCAAGCGGGGCCCTCAGGGCGACCTAAGAGGGTCATAGTGCCTGCTTTGCCAAGCATTACCCCAGGGGGGATAAGGGGAAGAAGAAGAAGGGGAAAGCGGGTCCTAGCGAGGCCCCAGTCCCGATGGAGGTCCCACCGGTCCCAGTAGCGCCAGCGTCCAGCCCGGTACCCACACCGGATGGGGGATTGCCAATCCCTGTGGTTATCACACCGCTGGAGGACAACCAAATGCCTCCCGAATTAGCGCTTCAGTTGGCGGCTGTGTTACCCTGGTTGAAGAAGGGAGCGGGGGATCCGCGGCTGTGGAAGACCCGGCCGAAGAAGCTAGACTGATTATTGAGCAGTTAAGGCAGACAAGGGGTGCTGGGGCGGCGAACGTGCCTTCTATTTCTCCACAGGTGGTGAAGGTAGTCGCGGCCGATAACCAGAATAAGTCGACGGACGCGGCTGGAGGTGAGGCAGAAGCCGGTAAGAGATCACTCCCAATGATGGGGGAGGGCGCGGTACCTTCAAGGCGGGAAAGCTTGGCGCAACATATTCCCATGGTTACTAAAGAGATGGTGTGGGCCAACAAGTATATTAACATGTTTTCATTGTTGACTGATCATCGAGAGTTAGAATATGCCAAGACTCAGAAGGATTTATGGCACCCCAGTGTATGGCGGGCAAAAATGGCGGAATTCAGGGTCGAGGAGTCGATGATGAACTGGATCAGGGCCTCTTCTATTTTTGTAGCGATTATCGCTGAACGTACACCGGAACTGTTGAGTGACCTGGCTTGTTACCAGAGCAGGATCAAGAGCTCCCATGAGAAGTATGGAGGTGAAGAATGGAAAGAGTATGACATAGCTTTTAGAAAAGCGAAAGAGTTTAATGAAACACTGACTGACATTGTTTGGATACGGTATCTTGGCATGCGGGTGGTTCAGGGTCGATCACAAATGTCTCCAGGGCCTTTCCACAGAAACAGTCGCAGCCCTTTCGACCAAACTACGGGGGGGAGTCTCAGCCTAGATCGGGCAGGAATGGAAATAAGCGAGGAGTGTGTTGGGGTTTCAATAAGGGGACGTGTAGCAGGCCGCAAGGAACGTGTAGGTTCAGGCACGCGTGCTCCAGTTGTGGTAACACCTCACACCCTGAAACTAGCTGCCGATCCAGAGCCAATGGTACCGGAGGCAAAGGGGGTACCAAGCAGGATTGATACGGTGCCCCGGAAGTCCACACCTTCGCCTGTAGATATCCTGGCTTTAACCCCATGGCTGAACAGATACCCTGATCATGCGTCCGCCGGGATCCTGCGAGATGGCTTCTCACAGGGCTTCAGGATCCCGGCGGGTGATTTTCTCATGTAAGAACCAACTGTCCGTTCAGCACAACCCGGCGGTTGCCGCCAAAAAGATCGCCAAGGAGGTTAGCTTGGGGCGGGTGGCAGGACCTTTTGGTGACCCGCCAACGGCTGATTTTGTATGTTCCCCATTAGGGGTGGTGCCAAAAAAGGACCCGGGGGAGTACAGGCTCATCCATAATTTGTCGGCACTGAAGGGGGCTTCCGTCAATGAGGCGATCGATCCTGAGATTTGCAGTGTAAAGTATGCATCTTTCGATGATGCAGTGGTAATGTTGAATCGCTTAGGCCCCGGTGCATTGTTAGCAAAGTCGGACATTGAATCTGCATTTAGGTTGCTTCCGGTGCATCCACAAGATCAGCGCTTGCTGGGTTTTACGTTTCAGGGGAAATACTACATGGATATGTGCATGCCAATGGGTTGTTCGATTTCGTGTGCCTTTTTTGAAATGTTTAGCTCATTTCTGGAGTGGGTGTTTTCAAAGGCCACAGGGAACCAACATGTGAAGCATTATCTTGATGATTTCCTCTTTCTCGGCCCAGTGGACACCCGGGACTGTGCACGGGCAGTGCAGGACTTCTGCGTGCTCATGCGGGGTTTCGGGGTTCCATTGGCGCCAGGTAAGACAGTGGGGCCGACTACCTCCCTGGAGTTTTTGGGCATAGAACTAGACTCCGTGGAGGGTTTCTTCCGCATGCCGGCGGAGAAGATCGCCAAATTCAGGGCTTCCTTGTTGCAGTGTCTCCGGAACAAGAAAGTGACATTGTACCAATTACAGCAAACAGTGGGTCAGCTTAACTTTGCATTAAGGGTGATACAGATGGCTCGCCCTTTCTCACGATCCATTGCCCAGTCCATGGTAGGCCTCAAGGAAGGGCACGATCGCACGAGACTGTCGGCGGAGGTTCGCCAGGACATGCTCATTTGGCTGGCATTCCTGGCGGACTTCAATGGCCGAGTGGTCTGGAGCAAACCCCCGGCCTCGTCGGCGGAACTAGGCTTATGGACCGACTCGGCGGGCAGCGTGGGGTTTGGTGCGATCCTCGGAAACCATTGGCCGGCCCAAAGATGGCCAGCATGGTGGGAAACAAGTGGTTTGACAAGTAACATTGGCTTTCTAGAGCTCTTCCCCATCTGGGTGGGTCTGTCGGCATGGCTGGAGGAGTTCAGAGACCGCTCGGTGGTATTTTGGTCCGATAACATGACTGTGGTTGAGTGCATTAATCAGCAGACAGCACGCTGCAAATGGATATTGCGATTGTTGAAGGAAATTGTGTTGAAATGCTTGAGATTAAACGTACAATTCAGGGCAAAACATGTGCCGGGTGTACTGAATAATGCAGCTGATGCGCTCTCTTGTTTCAAAATGCAGGCTTTCAGGGATTGTTTACCCTCAGCGGAGCTAGTGGCAGCGCCATTTCCCGAAGCATTATGGCAAATCGACGCCCCGGACTACAAAACCTCATGGCAGCCAGTTTAGCGCCCAGGACAAGGAAAGCTTATGAAGGGGCGTTCCGCTCGTACTGCGCCTTTTTGGGTCTGGCAGGGGAGCGTAGATGGGGTCAGGAGGAGTCCTTTGTACAATTTTTAGTGGCACTTCATGAGGAAGGCCAGTCGGCGGCAACCGCAAGTCGGTATAAGGCCACCATATCATTTATGGCTCAGCTCCATAGGATCAGGGACCCGACAGACTCCTTTCTAGTCAGGAAGCCTCTTCGCAGCTGGCGGCGCTTGGAAGGGTGCAGAAAGGATAACAGGCACCCAATAGTATTTGACAAGTTAACCTCCTTGCTGGCTAAACTAGAGGAGACATGCTCCTCACCTAGCGAGGTGATACTATTCCGGGCAGCGTTCGCATTGGCGTTCTATGGGGCCCTGCGGGTGAGCGAACTAGTGGCTACCAATAAAAGAGATACGGAAGGAGGTCTGCGCAGGGATCACATCCAAGTAAGGGGGGATTCTCTGCTGATCACGATAGCCAGGTCAAAGACGGACCAGGAGGCCCAGGGGAATAGTGTTGGGTTGCAGCGCGCTCCAGGTAGTCCCGGTTGTCCAGTGAGGCATGTTGAGGCCTACCTAAAACAAAGGTTGACAATGTGGGGGGGGCCTTGCTGCGACATACGGACGGCACCCCGTTGACAAGGTTTCAGTTTCAGAGGGTGCTGGCAATCACGATTGCAGCAGCGGGCTTGAACCCGAGTGATTTTGGGACCCATTCATTCAGGATAGGGGCCGCTACAGAAGCTACGGCTCAAGGTCTGCAGGCAGACAATGTTAAGCAGTTAGGCTGCTGGTCTTCGAATTCTTTCAAGAGGTACGTGCGACTGCACATGTTGTAAGTTACTGATGAAGTGCACTCAAGCTTGTTGTCTTTTGTTTGGATTACAGTTTCACGAGCCTGTGACACAGGGCGGAAATTGGGACCGCCCCAGTGAGGTTCCGTGACAATTGTAAGTGGTGTTTTCGACTCGCACGAATATGGTCGAGTCTGGTATCTATGAACCGCAAATGACGAGTTTAGTAAGTGTGCGCAGTTTCGCGGTGCTAACTTAAACCGTTCGTTTGTTATGTGGGTTTTTCATCTGTACCCACGGGTTCCATCTTAGATACGGCATCCATTTTGTCTCTTGCCCTCAAGTAGCCAGCGAACGGACGATGTCCGCTTCGCGACCCTGGGACTCCCAAGATATTTGCGGAAGACACATGTCCTTTGAAAGTGTCTTTATGATGAGGGGGATGCTACTGTAAAGCAGATGGCGCCGCTCGAGGCTCATCTTGCCGCACGGACTTATTGTCTCAGCCGTGCATCTCATTAGGCACGTCCCTTTGATGCCTGTATCTCGTGTTTCCCGATACCTCCCCTTTTACACCCTTTCCGATCTCCCCACTGTCTCCGTCTTCCTCTGCACCTGCCCTTGTTCCTATTTTCGATCTGTTTTACTGCCGATTGGAATGCACTAATGTTGGGAAGATGGGTTTTTACAGTTGGGAACCGCCAAATGTTTCCGCACTTATGTTCCGGACCTCATGTGTATCAAAGTGACCAAAGCGACCCCTCTGGGGGATAATGGTGGGAACCGGGTTGTAAACCTTTGTGTACCATGTTGTCTTATGGGTAAAAACTGTATAAAAGGAGCGGTCCACAGAACCAATTTGAAGCAGTCTCCCCGAACTACACTCGTTGTACTTCCTGTGATATCTGTGTTCCCTGCAGCAAATAAACCTTGAATCTTTGACGCCGAAGGAAGTGTCCCGTGTCTCTGTGATTCGTACGCCAGAGCAGGTTACCCACGAAGGTTTCAGGTGTTGTGCCCTGGCACCGCTGGGTCTTAAAGAACCCAGTCCTTCACCAGTATCAGCTAACCACCACTTCAGGATTAAGGAATGGAAGACGTGTGGTCTGGGTCGTGGGCCACTCATACGTTAGGCGTGCCGGGGACATATTCAAGACAGGTGATGCAATCCACACATCTGAGGAATATGGGTTCAGGGTGTCCTTCCATGGGAAGGGCGGCCTGTGTATTGACCGACTGCAAAGATTTGTGGAAGAATTACTAGGGCGGCACAGGTCACCGCCATCTGTAGTCATAGTGCACATTGGGGGCAATGACTTGATAAGACTGGGCAGACAAGCTTTAGTTGAGCACATACTTTCGGTACTTAGCTGGTTAGCAAAAAGGCTCCCGGGATGTACAATAGCTTGGTCTCACATGATTCCGAGGAAGGTATGGCGGGGTGGTTTGTCCACAACAGCGTTGAACCATTCGGTAAAGAGGGTCAACAATAAAATGGAGAAATTATTTCGCTCTGCGCATCTTCAAAGCATATCTCATGGGTGCATCTGGGGTGATCACTGTTATTCTGATGATGGGGTACACGTGTCCAGGGTGGGGAATGACTTATTGATAGGAGACATGATAGCTTGGCTAGTGGGGTTGAGGAGACATGACCAATAGGAGGTGTGGGGGGGCCAGATAGTCGGTCAACTATCTGGCCTGTGGCGGTGAGGTCATGATCGGTGAGCAGTGATTTCAAGGTCCCTAGGGGGGCGCCACCCATTATGGATGGGAGCGCCCGGGGGGAGGCGCCCATTGGCCCCTCCCACGGGGGGGCGGCACCCATTACAGATGGGTCGCCCAGGAGAAGACGGCCATAGGCCCCTCCCAGGGGGAGAAGGCTATATGTCCCTCCCCAGAATTTCCCGGGGGCCGGATATCCGCTCCGGCGGAAGAGAGTGCGGGGAAAGGGGGGGAATCCACGCTGTCCTTCTTACGGATACCCCGCACGGGAACTCGGATGACCTTAAGATGGCGTTGAGTGAAAGGGGGCCCCCACGACAAGGGAAGTTACAGTTGGCTACGAGGGTAAAGTCCTCTGCGCATGCGCCACTCACACGTGAGGGCGGAAATTTGGCGATAGGGATCTGACACCGGTTAAGACCTTGCCGTTGGCCCCCAACGTTAGGATGTACAAATTCGTATACAATGCATTTGTCATGATGTTAGACTCGGCTAGGAAATCTTTGTATTAGAGATTTGTTAAGGTTAGCCTTAATACCTGTCTTCATCAAATGTAATGGAAGTTGAATTTGTACATGATACATGAAACGTTTTTAATTTAAAGTTTAAAATGTTGTTTCATATTTTAATAAATATGGCCGGGGGGGTCGTGAGGCCCCCCTGCCTTTCAAAAGTTCAAACTGTGTCTGTCTCCTCCCATTGGGATTGGTGGTGGAAGGGGTGGCGGGCATCCCGGCTCATATGACTTTTAAACATGTTTTGTGACTTTCAGGGCTGCACAAACTTTAGGAGTTAACGTTATTCTTTTGTGGCTGTGTGGTTGTATTAGCAGGTCTTTCCTAAATCCCTCATTACATTTCTTAAATCCATGCCATTGGTAATTATTCCCCATTTTCCTACTTCACCCTATACCTAAATCAAATATTTATGTTTGCGTTGAACTTTACCACATTGGTGAAAATCTCTGCACAAAAAAAGCAGGAGAGGCGGAGGTCTCTGTACACAGGTTTGTGGATTGCATTTAGAAGTAGGTAAGTAGTACTACTGCAGTGCTACTTCACATACTACAAAATGTAGTTTGTGAACAGGCCCCATAGTGTTATACTGGTCAAGTTATACCCGAAATATAATTTCTAATTGGCAGAAGAAAGGAACTGAGGTGTTAGTTCCTTTCAATTCCTGGAACGCAAACACATATTAAGACTGCATTTTACTCTGCATGAGTTTGTTTATGTATATGTAAATATGACATAATCCACTGAACTATCCTTAATGGAATTCATTATTTGATTTACCATTCTGGGAATGTAAAATAATGTGCTGTCCTTATGGCAGTTGAACCCCCCCCCATAAAAAATAGACCAATCCTGCAGAGAATAGATTGCTATTAGCAGAGAGAGGGGCTGAGGTGGGATCACCATAATCTCCACAAACAATATTTCTCTATTAAGCAACTGCAGAATGCACCCACTTGGTATTAAATAATAACCAGGCAAATCTCTAGTTCTACCTACCACATGGTTTTGTTTAAGGCTTGGAGGGAAAAGGTAAACCTGAACGAAGGGAGCCTGGCTCACAGGAGAAAAGGCTGAACCATTTGGAGGTTGGATGCCATCTTATGTTATTCCTAGAATGCTAGTCTCCGGAAGTGCCAGGCAGGGGCTGGAGGTATATGGCATCATTGGAATGGGTAAGTGACTCCCAGATTCTAGAAAAGTCCATCTATTTTTTTCAACCACTGCACATAGTAGGAGGTTTGAGAAGATGGGGAACAGAAGAGGAGGAAGGATACAAATGCTTAAGAGTCCCAGTCTGTACTGTGAGGGACACACAACATACATACACTCCTGGAACCTTTCTGGTCTCTGTTGTCAGAGATAGTGAAACAGTAGAGAGTGGTCTTCTTGGTGATGCCAAAGGAAGGACACCAGCTTGGACGTCCTACTGGACACACAGACACCCCCCAAGCAGCTGAAGGCCTGGGTGCCTGGAGAACACAGACAGGGTGAGTTGTATGCCTGAGGATCAAGTAGTAGTGCTCCCAAGATGACTCCAGGACAGGAAACCACCAGGGTTGGACAGGAGGTCATGTCCAGGCCCTTACATCCACTAGTTGCTGAAAAGTAGAAAGCATCAGGATGTAGAAAGGTACACACAAACATCACATTTCTCGTTGAGGGTCAAGAGGCCCCACCAGTTTCCTCTTGGTGACGGGAGCATGCCAAAAAGTACAAAATATCAAAAACTCTGATGAAATTGGCCTAAAAGGGTCATTCCACAAAGGAACAGCAGTTTGTGTGGTATCTGAAGAGTTTGGAGCACACTCCACATAGAGAAATTGTGAGTAAGATCAAATAATATCCTGATAGAGCATGTGTCACATTGAGTCCCACTGCGGGCAAGGAGCATCTCTGTGTGAATTCCTTACATCCCCTTTAAAAGGTGGGAGATTGGGCAATCATATTGCCTCTCTTGTGACAGCTCCCTAACATGTGGAAGCAGTTATGTGGAATTGAGCTCTTCCTAGGCATGAGGAGAGCCATTCTTCTCTTTCTCCCATTCACAGCATTTAAATCTTGAGAGCAACAGAGAGTCTAATTTCCCACCCTACACCAAAAGCTCAGTGCTGGAAGAGGCAGAATACCACATGACCCTGGAGCCTGCAGATAGATCTGCTACGTGTGTGGGCAGTTATGGTGTATTGGTTATTCACAGTTAAAATATAAACAAATGAATATAGAAGAGACAAGAAACTATTTCATGGCCACATTGGTAGCTGAATCAAAAATAAGTCCTGGGGTGAAGAAGTGGCCCAAAGCCACACCAGTGGTGCTGTACAGAAGGGCAGGCACAGCACAGCAAGTATATTTATTGGTTTGTAGGGCTGTCAGGCACAGTGGCAGGCCGCTACAAGAAGCCAACTGGCACAAATGTCTAATCCCCTATCTCTACAAGAAAAAGATTAGTACCCTCAGGAGAGGCCAACTATGTTTTAAGTTTCCAAGACTGGGTTTGTATGCTTTAGGAGAGCTGTTGGACCTATCGTGGTGATTTAGGTCCAACGTTGTTGCTAAACAGGTTGCTGTAAAAAGTAGAAATATGGTCTGTCATTAATATGTTCAGTGCTGTGAAAAGTTCAATATTTAATGGGATTCAATGCCAATAGGTCATCTTTCAAGAGTTAAAGTCAAAACGAAATGTCTTTTGACAAAACCAGTAGACCTAGCATTTTATATTTGCATACCTTACATGATTGTGTTAGGCTTACATGGAGGTATCATGGTTTAAGGGGTTAGGTTCTACTAGCGCACAAAGTGTTCAAGGTGCCATAGACCTACAGGGTTTAATTTCTTTTGCTAGTAAGGTGATAACTGTGACCTTCATTTTGGGTGCATGCAAACTTGTTTTTGAGGCTCTTTTAGGGATGTTTTTTCAGCTGATGTTTCCGAGATATTTGCAATTATGTGTGTAGTATTTAGTTGTGTTTATTAAAGAACTTTGCTTTTTTTTTTAAAGAAAAAGCACTGACTGACATTTGTCATTTGTTGTGTTGCTGGGATCTGAGCTTCTAGCCAACAAAACCAACCTGAGTCAATCTTCACCGCTCTGCCGTGCTCCACTAATAATAATGATCAAAAAGGTTACTTTGTCTCCTATTTAAGGGTCCAAAACAGGGGCTCTAGGGCATGATACAAGAATAAGCCCAGTACAACTGAGGCTCTGTGGCTTCTGATTGCCCTGGTGCAACTTGATCTTGAATGCTAACAGGATGCCACACAGACATTATTACAGTCCATAAATTATGAGGCAATATAAGAAACATGGGCATATAGCCCGAGTCTAATGCAGCTGCATATGCAAGTACCAGAAATGCATCCGTATAGTCCATGTTTTTATTTGAAAATGTTTCTAATTATGAATGAAGGGAAATAACTATAGAAAAAAATAGACACAGGGAAACACAGAAGATGAGTAAACTTAGACACTGGATCTCAGTGACATGGTGAGACACATGCAGAGAAGCACTGGAGAGTCATAGGCACTTGAATACTTTCAAACAGAAAAGGCACAGAGTTTGGAAAAATACATGGGCAAGAGAACCCACAAAGAAACTTGATAATGCAGACACTGGAAATGATAGGGAAATGAATCACAATATCATCAAGGTCCATTAAAGGTTTCCTAGTTCACAGCCATTTGATAAAACAACAAGTCATCTAGTTGCCTTGATGCTCACAAAGGGTTTTTCAAATGTGGCTCATGTAAAGCATGCAAATGCAACAGTAATCAAGAACATTACAAACTACCCACAGGCAAAGTCAGGAAAATATCAAAGCACATTACCTGTGCATCTGATTTTTTTTAGTATATGCTGTGGAGTTTCTGTCATTTGACACACATTGCGAGCACTAAACTACCAGTACACAAAAATACATTAGAGCATGGCAAGCTAGCAAGAATGTGGACCCATTATATCCTGTGGCGCAACATTTTTAACAAATGTGTAACAACAATGGTGACCTACTGTTTCTATGGCATAGATAGAATTCCAAAATCTATTAGAAATAGAGATCATGAGAAACAACTAAAGGTTCTGGAATCCTGACTGATAATTGAGTTCAACACCAGGAGTTCTAATGGCTTGAATAGCGATGAGGAACTTTATGTACACATTGAGCTGTGAAGGTATTTTCCCGTGCTTCATAATTCTTCTTGGGCCACATACTTTCCACTATAGAATTGTGTTTTTAACATTCTTCCTTACACTATGTCGGTGTTCATGTAATCATTTTTATTTCTTTTATATACATTTTATCTTTTGCATTTCTGATAGATAGGACCATTCCATTGAATTATTGAACAGTTTAATTTCTGAACAATTATTGTCACCTGGGGTGGATCCTGACTAAATAGTCATTGCATTACCTATGTTTCTTTGTGCTATATTTGATAATTAAATTCATCTATTTCTCACCTTCGATGCTTTTACCCTCCGCAGTTGACAACTATTTCTGATAACATGATTAGCAAATAGAAACATATATTGGGAACTGGCCCCATCTGTACGTTTGTTTGCTATTCCATAATTTCAGGGTATTTCACAATATAAATAAATACACTTTGAAAAAGATCGTAATGGTAAAAACGCGTCCATGGTCCCTGGTTGGACGTGGACTGTAATCACCTGTGAATAAATTAGTTTAAACTCCTGAGAGTACGGCCGACCTGTTTTGTATGCTTCAAATGAGGTATATGTGGTCTCTCCCTGAACACCAGCACCAGCAGTCAGATTGTACAGCTTTGGGACCACTTTTGTCTGAGGATAAATTGACAGTGGCATCGCTCAGAACCAAAAAACTTACCACAGAGTAAAGGAAGATACCAATCTGTAGCAAGTGCACTATACACTAGGAGACTGAGATAGCCTGAATCGGCATTGACTCTTACATGCCCACTTGAATAATGGTGTGGCAGGTAAAATTTGGGGACAGCCTCACCACAGTGCAATGGTGGGAATGTCGTTGGTATTAAGACTTTTGATTCAATGCGGCCCATGATTGAAGATGTGCCTGGAAGATGTTTCACTATGTGAATGAGTTTATGTACAAACTGCCAGAAGATAATGCTGAGATCTCACCACAACACTCAAAATGCTCCTAATTGTAGTACAGGGGAATAGGAATAGACATAGTCAATGGTGACATCCACTTAGAAAAATACCATAATGGTTGAAAGGCATCAGTGGTCCTGGGTCAGCATGTAGTTATAGTTAGGACCTAGTTTCCATGGAAAAAGCATGTTTCCTTTTGCCAATAACTTTGGTGGCGTATGATGAATGTTTACAAGAGACTCAAAACTTGTTTGCCACTCACTTTCGCTGCGTGCAGTTTTCAGGGTGGTCGGTCAAGTGGGGGCTTAGAATAAGGGTTGTCCCAAAACTTGTTTTACCCATGCAATTTCCCATAGGGATTTTAGAAACGGCCAAGGCCTGAACCGCTGAACAGAAGTACACCACATTTGGCAGAAAGGTCGATATTGGTCAAGAGAAGTGCCTTTTTCTAATTTGGTCCCTGTGGTGGAATGTTATTGTATTTGTACATTAATATATTTATAGAGCGCATCAATCATCCCGAAGGACATCATGGCACTAGGACAACATTTAGAGCAATTCAGTTTGGTTTTATTAAGATCAGTATCTGGGAAACAGCAGATGGTCACCTGTCAGGCACAGATCAAGTGGTAGATTGTTCCAGAAGACCGCAGCTGCTTTGGTGAAGGATCGATCACCCATACTAACCTTTGATGTGCGTCTGACTGACGCAAGGGCCAGATGACATGATCTCAGATTTTTTGGGGGGACATGGAATTGTAGGTTATCTCGCTAGATGTGTGGCCCATTTTTATGCAAGGTTTAGTGCGCAAAGCACAGGAGCTTAGAACTAGCTCTATGGCGTACAGGTAGCCAGTGTAGTTCCCTTAGGCAATAAGATGCTGAGCTGTATTTTTTTTTGTTATAGATTAATTTAGCTGCAACATTTTGGACTACCTGGAGTCTAGCAATGAGATAATCGGCCATGCCAAAGTAAAGGACATTGCCGTAGTGCAGTCTGCTCAAGAGCAGAGCCTAAGTTACTGATTGACTGCCAACACTTCAACCAGGAAGTGTTGGCAGCCATCTTGGGACTCGGTTTCATCAGAGTCCCACAAACAAATCAATAAAAAAAGAAAAGGGGGCAAGGTATCAATACCCTGATGCCCTAGTCTTCTTGGAGCCTATGACAAAAAGTGTTTTCCCTTGTATTTTTTTCCTGGTGGGAGTCATGCTCAATCTGGGGCTTCCACCATTGTTTAAAAAAAATGAAGCGCTGTAATGTTTAGCCCCTTGGTGGGCCATGTCCTGGGGTTTTGAGGAGTTAAAAAAGAAGGGAGTGGACTGGGCCCCCCTCCTTGGGCTTATAATAGCCCAGGGGACAGCCACCTCCCTGGGCACTGCTTTTAATGTATGCAGGGGTGCCTACACCCTTGGGACCGCTACCCTCCCCAGGGCAAATCTCAAATAAATGTGGGAGTGTACAACACCCTACCCTGGGCACTTAAAAATATGTATGCAGCTAGGCCCTCTGTGCCCTCCTGCACCCTTGGGACTATCACCTTCCCATAGTTAAACATAACATGAATTCAGGGGGCCTGCATGCCTCTTGCAGGCCTAGGGATACCATCTTCCTGGCCCAACTTATTGAAAATAAGCTGGGCCACAAGATCCCCGCCATCTCCATGGGGCTGAAATAAATGAATGTAGGCGGTCCTTCACGGACATTAGGAAAAGGCAGGTGAAAGCACTCAGGAAAACTGGGTAATAGAAGGAGAAAGCAGTAAAAAAATGAGGCAAAAGTACTATGAAAAACCAAGGAGGGGCCCAGCAGCCAAACCCCTGATGTGCACGGCCAAAGTATGTGCACAGTGAGGGATTGGCAGCACATGGCGGTTGGCCACAGCCCTGCCCTGCAGCAACCCCTACTGCATTTAAAAAAACATAGAAATTAATTGATAAAAACAAAGATTACAGTGATGTTATAGTTAGATTCTGAATTTACATGCACAAAACCATGCAAATTCCGCTATTCTAGTTAAATTTATTTCAAGTAAATATAACTAGTGCCCTAACTATAACTTGCGCACTTGCAGTGCACAGCTAATTACCCCACATATTATATCATTGATCTTCTCTAGCATCATTGATATTATCACTGCAACATTTACAGTAAAATTATTGATTTATTGATGTGAAAACTCTGCATGGCAGGGGCGCAATTTATAGTTACCTTAGGGCACAAGTTACTTGACATAAGTCTAACTGTAAAAGCTGAATCTCAAAGGTAAGATCCAGCATTTCACATAATGCAACCATTCGTTCAATTTCCAGTTTTGTAATGGTGGCCCTCATTGGACCTCCTCAGTGGATACAGGTAAGATGAATTCTGGAACTTGCAGTAACCAATATTTTGTTGTTAAGTGGAAGTGGGCAATGCTGTTCTCTTGCTGTATATAAAATCTGATCTTTATGCTGCCAGTATTTGAACCATTTTAGTCTCATTTTCAAGGCTGCATGGACACATACCTCTATCAGTCCATGGCAGCAGCCATTGCCCCATAACGTTATGCATGTAGAACTCAGGTGGGCCTCAGCGGCATTGTGTGCTCTCACTGGTGGAAAGTCCTCAGTGGCAAAACCACGCCGCTTAACATCCAAACAACCACATTCTTCACAAAAGGAAAAGGCACACTCCCAATTCTGACAGTCTCAGTAATTTGCTTTCAAAACTGACGGCAATCCTGGCACATTTTGGTTAATTTGAACATTCTCAAAGGTAAAGTCTGGCATTTCACATAATGGCAACCCTTCGGTCAATTGCCTGTTTTATAATGTTGGCCCCTATTGGACCTCCTCAGTGGATGCAGGTATGATGCATTCTTGGAAATTGCGATTAACAACATTTTGTTCATAATCCACCGGTGGGCAATCCTGTTCTCTTGCCACATATTACATTTGATCTTTATGCTGCCAGCAATTGTTCTATTGCAGTCCCATTTTCAAGGCTGCATGGACCCATACCTCGGTCAGTCTGTGGCAGCAGTCATTGCCCCATAACTTTGTGCACATGGAACCCAGGTAGTCCTCAGCGGCAGTGTGGTGCTCTCACTGATGGTGTATCCTCAGCAGCAGGACTACGCTGCTTAACATCTAAACAACCACATTCTTCACAACAGGAGAAGGCACATTCCTAAATCTGGCACCATAAGCAATGCATTTTCAAAACTGACTGCAATCCTGACACGTTTTGTTCAATGTGACCTTTCTCAAAGGTGAAGTCTAGATGTCATTTGAGATTTCATCAGTGATGTCATCAGTGCAGTCACTGACCATGTCATGAGTGGTACAATATGTGAGGTCATAAGCAGTGGATTGCAGGGGGCGTAAGTTATAGTTATCTCAGGTAATTATAACTGGTACATTTCTATGGTTTTTAACAAGTGAAATCAGAGTCTAATTATAATATTGTAACCTTTGATTTTGCCGTGAATTTCTAGTGCTTTTTTATTTCATTTCTCAACTATAATGTCATTGTAACCTTTGTTTTTTCAATGAAATGTAATGTTTTTAAAAATGTTATTTCCTACATGTAACCCTTGCGAGTGGATGTGTGAGTCCCTGTATTGATCTATAAGTGGGGGTGTGTGTGGCTGTAAAACACACTTGCTTTGCCTTTGTCAAGCCCAAGAGGTTGCCTTCATTTGTCCTTTACAGAAGTGGAGCTTTAATTGGGGCACCTGATATGTTTACAGATGTGTTTCCTGTTGAAATTTATTTTCTGTAAAATATTAAGTAGGTCTTTGTGCAGCGCTCCCCCTACATCAATTCTCCTGTCCAGCATGCCCGCAGTCCGCTACCTTTGTTGCTGCTGCCCTCACAACATCCCCCCTCCTCTTATTTCTTCTTCTGTTTTCCATTTTCTGTTCATTTTCACACCTCTGTTATGCCTTTTTCTGCTAATTTTTCCGCCCTCTGATTTGCCTTTCGTGCTTATTTTCGTTCCCCTGTTTTGTGCTTCCTCTGCTTATTTTCCTGCCTTCATTTTGACTTTTCTGGTAGTTTTTCTGCCCTCAATTTTGTATTCACTGCTCATTTTTCTGCCCTCTGTTTTACCCTCTTCTGCTCTGTTTTGATTTTTCATCTTGTTTTTCTGACTTCTGTGTTGCCTTTTCTACTCATTTTTCCACTCTCTGTTTTGATTTTCCGCTAATGTTTCTGCCCTCTATTTTGCCTTTTTCTGCTCCCAGATTTACCTTTTCTGCTTGTTTTTCTGCCCTGTCTGCTCATTTTGCAATACTTTATTTTGCCGTTTTCTGCTCTGTTTTCCCTTTTCTGCTAGTTTTTTCTGCACTCTGTTTAGCCTTTTCTGGTTGTCTTTCTCCCTCTGTTTTGCTCTCTTCTGCTCTGTTTTGACTTTACTGCATGTTTTTGTGTCCTCGCTTTTTCTGCCCTCTGTTCTGCCTTTCCTGCTTGTTTTTCTGACCTCTATTTTGCCTTTTTCTGCTTGTCTTTCTGACCTCAATTTAGCCTTTCCTGGTCTTTTCTTTGCCCTCTGTTTTAGCTTTTCTGCCTGCTCTTCTGCCCTCCATTTTGCTGTATCTTCTCTCTGTTTTTCCTTCATCTGCTCCGTTTTGCTTTTCTGCTCTCCATTTTCTTTTTTTTTGGAAAAAGTGGAGGGCCTGGGCTGGTTTCGACCGTGGGGACCCCATCACCAGGGCCTGGCCAAAATTCAAAGGAGGGATGGTACGATGGTCCCTCCTCTTGGGCTGATTTTGAACCCGGGATGGAAATTATTGGAAGGGGAGGGGGACCAAGTAGACTGTGATCAGCAGTGTTCTGAATCTTCACCCTGGCATTTGTGGGGAGAAAAGGATGAAAAGGTTATCATGATAACCTTCTGGCTTCTTGTTTTCCTGTGCTCCGTGCAGCACGTGTTCCTGCAGGGTGAGTAACTTTGAGACTCTTGCTGTCTCGCCACTTGTGCTATTCGCTTGAATCCAGTCTCACTCTTACTTATGTTTCAGTAACGATACACTAAACCTGACTCCCCTCCTGTTTATTTTAAGCTCAAGTAGCCCACTTTCCAGCTTATCGTTAATGCATTATTTATTTCAGAATAGGTGCCTTCAATGTACTTTGAATATGATGTGCTATGTGCTAATTAGTACTGAGCTCCATTCTTCCACAGGCAGAACTCCATGGAATCTCACAGAAGCTTGTGGAGCAGAACTCTGTGAGTTCCACCCACCCCTACTCATGACATGGTCAGTGGCATCACTCATTCCATAACAAATGACCTCTGAAATGACCTCTCTGGTGATATCCACAGAACCATTTACACACCCCCTCACACACCCAAACATCACTCACACACCCACTCACACACCCATACAGCCACTCTCATAGACACTCACTCTCCAGTGCAGCCACTCCCACAACCAACCAATTACCCAAACACCCACTTAAACATACACTCTGTCACCCATACAGCCACTTCCACACGGTCACTCACCCATAAAGCCCCTCACCCAGCAACTCATTAACCAATACATACACTCACACACCCACTCACTCACCCCTACAGCCAGGCACACAGCCACCCCCACACCCATACAGTTACTCACACATTTCATTTAAGGTGTCATCAGTGATGTCAGTGATCATGCAATTAGTGATGTAATATGTGAGGTCGTAAACAGTGCAGTGCGGGGGCTTAAGTTTTAATTAGCTCAGGTAACTATAATTGTTGAATTTCACTGACTTTGTATGAGTGATTTCTGAGCCTAACTATAATGTCCCTGTAACCTTTGTTTTTTCAGTGAATTTCTATGTTTTTTTAAACATTCTATTTCTTAACTATAACATCCCTGAAACCTTGATTTTTTTCAGTAATTTTTAGTTTTTTCCTAACGTTAAATAAGGTTCACATCGCAATGCATGTGGTGGGGTTGGACGCGGGCCCACGCATTGTGCCATGCCCCCTTCTCCATGCTATCCATTGCCCATGTCCATGCCCCTCATAATAAACCTGTGTGTCTGTTGTTCTGCTACCACCCTTCATGCCTGCCCTGAACTGTGTGCTTGCTGTCCCAGCTACCTCCTCCCTACCCTCTGTAGTCTGAGTCCATGCACCAGCCCCTTCCCTCTGCCCTGCATTGTCCAATGTGCTACCACTGCCCTCCATTTAGCTTGATGTCCCTTGCCCATTTCTCCTGCCCTCCATTGGCCAATTCTATTCCCCATCATTGCCCTCCTTCTTACCATCTGTGCTTAGCTTGCTGCCCTACCTACCATGTTCCATGGACCTGTCACTGTCCCTCGTATCCAAATCCAAATATTCTTTATTGTTTTAGTTAATTAAAACCATAACAATATGCTGTAGATAATTATACTTTTATTGCAGATAATCAATCTTAGACCAGAGTCAGCTCGGTTTCTGCGCATATCATAGCACTGAGTCAGCTCTGATAAAAACCACTGAGGAAATCCGCACTACACTGGATGGCGGAGGGTCGGCAGCTCTCATTTTGCCCAACCTATCCACGGCGTTTGATACTGTGGACCATGCTCTTCTGGTCCAACGATTATAAGCCATAGGTATAGGAGGAAAGGCAGTCACTGACTGTGTTATTCCTGATGAGAAGTGGGTTCTCCACTTCAAAGATGTTTATGGTGACAAGAATAGTCCAGTCCCTTGTGGTACAATGGCAGTCCGGGTTTCCCCCCTGGTAGAGTTTAACGAGGATGAGGTATTGAAGGCTATTGTAGAGACCTCGAAAAATAAGGCTCCGGGACCTGACGGTGTACCCGCGGACCTATATAGACATTCCCCGACAATTTGGTCCCTGGTGTTAACTAAAGTCTTCCGGGCAGCTAATGACAACGTATTCCCTGATACCTGGGTGACCTCCATTATAGTGCCAATTTTTAAAAAGGGGCAACGTGAGGACCCAGAGTGTTACAGACCCATTTCCCTCCTCGACTCTGCCATTAAGATCTTAGGCAGAGTCCTACTGTCCAAACTGAGGGTAAATCTGGAGGTCTGTGGGGGGCTCTCGAACATACAATATGGGTTCAGAGAGAAACGAGGCACTCTGGACCAATGTTCCAACTTGCACCTCTTAATCTCCAAATATACGGTAGCCGGGGAGGGGTCACTCTATTTGGCCTTCATGGACCTCTCCTCTGCTTTCGATTTGGTGAATAGGTCCAAGCTGTGGTCCATTCTACTAGAGATAGGGATAGAGGCTTCTCTGGTTAAATTCATGGCTTCTTTGCACCAGGAGTTATTTGCCAAAGTACGGGTCACAAAGGAAGGTAGGTGTACGGACAGATTTAGGTCGAAGAAAGGGGTGCACCAAGGGTGCATTCTGGCCCCCCTCCTTTTTACCATTTACATTAATGGGCTGGGAAAACATCTAGAGGCAGGGGTGGCAGACGTTCCGCGTGTAGGAGGAGTGCAGGTTCCGGTCCTCCTATACGCGGACGATGCAGTCTTAATAGCGCACACTGGTAATGGCCTACAGGCCTCTTTGGACCTCTTTGGTTCCTTCATGGAGAACCTGGACTTAAGAGTCAATGCAAAAAAATCGCAGTCCATGCTATGGCGGACAGAGAAGTAAGCCTAGATCCAAAATGTTCACCTGTAAGGGCGAAGTGGTTTCAAGGGTCCCAGTCTTTCCTTATCTGGGGGTCCTTTTCGATGAGAGGGGCTCCTGGGCTCCCCAGATAAAGGCGAAGAGTTTATCCTTGGCCCGTTCCACATCTGCCTTTTTGGGCTTTTCAAAAAGGTTGGGGGCCAGGCCGATGGAGGCACTTTTGAAAGTTTATAATAGTAAGTGCATTCCCATCGCAACTTATGGGCCCGTTTTGTGGGGCTACGCTACTCATGACAAAATTCAAAGGGTAGAGCATGGGCTTATTAGGCAATTTCTATCCGTCCCTAAATCCACCCCTACCTTTGGTCTGCCCTATATTTCGGACAAGCTGAAATTGGCACCCCTACTTTTCTGGGCTAAAACATGGCTCAATTCAGAACTAACCTTGAACCATGTAATTCTGTCGGATGTCATTTCCTTGGATCATGCTCTGAAATATCCTGGCTGAATTATCTAAAAAACACCTTTGCATCCCTAGGTATACCTGAACTTTTTTGTCACCATCCAATATTAGGAGAGAAGATGTCAAATGGATTAAGTACCATTTTTTGGAGAGGGTACACTTAGACAGAGAGGAGAAGGAACTAGTGAAACCATCAGTAAGATCATACCTAGTATTAACCACTACTCCCTCCCTGGAACCGTATCTAAACATTGTCACCAAACCTCTTCACAGATTTTTTTAAACAAAATTCAGGTTTAATATGATCCATTACTCATTAGGCTGTTACCAATTTTGGGTAAAACCAGAAGACGCCCCACCCTGTGAGTGTGATACATTTTCTAATCAATATACCATGCATTTTATGATGTTCTGTGGGATTTATACTACCGCAAAGAAAAAATATTTCATACCTGTCTTGAGGGAGGCTGGCTTTATTCAAGTCAGGCCTGCATTAATTTACCTCCAGATGTTGGGCAATACTTACATTATCTTTAGTGTTGCAAGTTTCTTAGCGGAAGCATTTAGAATCAGGAACAAATGAGTCCCACCGAACGTTCTATTTTAATCACGGTATTGTTTTAATTGATTTTAAACTATGTATATATGATGTATAACAGGCTATCTAGGTCTCAGCACTGATTTTGTACATAAATGAACTGTCAATTTTAATTCTGTTTGTATTGTTATTTGCCTTTTATGATTTAAAAAAAATCAAATAAATTGTACTTTGACTGACTGGCTGAGGAGGAAAGGCCTTCTACTTTTTAACATTATTTTTATCAGACAGAACCCAAACAATACGCCTAGGTGACTTTAAGTCAGCACCTTTTGTCTTGCCTTGTGAAGTTCCGCTCTTTAACAGTTATGTTTCCGAACTCGCACCTCTTGTTAGAAGTTTTAACTTGATTCCTACTTCCTATGCTGACGATACCCAGTTGGTAATCTCAACAGTGGATAAGGATGTTAACCATTCTTGACTGTATGATCACACTGAGCAGTTGGATGAGTAGGCACTGCTTGAAGGTGAATTAAAGCAAAACTGAGGTAGTTTTGTTTGAAAAACTTTTCCCACCGTGTTCTCCAGCTTGGTGGTCAGACACCGTTGGCCCCGCTCCCACACCAGTAGTTAAAGTCAAGAATCTTGGGGTCATTATAGACAAGAAACGTAATTTTATGTCCCAGGTCTCCAAGGTTGTGTCTTCCTCGTACTTTACTGTTAGAACCTTATCCAAAATTCTCCCATTCATTCTCAAAAACACTGGAAAGATGGTTTTGACCTCCCTGGTTTCATCAAAACTAGATTATTGTAATGGTCTATATATCAACCTCCAATCCAACCTACTTAGAAGGCTGCAGGCGGTACAAAATGCCACCGCTAGACTAGTCCTGGATGTTCTAAAATATCAGTCTGTTAGGACAGGTTCTGCATTGGCTGCCAGTTGGTCAGCGTGTTAAATTTAAGGCTCTCTGCATTGCCCACAAGGCACTGCACAGAGAAGGTCCACAATTTCTTTGGGACCTTTTCAGCTGGTACTCGCCAAATAGACCCCTACGATCGGCCAAAGCCAACTTGATGCCCACTGCCAGAATCAAAAATATGAACTAGGGTGGGAGGAGTTTCAGATATAATACCATCAAGGAATGGAACTCTCTTCCATTACATCTTAAAATGATTCCCTCCCTTCTTGACTTTAGGAAATACCTAAAGACATGGCTTTTTTAGAAACTAGTTGTCCTGGCACAGTATGAAGATCCGGAAGCGCCAAGACACCTACGGGTATAAGTGTGCTATATAAGTTGCAATAACATACAATAGCTAAATTTAAAAGAATCGTATACAAAATTTAAAAATATCAATTGATTCAAAGTGCAGTGGTTGCATAACCCAATTAAACGTAAAAATTACAAAATATGGAAAAAAGTAGTCTGTTTTGTGAAACACAATCTCAGAGGGGACTAATAGCCTTACCGCCTCAAATCATTGGATTTTATAACATAGTGATGTAAAACCATAATATTGAATCTTGGCTGAAGGAGAACCATTGCAAAACAAGTGGACTCCAAATTGCTATTCTGTAACTCCCCTCAGGCCGGACTTTGCTAAGTTTTCATACAAAGTTACAAATTTCACCAGGTTACAATTGAGCTGTGGTTCATTTGGATCAAGACATTTTAATATTGCTGCTCTACAGGTGTGAATACCCTTTATATTACAATGTTTTCTCAATAACAGAAGGTGATATGGTCTACTCTGAGTGTTCTGTTGAGCTGCCGTTCCACCTCCCACCTACCTAGCAAGGCCAGATGGCTGCCACCTGTCCCTACCTCCTCCACCCTCCGTGTCTCACTTCCATGCCGTAATTGCCTCCCTCCTGTCCCACATGGTCCGTTTTGCTGAAACTCCCGCCTGCCCTCCATGCTCCGTTGTGCTGCAACTGCTCATACTGCCTGCTCTGCATGGTCTGTTGTGAAGCCTCTTCCCCGGCCCTCTCTTGCCTGTTTAGAGCCCATATCACTCCCTTCAGTCCTTCATGGTCGTTTGTGCATGCCCCAGCCCCCTCACTCTTGACATTTTGGCCATTCTTCTGCCACTAACCCTCCTTCTGTGCTGCCACAGCTCTGCCCATCTTCCCTGTGTGGTCTGCTTGCTTCCCATGACTCACTGCAACCTTCCCTTCATTGTCTGTGTGTATGCCATTATAGTCTAACTGCTGCCCTCCATGGTGTGCTGTGCTTCCAGTGCCCATCCCACCTGCGCTCATGGTGAGTGTGCTACACCTGCTTTCCCCCTTACCCCTGCCCCCTTTAAATGTGCAGATACCATCCCCTCTATTCTGCTTTGTTTGGTCCTCTGTCATGGCCCTGCCCCCTCCCTCATGCCCTTCATGGTCTGTTATGCTGTAACTGCTTCTACTGTCTGTCCGGTATGGGCAGCTTGCTGCCCTTACCTCTTCCCCTCTGATCTGTGTTGTCCATGTGCATGGACTTGTCCCCTCCTATTGCTTTCCATTGTCTGTTGTGCTGCTCTGCCATCTTGCTTGCCCTGTGTGGTGTATTGTGCCACTGCAACCCCTGATGCCTGCCCTGACGTGAGTCCCTTGCTCACTTTGCCACTGGATTCAAGCAAGCTGGGCTGAAGACGGCTGGAATGCCAGAAACCGGTCCTCGGAAGCTTGTTTCCAGTCCACGGAAGACATGGCTTGGCAGTTCGGGCTGGACTGTTCCCATGAGGCACAGGGTCAGACTGATTTGCACATAGCCATGTCTGAACTGGGGTGGCAGAGTGGGCTAAAGAACGGTGATGGATTAAACCCGGATCTTTTGACTGGGTGTGAGTGTTTGATTGATTCAGATGCTCCGTCCATCGCCACCCCTTTTGCACCGCTTTTGGCCACCATAAGTGTGGCAGGGTATGCTCAGACGTGAGTCCCTTGCTCACTCTGCCAATGGACTCAAGCAAGCCAGGCTGAAGACGGCTCGAATGCCAGAAACCGGTCCTCAGAAGCTTGTTTCCTGTCCAGGGAAGACATGGCTTGGCAGTTCGTGCTGGACTGTTCCCATGAGGCACAGGGTCAGACTGATTTGCACATAGCCATGTCTGAACTAGGGTGGCAGAGTGGGCCAAAGAACGATGATGGATTAAACCCAGATCTTTTGACTGGGTGTGAGTGTTTGATTGATTCAAATGCTCCGTCCATCACCACCCCCTTTTGTACCGCTGAAGGTGAATTAAAGCAAAACGGAGGTGGTTTTGTTTGAAAAACATTTCCCACCGTGTTCTCCCGCTTGGTAGTCAGACACCCTTGGCCCCCCTCCCACACCAGTAGTTAAGGTCAAGAATCTTGGGGTCATTATAGACAAGAAACGTAATTTTATGTCCCAGGTCTCCAAGGTTGTGTCTTCCTCGTACTTTACTGTTAGAACCTTACCCAAAATTCTCCCATTCATTCCCAAAAACACTGTAAAGATGGTTTTGACCTACCTGGTTTTATCAAAACTAGATTATTGTAATGGTCTATATATCAACCTCCAATCCAACCTACTTAGAAGGCTGCAGGCGGTACAAAATGCCACCGTTAGACTAGTCCTAGATGTTCTAAAATATCAGTCTGTTAGGACAGGTATCCAGGATCTGCATTGGCTGCCAGTTGGTCAGCGTGTTAAATTTAAGGCTCTCTGCATTGTCCACAAGGCACTGCACAGAGAAGGTCCACAATTTCTTTTGGACCTTTTCAGCTGGTACTCCCCAAATAGACCCCTACGATCGGCCAAAGCCAACTTGATGCCCACTGCCAGAATCAAAAATATGAACTGGGGTGGGAGGAGTTTCAGATATAATATATCTTAAAATGATTCCCTCCCTTCTTGACTTTAGGAAATAACTAAAGACATGGCTATTCTAGAAACTAGTTGTCCTGGCACAGTATGCAAAACCGGAAGCGCCAAGACACCTACGGGTGTAAGTGTTCTATATAAGTTGCAATAACATACCATAGCTAAATTTAAAAGAATTGTATACAAAATTTAAAAGTATCAATTGATTCAAAGTGCAGTGGCTGCATAACCCAATTAAACGTAAAAATTACAAAATATGGAAAAAAGTAGTCTATTTTGTGAAACACAGTCTCAGAGGTGACTAATAGCCTTACCGCCTCGAATCATTGGATTTCATAACATAGTGATGTAAAACCATAATATTGAATCTTGGCTGAAGGAGAAGCATTGTAAAACAAGTGGACTCCAAATTGCTATTCTGTAACTCCCCTCAGGCCGGACTTTGCTAAGTTTTCATACAAAGTTACAAATTTCACCAGGTTAAAATTGAGCTGTGGTTCATTTGGATCAAGACATTTTAATATTGCTGCTCTACAGGTGTGAATACCTTTTATATTACAATGTTTTCTCAATAACAGAAGGTGATGTGGTCTACTCTCAGTGTTCTGTTGAGCTGCCATTACACCTTCCACCTACCTAGCAAGGCCAGATGGCTGCCACCTGTCCCTACCTCCTCCACCGTGCCTGTCTCACTTCCATGCCCTAATTGCCTCCCTCCTGTCCCACATGGTCCGTTTTGTTGAAACTCCCGCCTGCCCTCCATGCTCTGTTGTGCTGCAACTGCTCATACTGCCTGCTCTGCATGGTCTGTTGTGAAGCCTCTTCCCTGTCCCTCTCTTGCCTGTTTACAGCCCATATCACTCCCTTCAGTCCTTCATGGTCATTTGTGCATGCCCCAGCCCCCTCACTCTTGTCTATCTTGGCCATTCTTCTGCCACTAACCCTCCTACTTGCCATGCATCATGCATGGTCTTCTGTGCTGCCACAGCTCTGCCCATCTTCCCTGTGTGGTCAGCTTGCTTCCCATGACTCACTGCAACCTTCCCTCCATTGTCTGCGTGTATGCCATTATAGTCTCACTGCTGCCCTCCATGGTGTGCTGTGCTTCCAGTGCCCATCCCATCTGCCCTCATGGTGAGTGTGCTACTCCTGCTTTGCCCCCTTACCCCTGCCCCCCTTTAAATGTGCAGATACCATCCCCTCTATTCTGCTTTGTTTGGTCCTCTGTCATGGCCCTGCCCTCTCCCTCATGCCCTTCATGGTCTGTTATGCTGTAACTTCTCCTACCGTCTGTCTGGTATGGTCAGCTTGCTGCCCTTACCTCTTCCTCTCTGATCTGTGTTGTCCATGTGCATGGCCTTGTCCCCTCCTATTTTTTTCCATTGTCTGTTGTGCTGCTCTGCCATCTTGCTTGCCCTGTGTGGTGTATTGTGCCACTGCAACCCCTGATGCCTGCCCTGTTAGATCAGTTCGGTACCCCTGCGGATCTCCCTCCTGCTATCTGATATTCGAGTGTCCCATACTTCCTATACATTTTGAACTTGGTAAGAGGGAAATTTTGAAAGAAAAAAGCAGAGGAAATGATTTTCCCCGTTGACCTACATTGAAAAAGGGAAGAATTTAGGCAGGAGATAGATAAAATAAAACCGTTTTTTTGCCTTAAAAACATAAGGAGTCTCCTGCCTGAATTGGATCTGTGTGCATCTATGGTTGTACTGCCACTGCCTCTTTCGTATTCCCTCAATGGTCTGTTATATTGCTACAACCTCTCTTGCTTGTCCAGCATGTTTTTATTGCCCCTTTTCCTTGCCCTCCATAGTCCATTGTGCTGCCACCGCCCTTCCCGCCTGACCATCATGGTCAACATGTTGCCTTTGCACCCTCCTCCCTGCCCTCAATTATCCAAGTCCCTGTCCTTGCCCCTGACCTCTGCCTCTCATCAGTATTCTAATGAACAACTAGTTATCTAACATTCTACATTTATTTCAAAATTGTGCAAGCCTGACGTCACCTTGATGTAATCAAAACTGCAATACCTAAAGCATTTCCTTTAGAAACTATAAACATGAGAGGATCTTTTTCCCATAGAGATTATGGTTAGTGCTCTAAAAAACTACAATACTGGCATGTTTTCTGAGTTCTCAATTATAAACAAAGCACTTTTACTTGATTATATGTTACACTTACGGGAGAAAACGTGGCTTTATAGCCTGATCTACAGACTTTGCCGCTGGTGACCCAGGTTTGAGATTTGGAATCAGCTCGGCATTCTGTGAGTCTGAGTAAATCCCTTAATCTCTCCATACATAAAACCAAAATTAAGGTGTCCTTGTGTAATGTAACTGATGCTCATGTAAATCACTCCAATACCTTCAGGTCAAGTCTTCGCTATACAAAAAAACAAAAAAAAATTGTTTTGAACACTGCTGTCATTGGACTATTCTTTGCCTACATTTTGGTGATTTTTATGCTACATTTGGTTTTTCTTTATCTTGTGGTCACCTTGGGAGACTTACTTTTATGAAGTTCCCTAATTTGTTGAATCCATGAATTCAGAATGTTAGCACTCTAGCTGCTCATTAGAGCACTGTAGTAAATTTGCTGATCACCATTGAGTTAACTGACAGTCTGCTGCTGGTGTTGAAAGCGCAAGTATCAGTCTGCATGTTAGAATACTCTAAAGTAAGTGAAGAGGAAGACATTTGAGAACTCACTTAAAATGTGTCCTCATTTTTCTTATTACAGCGCTAATCAAAATTTCTATGACAAAATTATCCCCATCCATTTGTTCCTTTCTAAATTAAATGTTTTAGGTTTTACTAGTTTAATTCAATCAAGATGGCTTCATGTGTACCATACATTTGTCATAAGTGAGACTGCTATTGCTCTAGTTGTTGTTTAGAACACTCTGGGAGGCTGCAGTAGAACACAAGGGAATCAACTGACAGACTGTTCCTGATGGAAGTACATGTCTTTCTGAGAATGTCAGACTTCATTCTCATATGGCTGATTAATATAGTGTGAATTTGTAGAAAATATGCACTCATTTGAACTTTTGGAGCACCTTCCATGACCTCTATCCGAAAAACATGAGAAAACAGTCTTCTTTCAAACATGATTCATGAAATCTCAGCAGAAGGCTTTTCCACAGGGTAAAATCAACTTACAACACACCTAAAATTATAATGGTACCATCAACAAATGATTTATATTGTAACTAAAATCTATTATCAACCTTTATATCTTCTTTTTGTGACCCTCAAAACCTGCCATTCTCTAAAATGCATTTCACGGGGGTGCTATCATGTGTATTGGTCCCAAGATGCATATCAACACTTCCTGGTTGGAGTGCTGGCAGCCAATCAGGTCCCACCATGAGATCTGTGCTTAGGCTCCACCCAGATATACAAATTTGGGTTTCCTTCAATATCTCCAAAACTACTCAACAGGTTTACATTACAAATTTGATTTCCTGATTCATTCTGTAATAGGAAAATTGAACAGAGATACCGGAAAAACTGCTGTATGGAATTACAGAAGTTTTGGCAGAAAGCTAGGTCTTGATACAGAAAGTGAGATTTTTTGTGATTTGGTGTAAATCAGCTCAATTATGTTTGCATATTTTATCCTGCAAAGGTTTCCTGGCATTGACAGATCTAAAGATAAGATCTGATTGGCTGCTACCACATCAACAACAATGTGGCGGTTGCCATCTTAGGACTCAGGACTCAGTCCCTTGTCCTGTAAAAAATGTTTTAAAAAAGATATGCGAGCAGGATAGGGATGCCCTGCACTTCTAGGCCTTGTGGGGTGCCCGGAGAGGTCAAAAGCATATATTTGTTTAAAATGTTACTGCAAATTCATTTTTTGCCTCAAACAAAATACCTTCCAAAGATGGGTCTGGGCCCAGGGTTGGTGGTGCATGTTTATTTTGGGGATGGGTGCGCAGTTCCCATACCCGGACCTTTATGAGTTCCAAGCCTCCATCCCCTGGGCATATGGTATGATAAGGGGAGAGAGGGCACTCAGCCCCCCTCCCTGAGCCTCTAGAACGCAAGAAGACCCTGTCTACCAGTGCTAATTTTATAACGAGGGGTAGTGTGCTGTCACTGTGTAGTTATACTTAAGACAGATTTCCCATAGGAAGGGTGTTTTTAGTTTTGCTAAAATATCATCTACCTCAGCTCCTTTCTAAATGGTTTCAGGGTGATCTGTTGAGTCGGGCTGCAAAAAAAGGGAGGTTCCTATGTAATTTTTATAGGGGATTTAGAACAGTGCTGCAGTCCAATTGGCTCAAAAGAATAACAGTAAATTTGGCAGAAAGCATGCTTTTTGTGTTGTGGTATATTTCTGTACAGTTATTTATGAGAAATTAAGGTTCACAAGCTATAGATATATGGAAATTTGGTTTTAAGTGGGCACCCACATTTAAACAATAGAGCCTTCCTATTAGCTCATGGGGCTTTTTTCATGTTGAACACCTCACTCCCATGGGAGCAAAAAGTTCAGGGCGTGCCAGTGGGAGCTTGTACTCAGATTGGCTTACGGCAACATGAAGAGAAATGCTGCAGCTGCCATTACAGGACTCAAGGCTTGAGCCCTATGTCCTGGAAGCAACATTTTTTAAATGTGTAAGGGGCAGGAAAGGAATACCCTGATCTACTCGCCCTTGTGTGGGGAACCGAGAGTGTCATAATTAAAAAAAGATAATTGGAGTCGTGTTTTGCCATCCCGCAAGGCTCTCACTGGAGCTACTACAATGCCTTTAGTCCCAGAGGAGTAACTCTGGAGCCCCCGTGTACTGTTGCGAGAGTCCCACAAGATTGCAAGACTCCAAAAAAAGGGGCACATTTGGGAAGGGGATTAGGCGTCTATGTTAAGGGTGGGCACAGGGCATGGACAAACTCACTCCGTGCAAGCCCCCGATCCACCCAATAGATGGGCATGTGTTATGTTGGAGCATTCTATGTTTGGAATGCTACAGGGATCATCAATAGAATACAGAATGTAGAGGGGATTCTTGGGTGGACAGTTTGAAGGGAGTTGAAGTAATGTGAAGTTGTAATGATTATCATGGAGCGGAGTTGCCAATAAGGAAGGTTAATCCGAAATTGAAGAGGAACTGATCTTTACAAATTGGCGACAAGTATGGGATACTTACCCACTCGTGCAAAGCACAATGGATTAGCAGATGAAGTGAAAAGAAATCGGTACCTTGCGCGAGCATGCCGGCATGTGGAGCGTGATTTGAAAGCTTCACGAGCAAGAGGAGAGGTGTCTCGTGCGCCGTCTGTGCTGACATAGTGCAGGAGCAATTGTTGCGCGCCAGCATGAGATTAAGCTGAAAAGACATTGCGTCACGAAGCAGACTACGTGTGAAGTGTAGCGTGTGATGTCATCACGCTCAGCGGCCATTTTGAGAGGTTGGGAAGATTATCATGCAATTCAATGCAAAACAAGGTTAAATGAGCGTATCGTGATCGAAGTCAAGGCTGTAAAGAAGGAAGAACACAGCAAGTGTGTTGAAAAGAAGCAGTAGGTCGTTTTTTCTGTAATAAAGAACAGACTCATTGGAAATATTTTGAATTTCGATATTTTGAATTTAAAAAGAAAATTATATATATATATATATATATATATATATATATATATATATATATATATATATATATATATATATATATATATATATATTTTTTTTTTTAAAGAGAAATGAGAGAATTTATTTTTTGTTTTAAAGTTTTAAATTTTGAATTTGAGGAGTATTTAAAGGAAGAAGATGTGTGCAGCACAAACTTTCACTTTAACACCACCAATACCATTCCTAGCTGAACCAGGGGAACCGAAAATTAGATGGTAGGAATGGAAGATGTATTTTAAGAACTCATGTTTACTATAAAAAATGATGATATGACACCTGAAATAAAAAAAGGAATTTTGCTACATTCTTTGGGACCAGAAGGAATTAGACAGTATGAACAAATGCAAAAGAAAGAAAGAAGAGAAGATGAAACAAATGAATTTGAAAACGCATTGGATAACTTGGAAAGATATTACACACCGACCGTATGTGTAGCTATCAACAGATACAAGTTTTTCAGGAGGAAACAAGAACAGAATGAGAAGATAGATGATTATTTATGTGCACTAAAGAAAATGGCGGAGAAGTGTAGATTTGGACAAATTGAAGAAGAACTTATAAGGGATCAGATCATCATGCTCACTAACAACAAAAGAGTGCAGGAAAGATTATGGACTATGGGAGATGGAACCTTGAATAAAGTACTGGCTGTAGTAAGTAAAGCAGAAGTATCTGTCAGGTGTGCGAAGGAAGCTTTGGATGATGAGAACAGGAAAAGTAAAGAAGAAGTATGCGTTGTAAGGAAGACCATAAGGGCAAGTAGTGTTGGTGCAGAGAAAAAAGACAAGAGTAATGAAAAGAGGATGGAGAAGAGGAATTTCCAGCCAATTAGAAGTGACTACAGGAGGGGAAGCAGACTAATTTGGCATGCTACAGATGTGCAAGCTACACACATTTAGCTGACAGTAAGGCTTGTAGGGCGAGAGATCAGAAGTGCACGGTATGCGGTTTAGTAGGACATTACGCAAGAGTTTGTTACAGGAAAGAAAGAACTACAAGGATAAAATATGTGATGAAAGAAGGAAGAGAGAGGATTGGAAGAGAAAAAAAAGAAGATTCAGAGGAAGTTGATGATGTGTTTATGATAAGAGACTTCATTTTAGATGTCAAGTGTAAGGGAAGAAGTAAACCAAAATGTGAGATTGATGTTTCAGGTGTAAAGGTAATATTGATAGCCGATTCGGTTGTATGGGGACGTATTTTCGGGGAAAATTTGAGTACTCAAAGGATTCAAACATGAAATTAAGTTGAAAGAAAATGCAGTTCCTGTGAATTATAATGTCAGGAATGTTTCGTTTGCAGTGAGGAGTGAATTGGAGAAAGAGTTGAACAGATTACAAACATCAAGTATAATTGAGAGGATTGAGTCATCTGTGTGGATGTCTCCGATTGTTGTGGCCCGGAAATCGAATTGAAAGATCAGGTTGTGTGTTGATATGAGGGGTGTGAACAGAGAAATTTAGGTGGATAAATACCCTTTACCAAAGATTAATGAGTTGTTGGCAAGAACAAAAGGTATGAGATGGTTTTCAACGGTTGATTTGTCATCAGCATACCATCAGGTTGAACTACATAAAGAAAGCAGAAGAATAACATCATTTATCACACCGTTTGGATGTTTTCAGTATGTTAGGATGCCGTTTGGGTTAGCCTCTGCGGCAGCTGTATTCCAAAGGATTATGAGCGAGATTTTGAGGGGTATTCAAGGTGTATTATATTTTCAAGACGATATATTGATCATGGGGAGAACAGGAAGTCACATGACAAAAGAGTGAGGGAGGAGTGTCTGAGGAATTTGGCCAGACTTAGTGATGGTCGAGTTTGGCATTTGAGCCGTATAGCGAAATGTAGGAATATTAAAAAAACACAGGAGGAGGATGTTGGTGGAGCTGGAGCTGCGGCTGGAGCTGCGGAAATGTTTGATGAATGGCTGTGGGAGGATGAAGTAGAGGATGAAATAGAAACAGAAGAAGAGAGAGGTCCAGGAAGTGGACAGGGAGATGATTTAGGAAATAATGATTAGTGTGAACAACAAATTTGTGGAGATTCAAAGAGAATGGGAAGATTTGGAAGAGTTATTAATAATACTCCTCACAAATTCAGAGATTACATGTTAGAGTAAAATTATTTTCTCATATCTTACATTGTATATAGTTTTTATTATTATTTACTTTTTTGGTTTTTTAAGGAGGAAGATGTGTTATGTTTGAGCATTATATATTTGGAATGCTACAGGGATCATCAATAGAATACAGAGTGTAGAGGGGATTCTTGGGTGGACAGTTTGAAGGGAGTTGAAATAATGTGATGTTGTAATGATTATCTGGGAGCGGAGTTGCCAATAAAGAAGATTAATATGAAATCAAAGAGGAACTGATCTTTACAAAATGCTTTTCAGATATAAGATTTTAGGGCTACAGCGTGCTCACACTATCTACATGGAGCAATTTAAAGTTTGGTAAATTGGAAGCTGTGCCATAAATTGGCAAAGCTTCCACCACACCACTGTTGGCATTCTCCAGCCTATTTAGAGGTGGCCAGATTGCCAAAGGCAGAGTAATAGAGTGCCCTGAGATCAGAAATCCTTTACAAATCAGCTCCTCAGCCAAACAATCAACACTTCCTAGTGTCTATAGCTCCGCCCTATTTAGGGCAAAACTACTGCCATTCATTTTCCTTCTCCAGGCTTTCCATGTGAGGCTAGTACCCAGGGAGGGAAAATGAACAATGGCCCCAAGACACAAAGAGAAAAATTCATGTACAACAGGGAGATTGATTTTCTGTTTTTCTCAAACAGCCTCCCCCTTTTGGAGTTTGCTTATGAAAAACACAAAAGGAAGGCAAGCATGATGAAAATATGTAAGCTTAATATTCACTAATGCTTACGGTAAAACTACCTTGCCAGTGAATGCATTGGAGCTCCCCAAACGGCCATCTTCTGAGGGAAAGCCTATCCACCAGGGTGTAAATTACTTTGATAGACTCTTATTTCACCATTTTTTTCTTTGGTGCAGTTTTTGTTGGTAAATATATAAAAAGGTCTTGTGTTTTTAAACTTATTTTTGATATCATATGTGACTTTCCAGTTTGTGGAATCTATGGAGTCAACTGTTTGCCTAGGGCAAGCATCACAATCACCGACGCATGGAGATGGGGTGCCATGTGCTTGAGCCGGGTGCATCTGAATTTACAGCTTAAAACAGCAGATCAGGCATGAGCTAAAGGGGCAAATTGTGGAATATATGAAGTACTGCAAACCTCACAGTGCTAGAGGTGTGAAGTTACCTTAAGAAAATGCAAGAAACAATAAAACCCAATAATATCCAGGCTGTTTCATGTAAATGGGCATTAGGAGCATTTAGGAAATGAGATAATTCAGCATTTGGGAATCAGAGGAGTGTACAGGAGGCAGACTCTAGGCGAGTATCATTGGCGCTGTAGGATGGTAATGGTATCACCTGGATAACATGTAAGACATTGAGAACATGCCTGGAAATGTCTTCATTGAGATGGGGAGGAAAACTTGTAGGTTCAGGGCAGGCGTGTGCTGGTGAGATAGGAAAACTCACTGACTGAGTGGTTCTAAGGAGGTGTGACACCTTTTGTGACACACTCCAGCAATGCGTCACTTTTGCGCTTACAGATACGTCAGAAATACTGACGTATCTGTAACTCCTTGCGACATGATGCGTCATACATTAAATATGACGCATCAGGAATGTCGCAAGGAGTGAGCACTGAGAAGTGATGCATCGCTGCTTTCACGCAGTGATGAGTCATTTGTCATAAATGAGGCCCATGGTTTGGGGTGAAATACAGAAAGAAATTGTTACTTCATGGCCAAAAGGGGTCTTTAACATTGGTGGTTGCAGGCATGGGCAACAACTAGGAAAGGTAAAACTTGCCAATGTGGAAATTGTGAGAATGCGACAGTGCACAGTCCATCCAGTGGGCAGTGTTTTATGCTTATATACATTCTTCAGCTCGACAAGTATCACAAAGAAAAATTGTGAGGCAGACACATCTTTGGCTGTTACACCAACACTGAACATTTCCAGGCCCTCCTTCAATTGCCTTTTTTTCCAATTGATCTGGTTACTCTATTGATTTTTAGCTGATTATCTTACAGAGTCCTCAAATATTTGTCGATCAGAACAAACTGATGTATTCAATAACCTAATTTATCAAAATTGCGTTTACGATGTAAAAAAAAAGAACAGAATTTGCGCAGTATTCAGCTCACCTTACAATCAGATATTGTGCAAGATGTATTTTACTTACAGGTGTGAACTATCAACCAACAGTGAGAGATGAACTACCGGTATAATACATTCGAGTATCAATGATGTATAAGGGAGTTATTCACCAATAAGCAACTCTAGAAATGTTTATGTTTATGTGAACAATATCGAATAAACCTATTTCAAAACTGTATTCATATTTGTTTTATTGGTGGGTACTCTTTGTAATTTAATAATGTGATGCTGGTGAGTTGTGTCATTATCAAACCAATAAAACATTCAGGATGAAATATAGCACTGTTATGACTACAACAGCAGAAACTATCTGGGGAAAGCAGAACTAATCTAAAAGAATTCTCATAAAGTATGTGAAATCCTCAAAAGAGCAATTGGCACTTACTCTTCTGCCATCCAAAGAATCCTGAAAGGGAAAAAGCTATAATGGAGCAGAACATTTTCATTGAATAAAATGCGAATGCTGCCACCTCAAACACTGCTTATTAGCTGGGAAAACATTTTTAAAGCCTACAAGTTTGGCTTTTGTAGAAAACCGGTATAGGATGCGAGTGTGATGGACAAAAATAAATAAATCAAATTTTTGTGCATAATTTAATATTTAAACATTTCAATATACACTGAAGGTATGGAATACAAACGTATACATATTTGAAAAGTGTGAATATATTTTATAAAAGTTTTCTTTGTATCCTTTTTTGTCGTAGTTCAGTGGTGTCTGCTTAAAGCAGTATAACGTAAATTGTCCTGCGTCAGTCATGTTTTGGAAGTCCTCTCACTCTTTAGATTCAGTATGCATCTGGTTCGTGTGGTAAACTCTGAATTCCACGGGAAAGAACCTTCCCTACTTTGTGGTCTCAGATAAATTTCGGAATGGATTAATTTATAATCAAAGCTGTGGCTTTGAAAATGTAGCAACTGTAACTATTGTCAAGTGGGGTTGTAAAGGATTAAGATCAGATAG
Source organism: Lissotriton vulgaris (assembly GCF_964263255.1). NCBI lineage: Eukaryota > Metazoa > Chordata > Amphibia > Caudata > Salamandridae > Lissotriton > Lissotriton vulgaris. The sequence continues at coordinate 965,788,260 of NC_141693.1, read as the reverse complement.
AAGCCTTCACTTTTAATTCCATTTACAATTTTTTAGGTCTCTCTCAGCTGTTGTTAAAAACCTATTATGAACAGCACATTACATTAGTGGGATTTGGGTAAGCTTCTTACTCATGATTGGATCACTTTCTTGTCTATGTCACTTCCCTGTTCCTGTTGCGTTGGTTTTCCGATCTATTCTCACGTTTGTCTCTCTCAGGAGTGTATGTTTCACAGACTTTTTTTTTTTTTGGAATGTTTGATTTCTTTTCGTTACTAAACCTTCCTGCTTCAACTGCTGACCCTAAACCCCATTTCACTTTCAGTGCCTACTGCCGCTGCATTGGCAAGGGACCATATTCATTTAATGTTTTAAGTTGGACGCTCGTGCATGTACATAATGCACATACGAGTGGCAGGCATCTCTGAACCTTTTTATATTTAAAGAACTCCCAATCAAAGATTGTTGGATCCGGCCCTTTTTGACAGGTTCACCCGGATACTTTTTGCTTTTGCCTAGCCTATTTCTGTAACCTGGTGTTGGTGATTTTAGGTCTCTGCACACTTTTTCACTGTGGTCCAGTGTAAAGTGTGTGTGCTCTCTGTATGTGTGTTGAGAGTGGCCTGCTCTCCCATAGGATTGCAGGGGGAATATGTGTGACCATGGTAGTTCTTGAAGGGGGGCGTGGCTTGGACGCCGATCGGGATGGCGGCGTGACCTTGCAGCTCCGCGCATGGTCCCGCTATTTCTCCTGAAAACTCCACATTTGGCGTTCCCTGAACGGCGATTTCCTTCTGCGAAGTGTTGAGGAAACATCGGAGAGCTGCTGAGAGCTCTCGGGAGACCGAATATACCGCTGAGACCTGAAATTGGAAGCCGGAGGTGCTGTGCCGAGAAGGAGGAAAATGGCGGCGTAGGGGGACGGCGGTCTCTGCGCAAGGGGCGAGGCAGACCAGAATCGTACCGCAGGGTGTGCCTCTTCCACGGGACTGGTGAAGCTGGGGCCCGTCTGAACGGATCTGAGAAGTGGACTTGGAGGTGCGGAGGTCCGCGTTGAACTGGGGTATGGCTCACACGACACCCGCCTCCACCCTCTCCTCCTCCCAGCCCCGGCTCTGGCGATTGTGAGGCGGGCGGCCCCGACACCCAGTGGTTATCGGCACTGTCGAAGAGGGTGGGGTGCCTGCTCTAAGACCGCTAATAGAGAGCACAGCTCCCGAGACGGGGATTACGAGATCAGGAGGAAGGCCTGTGGTGGCCGTATGACGACGCCTGAAGCACCTAAGATGGCGGCTCCTGGCGGGGCCACCATCGTGGAACAGGGCCGGGAGAACTCAACTGCGCTGACCCGAGATGGTGAGGCCCGGGCTTCTCCGCTGATGATGGAGCAGGAACAGAGGCTGAACCAGTGACTGGACAACATTTTAGATGCAATAACTTCGACTAAGGAAGCTTTGCAGCAGGACATTGCGCAGGTCGCCACAGGGCTGGGTCTCCTGAGAGCAGATCATGCCAAGCTATCGGACAAAGTAAAGGACCATGAACAATTGCTTCAAGAACTGAAACCAGCGGTGGTGACCGCGGAACATAAACTAACGGATATCCTCAGCCGCCTGGACACACTAGAGAGACGAGCAGAGGATGCGGAAAGTCGTAATCGAGGAACAACGTGAGGATTGTAGGCCATTCGGAGAAAATCGAGGGGGATGACGCAGTGGCCTATATGGAGAACTGGTTCAAGACGGTGGTGGCGCCAGAGGGCCTATCTCCCTTCTTCTCCCTGGAACGGGCACACAGGGTGCCAGCCCGCCCGCCGACGCTCGGCCGACCTCTAGGCCGATGGTGGTGAAACTCCTGCACTATAAAGATCGGGACCTGTTAATACAGAGGGCTCGCACATTGGGCCCCTTTCAGGTGGACAATAGTCGAGTTACGATCTTCCCGGATTATACACAGGAAGTCCAAAAGAGCAGAGCGTCCTTCCTGGCGGTGAAAAGGGAGCTGAGGGAGGAGGGCATTCAATACTCCTTGCTCTTCCCGGCTAAGCTACATGTTATCCTGGATGGGAATACCCAGTTTTTCCAGACCCCTGATGAAGCGTGGTCGTGGCTTGAGTTGTATCGCGCGGGCACGGATCGAACTGGTAAAAATCAGCGGGAGAGGCCTAAACCGCTCCAGATCCGAAAATCGCAACAAATCCGTTCACGAAACAAGCTCAAGAGAGCGGAGCGGGAGGGTCGGATGGCCGCGGATAAGAAGGGGGCGCTGGCTGCAACAGCGAGTTTCACGAGGTCGCAACAGGAGAAGGAACTGGTAGAATCGGACTCTGGTGAGGACGGAGGCAGAACTGGAGAAGAACTATCGGAGGCGGAGAGTTCGAAGGGCCCTGCTGTCACCCCACAGACATCCGATGGACTCTTTAATGAGTGACTATTGCTTGGGACTGCTGATACCGTTGTTCCTACGGGGATAAACTCTACTAGTGATTGAAGGGCTGGCAGGTATGGTGGTGCATAAGCAGTGAGGGATGGGAAGCGCGGGGCGAGGGCTCCGCCTGCCCTGGGTCGGCGATAACCCACCCCCTTGTGGCCCTTAAGGACTTCTGTGGTGGCGACCACAGATTAGACTGATGTGTGTTGTGTTACAGGTTTGGAACGGGGCTGAAACTGGGTTATTAGGCTCTGTCCTTGGGAGTGGGGTTTGGGGAGTTTTTTCAACAGTTCTTTTGGGGGGAGGCAACTGCAACGATGTGGGCAGCACCTGGCTGCAATTGACTTGGTTTAGTAATGATTGCCATGGGGACGTTACCTAATTTGAAATGCCTAACATGGAATGTCCGGGGATTGCGAACAATGGTCGAACGCCACAAAGTGCATGCTTATCTGGTGAGGCGGGGTGTCCAGATTGCAATGTTACAGGAAACTCACTTAACTAAACAAGAATGCACTGCACTACAGAAGAGGTGGCGGGGTCAGGTTTTTGGCACCACTTATTCAGCGTTCGCTAGAGGGGTGCTGATATGGGTAAGGGCAGGTATACCGTTCCAGGTTATGAACAAGCTGGTGGACCCTGAAGATAGATATGTGGTGGTGGAGGGGAGGTTATATGGCAGAGATGTGGTGTTATGCAGTGTATACGCCCCAAATGTTGATCAGGCTCACTTTTTTGATGGCCTCACGAGCTCACTGGCCTCCTTCCTGGCGGGCCCCATGATCCTAGGAGGGGACTTCAACTCGATCACTAATGTGGCACTTGATAGGTCACACCCACCACTGGCTGACTCCCCGGTACGTAGATTGGCCGCACATAGGAAGGATTGGCAAGAGAGGTGGGGTTTGCTAGATGTATTGAGGGAGCAGCATCCTGATAGTAGGACTATTCATTTTTCTCTGCCCTCCATGCGTTACACGTTAGGATCGACTCTGTCTTGTGCAGTGGCTCCCTGGCGGCCATGGTCACCCATACAGAATACCTGACCAGGACCATCTCAGATCATAATCCCTTGTTGATGTTAATGCAGTGGCAACGTGCAAGATCAGCAGTCCCAATATGGCGGCTTCGGCCTGACACCTTAGATGATACGGTGTTTAGTGATGCGGTTCAACAGGGCATAGACCACTACTTTGCGGAAAACGAGGGGTCAGCCAATACTAGGTCTACAGAATGGGATGCGATGAAAGTGGTGGTGAGAGGAGTATGCATGGGCAGGTTCTCGAATGCACGAACGTCAGTTCTGAATGAGCTTGCAAGAGCGGAGGAGGTATTGAGGGACTTGGAACGGCATAGACCGGACCGACCGGACTTACAAGCCCGGTTGTTAGAGGCCAAAGAGGTAGTGGCGACTGAGACGGAACGGCTGCGGAGTTATGATTATAGGCAATATGCCATTAAAGCACATGCCGAGAGGGATAAAGTAGGCACGCTACTTGCCAGGATTGCTAATCCGGAAATTAGAGGCTGCCCAATTATGAGCATAAAAACTGAGTCAGGGGAGATGGTTTACTCGCAGGCAGCGGTGATGGAGTGTTTTCGGTCTTACTATGTGAAGTTGTATGAATGTCACCTAGAGGTAGAGGCCTCGGAAATCAGGGCTTACCGGGATTCGATAGAGCTCCCAGTGCTGGATGACGACGATGCGAAGGAGTTGGGAGGGCCTATAACGCTATCTGAAATTAGGGTGGCCATTAAACACATGGCAAGGAACAAAACGCCTGGGGTAGATGGCCTGCCGATCGAATTTTATCAGAAATACGTGGATAGCTTGGCGCCCAGATTACTAGTGGTGTATGAGGAGGCTGGAAGACTGGGGTACCTGCCCAGATCGATGAGGGAGGCACTGGTAGTACCGTTGCTGAAACCTGGCAGAGAAGCATCTGATGTAACGTCCTATAGGCCTTTGTCCATGTTAACTGTGGACTATAAGATATTGAGCCGTATCCTGGCCACCAGATTGGCTCCACACATGACTAAATTGGTGCACAGGGACCAAGCAGGGTTCATCCTTACTAGGAACACGACGCTCAATGTACGCCGACTAATTAGGATACTGGACGGTGCCACGGACACGGACGGAGAGCCGGCAGTCTTATCTGTTGACATTGAAAAGGCTTTCGATAGCCTGGAATGGGCTTACCTAGAAGAGGTACGGGGGAAAATTGGTGTTGGCGAGGGATTTGGTAGATGGATGAGAGTGTTGTACTCATCGGCAACAGCGAGGGTGCGCCTGGGCGCAGTTGTATCTTCGGATTATCCAGTATGTAGAGGGACGAGACAGGGATGTTCGCTGTCCCCGTTGCTGTTTGCACTAGCGGTAGAACCATTGGCAGCGCGAGCTAGGTCGGGAGCCATGTATCAGGGGATCGAACAGGGTGAGCAATCGCACTACATTTCTCTATATGCGGACGATTTGTTGCTGTACCTGGCAGATGTGGGACAGGCTCTAGTGGGAGCGATGGACATGTTGTCTAGGTTTGGACAGTTGTCGGGACTTAGGGTGAATTGGAAGAAAACTTGTATCTTTCCGCTCAGGGCAGACACACAGTGCCCCCCTCATGATTTGGGTGTGATCTGGGAGCCATCTTGCTTCACATATTTGGGGGTCCGCATCTACCACGAGGTCGCGAGTCTGTTGCAGGGTAATATAGGGTGCTGTTTACGGGCACTGAGAGGTTGTATATCCTTCTGGGCCTTCCTCCCTTTGTCAGTGCTGGGCCGAGTGGCACTTCTGAAAATGGTGGCGCTCCCAAGGTTGCTCTATTACTTCCGTACACTGCCCATCTGGATTCCTCAGCGGATATTTAAAGACCTACGGATGTTGATAACGGACTTCCTCTGGGGTCACGGACGACGCAGAGTAGCATTGAATACTTTGCTGACACACAAGCTTGAAGGTGGGATGGCAGTCCCCGATTTTGAGCTATACTATTAGGCGGCGCAGCTTCAGATTTTCACGCAGCACGTGGCCAGGGAATTTAGAGGGCCGGAACACGAACGAGGGAATGGTATACAGCGTCACGTCCTGGCTTACATAGTTATGCAACAGAAACTAGAGTTGAGGGGCCTTACTATAGAGGAAAAGACGCTCAGGTTGTGTTGGCACAGGAGTTTGAAAAGGGCAAAGACGTCCTTATGCCCCAGAGATACCATTGGGAATGTTGACTGCGCTGCCATATGGAGGTGACTGGTCTCCGCTGTTGGAATGGGAGGAGTTGGGTTTACAGATGGTGGGAGATCTGTATGTGGATGGAACGTTGGTCCCCTTTCAGACGTTGCAGGAACAGTTTGGTCTGCCGGACGCACGCGGCAGTGGTGGCGGTGATACAGAAACACTGGAAAGGAGGGCTCCTCGAGCCGGAAATGACCATGGCCTGCCAGTATGTAGTGATGGCTGCAGGTACATTTAAAGCGGTGACCTGCCTACATAATAGGATGTTGCATGAGGGGTTGGAACCGCTACTGGGGCTGAAATCAAAATGGGAGGACAGTATAGGTAGGCCTATTCCAGACACGGTATGGGGACATATTTTGAAGCGAACATGGAAGTGGACAAGGAATGCACATTTTCAACAGGTACATTTTTACATCCTACATAGGGCTTACCTGACCCCGGAAAAGATTAAAAGGTACTTCCGGGTGCATGAAGCGCTGTGCCCGAGGTGCCTGGCACCAGAGGTTGACTTAGATCACCTGTTGTGGGGTTGCCCGAAGTTGGGGGCGTATTGGCTAGAAGTAGGGGAACTCCTGAATGTGGTGACTGATCGGGAGGTGGATTTTGACATGGCGGCGTGTCTGTTGCTCTGGTTTCCACACACAAAGAACACGAAAGTGACGAGCAAATTCATTGATCTGGGGCTTATACTGGCGCAAAGCGAGATTACTTGGCACTGGAAGTCTAAGGAGGGACCATCGGTGAGGAGATGGGTGAACGAATTGCTGAAAAGGTCCGAATGTGAGAGTGTGCTCCGAATGAGACAGGCGGTCAGGATTGATAATGAAAAGAGCTTGGAAATGGCAAGGGCGTGGGAGACGATAGTTCAAGCGTTACGCGACCACATGGTGGAGGACGAAGAATAGACTAATTGTATACCAGGGCACCATGAGGCTTGAGAGAGCAAAGACATCACTCGATCTGTAGCAAACTCCACAGCAGTGTTAGCAAAACCAGGCCCACATCCGTAGCGGTTGCAGGGGGAGGGAGGGGAGTTGTTTGGGGGAAGTGTTAGGCACCGAGGCCATGATCAGGGAGGCACTGCAGCTGAACCTAGGGTTGGATATGTTCCGTGAGTGCCGAGAGGGCCCGGACAGGCTGCGAGGGTGGTGTGGGGACACACTAGGTCGACACGTTAGGCGTCTATTGGTAGATGGGTAGGGGACCAAGATTACAAGTGTGAAGTTTCTCTGTTGGATTGTTAACGAATGCGGGCTGGTGTAGGGGGGGTTGGGAGTTTAGGGGGTAAAATGCAGATACAGAATGATGCTATTGACCAGTTATCCCTATGGGAAGGTCACTGTGATGTTCTTGCTGGAAGTATGGATTGATGCGCCGCCCAGCCTCCGGGTTGTGGGCTAAATGGCTGTGTACGATACTCTGCTTACTTTATCCATGCATTGGGACACCATGAGTGTGCTGGTTGATCTATTATGTGTACTGGTTTCTAATTCTGCAATAAAAACAAAGTTAAAAAAAAAAAATTGTAGTTCCTGAAGTGCGGGGAGTGCAGGGTCGAGTTTGGTATGTGCGAACTCGTGAGATTGAATGCTGCGCAATGATGTATGCAGCATGATTGTGTCTAGTGTAGAAGTGCCACTTCTGGAAGTTGGCATGTTTGGGCAGTGAGTGTGCTGTCACGTGATTGGCTGGAGCTGGCTGGTGAGCCTGGCTCCAGGAGTCTGGATGGGTCTGCCCCGGTGGTGAGTGGAGAGATTAGCATGCTGATGTGAGGGAGGGGTGCACCTGGGACCTGAATAGGGCTGGGCTTTCCCCACACAATCCTGGCTCCACCCCCTGTGGTGCGTCTGATGTCCCTAGCCTGGCCAGTGAAAGGAGTTCCCCATAACCAGTTGTAGCTGGTTCTCACACTGCCTGTACCCTGCTAGACAAACGATTTTGGGGATAAAAAGGGTGCTGTGACACTCTGAAAATGTTCTTGTTTTACCACTTGAATCCTGCCAGGGGCATGCTGCTGCTTGGGCCCAGGGGAAGGCTTGCCTCCCTTGGCCCTCCCAGCCCCTGGATACCTGATGGATTTTGCTTCCCAGGACCTTTTGCCAGAGGGGAGCGCTGTACTTTTACTTTTGGTTGCTGAGGCCCCTTTGCTATGGGAGCCCTTCTTGGGGGGCTTGAGGTCTGCCTGCTCCCTAGCACTTCGTGAGCGCTTTATTTGAGCTCTGCAGCGTGGAGCTGCTCTCTGTCCTGCTCGTGTTGACCGAGGGTGCCCACTCCTCGTTATGCCCCTTTGTATCACCGCCGCAGCCCTGAACTGTTTGTTGACATGTTTCTGGGCCGCTGCCTGCCGTGACCCGGAAGTAGTGGAGGTGGGCGGGGCCTGGTGTCCCTTTGTTCCGCTTCCCCCTGCCTGGGGGAAGCCTAAGTGTGTTTTTTTTTCCGGTCTCCCATATGGAGAGGGAGACCGGAGATGCCCGCCTGCCCGCTTATTTTTATGATAATTGCTGGCAGGTGCCCACCCTGCTTGTGTCCGCGTTGTGCCCCAGATGCCGCCACAGCCCAGTCAGGCGAGTCGGCCTGTGACGGGGGTGGGGCCGCTGCAAGACGGGAAGCTGTTGGACGTCAGCGCGGGGTTCCCGTGAGTAATGGGAGCCCCGGGGATGTGCAACCTAAGGAAAAACGGGAGCCCACCCTGCCTCCCGTAGCATGTCGGAGAAAGTCCCGGGTCCCGAGAGGGTGCTCGGGTGAGGAGGCCGGCGGCAGCGGCACTGCGGGGCTCCCATGCGGAGAGGAGAGCCCGCATGAGAAGTGCAGCCGCGAGGCTCTCCAGGGTGAAAGAGAGTCACGCCCGTGCTGAAGAGAGGAGTGCTGGAGCCTCAAGGCTCCGTGGCGAAGCCCTAGTCCTGAGAGAGAGGGACCAGGCAAAGAAAGGAGCAGTTCTTCCAACGAGCGAGGGGTGAGTGTCCTGGGGGCTCCGGGCATGTGCTGGTGCCGGTGTAAGGCACAGCGTCATGAGTGCTCCGAGGGGCATGATTGTTTTGGGAGCCAGAGTGCTCCGAGGGACATGATTGTTTTAGGAGCCAGAGTGCTCCGATGGGCATAATTGATATCTCGAGCCCGAAGGCTCAAACGAGGCCCACAGTGATTTTAGGGTCCCCACAAGGGACTTGGGGGGCTTGTGTTGCTTAAAGCCCCCATCGCTCCACATTGGGACATAATCACTTTGGGGGCACTTTGTATTTGTTTAGAGAGCCTGTGTGGCTCTGACTGGGCGCACAATTCATTCAGGAGCTGGAGTGCTCCTTGTGGCATATTTTATTTCCAGAGCCTGTGTGTCCCCAGCATTTGGCGCAGTGTTGTTCCAGGGCTAGTGAGAGCCCATGCCACAGTTGATTTACAGCTGCCCAGCAAGTAGTGGGAAGCTGCACCATTTAGGCGCAATTTGAGAGTCCCTGAGAGGGAAGAGATGGCACAGAGGTGCCAGGCCTTCTACAGCTGCCCAGCACTTAGTACCAGCTGCAACGTTTAGGCCCTGTTGTTGTTCCCAGCTGCCCAGCAATTAGTGGGCAGTTGCAACGTTTAGGTTTGCGCCGGTGGCGCACCCCTGACTGGCGCTGCGTGGCAGCACGCCCTGACATTCTGGACACAGGGCATTTGAGCCCCTTCTTGAGATGGCCAGTTGGCCAAGGGGACTGGTATATGGATAGGGTGCAAGGCCCTAATGTGATTTTTGCGCAATGTGATTTTACTATGTTTATGATGAATGTCTGACAAATTATCGAAATTCAGATTATCGACATACACTAATATCGGAACAAAAATATCGACATCACTATTATCGACTTCCTATACTTAACGATATATGTACAAAAATATCGATATCTTAATATCGACATACACAAACATCGTTTACATTGATATCGACTACTTTTACATCGGTATACATAAATATCGATTTCTTAAAATTACATAGACATGAAATAAAATATCGACATCCAAAATATCGTGAACTAACATATCGGATTTTCTACAATATCGACAATTTATATACATATCTTTGCACACCTATTTTACTTTTTATATGTTTTTACATCTAAATAAACACACAATACTTAAATTAACACTATTTTAACCCTATTACATCTGCTAAACTATGCTATTTGTAGCATTATATTACCTACACATATAAAAATATTCTATGCTATTTTTATAATTTGATAATGTATTTAATTTTTCACTTCTATTACAAAGTAGTCACAACTGAAATTCAAATATACGAACTAACCAATCACAACCCTGTTTTTTTAAATAAACCAATAGCAAACTAATTACTAATGACACTCCCCTATATAAACAATTAAACTCTAAACACAAACTACTTGCTAAAAGTCAGTGAAGGAGATTCATCTCTCTATGAACTGCTGCACACCAACAAGAAAATCAAGACTATCAACCTACATTCACATCTTCAAAGTAAGTTAATAATTTATAAACTGCATTAATTGCTACTACAACTTTACTTACCTGCTAAATACCCACTGCTCTTCTATTCGTACTACTGAACATGCAAATAATTTATATATAACAATTTTTTATAGATACTACGACTACAGATTATTCTACACAAAATAACTGTGAACAAAAGCATAGGAATACAGATTATAATAAATATGTAAGTAAATTGTCAGTTCTTAATTATTTGTAAATAAATCTAAACACACTGAAAGTATGACATTTTTCCCACATATTTCATTTTATCCTCCAGATTCTATTACTGAAAACTGCACTACAAAAGAACTAAGGACATCATTACTATTTCTACATGACATATTACTAAGTAAGTATTTCTAAACTGAAATAAATGTGGAACAAACGTACAAACATTTTCACTTGTTCTAATCAGTTTGTATTATCTAATGTTTTTTTTACAGAGCTAACACTACAAATAGATATACAGAAATTATACAGAACTCCAAAATCGGAATAATAAATATAAACATCACTAAGTAAGTATATTAAAGCACATCATTACCCGCTAATCTGTTAAAAACCTACCAACATGGTGAATATTCTAACACATATTTTCCTTATTTTTTTAAGATAACACTACAAACTACTCTCCAGAAACAGAACAAACAACTATACTGGCAAACACCAACAAAAATAAAAATGTAAGTATCTTGACAATGTAAATCATAAATATACACTTATTAGAATCCACTTTTGTACTCAAAATTAGCTGTAACATTGTAAATATACATAAAAATGGGTAGTAATATACTATTTTCATGTTTTTCATAACAGCTACAACAACATCACAAAACAGTATCCCCAACAAAAGAATAAAGCTGATCCTAATTTTGCAGTGATTTATAAAACACGTAAGTATATACATTCCTACTTATCACTTACTTAGAATAATTAATACATTTTCATTGACATTAACTATTATGTATATATTTTTTAGATATACAAAGTACAAAATGACAGAAGGAGCTGAATTTGTTACCAGCCAGAAAGGAAAACTATTACTGTGCTACATGGGTTACACTTATACACAGGAAAAGCAATATGGCATGAAAGTTAATTGGAAATGTTGTAAATATTATTCTAACAAGTGCTATGGAAGAGCAACAACTAGAGAAGCTACAGTACTGTATACTAGGGAACACAATCACCCACCAAATGTTACTGAAATAGAAGTTAGAACAGCTTTGGAAAATATAAAAGAGGCAAGTACAGTTTCCCAAAAGCAAACAAATGTCATATTAAAAGAAGCCATTCCTAAAATCCCTAAAACTGCTACAACCCACATGCCAAATATTCTCTCCCTAAAAAGAACTACAGCACGAACTAAAAAAGCTACCACTACTACCACACCACCTCCCAGAACATATCATGATATAAACTTAAATGCTAACCAAATTATAACTTTAAACTAACAACCATTTATAGTTTACGACAACGAAAACAATGACATAAGACTTATTATTTTTGGTACAAATATGAATTTAGTTAAACTTCAGCAAAGCCAATATTGGATGATGGATGGAACATTTAACATCTGTCCCAAACCATTTTTCCAATTATACACAATACATGGCCTCTACCACAACTATATGCACTATTACCAAACAAAAATAATTCCACATATATGGAATTATTAAATATTATTAAACAAAAAACAAATGATTTTTCTCCTGAAAAAATAATTCTAGATTTTGAGCAAGCAATGCTCTCAACAATCCTAAAAATCCACCCCCATACCTGCATTCAAGGCTGCTACTATCATTTTAACCAGTGTTTATGGAGACATCTACAAAAAACTACCCTAAGTGTAGAATATGCTACTAACTCATCTTTTGCTTTCCAAATTAAAAAACTCATTGCACTTGCTTATGTCCCAAAAACAGATGTAGCAGAACACTACAACATTCTTATGACAGCCCCTTCTACAAACAAAATGAAGCTAAGTTAAGTCCATTTCTCGACTACTTTGAAGACACCTGGGTAGGCAGACTCCACAGATCTGGCCACAGAAGAAACCCCAAATTCCTAATACCCTGGTGGAACGTTTACAGAAGCACCTTAAATGGAGAATCTAAAACTAACAACGCTGTAGAAGGTTGGCACAATGCATTTGTACAATCAACTGGCAGAACAAAACCTACTCTAGAACATTTTATTAAATGCTTACAGAAAGAACAAAGCTACCAGGAATTCAGAATGGACCAATCTATAACTGAACTAGTCCCTAAAACGTCAAAACAAAATAAACAAATGCACAAATACCTAGAAGAACAAGTAAAACTGTACCCTAGTACAAAAGGCATAGAATACTTAAACATCATTGCCAAAACGCTACTCTGAATAATTACCAACACCAAATAAAGCCCTAAAACTATCACTTAACTATGCAAAACATATCAAACGTGACCTTCAAAAGTATTTAATGTATGCAATATATAGAGATATTATTCACATATATGCACACATTAAAACAAAATAACAACTATAAAACAATGCCATATTAATAATCACATTACCCACCCACAATAGATAACAAAGAAATGACTTACCAATCATGTTGTAAATCCAATGACGTCCTTCTCCACCAAAGTAATTCAGGTAGTGCAAAAGTAACCCAAACATTTTTTTAAAAATACAACTGTTCCCAAAATAAGAAATCCATGTTGTGAAAATCCATCGAATAACCATAAAAAACCCGAAAAAATAGAAAAATTAAAGAAACGCTCCAGGAAAAACGAAAAATGAAGAGAAGTATTTGTAAAGTAGTGTTGAATAAAACAAACAAACACGTCCTTAAAAAAAAACGGAACTTCCGATTTAGCGTACACCTATGAAAAAAACATAGAAAACAGACATTCCCACCCAGATAAAGTAACACATAATTAAGTACTAACATTGTCAAAAACATGAATGTGCTAGTACATATACTGTAAACATACAATAAGTAACTCTGTAAACAATCCGTTAACTAAGTAAAACTACGTGTATGTACCACACGGAAATATTCATGTTCAAAATCTAAAACACAACTCCCTCACATTTAACAACACTAAATATAAGGTCACTACTCTCAAAACATCATTAAAAGACACACAAAACATATAAAATAAACCTTACCTGAAGCGACGTGAAGTGTCTCCCAACCGCGAGCAGCTCTTCATCCAAATCACCCAAAACGACCTAACCCGGTTACAAAATAAAGAACCCAAAAGCAATAAAATAGTCCAAAGTATTAAATATAATATCAATACTTTAAAAAATTGCCTAAACTAAATCAAAAATAGCTATTATTTTGATTTTTTTTTTTACTTTTGTACTACTCTGATTTGATTTAGAAATATGTATAAAAACTTAATAAATAAATATTATGAAAATAATAATATTTATTTCAACAATGTATAGAAATATTACTAGATTCTCACAAAATGTTAAAATGTTAAAAATTTGTTAACACCATTTTTTACTTATAGTATACATGTTTTATGTTTACAAATGAAGCTGAAAAAAAATAATTTGAATCTAAAAATTGTTATTAATATTTTGTTTGTTAAATGTAAAATATGTAATACTATACAAAATAATATTACATATTAATAATGATAATTTAAAAATATATTATGCTTCTGTAAATTTGCTTGTCATTGTATTTAGAAAATATGATCATAAAAAACAAAAGTTTCATAAATGTGATTTTGTGATGATTTAAATTGTTATCTCTGAAAAAATAAAAAACATAATAAACATTTTTTTCTCAATCATGTTGAACAATTTTTATTATTGTCTTACTATAATGTAACAATCTTATTATATTGAAAATCTCAAGTGTATATAATATTTAAGTAGGTGTTGGACACTAATTATTAATAATTACTCATCCAACTCCAGTCTACATTAAATTTGAGTAGGTGCTGGACACTAATTAATTCATAATTACTATTCCAACTCCAGTCTACATTCAAATATAGTAGGTGCTGGACACTAATTATTTAATAATTACTATTCCAACTCCAGTCTACATTAAATTTGAGTAGGTGCTGGACTCTAATTAATTAATAAATAATATTCCAACTCCAATTTACATTACATTAGAGTAGGTGCTGGACACTAATTATTTAACAATTACTATTCCAACTCCAATCTACATTAATGTAGAGTAGGTGCTGGACACTAATTATTGAATAATTACTATTCCAACTCCAGTCTAAATTAAATAGGAGTAGGTGCTGGACACTAATTAATTAATAATTAATATTCCAACTCCAGTCTACATTAAATTAGAGTAGGTGCTGGACACTAATTATTTATTAATTACTATTCCTACTCCATTCTACATAAAATTAGAGTAGGTGCTGGACACTAATTAATTAATAATTACTATTCCAACTCCAGTCTACATTACATTTAAGTAGGTGCTGGACACTAAATAATTAATAAATACTATTCCAACTCCAGTCTACATTAAATTGGAGTAGGTGCTGGACACTAATTAATTATTAATTAATATTCCAACTCCAGTGTACATTAAATTAGAGTAGGTGCTGGACAGTAATTAATTATTAATTACTATTCCAACTCAAGTCTACATTAAATTTGAGTAGGTGCTGGACACTAATTAATTAATAATTACTATTCCAACTCCAGTCTACATTCAATTATAGTAGGTGCTGGACACTAATTATTTAATAATTACTATTCCAACTCCAGTCTAGATTAAATTTGAGTAGGTGCTGGACACTAATTAATTAATAATTAATATCCCAACTCCAATCTACATTAAATTAGACTAGGTGCTGGACACTAATTATTTAATAAGTACTATTCCTACTCCTTTCTACATTAAATTAGAGTAGGTGCTGGACACTAATGAATTAATAATTGCTATTCCAACTCCAGTCTACATTAAATTTAAGTAGGTGCTGGACACTAAATAATTAATAATTACTATTCCAACTCCAGTCTCCATTAAATTGGAGTAGGTGCTGGACACTAATTTATTAATAATTAATATTCCAACTCCAGTGTACAGTAAATTAGAGTAGGTGCTGGACAGTAATTAATTATTAATTACTATTCCAACTCCAGTCTACATTTAATTTGAGTAGGTGCTGGACACTAATTAATTAATAATTACTATTTCAACTCCAGTCTACATTCAATTATAGTAGGTGCTGGACACTAATTATTTAATAATTATTATTCCAACTCCAGTCTACATTAAATTTCAGTAGGTGCTGGACACTAATTAATTAATAATTATTATTCCAACTCCAATGTACATTAAATTAGAGTAGGTGCTGGACACTAATTATTTAATAATTACTATTCCAACTCCAATCTACATTAAATTAGAGTTGGTGCTGGACACTAATTAATTAATAATTACTATTCCAACTCCAGTCTACATTAAATAGGAGTAGGCTCTGGACACTAATTAATTAATATTTAATATTCCAACTCCAGTCTACATTAAATTAGAGTAGGTGCTGGACACTAATTATTTATTAATTACTATTCCTACTCCATTCTACATTAAATTAGAGTAGGTGCTGGACACTAATTAATTAATAATTACTATTCCACTCCAGTCTACATTAAATTTAAGTAGGTGCTGGACACTAATTATGTAATAATTACTATCCCAACTCCAGTCTACTTTAAATTAGAGTAGGTGCTGGACCCTAATTAATTAATAATTACTATTCCAACTCCAGTCTACATTCAATCATAGTAGGTGCTGGACACTAATTATTTAATAATTACTATTCCAACTCCAGTCTACATTAAATTTGAGTAGGTGCTGGACACTAATTAATTAATAATTAATTTTCCAACTCCAATCTACATTAAATTAGAATAGGTGCTGGACACTAATTATTTAATAATTACTATTCCTACTCCATTCTACATTAAATTAGAGTAGGTGCTGGACACTAATGAATTAATAATTACTATTCCAACTCCAGTCTACATTAAATTTAAGTAGGTGCTGGACACTAAATAATTAATATTTACTATTCCAACTCCAGTCTACATTAAATTGGAGTAGGTGCTGGACACTAATTAATTAATAATTAATATTCCAACTCCAGTGTACATTAAATTAGAGTAGGTGGTGGACAATAAATAATTATAATTACTATTCAAACTCCAGTCTACATTTAATTTGAGTAGGTGCTGGACACTAATTAATTAATAATTACTATTCCAACTCCAGTCTACATTCAATTATAGTAGGAGCTGGACACTAATTATGTAATAATTATTATTCCAACTCCAGTCTACATTAAATTAGAGTAGGTTCTGGACACTAATTAATTAATAATTACTATTCCAACTCCAGTCTACATTAAATAGGAGTAGGTGCTGGACACTAATTAATTAATAATTAACATTCCAACTCCAGTCTACATTAATTTAGAGTAGGTGCTGGACACTAATTATTTATTAATTGCTTTTCCTACTCCATTCTACATTAAATTAGAATAGGTGCTGGACACTAAATAATTAATAATTACTATTCCAACTCCAGTCTACATTAAATTTGAGTAGGTGCTGGACACTAATTATTAAAAAATTACTATTCCAACTCCAGTGTACATTAAATAGGAGTAGGTGCTGGACAATAATTAATTAATAAATAATATTGGTACTCCAGTCTACATTAAATTAGAGTAGGTGCTAGACAGTAAATAATTAATAATTAATATTCCAACTCCAGTCTAGATTAAATTAGAGTAGGTGCTGGACACTAATTATTTTATTATACTATTCCTACTCCTATTAACATAAATTAGAAGTTGGTGCTGGACACTAATTAATTATTAATAATATTCCAACTCCAGTTTACATTTAATTGTAGTAGGTGCTGGACACTAATTAATTAATAATTACTATTCCAACTCCAGTCTACATTAAATAGGAGTAGGTGCTGGACACTAATAATTAATAAATAATATTCCAACTCCAGTCTACATTAAATTAGAGTAGGTGCTGGACACTAATTATTTATTAATTACTATTCCAACTCCAGTCTACATTAAATTTAAGTAGGTGCTGGACACTAAATAATTAATAATTACTATTCCAACTCCAGTCTACATTAAATTTGAGTAGGTGCTGGACACTAATTATTAAAATATTACTATTCCAACTCCAGTGTAGATTAAATAGGAGTAGGTGCTGGACAATAATTAATTAATAAATAATATTGCTACTCCAGTCTACATTAAATTAGAGTAGGTGCTGGACAGTAAATAATTAATAATTAATATTCCAACTCCAGTCTAGATTAAATTAGAGTAGGTGCTGGACACTAATTATTTTATTATTACTATTCCTACTCCTATTAACATAAATTAGAAGTTGGTGCTGGACACTAATTAATTAATTATTAATATTCCAACTCCAGTTTACATTTAATTGTAGTAGGTGCTGGACACTAATTAATTATTAATTACTATTCCTACTCCAATTAACATAAATTAGATGTAGGTGCAGTACACTAATTAATTATTAATTAGTATTCCTACTCCTATTAACATAAAATAGATGTAGATGCTGGACACAAAATAATTAATAATTATTATTCAAACTCCTGTCTACATTAAATTAGAGTATGTGCTGGAGACTAATTAATTAATAATTAATATTTCTACACCAATTAACATAAATTTGATGTAGGTGCTGGACACTAATTAATTAATTATTACTATTCCTACTCCAAATAATGATAATTAGATGTAGGTGCTGGACACTAATTATTGATTAATTACTATTCCTACACCAATTAACATAAATTTGATGTAGGTGCTGGACAATAATTAATTAAATATTACTATTCCTACTCCAATTAACGATAATTAGATGTAGGTGCTGGACACTAATTCTTTATTAATTACTATTCCTACACCAATTAACATAAATCTGATGTAGGTGCTGGACACTAATTAATTAATTATTACTATTCCTACTCCAATTAACGATAATTAGATGTAGGTGCTTGACACTAATTATTTATTAATTACTATTCCTACTCCAATTAACATAAAATAGATGTAGATGCTGGACACTAATTAATTCCATTTTATTAAATATTATTAATTTTTTTATATAAACGTATTCTTTTTTACATACATTTTAATACACTCCCCACCCTTATCCCCTATAAACCCAATAACCCGCTCCTAAAACTAGATATCTATATTTAATTTTTATATTATTTAAATATTTTTGTATAAATTTTTTCTTAGAAATATTATGGATATATTTTAAAATAATGTTAAAAATTGTTACATACATACATATTTTGTATTGTCGATATTTTGTCATACGATATTATTGATTTCGATATTTTATAATACTTGTCAATTACGATATTTTTGTATTCGATATTTTTGTTTCCCAATATTATTGTCCTTCGATATATTAATTCCGATATTTTTTCTTGTCGATATTTTTTTTTTGATATTATGTTTGATTACCGTTTAGGATGGTAATTGCCTAATGTGATTTTTGCGCAATGTGATTTTACTATGTTATGATGGTATATGCCTACTGTGTTTAGACTAGCGAGAGATTGTCTACGGTAGTTATACTGATTAGGCCTAAATGTGATTGCGGCATAATATGCTTTGACATTATGCCTGTGATACTTCTAAAGGTGCACATGCTTAGAAGTTTGTTTTGCCTAGTATAATTTATACTAGAGAGGTTATGTGTCCATGCGTGATCTATGCCTTTGGTTATTAGTATTGCGTAGTGTGTACCTACCTGTTACCAGTGGTTACTGGTTGTGGTCTATAATTGTTATTTTGTGCTACACTTATTCTATGTTCTAGAAGTGCTATTTCTATGAACACAGAAGACCACCTCGATTTCTTATAGCAAATACATCAGTACAAACATATATCTTCATCATTTTATGTTATACTATTGCACAGCACTACAAAGTGACTGGAAGATGATAGGTGTGAAAAGAAAGAAAGAAAGAAAGAAAGAAAAAAAAAGAAAGAAAGAAAGAAAGAAAGAAAGAAAGAAAGAAAGAAAGAAAGAAAGAAAGAAAGAAAGAAAGAAATGGTATAGCATACATAACTGGAAGAGGATTCCTAAAGTACTATGGGGCACATGCATCAACATAAGGAATTGCAATTCCTAAATAGCGATTTTTAAGGTATCGCTATTTAGGAATCGCAATTCCCTATTCATGTAGGAATTGCAAAATAAATTGTGATTTCTACACATTACCTAATAGCGATTCGCAAATTGCGAATCGCTATTAGCTCGCTATTAGCTAATGTCACTCCATTAATTCCTGTGGGCCTGTGAGACTATAGGTATGAATCGGAAGGCATTCGCAATTTGTGATTACCAAATTGGTAATCGCAAATTGTGAACGCAATTGCAAGGTTGCCAAGGGGCATAAGGCCCCCCTGAAGCACCTCCCCAAAAGGTAAGTGTGCACATGTGGCACAGGGCATGTGTGTGTGCCACATGTCAGTTTGGGCCCCATGCATCAAAACAAATACCGGTCGCAAACGGGCAGATTTTCAGAATCCACCCCTTTGCCACCGGAATTTTTGCATTTGGGATGCATTTTACCGGTCGGAAACAGGCTGATTCTGTGAATCAGCCCATTTGCGACCGGTAAAATACTTGATACATGTGGGCGACGTATTCTTTAAACAGCATTCTTTTGTGTAATGGATTGACTTGCGATTCCAGTGCTCAATGTCCTTGCAAACATACTAAGATTTATTATGACACCAATATACTTTAGAAGAAATGGCAAGATGTTCGACTTGTCAGTAAACAAGTTGTCTTTTTCTACAACACAAAATCCATGACAGAAATGCAGGAATATTGTCTTCATAAATCGAAATAATTTTGCTGGGTTAGTAAATGGATTCGACCCAGCTGCTCCGACTCTGAAATAAGTGCACTGAAAGATAACCGTGTTGAAAGTTTATACTTAGGGGAGCAGGCGGCGGAGCTTGAGGCAGGGATTGGAAGGTAACAATAATAGAGAGTGAAGGATGGTGCAATGTATTCAGAGTGACCTATTTGATTACTCCTAAGGTATGTCAGATATTTCGAATTAGACAGTGCATCTTTAAAACAACCAAGAGTGAGACTGTGAAGCGCTGGAGAAGTGCTAATTTATTACTTCAGGCTGTGTTCACTCATTTGTCATCGTAATGTTTATGCGCACGTTTTACTTTGGAGACAGTACATGATGAAGTGTTACCGATTCTATAACGTTCTCTTATCATCTCTTTGCACTTTAAGGTGATAGCACAAACAGTCATTAAATCCGTTTTTCTTAAATCGGTGCCTGCATTCACAGCTTATTTTACATTTACACAAGTTCGCAAAATAGCAATGACGGCAGAAATGAAGCACTTTTACCTCTGACAGCAAGGAATACTCGATCAAGCAACATTTGCACATTGATTTGCCAATATACTCTTTATAAGGAGCCCTTAAAGATACATTTAATGTTATCTAATCTATATTTAATGTTATTTGGAAGACACGTGGATTTGATACACGCGAAAGGTCGCACTAGGGACACTATGCAGTCCTGGAAAATATTGTAGTGCTACTGCATGACTTGCAACGGGCAAGCTTTGACAATGCGACGAAAGGGGACAGGAGCTTAAATTCTGTGATTTTAGCATAGGTGCAAAAGTAGAAACTACCAGCAGAACGCAAAATGAGCTCCAGAAAAAAAAGGAGGGCCAATTACTTCAAATGCAAGGTGAGCAACATCGTATCAGAACTCCTGGGGGATATAGGTGCTTCCCAAACCAAACCAAAATGGTACTCAGTTTTAGGAAGAGGAGGCTTTCTCAATCTTTTAGCCTTGAGACCCTCCGGGTGAGTAGTGCGCTATATAAATGTTTTGATTGATTGATTGATTGATTGATTGATTGGAGTGATGGGTTAGTTAGAGGCCTTTAGACAAAATGGACTTTCAAGTCACCACAGATTAAGGGCCTAATTATGACTATGCCGGAGCGATGGACCGCCATAGCCATGGTGCCGGTGCGGGCACTACGACACCAGCAAGCTGACCACCCTATTATAGGTTGGGCGTTAGGGCCACCATTGGACCTCTGTGGCAGCCTTGAGGATGCAATGTGCTTGTCGGTGCTGCTGTGGCACTGCCAAGCAGATTACGAGTTTCTTCTCTGCCTTGCTTTTCATGGTGGTGAGGCTGCCATGATAACTGTAGCAGAGAGGAAACAGAGTGAGCCCTCCAGAGCTCCTTGTTGCCTCAAGGCCATGGGGTGCATGCAGGGGAGCACATGTTGTGTCCCTCTGTGTGCATGCACCCCAGTTCCTGCACGGCATGGACTGCATCAGTCCATGCAGTGCAGGAACTGCCTTTGATGCTCCCATTGTGGTTCCTTTATCAAAGGGACCCCCATGGAATCACCAAAGAACTGCCTGCCAAAGACTAAAAAAGTCATAACCTGGTGAGCGGTGTCAGTACAGCTTTGGCAGTATCTGAGCGGGGTGGCGGCATGGCCGCCCCACTCTAAGATTTTCAAAGTCGTAATTGGGCCCAAAGAGTCCTAAGCACTGCATCAATCAGGATTAGCTATATCAAATACATGGTGTCCCAACTGGTATAATTTTAAAGACAATTAATAGGGATATGAATACAGCATTATCCAGAGAGAGACAAGGAGACTCTATTAAGTTATAACATGTGCTCATGGCATCATTTATGTAAATTATTAAGATAAAGGTCAAAATATACAGCAGTTGTATCAGCACTGCAGGAAAAAAATCAAAGAACTGTAAAAACAACCCAAATTGTACTAGGTGCTCAAGTGTGTGAGTGAAAACAAGGAGCGACGCAGGTGACAATAGGAACAGCGTGGATGGCGCAGAAGTGACTAGTGCATAGACATGTACAGTGAATAAGGACAAGGTTGTTCCAAATGATTTAGAATGGGTATTCTGATGTTGATTTTCAGTGTGAACCACTTTGTGGGGGGCGCCTATGGTCTTGCTGAGTAGTCGACAGTATTTTGATCCACTTTAATCAGGATAATCATCAGGACTGGTTGGGGTTGCAAGCAGTGCTGTACAGATGGAAAGAAAAAAAAAGAAAAAGGGGGGTTTGTGAAGGGAGGGCTAGACACAAGGGGGTCAGAAGAGGAGCAAAATTCATAGGGCTAGCGGATCAGCTCCCAGGCGTGGGGCTAGTAGGTGCGTGTTGATAGGCTATATGATAGGGGCCTATCTCACCATGATGTAGCAGGAATAAACTACCTGGGTTAGGAGAGGAATCCGTAGACGTCTGGATCCTCCGGGCAAGTCGAGGGTATGGTCAGCGGTGACGAAGAGAACGAGCATGAGAAGGGTAGGGGGGTGGAGAAGGGAGGGCATAGCGGCCAGAAAGGAGGCCAGGTCCAAGCACTCACTGTGTTGCGTAGGGATCGGCACAGCGATCCGATCGGCGTGGCTGGTCCGTACAGGTCGGAGGTGTATTACTGCCTCATGGGGAGAATGGTGCGGTAATTGGAGACAAGCGATCGTAGAGTGATTGTCGGGTCTGGGAGAATGAATCTGAGGGGAAAAGGTATGGGAAATCAAGAAGGGTGGTGAGGCGCGAGGAGCATCCGCTGTGGCCAGTCACCGAGGATTTGAACATCTAGGAAGTGGCAGGAACACGTACCTCTCCGCGCTTGTATTCAGTCAATCTGCAAGCAAGCCTTGCGTTGCTGGGGTAACCAGGACCGGAAGAGAAAGCTAAAAGGGGATTGGCAGTGGTAGGGAACTAGATGACGTGGCGGGACCCGGCCATGACAGTCGTAGGGTGATAGGGCGGACAAGGCAGGGGGGTAGGCAGTGGAGGGCCAATCAGGTGAAGGAAAAGAGGGACGCACAGTTAACAGAGAAATGAGGGGATGTGTGAACTCAGCAATATCAGCATATATGACTTAGTGCGCAATGGTGACTAAGTGGCATGCACAATTACATAAATTAAGTCCAGTCAAAAGTAATTTAACTATATAGGTAACATTTCGAAATGCACAGATTATGTACAGCAAAAAGTAAATTACAATGTACTAGATCGGTCCTAATTCCAAAGTGTGGTGGCTGGGGAGCATGACGAACGCAAAGTACATGACAAGTCAGAGGATATATGTACTACGAACACGGGACATGTGTGGCTGAATGAACAATTAGGACGTACAGATAATAGACAGTCAGCAGAGATTCCAACAAGTTAGCAAATCAGTCAAGTTCCAGAATTGTGGTGGCACATCAATGGGCATGAGTATAGGGCCCAGGGGCCGAAAGTCAGAGGGAAAGGATCAGCATGAAAGGTCTCAGAGTAGGACAGATTCAGAAATGCAAAAAGGAAGTATGGGGGCAAAGAGTCAAATGGAAATTGTGCTGTTCCACTCATCAATAGTGTTCAGTCCATTGTTAACGGAGTCGCATAATGTCATCCATTTACATTCACTCCTATTTAGGAGGGATCTGATGTATCCACCTCTAGTAGGTAGTGTCATTTGCTCAATCACTTGCCAAGTGATGTCAGTGTCTTTTCCAGGTAGTGTGAAACCAAAGGGGCCGTGGTGACTCTACAGTTAATCCGGCTTTTATGTTGAACAATCCTGTTTTTGATGATTTGGGTGGTCTGGCCGATATAGAGTAGTTTGCAAGAGCATTCTATCGCGTAGATCACATTGGTCGATCTGCAATTGGTGTGATTCTTCAAAGTGTGGGGTCTGTCTTTGTATTTGACTACTTTGGTGTTGGTGGTGAGATCACCGAGTTAGGGTGTATGCACCATACACTCAGCGAACATGGGGTACGGTGCGTACATCCCAAGATCGCAGGGGTACGCACTGTACCCCTGCGATCATGGGGTGTATGCACCGTACCCGGGGGGGCCGTTCTGTACCTGTTTCGGGGTGAACTCTGCTTTTATGGCTGTTTTCAGCTCCCGTAGAAAAAGGGTCGTATGGTGCGTACCCGACACGAATCGTACTTGCCGGGTCGGAAAAAGCATCTGCGAACCCTACAGATGTCGCGTACAGTGGGTTCTGAGGGAGATTCATACGTGCATTTGATTCGTACAGTCTCTGTACGATTCGTACGAAGTCCAGCTCCTGGTACGAATCGTACTTCGTCGTACGTACAGGGAACGTTGCAGGGTACAATTCGTACGGGAAAAACGCTCCGAACGGCTATTCAGAGCGGTTTTTCCCGAATCGGAATCGACCCCCATGTGTCCAGTATCCTATTTGCAGGTGACAAACAGGAGACATGGAACATCACCTTTAAATGAACCATCGAGAGTTACTCCTCTGGCACCAGAGACTCAACACCAGAGGCCATAAATAGCAGCTCATTCCTTAATGGGATCATTGAAATAAATATGTCGGCTGATATCCTTTGCATGTGCAGATTTACACATGTGAAAATTCATTTCTACACCTAAGTGTAATTACACTTTTTTGCTTTTCACCATTTTCAAAGGTATATGTGCACTTAAGTGAAGTTTCACAAATATCCATTGCCTCAAAGTAGGGGGGTGAAGCTTCCTAAAACAGAATCTGTGAGTCTAAAGCTACTACTAGTAACATTTCACCTTGAGGAAACCTCTGCCACTGAGGTGAAGTCCCCTATGGTAAAGTATAGGGACAGTTTATAAAATGTATTATTCTTTAAACATTATGCAAAATATTTTAATATATGTTAGCATTGCAAATTAATTATTAGCCCAGAACTCATATAACATAACTAACAGTGTAATACATGCATTAATTTAAATGATGAAGGCAACAGGGTGTTTCTAAGTAAACTGAAACTCTGCATCCGATTTTATGTGTAGCAGCCATATACACAACCAACACAACAGCTTTTGTCAGAGCCACCCTAGTACCCAGAAAATTGTGAGGTGTTTTTCTAAAGATTTTTCAAATTCCTTTAGTTTTTGAGGATCTGTGTGACGACACCGTGATCCCCTCAGGCGCTTTGCGAAAACGGAAAACAAAAGCAGACATTTAATGGCCACCAATGCACACAAAAATAATATGTAAAAAAAATCCATTCTAAATATTGGCCTACACACATTACTATAATTTTAAAGCATATTTAGGCTCCTGCATTTGTACTAACTTTCTTTAAAAACCATCTTTCAGACCTCATGCCTTTCCCATAAAGTAAAAGCACATACATGCACACACATTACAATATTCTACACAGTTGAGGTTTATTACTTTACCCTTCAAACTCATGTTTTTCTATGGTATTTCTAGAACATGTATCTTTAAAATCTATTTTCTGTTTTTACAGTGCCTTTGAGATCGCGATGACATCGGTAATAGCTATCCCCGTGTGTACATAGCAAAAGTGGAAAGCAATACTAGGATTTCAATAGCCACCACCACATGAACAAATGATAAATGTATCATTAGTTCTGACCATCACAGTAGATAACTCACTATATAAATAACTCTATAACATTTTTTATCAGAATCTCAATATCTCTATAGCAATGCACATTATTGATACACTAATCTTCGCGACAAAGTCAGTAATTGTGCCATCCTCATGACGGTACACGGGGGCCGCAATGCCTAATATAAGGGGTCAGGTTGGAGGTACTCTGACCCCATGTTTGAGAAATGCGAGTATTAGTGACATAAATTATGTGTTCAAAATTGATTTAACTATTCTAGTGAGCTATTCGCGATGACGCTGCGATCCCCAGTGCGGCCCCCCATGTACCGTTGTGGGGACATCGTGAATATCGTAACGTCATTACGAATATTGGTCAAAATATAACAAAAGAAATATATATTTCTACACACTCACTAGTCACTGTCAGACACTCATTTATGCACTCACAAACGTACTTAGACACTTATACACCCATTCACATACCACTCATGCACTAAAAAATTCAGTCACATACCCACTCAGATACACATGCACCCACTCACATACCCAATTAGGTACTCCTGGGCCCACTTACAGACTCACTCAGAGAGTGATGCAGCCATGTACTGACCCACTCAGGGATACATGCACCTACTTAGACACCCCCTCATATACCCAGGTGTACAGTCTCATACCCACTTAGAGACTTTTACATCCATTCACAGACCCACATGGGCACTCATGCACCCACTTACAGACTTAATCAGAGAGTCATGCACCCATGTAAAGACCTACTCAGCAACTCATGCACCCACTTACAGACCCAATCACACACTCACGTATGTACTCACAGACCCACTGAGACACTCATACACCCACTTACAGATCCACTCAGACGCTTATACACCCACCCACATACCCATACAGTCACTCCCACACTCATTCACAGACCCTGGCAGAGACTTATGGACTCAGTCACTCATTCATACACTCAGAAACTCATACACCCACTCACAAATACACTTAGATATACATGCACCCACTCACTCACCCACTCAAGGCTCACACATCCACTCACAGACCCACCCAGATACTCCCCCTCCCAGTCACAGACCCACTCACACACTCATGCATGTATTCATTCACTCACTCACAAAGAGTCCTATGCTCTCACTCACAGACCCAATGAGACACTCATATACCAACTCACTGATCCACTTAGGCACTCATACAACCACTCATAGACCCACTCAGAGATTTATGTACCCTATCAGTTGTACCCTCAGAGACTCATGTACTCACTTACAGTCACATACACACGCACCACTGACAGATCCACTCAGACATTCACGTTGCCAGTGATAGACCCACTGAGAGACTTCTGCACCCACTCACAGACCCACTTAGACACTCATGCACCTGCTTAGAAACTCATATCTTCGCACACAGATCTAGTTAGACAGTTATATACTTACTTACAAATGCACCAAGGCACTCATGCACATACTCATAGATTGAGTGAGAGACTTATGCAACCACCATTGTGACACTGATGCACCCAATCATAGATTATTTTTTTCAATTTATTTATAAAGTTTTATATAACACGAACAAGATCCCGAACAAGATCCCGAAGGATATCAGAGCGCTTTGCAAAAGGGTGTAAGGAAGGTCAAAAACCCAATATCGACATCAAGTAAGAATACACAACATGAATAATCGCAAGATTCACAGACATATGACACAAAGGAGAGTAACACAATGAACAGGTAATAGCGGGTTACGACGGGCGCACAATGCGATATAGAAGACCAGAATCACATGTTCGAGCAGTGGTTGTAGGATCAACGATTTTGAGCCAGTGGACCCAGATTAGGGAAGAAATGTGTCCATTAGGAATCTTTTGGCTTCCAGTTTGAAAGCAGTCGTTGACGAGATTCTGAGTACTTCCGGTGGACGAGAGTTCCATATCTTTGGGACCACGCCAGAGAAGGCTCGGTGACAAGTTCTCTATTTGCTAAGGATGAGAGGTTTATGGAGGACAGTGTTAGTGCTTCTTGAGGCTCTCCTACCACAGGATAATTCAAGCTTTTGTGCTAGGTGCTAGGGAGTTTTGAAATGCAGGCCTTTGTGTTTCAGAACGGCAATCTTTAACTGAATTTGAGCTTCATAGGGTAACCATTTGAGAGATTTTAGGACTGGGGATATGAGCTCATTTTGTTTGGTACCTGTGACCAGTCAGGCCGCAGCATTCAGTGATGCCCTTAGTGGAGCCAGGATGTACTTGGGAAGGCCACAAAGCGTAGCACTGCTGTAGTCTAGCCTTGGCAAAACCAGTGCTTGGACCACCTACATCCTTTTGTGGCAGGAATGGTTTGATGTTTCTCAGGGTCCTCATAAAGTGGTTAGCTCCCTTACACACACATTGCTGATATGATTTTTCATATTTAGGTGCTTTTACAGGGTGATTCCGAGAGATTTGGCTGAGTCAAAGATGAGGGGGGTGCAGTTGAAGGCCGTGAGGTGATTCAGCCAAAGGTCTAGCTTGGGGAAGTGGGTTGGGGAGAGATGAGAAGGAATTCAGTTTTGGAAGTGTTAAGTAGTAGATGGTTCTCAGTTAACCAATTGTGTGTGACCTGAAGGGTAGTGTTGAGTGAGATGATGTTATCCGGGGATGAGATTTTCGAATAAAGTTGTGTGTCATCCACGCACATATGGTAGAGAAAGTTCGTGGAATTTAATGATTTTGCTAGAGGTTCCAAGAAAAAGTTGAAGAGGATATGAGATAGGGCTTACCCTTGGGGGGCACCCATGAGAACTGGAGAGGGCTGGGAGAAGGAGTGGTTTGCCTTGACTCTTTGTGATCTGTGGTGGAGGAAGGAGGAGAACCATTGTAGCACCAGACCCAAGAAACCTATTCTGTTCTTCAGAATGGGCAGGAGGTTGTCATGATTAACCGTGATTAACCGTTTTGAATGCAGAGGAAAGGTCAAGGAGGATTAGGAGGGAGGAATCATTTGTCAGGCTCGGTACTGGTTCTCTTCGTGGCTGTGCTGAATATCCTATAGCCTCCCCCACACGACTCTCCCAGAGTCTGAAATACGTAACACAGACTACTAAGATCGTCCCGTGAGGGCGGGAAAGGAAGGGGACAGCGGGGAGGGAGATCTGAAATGACAAGGACAATGATAGAGAAAACGCCCCCCCAAAACCCCACAAGGGAAGAATTCTACAATCCTTCCTTACAATTCACAACATTAATCTAAGCCCCTACCTGAAAAGGAAAATATAAGAGGCTTTGTATTGTGGGAGGAATGATGAGGTTCGAGATCTGGGATGTAAGCCAACTGTAACAACAAACATATAGGAACACTATGAGCTCACGGTATCACGTGAGACTATGTTAATCACCCTTAAGACATACTACCTACCACTCAATTATGGTGTTCCTCTTTAGGCTAGACCAATCCCCTTCATCACGTACCCCCGAAACGTCTCCCCTGTATGTTCAAATACAAAGTGTAGAATAGTTGAAGTGAAGAAAGGAATCACAAAGAAAAAACGGCAGGCAAGGTTAAATCACCCTTTCATACGAATTCCTGCCAGCTGCTGGGTTTTATCCAATATAGGAAGATATCTGATTCTTGACACACTCCGTGTCTGAACACAATATAACTCTATCAACTAACAATGACAGTCCACACTGTTCCGATCTCCTCATTTAAGTCAATATTGAACAATTTGTCTGTTAAACTGGAAGAACTGTTCCGATCTGGACAAACCGGAAACAAACCTCTCGCCACAATGAGAACGCGAAAACCGTCTCGTCCAACAGGGAGAGAAAGAGAATCCTTGTTAACTCACAAGGTTTCACCAAGGTACCAGGCTTATGCACACAGCCGCGTGCACTAAACAAATGGATCCACACTTCTTCCAACCGACCCAGAACGGGATGAAAAGGGACACAGCCGGATAACAATTTTCCAAACCGGAGCTTACCCCTACTCCATCTTACCGACCAGTCCGTAGTCTTGGCATTAATTATCGGCACAGCAAGTGAGTAATGGCTGAGTCTTATTTCTGGGATTTTGCGTGACTGACGTTAGAACGTGACGTCGTCTCCCGGCCTTCTTGGAAATGTAGTTTGGCCTGTGCGGTCGCCCATTGTCCCGCATTATGCGGACAGCGGCCATACACGGCAAAAACCTGACATCATTTTGGTCAAGCATTTTTAAAATGCACTGGGGCAGTCATGCTGTTCAGTACAGAAGCATTGATAGACTGATGCAATGTCTTATAGTTTCACTCAAATACTTATCCAGTGAATGAGAGGCTCACTGATAGAGTGACGCATGCAGTTACAGATTACACCGCAAAAGTTATATGGGAGTTGGACATGCTATTACGCAATCATTTAGATAGTATTGTTTTCAGTCTGTTGGCTATAATCCATTTTGCAGTTATGGGTTTTGAATGTGATGGTATCTATTGAATGCCTGCATTTGTTTTGTCATTTCGCGACCTATTTGTGGCGATCACGGCTACTGATAGTATCGCGACACCTGGTGTGGCAGCAAAAACAGAAAATTGGTTTAAATGATTGTTTTTAAACAAACTCTCTACAAAAACATTACTTTACGAAGTGCAGTAAAAAACCTCTAGTGTCTAAAATATTGCCCGATCATCACAGTTACCAAAGTCATTGCGACTCTCGGCATCATAGCAAAAACAGGAAGTAGGGTTAAAACATGATTTTTTTAAAAGTTACTACAATTATATATGTACAAACATGTTATATAAGTTAGTCATGAGGTTATTGTGATAGTTAGAATGTATTTTTTATGTTATCATTTTTTAATGTGGTGGTGGTCATTGAATGTGTGTATTTATTTTGCAATTTTGCAATGTGATCGTGATCATCACCACGATGCTTCAAATGTCCCAAAAAATTAAAAATCATTTATCAAGAAAATTAACAACATTTTGGGCTCTTGGTTGGCTGACAAGAGCCTTTGTGTTGAGAGTGTGTATAAGACAGCTACATGTAAGACTGCATGAAAAGTTTCAGGTTGGCTAGAAGCACCCCGTTCCCTTTATCTGTAAGTGAACTCCATCACCTCTATATATTTCATGCATGTCAAAATGCAGACTGTTGTTGTAGATAGAGCCCATGTTATGGTCTCTGAGGAAACCAGAACCTGTTTTGTTAACATGTTTCCTGGCTTTGTCAATCTGTGGACAGAATCAATTTGACCACTTCCATTTCTGTGTTCTGCATGTATCAGAGTACACCAAGATAGTGTGAGGCAAAAGCTCCCTCAGTTCTGTAAAGATATCCTACTTTAGGGTTTACAGCCCTACCCCAATCAATGTGACTATGTCATTTCAACCACAGTGCACAATCATGAGGTGAGGAGTTCGGAAATACACAAGGGTTTTAACCAAAACCAGCAGCTGATGAAACTTTAACCCTCTCTGGCCAAACCAACTAAACTCCACATTTGGCAAACCCAAGTCTCTGTCATTACCTTTGGTTTTTGCAGCCTCTTTAGCCCAATAGACATAGCTGTGGCTCACAATCCACACTGTGAGCATATTGTAGGAAGGAGGAGTAGAACACAGGACAGATCTGCAGCTGAATATCATAATTGGTATGATGAAAGACAGTGAAAATTCATGTGTGCTGGTGGTTTGAAAAAAACTCGGAATTTGATTAGACGAAGAGAATATGCAGGGGAATAAAAGAAGGTTGCATATGGAAATGATTAGTAATTAGATGTTTCATTGGCTCTGGTAAATAGAAAGAAATGTAATAGAGAGTTTGATATGCTGTACAGTATGTGCAGTGACTCACACCTGCCATAGTTCATTTTGTGACTAGTATGGTCCTTCTGGAATGTGAGCTTGTGACGTAGTGGTTCGATTGGGTTTCTATGGAGAATCTGCAGAGGGTGTATTGGGGAAGGGTGTTTAAGAAACAGGTATTAGTTTTTAGAAATTGGAGAGGTTTAGGTTCATTGTTTTATGGTAGGTAAGATTCTTAGTGAGGATGTTTCAAGAAAGTGTAGTATAGTGATAGAAATATAAAAGTATTAAGGGAAGTAGGTTTCCCGACTCCGTTTTCATTCCCAGCAAATTAATCACCATCATCTTCTTTACGCGGTGATTATTGACATAAAGGCATGCATTTTGGGCTACCCTCCAAACAGGGGTGAAAGGGATAATATATAGTAACCTATCAGAAATGTAGTTACAAGACTAAAATATAAAAGCAAAGATTTTATCTGCTGACTATTTCAGTATAAGGCGAACCAAAGTTCAGAAGGTTGTCATTTATGGTTGCTTTGTATGCGAGTGGTGTGCCATTCTTGTTCTATGTTTTTACAAACACTGACAATATTGCATCTATTTAATAAGAGAAAAAAAATGATTTTGCGAATGAACTCATCTTCTGGTAAGTTAATTACATTTTTGGGAAAGTCAAAAAAAATATTAAGATATATAATTATGTCATATTGTAATAAAAGATTTTGAAATATATATAATTATACAAGAAAGAATGACATATACATTAAAATTGCAAGTGTTTTTAATATATCTAGTAATCGGTAACTTAGACATAGTTTGTCTCTAGTGCAGATCAGGTATCTTTCTAGTTAGTTTAGAATGTGTTTCCAGAGTCACTGTGAATATATAAAACACCACATTGAAGAGTTTTTTCACAAAACCATCACACAAACTCAAACACAAACTTTAAATTACTAAATAGCTGGTGTCTGCTATTAAGTAAAATCTGTCTATATATATGTTTGAGACTGCCTGAAAAACATGTGCCTTTCACAACGTCACTATGGGTATTGCAATATCATTGCGCATATAAAAAATGTGAAAAAAATAACTACGCTTATTAATCCATTGTAGAAATTACAAGGTTATAAAAATTCAAGTTATAGAGCCATTTTAGATAGAAAATACCATAAAAAAACATAAAATTCAATATAAAGATCCTAGATTACATGGATGTTATTGTTGGGAAATAGAATTTGAAAAACCTTAGAAATTCACTGAAAAAAACAAAGGTTACAGGGATGTTATAATTAGGAAATAGAATTAAAAAAAAACATGGAAATTCACTGAGAAAAAAGAAAGGTTAAAGGGACGTTATAGTTAGAAAATGCCATAAAAAAAACTTTGAAATTCACTGAAAAATCCAAAGGTTTCAGAGATGTTATAGTTAGGCTCATATTTGACACCTGCAAAATCAGAGAAATTCAGCCGTTATAGTTAGTGAGCTAACTATAACTTGTGACCCCGCAATACACTGCTTGCGGTCTCACATATTGCAATGCTCATGTTGAAAAAAACATGCTGCAAAAACCGTACCGATTGTAGCTGATCTATAAGTAACAGGTACTCACGGATTGTTTGATTGTTCAAACCTACAAATAAGTCTTCGGAGTGCCCAAATATACAGTTCAGGTTTAGGAATGACTAGAGTATGGCCTAGTCAAAGAGGATTTGGAAGTAGGTGTGCATTTTTTAAAATATGCTACAGGCTGCATACAGCGCTATCAGACACCTAGGATAATCTATAATGGCACATGATGACTACAATGAGCCTGACTTCATCTCACACAAATTACCTGGAGGAATGCCTATGTCATTTACAGGCAAATCATGTCTAGGCTCATTCGAATAACAACAGCATGTTAAAAAAAGGTTCTGAACAAATTGACACACACACAGCCCTATTTAGAAGATAAAGATCTAATTTCAAAACGAAAGCTCACCTGGCAAAAAATAAACACTTATGCTACCTTAAAGTCACAAACATACTTTGACAATAGGGTTACAAAATACCTAAAAAGTGAATTCAGATTGCACAGGTTAGAAGAAAATCTATGGTGACCATCATAGTAGGCTCTGTGGGGCAGCAGAAGAATCACTGCTGCACGTCTATTACATTTACCGAGCATTCCTAAAAGAATGACGTTTGATGCCCCACCCATTCTTTAATCAACTCTCAGTCTTGGCCTGCAGGTTAGCCATCGTAGAGATGCTGAATCCTTCAAACAGAACATTACACTACAAATTTACCACATTTATGCTCATACATAGGACAAAATTAGGCACGGTGCAGGACATTTAAGCATACACATGTAATTGAATGTTAGCATAATGGACCTTTTAACTTTTAATTTAAGCAATGAACAATCACAAGAACTTGCTCATTGCAAATTTGTACTGTCTTTTCTTTATATAGATTTTTTAAAACCATTTGTATTATCCATGTCATGGTCTTCACTAACTGCATGTTTTTATAGCAATAAACTTGAACTTCTAAGTAACAAAAAACTAAAAGTACTGATTGTAACTGGACTATTTTAATTTTAGAAACTTCAATATGTCAGAAGAGAAGAATATCAGTTTCTGAAGTAGGACCAGTACACAAACAAGATGTATAACATATCAGCAATGCACACTATTTAGACCATGTTATCGCACTGTAAATAATAATAAGGGAAGAACCATCTGTAGATCTAAAAGATTCAGTAAAGCAGATAAACTAAACAAACAAAGATACATTTAATAGCCCTTTAAGAGCCTGCCAGTAGATTCTTTTTTCAATTTAGTATTTATTTTGTCAATGGATTCTTCTGCTAGAAATCATGAAGTTTCCAGTTATTATCCAGCCTTAAAGCAAGCCTTAAGACAGGAAGACAGGACATAATCTTCAGGGATTCATAAAGTAGAAAAATGTGCATGCGGCCTCTCTCCACCTAGAGACTGGGAAAGGCATTGAAGGAGGAGCTCATAGTTCCTTTGGTTCACTCTTTTCAGGAAGGGCTAACCGTGGCATTTGGCACATTTGCTAGAGACAGCCCATGGAGGCACTGATAAGGGTATGAACTACTGGAACCCAGAACCTTGTGTCTGCAACTAACCTGCCACCAATGTTTTTTCAAAGAATAACAACTATGACCAAATCAGCCCATCACCACCACCATTCTTCATCTCCACACTAACTCACTAACTGCAAAAGTACACTTCCCTAATAACTGTTATGCTGACCTATAATTTGATCTCTTTTTGTTCTGAAAGAAAGCACATAAAACGACTCAAGTCAATGCAAAAGGTTGGTAGACATTATTTATAAAATGTTTTTACCATACTTTGTACCCCCCTGGGAATTTGCAATGGTTTTCTCAACAGAATTCAATTGTATTCAATGAACTTGGTCCTTTGTATAGAGAACCCATGAGCAAGTAATCAAAACATATTATGAACCTGATTGAAGCTTCACCAGGAGCCAGAATCATTATCATCATCAACTTTATTTCTGCAACATATTGCCATAAAAGGTACAGAAAAGCATTACATTGAGAACAGCTAAAAATAGAAGAATAAGAACATTATAAAACCAATTTATAAAACGAGAACCAGCCTCATACATACAAATATTATTACTGTAATAGATTTGCAATTTAGCAGTTGTCATACGTCCCCAATTAATAGGTGTCTTCTCTTGTGCCAGACTATTCCCAGGTATTTGGTTATTGCAAAAACTATAAGCCCAGATAAGTCAGTTTTGAAGACCCTATATGCATGCAGACATTGGGAGAACCCCAGGTTTTTGCAAACCAGGACAATCCATTGCCCCCTAGCCTCCGCATAAACATTGCAAAAAAACAGTACGTGCAACTCAGTTTCCTGCTCTAGTTTACACCCTGGGCAATGGCTCGGCGAGGACTCGGACCATTTACCGGTATAAGCTCGAATCGGCAAACTGCCGTACCTCCATTGAAGATACAATTTCCTGAGAGTGATTGGAAATATAACATCTAAGATGGGTTTGAACCTGTAGATGTCCTTAGCCATTAAAAATGATTCAGTTAAGCTGCCCAAGCCTGTTCTTTGTGAGTGTGCAGCAAGTTTGCTTTCATGATACAGTGTGACAAGCCGCCTCCGTGTGACCCTAGAGCGTGATGACAGTGGATCGGACCATAAGGTGAGTAGTCCTAATCGCCCTAGTTCAGTCTTTATATAATTTAACCAGGGAATTTTCCCGACATTTGGAAGGGTAAGGATTTCCTGCAATTCTGACCTATAATTGAGTAACTCTGGTACAGACCATAACCTACGCCAAAATATTAAAGGCCGTAGGCCCAGGTATTCATCAAGGGGTCTCAAATCCAAATCAAGCCTCATTGGCAACAAGGGGGTGCTAGGAGGAAGTGATAAAAGCTGTCTAATTAATTTGTTCTCTGTTGCTACTATGTCACGTTTACACGCGTAGCCCCAGAGTTCGCTTCCATACATAACCGCACCCCTGGCCTGTGCTCTGTAGATCTACCAACCGGCTTGGAGGAAGATTTATTTTTGCTTACGAGCTTAATAATTCCACCTGCTATTTGGGCCAACTTTAGTTGAGATTTCTCCTGGTGGTGCCCCCACGACATCTTTTTGTTTAGGGTGATCCCCAGGTACTCGAAGGTTCGGACCATTTCTAGCCTGTTAGCACCAATATACGGATTAGGGCGAGTTTTAGGTGGTGTCCATATGTCAACATATGTCCCAGGCACAAAGCAAGTCAGGTCATATTACGCAAGGCATGTCAAGAATATTTTTCCCATGGACCGGCGATATATAACAAATTCTAACCGCCATGAAGTAGGCCCTGTGCATCTATTTCAGTAAGCAATTTAGGAGGCTTCAGTAATCTGCCCAATTGGTTAATAGGAACTTAACACAGATCATTTGCATTTATGTAATTGTTATTTACATTGTATCAAGTGTTATAGGACCGGCCCTATGCAGTTTTGACATGGCAGCTGACTAGAACACCCACCTGGAGAATAAGACCTGAAAGATTATTACACTCTGCTGTTAGAAATATTCAAAAGTAACCCACTATAAACTGTTTGTAGGAACATACAATCTAAGTGAGAGACCCAAGAGGAGGCAAAACATCAAAATTTGATCAGCACACATTAG
The DNA here is from genome assembly GCF_964263255.1 of Lissotriton vulgaris. NCBI lineage: Eukaryota > Metazoa > Chordata > Amphibia > Caudata > Salamandridae > Lissotriton > Lissotriton vulgaris. The sequence goes on along the minus strand of NC_141693.1, from coordinate 965,751,680 downwards.
CTCATGAAATTGAATCTACACAACAAATGTACTCGTAAAAAACCTTTATTCTTTATTCTTTAAGTCTTCACAGGGTAGTCAACGCTTTTCGTCCTTTTATAGCACTTATTCAGGGCACAAACAGATGTCTTTCTTATGAACTGAAGTGCATGTTCCAAAATTTCTATTTAAGGCAAGAAGTCTTCTTCTGAGTTTTAAAAACGGAAAATTCAAATAGGTCAATTTTTTTTATATCCAAGTATTATACTGATCAAGTACTTTTGGCCACTGCATCTATTCAATGGAGTTTAAGGCATCAGTCAGCCCTCCTCCGACTCAGTGTCATGGGAGGCCTTCAAAGTAGTCAACTATATGATATGCATCTGCTTTGCAACTGGGTTTCATAACTGATGGCATACTGTAGTGCTAGAAGAGGAGTTAGATATTACTATTTTTTCATTTATGAAGCAGAGAGTAAGACCTCAGGGAGAACCTCATCCCACTCAGTATCGAATATAATGCCTTTCTGAAGACTCTAGAAATGTATGGTATTAGAAAGCACACATGGGATAAAATCATGTTCAGAATAACAAATCTGAAAGGCTGCTAGTCTAGCTTATTCAACAAGAAATACAATGAGCATTCCTCTCACATCTAAGGATATTGTATGGTACCACACTAACACGCAATCAGATTTTACGATTTTAAATGTATTTGGAAGGGTTATAAGAGATTGTCTCAAATGAGTGGAGTGGAGGCACCCTGTCCAAGTAGTAACCCTCACTCTAGTCCGAGAAAGTGAGCAACACAGCTAAGACAAAAATTCAACATAAACAAGTCAAAAGATCACTTTTAAAAGGTTAAGCAAGTTTAGTCTATAGAAATCAATGGGTGAATCAGTTTTAACACAAAGTACCTTAGATGCATCAAAAATCAAAGACGGTGCAAGGCGCATGGGAGGCACTGGAAAAGTAAAGCAATGCACTGGTTCCTTACTACGCAAAGGAGGTGATGTGTCGATTTCTTACTGGCAGAGGAGGTGATGCCTCAGTTCCTTACTGCTAGGCAGGGAAGGTGATGCGTCAGTTCCTGACTGGCAGCGGAGGTGATGCTTTCATTCCTTACTGGCAGTGGAGATGATGTGTTGGTTTCCGGACACGTGGCCTCAGTTCCTTACTGCAGTGTGGAGTTGATGACGAATCAGCACCCAGGGATGGTGCTTTGAAAATGCAGATTCGCTGTATCGATGTGCCAGCAGTGAAACATGTGCAACGTCGATTTCACAACTGTGAAGCAGGTGCTGCATTGATTCCACAGCCGTGAAACAGGTGCTACATCGCATTCAGATTTGGTGCCTTTGACGTTGGAGACACAGTGCTTAGGACTCTTGCTGCAGTCATTTTTCTGCTGCGCTGCGATGGCATGCTGGTGGCCTGCAGTGAAAGCCATGGTAAAAGCGTCAAGTGAGAACCATGCTTTAGGGTAGGCCGCGATGATATGGCGATTTGTTGCAGTGAGGCATCGATAACACAGGTGCTGGGAGTCTATGCGTGGATTTTATCCTTCAGAACACCCCAAGAAAACTGGGACTTGAATTTACACCACTTGGCAAGTCAGAACGCTCAGCAAAAAAGCCAAGGCACTGGCAGGTGAAGTCTTCTATGGCCCTGAGACTTTGTAACAGGAGGCAAGCTCAACTCAATCCCTTGGAGATCTTGGAAGTCGGATATAGAAAGCAAAGTCCAGACCTTTCACTCCTAGGACAGAAGCAGCTAGCAGCAGGTCAGCACAACAAATCAACAGGCAGAGTGGCAGTCCCTCCTACATCCAGCTCCTCTTCCTGGCAGAATGTCTTAAAAACAGATGAGTTCTGAGGATATAGGGTCACAGGTCCAGTACGTATACCCATTTTAGCCTTTGAAGTAGGCAAACTTTAAAGGGCAGTCTTTGTGGTGCACAAGATCCTGCTTTTTGTTGACCTGGCTCCCGACACTCTACAGGGGAGTAGAGACGGCTCTGTGTGAGGACAGGCACAGCCCTATTTAGGTGTCAGTGTCAACTCCTCCCACCACTCTAGCTCAGGAAGACCCATCAGCCTGGTGATGGACCATCAGGATATGCAGGGCATGACTCAGTTCCTTTTGTGTGACTATCGAGTGAATGCACGGGAGCCCGAGTGTCAGTCAACCCAGATGTGGATTCTAAAGTCAGGCAGAGGCACAGATTGGTTAAGCAAGACAATGCCCCTTTATAAAAGTGCCAATTTCACCAACTTCACCAAAAGATGTATTTTTAAATTGTGAGTTCAGAGACCCTATACTCAAAGGGCCTCGTTTATGAGGCTGTGCATCACTTTTACGCCACCGGTGCGTCACTTTTTGTGACGCACCAGCAGCGTAAAAATGTGCCTTGTTGCACCATATTTACAAAGTGACGCATCTAGGTAGATGCGTCACTTTGTAACCCCCTGCGCTACATTATACCTGCGCCAGGTATAATGTATGCAGCGGGGGCGTTCTGACGCAAGAAAGGGTCATAGAAATAACGCAGTGAAATCTATGAGATTTCACTGCGCCACTTCTAGGACACAAATGCATCAATTTCTTACTCCTGCCTCACAGCAGGCGTAAGACTGATGCAAGCCCCATGTGAAAGGACACATTGCTGGAGTTGCGTCACTTTTGTGACACACTCTAGCAATGCGTTACTTTTGCGCCATACAGATACGTCAGAAATACTGACGAATCTGTAACTCCTTACGCCATGATGCGTCATACTGTAAATATGACGCATCGTTAGTCTCGCAAGGAGGGCGCAGTGAAAAGTGAAGCATCGCTGTTTTCACGCAGCGGTGCGTCACTTTTCATAAATGAGGCCCAAAATCTCTACTTGTTCCGGATTTGGAATAAAGATGTTTCAAGGCAATCCCCATATTACCCTATGGAAGAGATAGGCCTTGCCATAGCGAATACGAAATTAGCTGTATTGCACTATTAGGACATGTAAAATACACCATTACATGTCCTACCTTTGAAATACACAATCCTTAGGGGTGAATTAAATATAGCAAAAGAAAAGGTTTGGGCCTGGCAAGTGGGTGCACTTGCCAAGTCAAAATGCCAGTTTAAAACTACACACACAGACACTGCAGTGGGAGGTCTGGGCCATGTTTGCAGGGCTAGTCATGTGGGTGGCACAATCAGCGCTGCAGGCCCACTAGTATCATTAGGTTTGCAGGACCTGGGCACACCTGGTGCACTTTACTAGGGACTTAACTGTAAATCAAATATGCCAACCATGGATAAACCAAACACCAATACAGTTTAGACAAAGTGCATATGCACTTTAGCAATGGTTAGCAGTGGTAAAGGGCCCAGAGTCCCAAAGCCAAAAAAACAAGTCAGATAAAATAGGAGGAAGAAGGCAAAATATTTGGAGATAACCCTGCATAAGAGGCTAGGTCCGACATGCCTCTCCATGTTACACTTCTGCCATCTTTATCTTCTGTAAGAAACAGGTGACCCACTCTACACTTCATTAGAACTCAGCCTACCGACTTCTGAATAAAGAAAATCTGTGTTGGTCTTGCTGACATTCATATTGACGCCCTCTAGCTCACATGAGATGTCGGTTGTGAACATTTAATTCAGAAAAATATCTTTCAGGCCAAACAAATATCTCACAAAATCATAACAACGGTATACAGACAGCAGATAAGTAAAAAAGTCTTGATAAGGCAATGCTGTCATCGGCTACTTTGATGCAAACACATCGATGTAAATATTTGCATGACATTCTTTATTGTTTGTACAACAATGGAGTATACATTTCCAGCCTGTTGTCTTTGCACATCAAACACAAAAACCATTGAAGACTCACTATTTAACGACATTTCTGAAAAGAGAGGATTTTAAAAAAGGGCTTCTTTTCATTAATTCTTCATCACCACCACTCCCTCAAGGTGTTTTGTTTCAGGGGGTGATTAAAATAAATATTTCATTATTACAATAAATTTGCATGCATTTCCTAATTAAATACAGAACTTTCTTAGTTATAGAAGCAATACATGTGCAAATATATGCATATGAGATTCTAATTAGTAAAAAATGTCGTAATGAGGCTCAGAATCTGCCACTGCACATAATTCATTGTGTTAATTATTCTCCATCTTTTTATGTGCAACGTGATATATAAAGAAATTGGTAAATAAAGAAATAGATTTCACGCAGTGTTTCCAAACTTAAAGCCCCAAAACAGGGAGTGCTGCAAAAAATATCCACTTTATTTATAGTTGTGGGTTTATGTGGCAAATCTATCATTTTGAGAGTCTCTCCTAGCACATTGGAGGACTCAGCAATATGAAAATGAAATACTGTGCAGAAATTGCAGCTCTTCGTTATTATTCTGACATCTGCAATGAGCAAGAACTCATCATTTAATTATAAGTATATACAGTATGTAACTTTCCATATTCTGACAGAGCTGTCCAGTAATAACTGTAACACATGGAATCCAGGAAGGTTTCACACACTGTGATCCTAATTGCAATGTGCTAATAAAGTACTTGGAAGCTATTATTATCACATTTAAAGTCAGAAAATGATGCTGCTAACCACATTACAGGATTACTCAACTTCCTGGTGTCAACTGTACGACCAGGAGATGTGCAAAATGTGTCTTTTCCGGTTTAAAGCTTTATTAGTTCGTCTCAGCAGTGCTGCACAAGGTCACATTAATGTTTACTAGCAAAGGCTTTCACTTATTGATTTGTAGTATATCTTGATCATAATTGTGGTGTTTAGTGACATAGTGTATGAGAGCAGTGGTTGAACAACCTAACATTGTGGCATTTAGGGTGGAAAACAGTGGGTTATGATGCTTTTCGGGGAGGCAAGTGGTTTACAATACAAGTTAGGTCTTTAGGGCATGGTATTGCAGGGTTTTAAGAGAGAAAACTAGGAGGTTGTGTTGTTGATTGAATGTCCTATGAGTTGATAAAAAAGAACTGTTGTCTAGTGTTATTTTTGACATGTCTAATTGTGGTGGGTTCTCCAGCGATGAAAATCCACATGGATGAAAAATCTGAAGCTGATGCTGTTGGTTTTTGTGAGGTGAGACGGTGCACATCTGAGAAGTAACTGAGTGCACGCCGGCAAGTGAGGTGAAGAAGAGGGGCTGGAAGGATAAGTGTTAGTCTGAGAGAGAGATAGGTTGTCGGGAGAAAGCAAGTATGGCAGAAAAACGCAGAAGAAAATAGGAGGCCTTTTCACAAACTGCATTTTGATGGACATAAAGGAGTACTATAGTGGTACTACTTACATATTAGAAAATTATATTCAGAGACCACCTACCTTTTCTAAGTGCAAATCTCTGATAAAGTGACAGAGATCTCACCTTACATTGGCCTATATTTTAAGTGTTAATGGGGGAAGGACAAGGAGGATTGGCTGCAAAATGGAGAATATTTGCTGCTAAATAGGAATGGTTTAGGGGTGTAAGGAGGGGTTTAGGGACAAATCAAATTCTCCCAAAAAAAGGTCTATCCAGGTCAACTCCTATCCTGAATGCTTGGGGTTGATTAGTCATGCGGCGGCTGAGAAAAAAGGGGGGTCCCAAAAAGTGTTTTCTCCATGTTAACTTCAATAGGACATTTTATGTCAGGCTACAGCCGGAACAGCTGAACGGAATTACACCAAATTTAGTAAAAAAGTAGAGCTTGGTTCAGAAAGTGACCTTTTTTTTAAATTGTGTAAATCCTTTCAGTAGCTGTTAAAAAAATCAAAAAATCTATTTCCCATAGGAAACTTTAGCCAAGGCTACAGCCCCAACTGCTGAACGAAATTACAACAACTTTGGCAAAAAGGAAGTACTTGACTCAGAAATCAACTTTTTTTTAAAAATGGTGTAAATCCGTTCAGTAGTTGCTGAGAAATAAAAAAAATAAAAGTTTCGATATCTGGGGCAGCGGTGGGTTTGCGCACCCTCTCGACCACGCGATTCACTGTGATTGGCTGCCACGACCACCAGCTTCACTGTAATTGGATGCCAACACTGCCATCTTGTGACTCAGTAGAACCAAGTCAGAAGAAAACATTTGAAAAAAGATTAAAAAAGCTGAAAAGGGGGTAGGGTAGAAACACACTGACCCCCTAGTCCTGCTCCCACAAGGACCCCCAGGCCGAACATTTTTTTTTAAACGTCCGATAGCGCGCGTGTGGTACGCGGATCTGGCCAAAAAACATTTTTAAAAAACTTGGCAGTGGCTCCCTTACTTCATTTAAATGAGCCCCCGGGTGGGCCAGGATCCGGGAGCAATTGTATAATTATATTGCAGGGGCCTGCATGCCCTCCGAAGCCATGGGGACCACCACTTCCCCGGGATCACCACCTCCCCTCCTGGAGACCTTGATGGCCCTGGGGACCGCTGCACCCAGGGCCGGCTCCTGCAATGTCCCAGGGAGCCCACCCCGAGACATTGTTGTTTGCTATGACAGGGCGGACGCATGTCTCCTGCTCTGCCATAGCAAACATTGCTTTGTTTTATTGAAGCGAGAGCAGGATTGCTTTTGGGCAAGGGGAGCTGCATGTTAGCAGCTCCCCTTGCCCAAAAGCAATGCCGGTTCCCGCAGGAGACGGCGGGATCATGGGGCATTGGGGCTCCCCGGGGCCAGAAGTGGACAAGGGAAGGGGGACCACTCGACCTCCCTTCCTAATGATTAATAAGAACATTCAAGAATTGGGCATGCCCCAGGGGATAGGGTTCTTAGGGCAAATATAAGTTGATGGAAATGGACCATTTTTTTTAGCCCCCTAGTGTGAATGCGCTGGGTGCGCGTCTCTCAGCGCGGCACTCGAGTACTTCACAGGTCTTTAAAATACCATTTACCTGTTATTGAGGCTTTGTTGTGTTTTTACCCCTTCTTAGAGCCTCTGCATCTCCACTCTGCATATGACTGGAAGAATTAGCCACCCCCCAACATTTTTATTTGTCTCTAGTTGCGCCCCTGACTGGCATATGCCTGCTCTGCCGCCTCCTCTCATGCTTACAGAATTCCGTAGATTGTATCTGCTGTATGTCAATGATCCAGCTACGGGGCTGGGAATATCAGACAGGATTCCGGGCATTTTATTACCTGTGCTCCATGGACCCAGAAGCTCACTTGAGGGGATCTAGTAGAAGGGATTCCGGGGATCCAACATTCAGAATTCCTTGATCAACGACCTGGGAGGGTATCCACTGAATGAGAATGCAGTATACCACAATGAGAATTCCAGGCTCCTGGACTTGGTTTTCCAGGTATCCGTGCGGTATTCCTGCTAGCCAGTGGCCCAGATTTTAGTGGGTGGGAACCCAGGGTACTAGAGTAAAAGCTGTGGTGATACTGTAGCAAAGAAGGCGGGTGCCTCAGGAACCGGTGCAGTGCCAATTCACTCTCCGTGCATTGCGTCAGCTCTCCCGAGGCTTGGTTTGCAATCCTGATGCTCTGCTGGGGTTGCCACTGGTTGGCACCCAATTAGAGCCCAGCACATGCTCGGGGGTTAGGCTCCGCCAACATGTGTACTTATCCAAGCACTCCGCCAATCCCCAAGCACTTATAAATTCACCATACACTCTCCTTGCAGTACTCTAATCACTCAGTCTCTACCCATGTACTCATAGAATGCCCCAGACAAAGTTACATAACTGAGGTCTTCCTCACTGCCAGAGGTAACATGGCTGTGTGCGCAGCCAACAGCACAATGTAATGTGGTAGGGCCGAGGGCCATCATGCATACATAATGAACACACAGACACAGTTAGATAGATAGTGAAACTGGCTACGGGCACGTGCGCCCGGCCCCTTTTTAATACCAGATTCACATATATTTAGGTTTATGTTTATGTTTATGTTTAGGTGATTTGTATTGCGTGCAAATACCCTGAGGTGTCTCGGCGCATACGATTGTTAGTTGGACAGGCAAACGCTGGAGGACGGTCATTTACTAAAAAGCCAAGTTTTCAAATGTTTTCTGAAAATAGTGAGGGTGGGACTAGATTTGATGGAAAGAGGACGGGTGTTCCAGAGCTTGGGAGTAGCCACAAGGAAACGTTTGTCTCCCCAAAACGAGGTTCTGGTGCGTGGGACTGGTAGGAGGCAGGTAGAAGATGAGCGGAGGGGTCTGTTGGGGGTGTAAATAAGAAAAGCATTCCTCAAGAACCATGGTCCTGAGTTGTGAATGGCTTTGTAGGCAATGCAGAGTGCTTTAAATGTAATCCTACTTGTGACCCGCAGCCAATGAAGTTGACGTATGGCTGCAGTGGTGAAGTTGTATTTAGGAATGGGGAGTAGGACTCTGGCTGCCGCATTTTGAATGGATTGAGTTTATTTAAGACCTGTTCTTGTGCATTAAGAAAAAGGGCATTGCAATATTCCAATTTGGAAAAAATTAGGGTGGTTATGAGGGTTTTTCCTGCAGATGCTGGTAAGTATGGGAGTAACTTCTTAATTCTCCTTAACGTGTAAAAGTATGATGAGACCACAGTGTTCACGTGATGGTGGAATTACAGTTTGTCATCAAACATGACCCCGAGGTTTCTGACCTTGGCAACAGGTTCAGGGGGGGGGCAATTTCGCTTGGCCACCAGGTGGAAGACCAGCAAGGGGAAAGGTTGCCAAAGGTCATGACCTCGGTTTTGTCTGAGTTTAATTTTAAGCAGTTACTTGACATCCAGGAGCTTATGGCCAGCATACCCTCCTGGAATCTAGAGTCAACTGCTGCCCCATCCTTAAGCATGGCCAGCACCAACTGGGTGTCATCTGCATTGGTGGGTAAACTCAGCCCATGTGCTTTGATGACCCTCGCCAAGTCCGACACATAAATATTGAATAGTGTCGGACTCAGCGATGATCCTTGGGGCACCCCGCACGGGAGAGTGAAAATGGGCAAGTAAAAAGCGCCCAGTGTCACAGACTGGGTGAGGTTAGCCAGGAAGGAAACAAGAAGGTCCTTAGCCAAGTGGTTAATCCCCAAGGTTGAGACACGGTCGATCAAGGTGGAATGATTGACCGTGTCAAAGGCGGCGGATAGGTCTAAAAGTATGAGAACCGCCGCCCCACCTTGATCCAGAATTGCCCTGATCTCATCAGATGCTTTTATCAGTGCGGATTCTGTACCGTGTCCCTTCCTAAACCCAAATTGGAGTTGATATTGATTAATTTATTCAGAGAGCTGCTGATTCATAACATTTTCAAATATCTTGGACGGAAAAAGAAGGCATGCTATGGGTCTGTAATTAGCAGATTCTGAGGGATCAAGGGATGGTTTCTTTAGCAGAGGTTTGATGACTGCTTTTTTCCATATTTCCGGATAGACACCTGTGAGAAACATGGAGTTACAGATGTCAGCGAGTGGGGGGCAATAACCTCAGGAAGAAGTTTGAGTACAGAAGGTGGACACGGGTCTAGGGAAGAGCCTGACCTGATGGAAACAACAAGTTTGCTGATCAGTTCATCGGGGACTGAATGAAAGTGTGAAAAATTAGGTCTAGCGGGTATAGGCAGAGGATTGGGGTCAGAACCTTCAGGGTCGGTAAGAGAGGAAAAGGCTGAGTATATATTGGTGACCTTGGTGGAAAAAAATTCAGCTAGGGAGTTGCAAACTTCTTGTGACGCCTGTGCTGGATGCATGTGTTGTGAGTGCAAGCCAGCCCTCAGGGAATGGTTGGTACTGGCAACAACTACAACACTGATCATCAGGTCACACACAGAGATTCAATCACAAAGGGTCCATGACTTGTGATGCACTAAGTTAGGGGCACCAGATCTTAAATCACACACAAATGATTGTATCGTAAAGGGTCCATGACTTGTGGTGCACTGAAGTAGGGGCACCAGAGATGAGTTGCTCATGTGAAGAAATTGTTAATGTCCCTTCGGGATATTCCTTCCGCTTGAGGTGACATTGTTGCGTTCGGTGTCTACCGCACGAAAGTCAATCATAAAGGGTCCATGAGTTGTGATGCACAGAGTTGGTGGCACCTGCAGAGCTCAGAGTGTGCACAGCCAGTGATGATGCATCGACCGGGCCGCACTGGATGAAATGTCTGTTGCCTACTTGACTCTGCAATTAATAAAAGAAGACTCAGTTTTAAGTGTGAGCCCTGCTGACTGCAGTGTAGGCCGGAGGCAGCGGTCAGCCAAGGTGCACAGCCACATGGCGTTGACTTGAGCTGCACTGAGTTAGTGGCACCTGAAGCACTCAGCTTGTGACAGGCATCCACTCTGCAAATAATGAATCAAGACTAAATTTGATTTGTGAGCCCTGCTGACCGCAGTTTAGGCATATAGAACAAAAGATTAAATAAATATAGAATACATTGTTGACACATTTGCTCTTCTGAGTACAATCTTGTTGCATGATATTCTCATGCTGGAATCTGTTCTGGTCGTTTGTCATATCGTGCAACTTTTCCAGTGAGGAAGATGTGTGGAAAACAATGAGCTTCCAAAATTCTTTCCTAAACACTCATGGGAGTTCCCTTTGCTTTCTTCATTTTGAATAATTCAATAGTATTTCCAATCACTTCCTTTGAATGTAAAGGATGTACACTGTAATGTTCATGAATTTCTTCACTTTTGGAGATGTCCTTTTTTCACTTTTGGAGATGTCCTTTGGCCACTTGAAATTTCGCTATCATCAAGTCAATAGATTTCTTCTTCTTCCACATACACATTTTTGGTGGTAAACACTGTTTTTTGTCAGATATAATGTAGCCTTTAACACTTTGCTGACATCTGCTAATTCTTGCCATATTTTTCGAGACTTCGTAGGCACACCATTAACTAGAATAACTACAGGTTCAGTTTCCTCTTTTTCTGTTTCAAGATTTTTTCAAAATCTAAAGGTAAATACACAACTCTTCCTTTTAAGCCTCTTTTTAAATCTGATGGAGGCAACCTACCTGTTTTAGGCTCCATACGAACAATAGCCTGAAACAGGTGTACTTTTGCCTAATGAATTCTGCTTCAATAAGTCCACATGGCGTTCATTTGAGCTGCACACAGTTAGTGGCACCTGAAGCACTCAGCGTGTGCGCAGCCAGCGATGATGCGTGGTCCGGGTGGGCCGCACTGGTAGCAATTTCTGTAGCCTACTCAACTGTGTCATCTGCAATGGTGACTCAATCTGAATTGTGAGCCCTGCTGTCCGCAGTGTAGGCCAGAGGCAGCGGTCAGCAAGGGCCTACAGCCACGTGGCGTTGAGTTGAGCTGCACAGTTAGTGTCGCCTGAAGTACTCAGCGTGTGCGCAGTCTGCGATGATGTGTGAACTGGGCGGGTCGCTCTGGGAGCAATGTCTTTTGCCTAATTAATTCTGCCATAATAAGGCTATGTGGCGATGACTTGTGGTGCACTGAGTTAGTGGCACTTGAAGTACTCATCTTGTGCGTAACCAACGATGATGCGTGGTTCAGGCGGGCCACACAGGGAGCAATGTCTGTGGCCTACTGGACTGCGTCATCTGCAATCGTGACTCAATCTGAATTGTGAGCCCTACTGTCAGCAGTGTAAGCCGGAGGCAGAGGTCAGTAAGGGCCCACAGCTGAGAGGCGTTGAGTTGCGGTGCACAGAGTTAGTGGCACCTGAAGCACTCAGCGTGTGCCAAGCCAGCGATGTTGCATCGTGCGGGCAGGCCGCAGTGGATGCAATGTCTGTTGCCTATAGGACCGCGTCTTCTTCAATCGCGACTCGATCTGAATTGTGAGCCCCGCTGTCCACAGTGTAGGCCAGAGGCAGCGGTCAACAAGGGCCCACAGCCATGTGGCTTTGAGTTGAGCTGCACAGTTAGTGGCACCAGAAGAATTCATAGTGTGCGCAGCCTGTGATGATGCGTGCTCCGTGCGGGCCGCTCTGGGAGCAATGTCTGTTGCCTACTGGACTGCGCACCTGCAATCATGACTCAATCTGAATTGTGAGCCCTGCTGTCTGCAGTGTACATCGAAGGCAGTAGTCTGTACAGACATAACTCTGTGGGGGTGCTGTGCCGCTGGGTTCACAGGGGACCTGTGTCAAGGAGGCCAGCGGTCACGGCGGCGGACTCGTGGCAGGGTGAGGGCCGCAGCTCTGGCAGATGCATTTGCCTTCCCAGAAGTGAATCACGCCCAGAGCCCCGGCCAATTTATTCACACTCCTGCGCTGGAGTGTTGTACGTTTGACCAGCCCACTTCGCTTCCGCTTACAGGGGGGATGACACAGCTACATGACCGAGATCTTCCCCACTGCCTGAGGTAACATGGTTGCATCCACTGTCCACAACACTACAAGCACCAGCAGTATATGTACACATGGAGAGGTCTGTGCTCTGCATAGTGAGGTCTGTCCAGCACATCACCGCTACACTTGGCATAGTGTGAATTTTTACTGATGGGTGACTTGCCACCTTCACACATACTTGGGTCCCATGTTTCCCACAATTCAGCTATTGTGTGGCTGAGGGGCCATGCAGTTTTGGGAAGGTGCGCTTCCTCTGTGTTAGTAGGGGGGTTGGTCCAGGGGGGAGGTCCTGGGGGTGGTAGCGGTGGTTGTTGTGGCTTTCTTGGGTGTCGGAGCTGAATTATCAGTAGCTCTATGACATGTGTTGGTCTTCAGATGTGCTGCTAAGGCTGCTTACTGCCTGTTTTTGGATCACATCGCAGATTTGGCTGGTCGTTGAAAATATCAGGAAGTGGCGTTTTCATGTTTTATTTGCATCTGCATATCATTAACGTTGGTTGTTGCTCTCATTCGTGGAAATGTTTTTTGTGGAAGTTATCACTGGAAAACTGGCTATATCAGCAGCTTTCACCAGGTTGAGAATGGGATGATAATTCTATCGCCACTTGATAATACGCCCCATCATTTTTTTTTTTTTTTGTCCGGATTAGTGCACCCAGCCGCTTTAAAAAAAATAGTAATCATTTTTGGGCCATAGGGCTTTTTGTAGGATCCCCTGAGCAGGCCTAGGCTGTCAGGGTGTTTGTACCCTGCCAACTTTTCTTATTTTTTCATCTTTTTTCTTGGGATTCGCATGTAGCTACAACAGAGTCCTAATATACACAAGGGCTCATTTTAGAGTCACCGTATAACCCAACAGTGGGGACTTATCGCCGAGGTATCGGCACTTTAGCGCAGCAAAAGTGGTGAAATAATTATCGCCCCATTCTCAAGTTGGTGCACACTGCCACATTGCCCACAGGCTGACAGTACTAAACAGCGGACAATCAACATCCTTACGCAGACAAAGCTGTTGGCTGTGCTGCACCTGTTGGCCTCTGGAACCTCCCAAATAACAACTGCGAGAGTCGGAGGAGTCTCACTGTCAGCCCTATTAGACTTCATCACACATCTTGAATGCATGTCTACAAAAGCAACGTAGAGCCCCTGTATCCGCACCACCCGCTCGTCCCAATTCAAAGTATTCTTGCACAACCAACCCCAACCCCAGCCGTTGCTTGATGCCTCTGTTATCCAGATCCAAGATTGTAGTCACTGAATTGGAGGCGCACAGGTCATGAAGTCTAGTAGCCAACAGTAGTGGAAAAACAGTAATGTATTAGAAAAACATAAATGAACAAAACAAAAACTTCAAACAACGAGTGCAATTGCCAACGGGAAACATCAACTCTTGGATTGAAATGACTGTAGATCGTCCTGGAAATTAGAAAACTCTGTAGTCAGAAACCTGTTGGATAAATGAAGACAATGGTCAAGAATTAGTATGGTCATAAACGTAATATGGTACAATATATTGCACTTGGACAAACCGGAATGCTTACACGTATCCTCACTCCTGCACAAAATGACCGTAACAGAAGTTTGTGTGGTCGTAATCTTCGTAGGAAAGAAAAGGAACGTTACAACCACATGAACTTCTGTTACGGTCTCATTATGCAGGATTCATCATACCTGTAAGCATCACGGTTCTTTTCAGCTTGATACACCTGCATGTTCACTTCACCCACACTGCCTAGGAACAGCTGGAGACCAAGCAAGGGAACCACGCAATAGCAGGCTTCCTGCACATGTTGGGGGTAATTGACTGCACACATGTACTATTTGTGCCCCCTGCCAACAATGCACACAATCACAGTAACAGAAACCACACACATTCCCACAAAGTGCAGGCAAAACTGGACCACCAGGGCCTGTATACTAATGTTGTCGGAAACTTCTCAGGCAGTGTGCATGATTCCTACATCTTTTGCAAACATCCCAGCCCTGGTCCCCAGACCAGTCCTCTGCTCAGCGATGACAGCCCGATCCTGCGCACCCAGACCTCAATGCTCATCTGCCACCAAAGGCGTGTCTCCAAGAGGGCCCACCACGTGCTGGAGCAACCTCCTCAGCTGTCGCTAGATTCCGCAGCACAGGCCCCCAGCGCATCCTGCTGCACCCCACCGAGGAGTCATGTCTTTATTACCAGCTGCCTTTGGCGTACACACGGTCCAGTTGAGCTCACAATTCAAATCAGGTCTTGATTGGCAGGATGATGTAAAGAGGCCTACGCATCATCTCAGGCTGCACACCCACACAGCTCTGGTGGCACTAACTCAGTGCAGCTCAAGTCATTGCCACGTGGTGGGAGGCCCATGTCGGCTAAAATGCATCGATTTACAAAAGGGGGTGGTGATGAACAGAGTGGCTGAATTGAGCAGACCACTCTTACCCAGTCCAAAGATCAGGGCTTGATCCATCACCGTTATTTATCTCACTGCCCCATCCCAGCTCAGAACCTGGCTATATGCAAATCAGTCTGTCCCTGGCCCAGTGCATCATGGGAACAGGGCAGACTAAACTACCAAGCCAATTCTTTACCAGAAAGGAGACAAGCTACCGGGGACCGGTTTCTGGCATTTCAGCCGTCTTCGGCCCGGCTTGCTTGAATCCTGATGGAGCAGTGAGAAAGGGACTCATGTCTGAGTATACCCTGCCACACCTATAGTGGCCAAAATCGATTTACAAAAGGGGGTGGTGATGAACAGAGTGTCTGAATTGAGCAGACCACTCTTACCCAGTCCAAAGATCAGGGCTTGATCCATCACCGTTATTTATCTCACTGCCCCATCCCAGCTCAGAACCTGGCTATATGCAAATCAGTCTGTCCCTGGCCCAGTGCATCATGGGAACAGGGCAGACTAAACTACCAAGCCAATTCTTTACCAGAAAGGAGACAAGCTACCGGGGACCGGTTTCTGGCATTTCAGCCGTCTTCGGCCCGGCTTGCTTGAATCCTGATGGAGCAGTGAGAAAGGGACTCATGTCTGAGTATACCCTGCCACACCTATAGTGGCCAAAATCGATTTACAAAAGGGGGTGGTGATGAACAGAGTGTCTGAATTGAGCAGACCACTCTTACCCAGTCCAAAGATCAGGGCTTGATCCATCACCGTTATTTATCTCACTGCCCCATCCCAGCTCAGAACCTGGCTATATGCAAATCAGTCTGTCCCTGGCCCAGTGCATCATGGGAACAGGGCAGACTAAACTGTGTAAGAATTGGCTTTTGTAGTTTGGTTTGCCCTGTTCCCATCATGCACTGGGACAGGAACAGACTAATTTGCATACAGCCAGGTTCTGAAACTGGGATGGTGCAGTGAGCTAAAAAACGGTGTTGGATCTAGCCCTGATCTCTTGACTGGGTGAGAGCTTTCTGCTTAATTCAGAGACTCTGTCCTTCACCACCCCTTGTTGTAAATATTTTTGTCCACCCTAAGCGTGGAAGGGTATTCTCAGATGTGAGACCCTTGCTCATTGCACCATCAGGATTCAAGCAAACCGGGCCGAAGACGGCTGTAATGCCAGAAACCGGTCCCCGGGAGCTTGTTTCCTTCCCAGTGTAAGAATTGGCTTTTGTAGTTTGGTTTGCCCTGTTCCCATCATGCACTGGGACAGGAACAGACTAATTTGCATACAGCCAGGTTCTGAAACTGGGATGGTGCAGTGAGCTAAAAAGCGGTGTTGGATCTAGCCCTGATCTCTTGACTGGGTGAGAGCTTTCTGCTTAATTCAGAGACTCTGTCCTTCACCACCCCTTGTTGTAAATATTTTTGTCCACCCTAAGCGTGGAAGGGTATTCTCAGATGTGAGACCCTTGCTCATTGCACCATCAGGATTCAAGCAAACCGGGCCGAAGACGGCTGTAATGCCAGAAACCGGTCCCCGGGAGCTTGTTTCCTTCCCAGTGTAAGAATTGGCTTTTGTAGTTTGGTTTGCCCTGTTCCCATCATGCACTGGGACAGGAACAGACTAATTTGCATACAGCCAGGTTCTGAAACTGGGATGGTGCAGTGAGCTAAAAAACGGTGTTGGATCTAGCCCTGATCTCTTGACTGGGTGAGAGCTTTCTGCTTAATTCAGAGGCTCTGTCCTTCACCACCCCTTGTTGGGCTAAAATGCATCGGCTGCCACCAACTCTGTGCACCTCAAGTCATCGCCACGTGGCGGGAGGTCAGTGTCCGGTAAAGTACTTTGGCTACCACCAACTCTGTACACCTCAAGTCATTGGCACCTTGAGGGAGGCCCGTGTTGGCCAAAGTGCCTTGGATGCTTGATTCCATTCTGGGAAGGACATGGCTTTTGTAGTTCGGACTGGACTGTTCCCATGGGGCACAGAGTCAGAGCTGATTTGCATATCGCCATTGTCTAACCCAGGGTGGTGTGGAGTGCAAAAAAACGATGGATTTGGGCCCAGATCCTTGGACTGGGGTGAATGTGTGACATTGATCCACATTCGGTCCATCACCTGTTTTGTTTGCAGCCACCTACATAATAAGCACAAGTACAAACCCAGATAGAGAATGGAAATGGTATCGAGCATGTGTGCCCAGCCCTTTTTATTGTCAGGGTCACATGTCCTGTGACGCCTGTGCTGCATGGGTGTGGTGTGGGTGTAAACAAGCCGTGAGGGAGTGGCTGTGGCATGCTGACAACTAAACCTGTGATCAGCAGATCACTAAAGGGAAGACCTGGGACATGTAGTGTTGTAGTTCCCTCCCTGTAAGCGTAAGTGGAGTGGGCTGGCTGAAACACGCATCCTTCATGACTTTACCAATATGGCGGTTTGAATCCGCACACCCACCGAAAGAGGTAGACAATGGGTGCACGACTCCACTTTTTTCTCAACAAAAATAAATATATATGTTAATATTTAAGAAAACAGAAGGCATATTATTTTAATAACAAACAAAGAAAATTACAAAAACTATTTTTAGGATATTAAAGCTAAAAAATATCACCCAAAAAATGTCAAAATAACATAAAAAACATAGGTTTAATGAACATTATAATTCGAAATCAGCATTTAAAAAACCTTTGAAATTCACTGAAAAAACCTAGGTTTCAGGTATGTTATGGTTAGAAATTAGCATTTAAAAAAAGTTGGAAATTCACTGAAAAAACCATAGGCAGTGCATTGCGAGGGCGCGAGTTATAGTTAGGTGAACTAACTATAACGGGGGAATTTCTATGGTTTTGTACAAGAGAAATGTTCAACTAACTATAAAGTCCCTGAAACCTATGGTTTTTTCAGTGAATTTATATATATATATATATATATATATATATATATATATATATATATATATATATGTTTGTTCAAAGGCTCTGCATTTAGGAAAGCACTCGACAGCAGTAAGGTGAAAACCTTCTATTTATTTCACTGCAGTGGTGATCAAACATCCGTCATTTTTCTTTGTCTGCCCGACGCGTTTCCGAGCTGTCTGCTCCTTCCTCATGGGCAATCTGGCAAAGGGGTGTTGCGAAATTCAAAGTGTCCAATTCCTTGGCTGCCTTTTGTAGAAACAGTCTCAGGTGCGTAAGCTTGGTAGCTTGTAATTTGCGTTGTTTTCTGGGACACGTAGTTCAGTGTTTCACCCTCAGTGGGTCCCTCTATGACAGATTTATTTTTCACCACCAGTAGGTAATATATATATATGTATTCTCTTGTCTAATTTATGATTATTATAAATAATACACCATGCATGGAATAATGGGCTTGCCCATCTGAGGGCTTGATCACTCTCGCTATTTTAGCTTGATGTTTGCACAATCTTAATCAGTGTTACACATAAACACACACTATAAGATGGCTGCCCCCATTCCACGCACGGTGTCAGTCCCCTTGTCTATGTCCATGCCTTATTGAATGTGGGAGTGAACACAGAATGTTTAAAACAATGTCGGAAGTAAACACAGTGCATCACACACTGACGAAGGCAGAACGCCGAAACGCGTCTGTGTGCACCCCTCCGCTGAATAAAATCTAGCGCGTTGAAAACTCCATCCTCGAGTGCTGTTTTGTCCTTTCTGGGGAAGTTTGAAGGGATCTGGAGCGTTATGTGTGGCGGTGTCCACGAACCGCTGACAGCACCCGCCGACGAGTGAGCAGCCGCTTTTCGTGGAGAAAGGAGCGTTTTTGAGGTGCGCGGCTGCGCACCGCCTGATCCAACATGGGAGTTCGAACCTGAGAACGGAGTACGGAGGAGTACGCGAGTCCCGTGTCTCCCGAGGAAGACGTCTCCGGTGAGCATTTATCACTGCTGCAATCGTATACTCCCATCCCATCTCTGCACGTCAGGGAGCATTGGAATTGTGTTGCCAGGCGATAGAGGATTGGAGCAGTAAACGCGCTGTGAACTGCGGGGGAGGTAGCACTATCTGTATGCACAGTATAAGTTTAACACTGTGTATGACACGTGCAAAACCGACATGTTTTCCGATGCAGAACGGCAGACAGCGGCGAAAGGCATGTTCAAAAGGCTAGTAAAAACGCCAGGAACAACTGAACTACCAACAGTGGAAACGCCCAGTAATCCACTCTCAATAACTATGACAAAATTAGAGCGTCTCCATGAAAGGGAGATCCGCAAATGGTGGGAGGCCACGAGTCTCACCAACTACATTGAAGAAGAAAGGGTGCCACGAGGATTGAGGGTCCACACCGTTCCCTCCTACGAGAATCCGGACCCACAACTGCTCACAGACTGGTTCGAACACACTGCTCAATACTGTGAGGGCACACTTAAAATACTCGTAAAGTATGCATGGAGCGATAGGGAACGAGCTTTGGCAGACATCGCAGTAATTAACAATGAACTAGAAAGCGAGACTGACCCGAGCCTGGTAACAACAATTGCACAGATGAAAGAGCAAATGAAGACTAGGCTAATAAAATACGAAGCCAAAATAAGACTCCGGAAACAGGAGAAATATGAGAGACGCAAACGACTACCATACTGGACGCGTCCTCACCTATGCAAAAAAGTTCGACGCTCCGCGCAAGGCCCTCCAGAGAAGCAGAAAGGAAGGTGCTGGGACAACAAATGGAACTGGGGAAGTGACGTCCGAGTCTGATATAACTGAAAACGAATCAGAAGGAAATCAGTTAGACCCAGAAGAACGCAGAACCAACAGAGGACTGAAAACAGCAGAAAAAAGTACCAAGACTCCTTTTCAGGAGGAGTACGAGGTAATACAAAGTACATGGCTTCGAGGCGGGAAGAACAAGCCCCCGGATGTAAATACCCAAGGAGCAGAAAAAGAAGGAGAACCAGACGGGCAGGTGGGGGGAACAAGAGGCAGAGGCAGAGGCGGTGCGCGACCATCCCGCTGGACGAATCGGAAGCGCACCAACAAGAAACAATAACTTCAGCCACTAACCTAAGAGGAATAAACTATACTACATACACCTCACAAACAATCAATACCGGCAACGAGGAAACAAATCTAACGGTAGTCAATTTAACCACCAGGAAACTCACGACTGAGGAAGAACAAGTCCTAAGCCTCGGATTAACCTTCTGCCCCAACAATGAGTTGGAACATACTCAGACCAAGATAGACTTATTCCGCTTCACTCGCAAGTTGAAATTACATAAACATTTTAAATTGCGACCACACCTACAGAACAAGGAGAACCAAGGACCAAGGATTACAGCAACGGATGTACTAAGTGGTAAAGATCTACGCTCAGTAGAAATACTAAGCGACTTAGAACTGGAGCAATCACAGAACCTTGCACACCTAGACACAGCCCAAAGAGCGGAAATGCAAGGCATTGAACAAGAAAGAGACACTAGTGGATTCAAACCAGTGTCCACTTTTGTTCCCCAGTCCCCCTGGGATGCTGTAGATGTGTTTTCTGAAGCCATGAATGAGGATCTATCGAAGTATCGTAAAGCCAACCACCATAACTTACATCAGAATATCACGGATTCACAAAGACTAGCCCTAAAAACACTAATGACAGACACGAGAATCATCGTGAAGCCCTCAGATAAGGGCGGGAATGTGGTTTTAATGACTCGTGAATATTACATACAGGAAGCAATAAGGCAGCTCTCAGATGAGAACTTCTATAATAAATGTACTAATGAGACCTACCAGCAAAGCATCACAGACTATGATAAACTCATTACTAAGTGGTATGACCAACATATGTTGAGTAGAGATGAACATCTGTTCCTACGTACAAACTGCCCTATGACTCCCACATTCTACCACCTCCCAAAATTGCACAAAAACCGTGACTGTCCACCTGGCCGCCCAAGTATCTCTTCTATTGGGAGTCTCACAGAAAATATGTCTCGTTTTGTGGACCATACTCTATTCCCTTTGGTGTCCACTTTGGATTCATATGTGCGAGACACAAAGGATTTTCTGACGAAGTTACAGAATTTGGTGTGGAAACAGGAATATTTGTTGATGGTACTAGACATCACCAGTCTCTACACAATCATTGAACACCATCATGGACTAGAGGCTGTGAAATGGGCACTAGAACAACGTCAGCTACGATTTTCGAGACATAATTTAATGATTCTCGAATTCGTAGAATTTTGCCTGAAACACAACATTTTTCTGTTTGAAGAACAATTATACATTCAGAAGTCTGGAACGGCGATGGGTACCTGCTTTGCTCCCAGCTACGCGAACTTGTTCGTGGGCTGGTGGGAGGAGCAGGTACCCAGGAGCTGCATGGTAGGAGGGAAAGAGGGAAAGGTTATCTGCTGGCATCGGTATATCGATGACCTTTTCCTAGTGTGGGAAGGCAATTCTGAAACAGCTCATGAATATATTAATGTCCTAAACAATAACAAAATCAACCTACATTTTTCGGGAACAGTAAGTCCGGTGGCAGCGGACTATCTGGACCTCAAAATATATGTAGAAGATGGACATCTCCACACAAACCTTTTCAGGAAACAGACTGCCGGCAACTCAACATTGCATGCCAGCAGCAGCCACCCTCCACAACTAATCAACAGTATCCCTTACGGGGAACTGTTGAGACTTCGCAGAAATTGTTCCAAACCATCGGATTTCGAAGCGGCTGCTTTGGAATGCATATCCCGATTCAGGGTTAGGGGGTATGGCGAGAAACTACTGAACAACACCCTCAACAGAGTCAGAGGTATAGAGAGACAGTCCCTTTTGACCAATAATCCTGAACAGGTCAATCGCAGAGGCACACCAGGTAACAACAAGGGCAAGTTCAGAGTCATAACTCCCTATTCATCAGGAGCCGAAACCCTTAGAGCTATGTTAAGGAAGAACTGGCACATTCTCCTAACTGACAATGTGCTGAAAGAAGATCTACCACCCCAGCCACTCCTAACCTTCAGGAAAGCTAGATTAATAGGCGACATATTAGTGACTAGCCATCTTGAGAAAGTGCCCCAGAGAAGCAACACCTTAAGGGAGCAAAGAGGCTTTTACCCCTGCGGCCGCTGTAAAGCGTGCGCAGGAAGTAAACGTGTCCTTTCTTATGTCATAACCAACACTGGCAGGAAAATGTACATAAATAAATTCATTACCTGCAGCACGCAATATGCCGTCTACTGTCTACAGTGCCCCTGTGGCTTACGCTATATTGGGAGCACGATTAAGGAGATCAAGCTCAGAATACTCGAGCATATGAGAGCCATCGACAAAGTAGACCAGGCTTACCCGGTGGCTCGTCACTTTGCTGAAGCCCACAATCGAGACCGGAACAAGCTCCAATATTTTGGCCTAGACGTTGTACCCCCAAATATACGTGGTGGTGACCGCCTACGCAGACTAAGGAGACTTGAGTCCCGATATATCATAGACCTCTGTACGAAACACCCCAAAGATCTGAATAGTGGGGAGGAGATGGCTTTCCATTTGGGGGAATAAGCTTACAAGATCGGAGAAAAAAACTAGGTACACATGATTCCATGATGATAGCTCATCTCAATTATCTGTAACTAGAACTCTGTGAGTATCATCTTGTATGGAATAACTGTATATTAGTGTATATAACAGCTCTAGAAATTCGGTTGGACCTATGTCATATATATTTAATTGTGTGAGAGATCCTCTTATGCCAGATGACCCATAGCATTTGATCTGCTTCAGAATTCTCTATTTTGAATTTAAGAGAAAATTTGAAATGCATTTTGTGCTCTAGATTGAAAGAATGTTTATTTTGATTTAGAGTAATACATGGGTTCACTATATGAGACTCTCATACATCTATTTTTCCACTGTACATAATTTGATTTTCACTACACTAATGATTTATGTTTTCTAATGAAATGTGGATTGTAGATTATGAATAATCTGACATGATTTTTTGCTGCTTCACGCGATGCATCCCATTATAGAAATCCCACATTCCACTTATAAGTTACTCCTATCACATGGATTGTTGAATTGGAAGTCTCTTATCTTATTTTGGTAATGGGCGTTTTTGACTATGTACCTTATCCGGGGACATTAGCCGATCCACGGCTGTATTCTCTTGTCTAATTTATGATTATTATAAATAATACACCATGCATGGAATAATGGGCTTGCCCATCTGAGGGCTTGATCACTCTCGCTATTTTAGCTTGATGTTTGCACAATCTTAATCAGTGTTACACATAAACACACACTATAAGATGGCTGACCCCATTCCACGCATGGTGTCAGTCCCTTTGTCTATGTCCATGCCTTATTGAATGTGGGAGTGAACACAGAATGTTTAAAACAATGTCGGAAGTAAACACAGTGCATCACACACTGACGAAGGCAGAACGCCGAAACGCGTCTGTGTGCACCCCTCCGCTGAATAAAATCTAGCGCGTTGAAAACTCCATCCTCGAGTGCTGTTTTGTCCTTTCTGGGGAAGTTTGAAGGGATCTGGAGCGTTATATATATATATATATATATATATATATGAATTCAAACAAATAGTCCTGAACTTTCCAGCTCAAGCGAACAGAGACCAAACAAATCCCAAAGATAAGGCAAAAGTAATTTATTTAAACCAAGTTCAACAGCGCAGCGGACTGACGCGTTTCGGGCAGATGCCCTTGATCACAGTAAAATGTAATACAAAATGCCTTGTTTTTATATGCTGTTGTGCACACACCATGTGACATATAGACATAAACAACGTACTTTAGATGTAAGCCAAAGTCCATAGAAAGATATTTGATCTCTCCTTTTCTCTCTTGCAAAGGGTATTATGTTGCAAAAATGCCACAGTTAAAGTCAATATCAATTCATATACTGAATAAATTAATTATAGATATATATATATATATAAATAAGAAATCCATGATCTCATGATAAGGCCTTCCCAAATTTCTCGTGACCTAGTGCTTCATCAGAGTTTCCTCTAATAACACAATTCGGTTGTAGCTTGCCTTCAATAAAGTAGGACATGACAGTACTTTATTGACGGGCGCTACAGCCGAATTGTGTTATTGGAGGAAACTATCTGATGAAGCACTCGGTCACAAGAATTTTGGGAACACCTTATCATGAGATTGGAAAGAATTTTCAAATCTTGATAAGTCCTGAAGAAGCGAAAATTTCCGGAAACACATAATGGCTTGGTTGTTTATACCACTGCATGTTGATGAAGATTTGTAACCTAGGGTTTGATGGATTTTGAATATGAATATCATATAAACTAAAGATGAACTGTTTCAAGTGTTGGTAAGAAGGACGTGCAATAAAAAAGATCTATATAGACATTTAAGATGCAAACTGTGTTTTTTCTCAGCATATGATTTAATAAATGTAACATTCCCTGAAGGAGAGCAGGGTACTGAGAACTAGCGCTGGGTAATTTTTCAACTTTTTCTTCCTGTGATTATATATATATATATATATATATATATATATATATATATATATATATATATATATATATATATATATATATATATATTCATACACAGAAAGGCTCCTGCTGCAACCCTTCGCCTTCGTGAGTGTGGCTCGAGCCGGCGGAGCAGCCGGAAATCAATATTCCAATGTAACGGCGTTCCTCACGAGCACTCGGGTAAAGGACAACACAACAATCCACAAGGTATCCAAGACGATAGATTTATTCCTTCATAAATCTCGTACGCGTTTCGCACTCCACAGAGTGCTTGATCACACAATTTGCACCACGTTATACACATTATTTATGTTGGTTACACATCACTAAACATCAACAACGGACTAGTAGTGTCAGTGGGTCCTGCAAACATAATTAGTTGCCATGTTGGAATGGTAAAAACCTCATATATCATTGTAATAATACAGTGCTGGTTTCAAGTGTTGGTAAGAAGGACGTGCAATAAAAAAGATCTATATAGACATTTAAGATGCAAAGTGTGTTT
Organism: Lissotriton vulgaris; assembly: GCF_964263255.1. Lineage (NCBI taxonomy): Eukaryota > Metazoa > Chordata > Amphibia > Caudata > Salamandridae > Lissotriton > Lissotriton vulgaris. Next base: position 965,727,060 of record NC_141693.1, on the reverse strand, counting down.
TTTCTCAGCACATGATTTAATAAATGGAACATTCCCTGAAGGAAAGCAGGGTACTGAGAACTAGCGCTGGGTAATTTTTCTACTTTTTCTTCCTGTGATTATATATATATATATATATATATATATATATATATATATATATATATATATATATATATATATATATATATATATATCCAAAGCGCTGCTTTCGCCAATCCACAGAATTGCCTCTCAGCAAGCAGACACGGACCCAAAGTTCAATGCTTTAAATCAGCAGCAGTTTAATGTCGGCCATAACGCGTTTCACTTCCTGAAGAAGCTTGATCACATGACAACGCCATTTACATTCAAGACCTATTAAATTGCTGCACATTTGCACGTGATTACTGACGTGGAATGAAAGTAGAAGAAACATTCAAATGCTATACTGATATTTACAGACATTTCGAGATCTTATTAAGACTCCCTGGTCATTCAATACAAAGCGCCTGATATCATAGAAAATGCCAATATATAAATATAGGTAAAAAATCTAAAAACATGAGATAAATGCTCACATTCATATTAGATAACAAATTTATATTATTGTATTATTTGTACATTTATAAATAATTATAAAACATGCCTCCGACAACTCAAAAACATTTAATAAATACTATAAAAAATGTTACAATTGATAAAACAGATGTACAAAATATATATCGACAATTCCATGAAGGCAAGACAGTGAAACAAATGTTAGGATAAAATCCCGAGTTCACACGGAGGTATATTGACATAAATGTCAAACATTTCAGTTATTAAATACATGATAAATAACTATAGCATTTGAAGAAAAAAAAGTGCTAAGTGCCTACTACAAATCCTCTTCAATACACCACTCGTATAGATTGATAAAATCTAATAAAAAAGCCCATAAAAGTGCTAAAGTGCTAAGTGCATATATGTGCAGGATAATGTTAAAAAAACACAATGTTATTTGGTTAGAGTAGGTGGACAGCCCCCTTTTTATGTCCAGATAATTGTATCCCACAAAAGGCTAAACAACTTTAGCAGATCAAAATGCAGGTATATTCATGGTGGGAGGACATAAACATGGTAGATATATTCAACTGATTGGATATGAAAGCTAAGATCCATACTCATCTTATATACTGTGCAAAAGGACGCACAGGGTTCTAGGCATAATCAGGGTAACTATTAAATTACAGGCAAGTATATAAGTCCTCAGTATTATTGAGCCCTCCCGGAACTTTGCTGTTCTTAATAAGAATATAGCGTGTTTCCAGCTTACGTAGCTAAGATTCCCTGTCTCCACCTCTTTTAGTTTTTGGTATGGCATCTATCACATAATATGAGAGGTCCTTCAAATTGTTGTTATGGACTTCCCGAAAATGCCTAGCAACTGGATAGGTCGGATCATGATTATTAATGGCCCTTATGTATTGCGAAATTCTTTTGCTTGCGGGTAATTTGGTACTGCCAATGTATTTGAATGGACAAGTACATTCCAATACGTATATTGCAAATTCTGTCTTACAGTGAAGAGGTTTATTGATTTTAATTTCTTTCTCACTGAAAGCAATGCAATAGCTTTTCTTGTTATTACTGTATTGGCAAGCTTTACAAGATTTGCACTTTACAAATTCATTGGGGACAGACAACCAATTAGAGAAAGTTGATGATTCTGGGCTGCTTGACACTAGTTTGCTATGCATGGAGGGAGCTTTTTTGTAACTAATGCTGGGTTTGTTAGGCAAGTCGTGCCCTATAACAGGATCACTTTTAACCAGCGTCCAATTTTTGTGTATGATTTTTTTAATTGCTTTTTCTTGGGCACTGTAGTTGGTAATGAATCTCAGGGTGTCGGAGTTGACTTTAGTTCTCAGAGCATTTTTTCCTTGTTTTTTAGAGATGAGGAGTTCATTTCTGCCCAATCCCTGTGTTTTATTTATGACATCTTGTATTGTTTTAAGAGGATAGCCTCTTGCCAAAAATCTCTTTTTACTTAATTGTTGGGCATCTGCCAGGTCTGTGGGATTACTGCAAATTCTTTTAATGCATAGCATTTCTCCATAGGGGATATTATGTACTAAATGCCACGGATGGAAACTCTAAAAGTGTAATACCGAGTTTCCCGCATTCTCCTTTCTGTACAGCCTGGTTTCTAGGTTATTATTGTGAATGTAAACCTCTACATCTAGAAAATTGATTTTGTCCTTAGTTATATTGGAAGTGAAGTGAAGGTTCACGTACTTTTTGTTGATTTGAGCAACAAAATTGGATGCTTGTTCTTGCATTCAATCCCACACTAAAAACAAATCATTGATGTATCTAAAATTCAATTTCACATGATCATCAAATAGTTGTCTGTGTGTGCCCCTGAGAACCAGCTCCTCCCACCAGCACATAAATAAATAGTCATAGCTGGGGGAGCAGCTGGCTCCCATCGCAACTCCCAGCATTTGCTGATAAAATGTTTGATCTTACAAGAATGTTATTATTTAAACAAAAACTGATCATATTTAGCAGCATGGTGTCATGTTGGGGATAGGTGCTTTTATTCTTTTTTAAATAAAATTCCACAGCACAAAGACTATTCTTGTGGTTTATACATGTGTACAAAGAGGACACATCCAAAGTCAAAAGGTAAAATCTTTGGTTCCATTTGAAATTGTTCAATTTAGATAAAAAGTCACTGGTGTCTCTTATGTAGGATGGCAATTTTTGTACCCAGTCTTGAAGAAAATAATCTACATATTTTGAAACATTCTCAAGTAAGCTCGCTCTTGCAGATATAATCGGCCTGCCGGGGAGTTTGGCAGCATTTTTGTGCACTTCGGGATAAAATAGATGTTCGGGACGACAGGATAGTCATTCCTGATAAATTGATATTCGTCCATAGATATCAACCCGCACTCTTCCAAGCCACCAGTTTAGCATAGAAAACATTGGCAGTTTCCTTAAAGGCAGCTAAATTACTTAGTCGATAGAATGTTCTATCATTGAGTTGAGATAAAGCTTCAGATATGTAGCTTTTTTTTGCCCATAAGACAACATTACCCCCTTTATCTGAGTTTCTCACTATTACATTACTGTTGTTTTGTAACGTATTGATTAACTGATAGTATTGCCTATTTTTGTTGGTAATTTTCTTCTTTGAATTCGTGATTCTAAGATTTACCAATTTAATTTCATTTATCACGTTTTCCCCGAAAATGTCAATACCATCCCTTATTATTATAGGAGTGAACTTCGATTTTCTTTGAAAGGGGGTGTTTCTATTGATGTCATCATTGGCATATCCTCCCCTATACCTGTGGAGCTAACACTTGCTTTCTTGTTCTTGTTTTTGAATTCCTTCATGGCATGGAATTTCTGAAGTTTTAATTTTCTTACAAACTTGTAAATGTCTATGCGAGCATTGGGCTAATCAAAATTGGACTCATTGCAAAAAGACAAGCCAAGAGCTAAGATTTGTGTTTCCGCTTTGGTAAGGACAGCCTCAGAAAGGTTAATCACTGTTTTTTTATTTTCATCTTGAATGCTTATCGGCGGTTCCACCAGCCCCTCCCACATATTTTGTTGTTGCCCCACACCATTTGCTCGCTTTCTGGCTTTGCGCCTCTGCCGCCGCAGGTAGTTTCTCCTCTGCCTGCCGGTTTTGACTGCAGTCTCGGTCGGGGGGTGACTCTGCGTTACTCCGCTAAAAAATTAATTTCTTCCGCGGGTGAGGGTGTAACCCGAGCTTTGCCAGGCAATGTTTTGCTTGTATCTCCCTCAGTTTCGCTCTCTAATGCTGAGCTGATATCAGAATAAGAAGATTCTGCTACAGGTTGTCTATTGGCAGAAGTTCCCGCTTGTGTAGTCAGAGCGGCATATTTCGAAGACTTCATGGCCTCATATTTACGTGAGAAGGTGAAAATACGGCTGCATTCGTAATCCACCCGATCCCGGTGGAATTTGAATGCTTTTTGTTCTTTGATTTTGTCCTCCTCCTTTTTCAAGCGGACAGTCATTTCCTGTTATATATATATATTCACTGAAAAAACCAGAGGTTTCACACCAGTTATAGTTAGGAATTAGCATTTAAAAAACCTATTAAATTCACTGAAAAAAACAGAGGTTTCACACCAGTTATAGTTAGCTGGAAATTTTACTGACATAAAACCATTGAAATTCCCACGTTATAGTTAGTTGGACTCACTATAACTTGCGCGCCTGCAATGCACTGCTGATGACGTCACATATTACATCACTCATGACATCGTCAGTGACATCTAATTCCTACTATAACTGGTGTGAAACCTCTGTTTTTTTCAGTGAATTTCAAAGGTTTTTTAAATGCTAATTCCTAACTATAACTGGTGTGAAACCTCTGGTTTTTTCAGTGAATTTCATAGGTTTTTTAAATGCTAATTCCTAACTATAACTGGTGTGAAACATATGGTTTTTTCAGTGAATTTCAAAGGTTTTTTAATAGCAAATTTCTATAGCTATGAAATGTAATATTTTTTAAAATGAATCCTATATTGTATATTTATGTAATACTATTTATTTTTATGTATATTGTTCATAATTTTTTTTTTTTTGTCTTGGAGCGCTCCCGGTCCGCGTACCGGTAAGCCTAGTATTCCAGCGTGCCCCGATGCGCGTACCGGGGCACGTCCCGTTAGCGCACCCCCCAAAAAAAAGAAAAAAAAAGAATAAAGGAGTGAGCATAAAGAAAGGGTACAGAAAGAGTGGTGTAAAGAGAAAGAGAGCTAGAGAGAGGAACACAGAGAGACTGTGTAATAGATAGTAAAACAGATAAAAATATGTTAGAGGAAGTAACTGAGAAAAGGAAAGACATGGGGAGTGACAGACAGAAAGGACAGAGAGAGAAAAGGAAGGAGTGACAGAAAGGAACTGAGTGAACCAGAAAGGAAAGGAAAGTGAGGGAGTGTGGGTGAACAGGAAGACTGAAAGAAGTTGAATGTGGTAGGAAAGTAAGGAAAAGGGAAATAAACATGGAGGATAAGAATAAAAGAGGGAAGCAGAGTAAGGAAACAGGGGTAACGTAGGGTGAGAGAAAAGTAGTGAGGTTAAAGCAAAGTATCATGACAAACTACATTTCTTTAGTCACACTTACCATATAATTAATATAAACTTAATTATATTTTTTTTCTACACTTTGTATCTGTGAAAGAGAGAACAAAAAATAAGTTATAATTAGTAGAATATATATTTAAAAATAAAAGAGACAGGTCAAGAGGTTAAAAATCATAAAAGTGTATAAAGAAATAAAGCAAGAGTGAAGGATACAGAAAGGGAAATAAAGTAATGTAGAAGTACAAAAAGAGTGAAAAAGAAATAGAAGAAAAGCAAATTACTAAGAGTAAGGCAAATAAATTCAGTGACAAAGAGGAAGAGAAGATGAGAGAAAGGAAGTGAAGGTAAGTAAGATACAAAAAGAATGTGACAGAGTATGAAAAAAGAGATCAGTGAATAAAGAGGAATGAGTAAAAGAGCAAAGGAGGAAAAGACGGAAAAGCCAAATAAAGCAGAGAGACTAAAAGCTGAAAAGCGGTGCAAGGGACAGAGGGGATGCAGACAGTTGAAATGGGAATGAGGGGTTGTGAAAGAAGTGGAGTAAAAGAACGGGGATGAAACAGAGTGAGAGAAAGGCAGTGTGAGTGAGTAAAGAGAGCTGAAAAAGGGTGGAAAAGGAAAGTGAGTGTGAGACAATGGGAACACAATATAAATTACACAAAACAAACTATAGAATAACTTCTACAACATGTTACATAGTTTATTTTTGCTGTTCTCAGAATATATTGAATTTCACTAAAAACAGTGAGTTCAAACTATTCGTCATATGACAGCGGGGAAAAAAAAAATCTAAAAGATTGTGTTTAAAAAAAACATATAAACTTACAAATCACATATTTACAATAATCTTTGATTCACTTACTTTTCCTTGAGGCCAAATAGTAGATCGTGAAGGTCCTTTTCATTTCAAAATACTCTGCTGTTCTCCAAAACTTCCATTTCATCGACTTTCTATAAAAAAAACTCTAAGAACATCTGAAATATGTCTCAATTTTTTCTTTTTCTTGTTGTGTTAAGTTATGACTCTTTGCTAATTCCAACACTATTCCTTACGGCCAAATAGTGTCAGATTTATCAGTCTATTTTCAAACTCAGAAATTACCGTTTACCCAATGTTTTGAAAGAAAAGATCATACCACATTTTCACAATGTATAACTATTCATATTCCCATCTCTGGATCACTTATGTTCAATATTTCCTATAATACTGATATCACTTACTATGAGATCCACTTACAGTACCTATATGAGAACTGGATTTTTTATATTATGTTCATCACTTTTACTCACAATATAATTTTAAATAGCAGACTAACTTTTATTAACTGCTCCTGTCTTTATAAGCCAATTACCTTTAGTTAAATTTCAGTTCTAAAAACACTAGGTAAGAATTTTTTAAGTCAAAAGGCAAACGTTGTTTGAAACTCAAATGAGTATCATTACAGAAAGACCAACCATTTCGACATTTTAAATAAGCTGTATAATGCCCTGATGTTGTTGAAGGACCGTCATGATAAATAATAGCTACAGTTACAAAGGTTCTTCCTGAAATTGATAACTGAGAAGCCACGAAATGTTTAATAGAAGTTGTCAATTTAGTTCCATCAGATCTATATCGTTGAAACATTAAAATGACATACTGTCCATATGTTTGTATAAATAATGTGGACAGCATTGGACACTTACATTGGGAACAAACCATATTATGATCAGCTGCTTTAAGTAGATTATTAAAAGACACTGATTTGCAGTCTGGTAAAGTCAAATATATAAATCTTTCAGTGTCTATTCTAGTACTACTTGATAAACTACAATTGTCGCAGTCATGGTGCCATTGATAAGAAAGCCTAAAAAGATTTTCTACATCTACACCTTTATCTTCCAATACACCAAACATATACATTAAAAATTCCTGACAATCCTGCTGAATATTTTGTGATTTTTTTTTTTGACCTGAACATATATCTAAAAGATTTCGAATTTCGGAAACACTTTCTATTTTTGCGAGTTCACTGCTACATTTCTGAAACACAGAATTCAATAAACCTCAGAATCTTTGATCCCGATTTTCAACAATCTGTTCTTGTAAAGTTTTAAGAAAAAAACAACATTAACCACTACATTAGCATAGCAGTTGACACCAGAACTGTTTTCAAATTGAAATCCAACAACATCTTGAAAAGAATCCTTTTTCTTTCTGCTTACAATTACAGTTTCATCTACTTTTTGTCTTTTTGCTACTACCTCACTGCAATTATTCTCATTTCTTCTTTTTCGGCCTACCACACGTTTTTCAAACAGAGGATATTGAGGCAAATGTGGAGCATACTCTCTTCTTAACCTATTGTATTCTTTAACACAATATAGATCTGCACAAATCTTTGTCTCATCACACTCAATCAAGTACAATCCTGATAAAGTTCTGACTCGTGATAATGCCACATATGCCATACCCTCTTTAAACACAGAACTTCCAATGTTCACCAAAGCACTATCTACACTTAAACCATGAGATTTATGAATTGTCACCGCATATTTCAAACAAACAGGAAACTGTTTTCGGCGAACATGAAAGTCTTTTACAAGCAAAAATCTAGCAGAACAATAACTGATTTGTTGTACTTGCTCAATGCAATCAAATTTGATTTTTAAAAATTCAAAACCATCTTTATTTCTATAATTCACAAAATCAACAACATGACCCATTGCTCCATTTACCAGACCTCTTTCAACATTTAAATTCCTTCTCAAAATGATACGACAATTTAAACACACATTCAGAGTCTTTTCAAAACCAGCTGTTTTAGATATACTTTTCTCTAATGAATCCAATTTTATTTTCAAATTTTCTGACAAAACAATTGTTGCACCCATATGCTCTATTTTATCTATGGCTTCCAGTTTCATAATCTCTTCATTTTCAAACTTTAACATTTTGTTGTTGAAGATGGAACATTCTTGCAGAGTTGGCATCAAACATATCCCAGATTTCTTCTCTGTAATTTTCTTAAAAATATTCTCTGGAAGAATGTTTTCATTTGGATACAAATTTGAAGTTAATCGAGCATGTAAAGTTTCTTTCCCATGCTCACTTACGTTTCCGATTCTTACATCTTGTAGAATATTTTTTATAATCATTATCCTTTGCCTGTCGCATATTTTGAAGCACTTCTGCATATTTAAAATTTAACCATATATTAACGTTTCCAATGCTTCCAAGGGACTTCCTGGTATCTTCATGCGTGAGCATTTTAAACACTGGTTGTCCTTTTACTGGAGTCAACTGCAGTAGATCTCCAAAAACAATAATGTGTTTTCCTCCAAATAACACATCATACTCTGTTCTAAGAATTTCTTGCATTCTCAAATGCACAAAAGCATTAGATTTGAGACCATGCTTACTTCATCAATGATAAGAAGTTATATTTTCTTTAAGACTCTGGAAACTTCAGAACACACATCTTCAGATAGCTTGTTGTAATGCAATTTATTATCATGCTCAACTGGCAGCATCAGTAAACGATGTAGAGTAATCCCTTTAATGTTATACGCTGCCAGTCCAGTTGGAGCGGTTACAACACAAGACAGCGGTGATTCAGTCCTTTTCTGCAGATAAGTTGCAATGGCTTTAATCAGAAAGCTTTTTCCTGTTCCCGCTTCTCCACTTACGTACAGTAGGACAGGCTTAAATGATGTACATGAGCACTCTTTTTTCTCATGTCTGAATCCATGTTCAATCTGTTCTGTGACTTCGTCATATATCTTTTTCTGTTCAACGTTTAGTTGCTTTACCAAATCTTTTAAGTTAACGACATCCTCTTGAGCTTGTTCCATAGCTCTTTCCACCTCATCCATGGCAGTTGCAGCTTCATTTTGGATAATTGGTCCTCCTAGTGGATCCTGACTCAATGAAGTAGAACTCTGACTGTCTTGAGAACTGTCTCTAGCAATCTCTTCAGCAATTGTGGCTTCTTGCTCTATTTCTTCGTTCAACATTTGCAGATAATTTGGAAAAACAGGACATTCTATGGTATCCTTGGTTGCATTAAAAGAGTCTTCATAACAGAGAAAATCTCCAAGTAGTTCCTCTTCTGTACGCCATGGCTTAAAGAGTTGCAAAAGAGCTAAATAGTAAAATTCTCTTTTGTCTGGAGATTCGCAACTCAATTTTCGATGATTAATCAAATGGCCTTTTCTCTGCTTCACTAGACATCCTTCATACCCAATGACAGCATATTTTCCATTATTGATATCTTCTGTGATGTTTCTCTTATAACTGTAGTTTTGCAGAACTTCATACAAACAAGTGTTCTCAAGGTGAGTACTTCTATTTAGATAGTATGTATCCAACATGTTTGTCTTCAAAATATCTGTACTATTTGGTTCTTTCTCCGCCAAATATTCAATTTCTTGTACAGATTTCAAAACTCGGTTTTGTGTTGCAGCAAGACCTAGACTCACCCAAATGATTGTTTTTGATTTGGCATAGAGACTTGCTGATGATAACCGATCAGAACATTCATATGCTCCAATTTCTCGATGCGACAACATCTTCAGACTGAAACTGTATAATTTTTTACTCATACTCTTTTCATGTGAAATGTCTTCCCACATTTCCTTCAGTTCGGTCTTTTCTTTTTTTGTGATGTTAGACGTCACATATCGAGCCACAGCAATAGAGTTGTCAGCAATGAACTGAATATCCTTGTTAGCATTCCACATGGATAAAATCACTGGGTTGTAGTCGTTGATGAACTTGGACTCTTCGTTTCTTTTTAAATTGTATGTATTTTTTGGTGATTTCCTTGTCACAGTATGTCGCAGAGAAGACATCAAATTATTTACTCTTCCTTTAGAAATCACTGGTCGTGGAAACGCGAAACGACATTTCCTGTAGAACTTGTCCTTGTTTTTAAATTTTCGACGACAGTACTTTTCACAACGATGGGATTGAAAACGTAAAACTTGTTGCCTTAAACTGTTTTCTTCAGTAGTTTTTGGAACAGCACATGTTGAATATTCTTCAATGAAACTCATCACTGTGTCATCTGAATCAGTTCCAAATTTGGGTGCATGTTTAATCCATAACAACATATGTATGTGAGGAGCACCTCTCGCTTGATACTCCTTCCTCCCAAAGAAATCGAAAACCTGTCCAAGGGGAGGATTTTTTTTATTGGTAATAAAAGACATCATAGCTTCAAATATATGATTAAAATATCTGCAAACATTCACTGGATCCAAAGAACACAGTTCTCCAGGTGTTTTCAATTCTATATTTTGTATGTTTCCATTTGCCTCTCGTAGAAATTGAAGTAAGTCGTCCCATGCATACTCAGCACAGCTAAGAGTGAGGAACCATGTAGGAGTTCCTAAGCTTCTTAGCATAAATTTCAATTCCCCATGACGACGGAACCAATATTCGCTTGTTCCACGCTGACATGCCATGAGATTGATTAGCTGAGATTCCAAAATACTGTCTTGCAGATTGACTTTCTCCATAAAGTCCCTCGCCGAAACATTTTGCAGATGAGCTCCACTTTTCAGTATATGATTAACTGCATAAGAAAGCCCCGACAAATCACTTTCAAACAGTAGATGAAACAAATACGGAATGCATTGACGAAACCTTGGATATTCAGCTTATAATCTTAAAGTCCGGTATTCAGCTGCAGGAATTTGAACTGGTCGATCATCATATCGTCCACCTCAAATTGTTGGAAATACCTGTGGAAAACAACGAGCTTCCAATCTTTCTTCCCATACACTAATAGGACTTCCTTTTGCTGCTTTCATTTGAAACAAGTCAATTGAATTCCCCATTACTTCTTTGGAATGCAAAGGGTGAACAGTATAATGTTCATATATTTCTTCACTTCTAGACACATCATCTTTTTCGATTGAATGCCTTTTATATTTTAAAAGGCATTCATTTACCCCAAAATCCTTTTTTAAATAACATTTTAGAAACACGGCACAGGTCCTATGTACAAGCCTTCCATGTCACTAGAGAAACTTCTCAATTTTACATAATGCAATTCCCCTATGCTGCAAAACCTATTTACCAAGCATTATCCAAAAACATGACACAAACCAACCAGAAAAAAGCTCAATCTGCATCCTAATCTGAGGTAATGCAGGTGACATCATTGTAAAAGGTTCAAATATATTTATTTAATGAGGCAAACACTAATAATTCTTTCTCAAAAATATAAAAGGCATTCATTTACACCAAAATCGTTTTTTAAATAACATTTTAGAAACACAGCACAGGTCCTATGTACAAGCATTCCATGTCACTAGAGAAACTTCTCAATTTTACATAATGCAATTCCCCTATGCTGCAAAACCTATTTACCAAGCATTATCCAAAAACATGACACAAACCAACCAGAAAAAAGCTCAATCTGCATCCTAATCTGAGGTAATGCAGGTGACATCATTGTAAAAGGTTCAAATATATTTATTTAATGAGGCAAACACTAATAATTCTTTCTCAAAAATATAAAAGGCATTCATTTACACCAAAATCGTTTTTTAAATAACATTTTAGAAACACAGCACAGGTCCTATGTACAAGCATTCCATGTCACTAGAGAAACTTCTCAATTTTACATAATGCAATTCCCCTATGCTGCAAAACCTATTTACCAAGCATTATCCAAAAACATGACACAAACCAACCAGAAAGAAACTCAATCTGCATCCTAATCTGAGGTAATGCAGGTGACATCATTGTAAAAGGTTCAAATATATTTATTTAATGAGGCAAACACTAATAAATCCTTCTCAAAAATATAAAAGGTATTCATTTACCCCAAAATCGTTTTCTAAATAATATTTTAGAAACACGGCAGAGGTCCTATGTAGAAGCATTTCATGCCACTAGAGAAACTTCTCAATTTTACATAATGCAATTCCCCTATGCTGCAAAACCTATTTACCAAGCATTATCCAAAAACATGACACAAACCAACCAGTAAGAAGCTCAATCTGCATCCTAATCTGAGGTAATGCAGGTGACATCATTGTAAAAGGTTCAAATATATTTATTTAATGAGGCAAACACTAACAATTCCTTCTCAAAAATATAAAAGGCATTCATTTACACCAAAATCGTTTTTTAAATAACATTTTAGAAACACAGCACAATTCCTATGTACAAGCATTCCATGTCACTAGAGAAACTTCTCAATTTTACATAATGCAATTCCCCTATGCTGCAAAACCTATTTACCAAGCATTATCCAAAAACATGACACAAACGTACCAGAAAGAAACTCAATCTGCATCCTAATCTGAGGTAATGCAGGTGACATCATTGCAAAAGGTTCAAGTATATTTATTTAATGAGGCAAACACTAATAATTCCTTCTCAAAAATATAAAAGGCATTCATTTACCCCAAAATCGTTTTTTAAATAATATTTTAGAAACACGGCAGAGGTCCTATGTACAAGCATTTCATGCCACTAGAGAAACTTCTCAATTTTACATAATGCAATTCCCCTATGCTGCAAAACCTATTTACCAAGCATTATCCAAAAACATGACACAAACGAACCAGAAAAAAGCTCAATCTGCATCCTAATCTGAGGTAATGCAGGTGACATCATTGTAAAAGGTTCAAATATATTTATTTAATGAGGCAAACACTAATAATTCTTTCTCAAAAATATAAAAGGCATTCATTTACCCCAAAATCGTTTTTTTTTTCACAACCAAGTTTATTTGAGCAAAAGAATGACATGTATGTGGCACCTTCCCACACCAAGATCACCACATCAAGATCAATGTATTGATAACATACCCAAGAGATATTAATCAAGCATTAATGAAGCTCAGCATTAAACAAACCCCCCCCACCACCCAGCCCAACCCCAACTATACCCCCACCCGCACCCACCATCCCACCCCCCCTTCCACACATGTACAGAGGCAACATATAAATGGTTTGCATAAGAGGAGCAGGTACGATGCAACCCGGGTTGCGCCAGTAGGGCCAGAGACAGTGCTGCGATCATAAGTCCTCCTCCGGTTCTGCCGGGGGCTCCAAGGATAAACCACGGTATTCGGCCCACCGCTTCCAGATCTTGAAGTGCTTGCGCGGGCAGCCCCGCGCCTCAAAAATCGGTTTCTCAAGACCCATAAAGTAGTCCAGCCCCGCCTTCCATGCCGACAGGGGGGGGGCCCTCACAGATTTCCAGGCCCGAGCCAAGTCTCGCTTAGCAACCACCAGGCCCAGAAGCAGCAGATGACGTTTATAAATGTTGCCCCCAACCCCTTCCATGATATGGAGCAGGCCTAGCCGGTGGGTACGGGGAAGGTCCCAGCCCAGGACTTCAGCCAGGCAATTCCATACACCCCTCCAGAAGCCAGCCACGCGACCACATGACCATACTGTATGCAACAAGGTGCCAGGCACTTCTCCACACCGCAGGCACTCCGACGACGCAATCAAACCAGCCTTCCACAGTCGTTCACGCGTGTAATAGGCACGGTGTAGATACTTGAATTGTATGAGGCGGAGCCGGACCGCGATCGCGGCGCCACGCGGGGACTCCAGAGCCTCTCTCCAGTCGTCCTCATCCAAGGTGCCCACGTCCACCTCCCAAGTTTCCCGGAGGGAGCTGAGAGTAGACGAGCAGTGAATAACAAGGGTCTGATAGATCCTAGAGACCTTCTTGTCCCCCAAGTCACCCATAAAGACTTTCGCCTCAATCGGACTGAACTCCGGGAGGGAGTCGAGGCCGGCTATGCTTGGGGCGAGGGCATGACGCAGCTGTAAGTAGCGGAAGAACTGGGTCGGAGGCATCTGAAAGTCCACTTGGAGGTCCGCAAAGGATTTGAGGGTCGCGCCGGACATGACGTGGCCCAGTTGCGTTATTCCGATAGTCTCCCAACCCTCGAACCCAGCCAGGGCCGCCAGTTCCGGGAGCAGACCGTTATGCCACAACGGCGTTTCCGCCGTTAATTTGCCCCACCATCCCATGCGACGCAAAGACTGCCGCCACACTGCAAAGACCACCCTCGTTACCGAGGGCAACCCACGGCGTATACGCGCCGAGTAGAGAATGGTGTGGAGCGTACGTTCACCCATGAGATGCCTTTCCAGAGCATACGCCGGATCACTCCTGTCCCCGTACCACCAGTCGTTAAGAACAAGTAGATGCGAAGCTTGGTAGTAGGAGAGGAGATCGGACGTGGCCAAGCCACCGCAGTAGGTGGATAAGAAACATGTCTTCAGGGCCACCCTGGCTGCTCCACCCTCCCACAGGAAGCGGCCCAGCACAGAGTTCACCTGGCGGAACCACTCCATGCCAATAGGGTGCGGGAAATGTTGGAGTTGGTACAACAGCCTCGGCAATGCCACCATCTTGAAGATGGCCGACCTCCCAAAGATCGTAAGTGGCATCCTGGACCACGTTTTAACATCCGCCTGGACCCGTTCCCACACCGGCAGGACACTACGAGACCAGGCCGCGGCCCGCGAAGTCGAGAGGAAAACACCTAAGTATTTCAGGCCGTTCGTCGCTACACGCAGGTCAGCCGCCCAACCATCGGCAACCACTCCACCACGTAAAACCCATAGGGTCGACTTAGAAGGGTTAAGGGTAAGCCCAGAGACTTCACCAAACCCCCGCATGATCTCCAGGATTCGAGGGCCAGAGCGCCGCAGGTCCGTAAGGAATAGGAGGACATCGTCCGCGTAGAGTGCAATTCTATCCGTAAGGGTATCACTCCAGACAAACCCTCGCAACTGGGCATCTAGTCGCACCCGCGACGCGAGGGGCTCCATGGCCAGGGCAAAGAGGTATGGGGACAGCGGGCAACCCTGGCGGGTACCGCGGCCGATAGGGAAGCGACCTGAGACTGCGCCTGCCACTCGGACCGACGCCGTAACGTTGGTATAAAGGAGACGGACATAGGACAGAAAGACTGGCCCGAGGTTTAGGCGGGCCAACAAGGCGAAGAGATACGCCCAGCTCACCGAGTCAAAGGCTCGGTCCATGTCCGCCAGGAGAAGCGCGGCCTGTTCATCCCCAGCGCTCATGGCGTCGACCGCTGCCTGCGCCCGCCGGATATTATGTCGGGTGGCCCTGTGCGGCATGAACCCGGCCTGGTCGGGGTGGACCAGGTCGGCTATGTGGGGCAGAAGGCGGTTCGCCAGGGCTTTCGCCAAGATCTTGGCCTCGATGTTGAGGAGGGAGATAGGCCTGTAAGAATCATGACGGTCAGGCGCCCTACCAGGCTTCAAAAAGACCACTATCTCAGCGTGACGCCAATCGGGAGGTAGTTCGCCACCAGACCGCGCTGCCTCCAGCGCATTGCGGAAGTGGGGTCCCAGCTGGACGTGGAACTTTTTATAAAACTCGGCAGGATAGCCACTAGGGCCGGGCGCTTTCCCAGTATTCAGCTGGCCAAGGGCTTCCCCCAGTTCCTCAGACGTAAGCGGGGCCTCTAAGGCCGTTCTAGTCTCCTCCGGGACGGCCTGTGGGAGTAAGTCATCTAGGTACGAGGCAATCTCGCTCTCTCCCAGTGGGTCTCGGGGAGCGTATTGCGTCTCGTAGTAGCGGGCAAAGCTGGCTGCCAGTTGGTCCGGATCGGTCATCACCGAGCCATCCGCTGCCATGAGGCCAGGTAGCTCCAGGGGCTGGAAAGTCGCCTGGCATAATCTATGCAGCATGGTGCAGGACTTATCGCCCCACTGATACACCCTACTACGCGTGGCGAGCCACGCCAGTCGGGCCTCCTCATAAAGGACAGAAGAGTAAGTCTGCTGGGCCTGCAGAAGCCGGCGCACCACGCCCTCCTCACCCCCAAGTCTACTACGCTGCTCTAACTCCTCCACACGGGCCGCGGCTGCCACAATGGCCTCCCGGTGCTCCCTCCGAGCGGCCACACACCAAGCTATGTCAATGCCCCGGATCGTGGGCTTCAGTGCCTCCCACACCACAACAGCGTCGGCGCCCCCCACCAGGTTCTCCCGCCAGAAGTGGTCGATTGCCTCCCGAAGGTGCGCCACATAGTCCGGCCGCTGCAGCTGCCAGGCGGACATACGCCAGCGAAAAGGTTGTCGTTTAGCGGGGAGGGTCAGGGTGGCCAGGACGGGGGAATGATCTGAGAGGCCCCTGGGGAGTATCGTGGCGTCCCGAACACGACTCAGGCAGGCCCCTGGTACAAACAAGTAGTCGAGCCTCGAGAAAGACCCATGCACCGCCGATACATACGTGAAGGCCTGTACCGCAGGATGAAAATGCCGCCACACACCTATCCAGCCCAGACTGCGCACCGTCGCACTCAACCGGGTGGGGGCAGCCGCGGGGGGGGGGTCAGACACCACATGCGCTCGCCGCTGGCGGTCCAGGCCCACATCCATGACTTCATTCCAATCACCCCCCACCACAGTCAGGACCTCCGGGATCTCGTCCCACAATGCAAACAGCCGCTCAGACAGTGCCCATTGCAGGGGGGGAGGGGCGTAAACACTTCCAAATACCACCGGCTCGGAACCCAGTAGGCCCTTAACGAAGACAAATCTGCCCTGGGGGTCAATCCATTGCTTCTCGTGGACATAGGCCACCCTACGATGAATCAGTATGGCCACCCCCCGTGAGCCCCTCGTAAAGCCAGCATGATAGACCTGGTGATAGCCGAATCTCTGGAGGCTAAGGGCCTTGGAGCCCAACATGTGTGTTTCCTGAAGCAGAAGGACATCCACCATCTCCCGTTTCCCCCACCGCAACACAGCCCCACGCTTAATCTTATCCAGGACACCCCGCACATTCCATGTCACCACCCGCAGGGTCTTCGAAGGAGGCACGTTCGCAGCATTAGCCATTATCGACATACAGTCCAAAATCCGGCCCACCCTCCCACCCAGGTGCTACCCGCAGATTGACAGAATACCCAGCCCCCGACATGTGTGGACCCACCCCCCCAGCCCGCCAACGCAACACCCCCGTTCCAACCCAGAGCCCCCCCAACAACAAGTGCAACACCAAAACATCCCCCCACACCCCGCACCCACCACCCCAATACCTCAGAAAACAGTGAAGTACCTGTCGCGGCATGGAGAGACCCGAGCCCAGAACAGAGGACTCAGGGCCCGCCATACCAATGGATCCCCAAAACCCCACCAAAACGCACACTCACCACCCCCCAACCAACACTCACATCCGTGAGGGTCTGAGGCCCGCATACGGTACCCTCCGAGCCACACAGTGTCCCATGTCTATAGCTGGAGTCTCCACATGGGAGCCGGCCGGCGCCTCAAGAACAAAATTAAACAGTCTCACCGGCCAAAGCAGAGCAAGTCCATTCGCAGCATATAGAATATGTGGAGGCCCAACAGTGTTCAGCTGCCCGCATCGGAGTGTTCAGAGTCCCTAGTGCCACCCGATTGCGACGCACAGGCGGACGCCGACCTTTTCTTGGAGCGGGACCGCCGATGTCGGCCCTTCCTGGGCTGGCGATGTGTCCGCTCCGGCGACGATCCCGGAGACCTGCCCGGATCCAGTCCCGGCTGTGCGTGGGGCCGGAGTCGCACCGCCTCATCCGTCCAGCGAAATACCTCCTCGGGCGAGTCGAAGAAGTGGGTACGGGACTGATAGATCACCCGCAGACGAGCTGGATACAGGAGCGAGTACTGGAGCTTGAGGCCCCGGAGCTTAGCCTTAGCGTCCATAAAGGATTGCCGTCGCTGTTGCACCATTTTCGTGTAGTCCGGGAAAATCATGATGGTATGATTTTCGAAGGCGAGGGAGCCCTTGTTCCTCGCCTCCCGCAGGATAACATCCCGGTCATGATAGTTCAGCAGGCGGGCTATAACCGGCCGTGGGCGCTCACCCTCCGGTGGCCGCTGGGCCAGAGCCCTATGGGCCCTCTCAATCACAAAGCATTTAGAAAGCGCCCCTTCAGGGAGCCAGCCCTCCAGCCACTCGGTCAGGAACCTCTCCATGCTGTCTTTCTCGCACCGCTCCGGAAAACCGATGAAGCGGAGGTTGTTGCGCCGCGCGCGCCCTTCTGCATCCTCCACGCGGGCCGCCAGTGTCCTCTGGACGCTTTCCACCTCCGCTAGGCGCTTCTTTAGGCCACTAACGTCCGCCTCAGCCTCCGTGATACGGGTCTCGGCCCCGGCGATCCGCTCCACTGCATTGCGAAGGTCTTGGCGTAGGAGTGTGACATCCGCCCCAACCGCGCCTATCTTGGCATCAAGCATGTCTCGAGACTGGGTGATGGCCGCCAGGATAGCCGTATTGTCTGGTCCGGGGCCGCCGCTGCCACCGGTCGCCCCAGCGCCACCACTCGGCCCCGTGAATTTATCGATGGGTCCATGCTTGGGCGGGCCTCCTCCTCTGTCCCTGGTCATGGCGATCGCCGGGCAGGGCCACCCCCACTCCCGGGCGCCGTCACAGTAGTTGGATCGGAGCAGCCCAGATGAGGTCCCAGGGAGGGACGCCGCAGCCGGATGTCGCGGAAATCGAGGCCCCGGCTTCACCCCAGCAGGTCAGGCCGCACCCACACTCGACCCCACAAGCAGCCGTCCAGGGTATCAGGATGAATCAGTAGATCCGCAGTCCACGGGTCGCCGTAGCCCGTGGGCCAGGCCAGGGGAGGCGGAGCAGCCGGCCCAGCCGACCACCAGTCCAGCCCCGATCTTCCCCGGGCACAAGTAGTCCGGCCACCCGACCGTCGCCGGGTCCCGCCTCACTGCCACCACTCGCCGGTCGTTGTAAGGGATGAGCCTACGGGTAGGAGTCGCTGGCTTCACCCCAGACTCCAGGCGATCGCAGCCGATGAGATGAGCCAAGGACGGCGCGGCGGATGCCACCCGCACCCGCCAGGTCACAGTGCCACCAGGCGTCGCGAAACTCGAGGACCCCGGTCTCCGATCAGCCACCAGGCCGCACTCCGCCGCCGTCTCCCCTCGATCACAGGAAAGGAGGAATCGCAGGATCGACACACCAAAGCAGACTGGAGACCTCACTGGATCGAATTCAGTCACTGGGCACCAACAGTGGGCTCGGGGGTCAGGATAAATGATCGGATTCAGTCCGGGCCGGCGGGAGCTCTACAAGGCTGCGACCGCCATCTTCGCCCGCCAAGCCACCATCCCAAAATCGTTTTTTAAATAACATTTTAGAAACACAGCACAGGTCCTATGTACAAGCATTCCATGTCACTAGAGAAACTACTCAATTTTACATAATGCAATTCTCCCATGCTGCAAAACCTATTTACCAAGCATTATCCAAAAACATGACACAAACCAACCAGAAAGAAGCTCAATCTGCACCCTAATCTGAGGTATTGCAGGTGACATCATTGTAAAAGGTTCAAGTATATTTATTTAATGACGCAAACACTAATAATTCCTTCTCAAAAATATAAAACCCATTCATTTACCCCAAAATCGTTTTTTAAATAACATTTTAGAAACACAGCACAGGTCCTATGTACAAGCATTCGATTTCACTACTGAAACTTCACTATTTCACAAAATACAATTCCTCTATGCATTAAAATGTTTTAACCAAGCATTATCAAAAAACATGACACAAAACAACATTAAAAAAAAACCAATCTGCTTCCAAATCTTCTCCATAGAGCATACACTTCTCTATCTAAATTAAATGAATCATTTCTTTCCTTAACACATGCTTTGGGGGATAGAGAACAATGTCAGACACACACACCAATTTTTCTTTAGCAGAGCAAAAGGTATGCACTCCATACACTGTAACCATGACTGGCACAGAAAACCTCTAATTCTACACAGATATGCCTCATTTCAATCAATCAAAACTCTTCCCTCACTATTTTCAAACCAACGCCCTTCCCCCCTCAGCCCTTTCTATCTGTTACCATAGCAACTCCCTCCTTACTTAACTCTCAGGTTCAAAAGTTTATTCTATAATGTTGCAAATGAACTCAGCAAGGATGTTTGACCTCTCAATACACCAGCTTATCCGATGAAGTGTTTCTTTAATTGACTTTTTCTTAACCATTCAAATTGCCTCTTTCACAAAACACAATCATGCACCCTAATTTATAGTTTTCAACTATCTGAATCCACCAATCATTGCTTGTGATTCAAGAGCAGTGAAACTCCACAATTATTTTTTTGTAAACTCCTACTGTTCCAACTGCCATTTAATTCCCAAACTTCATCTGACTGCGCAAGTACCTTCTCTCACCATGTATTCTGTCTGGATTATTGGACATAGCTACATCCACTGGGCTCAAAGGTATGCAGCTAGCAGAAATTTTCACAACCTTGATTTAACAAATGTGGAAATCAAGTGGATTGGCCAGAGAGGATTGAGATGTCACCAATTGATACCATTGGTGAAAACCTTTTTGCATCTGCCAAACCCTGACCTCTTAATAGTGCACTGTGGAGGAAATGACTTGGGCACTTTGACTGGGGTAGGTCTGGAAATGCTTTTAAAGGACACCTTTGATCAATTGATGGCACTTTTTCCACAACTGCCTTGGTATATTCCAATATATGTCAAAGACAGAAATGGAACTGGTCCAACCAATTTTGTCTACAATTTGAGAAAGCATGGAAACATGTGAATACATCTGTTTCTGCTTACATGAGAGACTATGGAATGGGTTCAATATACAACAATAACTTGCATTTCAACATGCAAGATATCTACAGAGGAGATGGTGTGCACTTCTCAGATGAGGGGAATAGAATATTCCTCCTGAATTTAAGACTGTGCATTGGAACCTACTTGTAGGTACCTAAATCATCCACAGAACCCAAAAGATCTTTTCCAAGCTACCCTACCTCTGATCACTCAAAATGATTATCTTTCACTAACTTTTTTCACTATTTTTTACCAGAGTACGCTCCCCGGTACGCTCCCCGGTGCGCGTACCGGGCGCACCCCCCGCGAAATTTAAAATATATATATTTTTTTGGCATATATGCCCCTCCTAAACTCCCCTCGAGGGTCAGGGGGTGTCTACCGTGCCCCCTTTTACCCATTCCCAACGTTGTTTGTCCTCCATCTTTTGTCTCAATTCGACCGAAACACAAAATGGTGGACTCCCGTAGCGCTCCCGGTGCGCGTACCGGGGCGCGCACCGGTAAGCGTTCCCAAAAAAATGTGGGAAATAAAATTACATAAAAACCACTGGAAAGACTTTCACCAAATATAGAAGAGACCCTACTACATACCAGTCCCTACCATTATCCCAAATTTGATGGTATTCCATTGAGCCATTTGGGCTGTAGCCCTGTCTAAATATCCTGAGGTAAATTACATGACAAAAACACATATGAAGTGTTACAATTTACAACCAATTAAAATGTTACTTTAATTTTCTACTTTTTTTCCTGACATTTGATTGGTTATGTACATGAATATAAATGAAAAATGAGAGGGAAACACGGCCATTTTGACTACAACTACCTGAGATACATCTTTAAAGGATTTTCTCATTTATCTTCATCACCTTTCTATAAGGTAAGTTATACATTTGTAAGGGGCACTTTAAGTTCTTTTGTAAAAACGATTTCTGATAGTTATTTACTGTCCCTCTGTTATAATTACAGATTGAGATAGGCTTCTCTGTTATAGTTATAGATTGAATTAGACTTCTCTGGTATAATTATGAATTTTCTTAGGCTTCTTCACATACACTTTTTTATATTTCTACTTCCTACTTCATACCATACACTGCCCAAAAATAACTTCACTGTTAAAAACTCACAAATACCTGTCTGAACTTAAACCCAACAGTGCCCTATCTCTACTGATATATTTATTTTTTATGCAATTTACAGCAAGAAAATGGAAGGAGAACAAAACAAATTTAATATTTCATTCGAAATTGATCTGGAGAACAATCCTAAGGAAGAGATTGATGAATTAGACTTTTTGGATCAGTCTCTGGACCAAGACTTACTTAATTGTGTGGAAGAAATGGAATCATCAAAACAAAATGAGGACATACCTGACTATATAATGTTGGAAATTCTTTTAGATTTTGAAAAATCACAGCAATAAATTTTTATTTAAAAATTAAAAATTGTTTGAGACATTATTCTTTTTTATAAGTAAATTATGAAATAGTACCAAAAGGAATATAAAGTGAGACTTATAGTATACTGTGCAACTTTTTTGTGTTACATAGTAATTTTGCTCATAGTTACTTCCTTTCTCCCACTATATTATCTCCAATGTGTATTTAACATCTCTTTATCATCTCCTGCTTCCATGTTGTTTCTGCTTTCCTGACAGATTATCGTATAGATTCCATATACCACAATAACTTCTGTAACAACATGCAAATTATCTACAGAGGACACAGTCTACATTGAATTTAAGACTCTGCATTGGTACCTACATGCTGGTACTTACATCACCCACACAACACAACAACTCTATGCAGAGCTAACCTACCTCTAAGCACTTTAAATTATTATTTTACTATTTCACTGGGTTTTCCCCTAGTACGCTCCCTGGTACGCTGCCCGTTGCGCGTACCGGGCGCTCCCCCCGCGAAAATCGGAAAAAAAAATGCCCCGCGGGGCCCTTTTATGGCCCCCACATCAAACCTAGGGGGTCAGGGGGGTCTACCCTGCCCCCTTTTGGCAATATCCCTCTTTGTTTTTGCCACCTCTTGTGTCTCGATCCTACCGAGACACAAGACGGCGGCCGCTCCGGACTGTCTGGAATGTTTACAAACACCCGAGAGCCAATCAGCTTTCCGCACGCAAGTCGCGTAGCGCGCCCGGTGCGCGTACCGGGGCGCGTACCGGGGCGCGGCCATAGATATATATATTTTTTTGAACCTAAATTACTCAAAAACCACTGGAGCACATCGGGCTACCAGTCCCTACAATTTTGCCAAGTTTGGTTGAAATCCTTTCAGCCGTTCAGGGTAAAAGTGAGGTCGACCGCCCTATGGAAATTAACATGGGGAAAACACGTTTTGGGACCCCCCTTTTATCTCAGCCCCCGCTTGACGAATCCCGCCCAAACTTTCAAAGAAGGACCGGAGCTCCGCAAGGCAAATTTGAGGACATTTTCAGGCAGATTCGTCAACCGGTGATGAAACATGCACTTTGAATACCAGCAGCAGACTTCCCTAGTGAGCAGTCAGTTAACTACAGTGATCTAATGTGCAACTAGATTGCTAATATTCCCAATGTATGGCTAATGTGTGACACATCTGAATGCCTTCTTGATGAAACCAATGTAAAAAACTGAAAGTATTTCCTACTGAGGAAACTGCAGTAAATGATGAAATTAGGAAACTTCATAACAAATAAGTTTCCCAAGATGGCCACCAGAGACAAAGGAGCGCAAATGTAGCACAAATATCACCCAGATGTAGCCTAAGTATAGCCCAATGACAGAATGTCCCAGAGTGTTCTTAAGAACAACTAGAGCGCTCATTGTCTTACTTATGACAAAAGTATGGCACACCTGAAGCCATCTTGATTAGAATAAACTGGTAACACTTAAAACATTTATTGTAAAAAGGAACACAATATGGGGGTTCATTTTGCCATAGAAATTATGACTAGTGCTGAAGAAAGAAAAATTAGGGTACATTTTGAGTGACTTCTCAAATCCTCTTCTATTTCATTAAAAATTCAGACATGCAGACTGAAACATGCACTTTTATTAACAGCAGCAAACTTCAGTGGTGAGCAGTAGCTTTACTACAGTGATCTAATGAGCAACTAGAGTGCTAAAATTCAGAATTTAGGGCAAATGTCTGACATATCTGAATACCTTCTTGATGGAATTAAAGTAAAAAACTGAAACTATTTCCTACTGAGGAGACTGCAGTAAATGAGGAAATTAGGAAACTTTATAACAAATAAATCTCCCAAGATGGCCACCAGAGACAAAAGAGCCCAAATGTAGCACAAATATCACCCAGATGTAGCCCAGATGTAACCCAATGACAGAAGTGTGCAAAACACTTTTTTATTTTTTGTGTTTTTGCAGTTTTATATAATGCAGACTTGTCAGTTATTGGAGTGCTTTACATGAGCATTGGTTACATTACACAAGAAAAAAATTCATTTTGGTTTTAGACATGGGGAGATTAAGTGATTTGATCAGAATCACAGAATGTCGAGCTGAAGCAGAAACTCCAACCTGGTTCCCCAGTTGCAAAGTCTGCAGCTCTGGAAGTAACACCACATCCTCTACCTAAGTGCAACATTTAATCAAGTGGTCAACTGGATAACAAACATAAAGAAAACAAATAATTTAAAAGTTCTTTGTCGCTATTTGAAAACTCAGAAAATATGTCCTCATTTTAGTTTTTTAGAGCACTAACCATAATTTTTATGCAATTAAGACCCTCTCATATATGTAATTTCTAAAGTAAATTCTCTAGGTATTACAGTTTTGATTACATCAAGAGACGTCAGGCGTTCCACACTTTTGTAATAAATATAGAATGTTAGCAATCTAGTTGTTCATTAGGATACTGTTGAGAGGCAGAGGCCAGGGCCACGGACTCTGAAAATTGAAGGCAGGTAGGAGGGTGTAGAGGCAACAATTTGACAACATTGGGAAGGCAGTAAGGACAGCAGTGCAGACTATGGAGGGCAGTGGAAAGAGGGGCAGGGCCAACAAACCAACAATACAGGACTGGCAAAAGAGGCGGTGGCAATATAATAGACCATTGTGGGTAGAAGGAAGAGGCAGTGGTAGTACAACCATGCATGCCAAGAGACCGGTTTCAGGCTGGAAACATCCAATGTTTTTAAGCCCAAACAGGCTTTATTTGATCTGTCGCTTGTCTACAATCTCCTCTTTTTCAATGTAAGTCAAAAGGGAAAATCAAAACCCCAGTTTTATTTCAAAATCTCCCTCTTAACAAGTTAAAAATTTGAGCACGTATGGTACATTGGATCATGGGAGGCAGGAGGAATTGGGGTAGGGACATGGACTTGGATAACAGGACAGGAGGAACATGGAGACCAACTGACCCTACAGGGCAGGCATCAGGGTTTGCAGCAGCACAATACACCACACAGGGCATTTGGGGTGGGAGTGCAGCACAACAATCAGGACAACAGAGAACAGAGGGGAAAGGGGCAATGGTAGCTAGCTGACCATAATGGACAGACAGGAGAGAAAGCTGCAGCATAATGGACCATAAAGGGCAGGAGGGACGGATCAGGGGCATTACAATAGAACAGACAAACCAGGAGGAAGGGAATAGGGGTCTGCACATGGAAACAGAGGGCTGAGGGCAAGGGGGCCGGGCAGGAGCAGCAAGATGACCATGGAGATCAGGCAGGATGGGCACTAGAAGCAAGACACACCATGGAGAGCAATAGTGAGACTATAATGGCATACACACAGACCATGGAGGGAAGGTGGGAGGGGGTCAGGGGCAGCTGGCTGACCACACAGGGAAGGTGGAAGGGGCTGTGGCAGCACAGAAGACCATGCATGGCAAGCGGGAGGGTTAGTGGCAGCACAGTGGCTATGATGTGCAAGAGGGAGGGTGCAGGGGCATGCACAAAGACCATGGAGGGTAGAAGGGAGGGTCAGGACCTGGGCACAGACAAGAGAGTTCAGGGGAAGGGGCCTCACAACAGACCACACGGGCAGGCAGGAGGAGCAGTTGCCGACAACAGACCAGGTTGGGCAGAAGGGTGTGGCAGTAAAATGGACCATGGAGGACAGGAGGAAGGGGATAGGGGCATGGACTGTGGACAGGCAGGGTGGAGGTGACAGGGACAGGGTACAGTCATCTGACAATGAGAGGCAGGTGGGAGGGGAGTGGCAGCTCAACAGAACACTCAGAGGAGATAGGAGTGGCAGGTCCATGGAACCTGGTGGGCGAAAAAAAAGGAGCGGGGCATGCACACAGACATCAGAGGGCAGGGGGAAGGAGAATAGGGGCAGCAAGCTAAGCACAGAGGCTAAGCAGGAGGTCAATGATGGGGCATATAATTGGGCAATGGGGGGCAGGAGGAGTGGACTGGTAAATCATGCTCAATGGAGGGCAGTGGCAGCACATCAGACCATGCATGGCAGGAGGGAGGAGGCTAGTCTATGGATTCAGACAACAGAGGATAGGGAGGATAGGGAGGAGGTGGATGGGGCAGCAAGCTAACTGTTCAGAGAAGGCAGGAAGGCCAGTGGCAGAACAACGGCCACACAGGGCTGTAATAAGGGAGCAGGGACATGGACTTGGACAATGGATAGCTAGGAGGAGGGAAGGCAGGAGCAGCAGGCTTGGGTGGAGGCAGCACAATTCCAGGCCCTGCTTTCAACCCCCCACCATCCATTGTGATATGCATCTTACTTAACGTTAAAAAAAACAGAAATTTCCTGAAAAAAACAAAGATTACAGGGACGGTATAGTTAGACTCAGATTTCACTCATAGACAACCAGTGAAATTCAGCAGTTATAGTTACATGAGCTAACTATAACTTACGCCCCGCAATGTAATGCTAATGACCTCAGACATTACATCATTCATGACATGGTCACTTACATTACTCATGACATCACTCATGACATTTCAAATGAGTTGTGAATGGAATGGAACTATAATGGCTAGAACTTTATTTAGGGATAGTGTATGTAGATTAACACCCCTTTTTTTCTTTTCTTTCGTGTAAGAACCACTATAATACACAACGTGCCCAGATTAATATGGCTAATAGCCTTTCACTTTAAAGTAATGTGCAGTCCATTGTTTATGTTGATGTTTGCAATCCTAAGTATGTTTATTATGAATAAGTCATGTTGATGAACATACAGGTATGGCGGTCACGGGGCAAGATATGCTGAAATGACATTGTGTGCATATTAACACTTGTTTTCTTTTTTTTATTGTATCAATTCCTAAATTTTCACATTGTGACCAGGCAAATATGTCCGCCAGCTTTTTGGATTAAAGTAATATGTAGTCCTTTGTTAAAGTTGGCAACTTTAGGCATTTGTATATTTAAATAAGGCTGCTACAATGAGGTATTGTATCATTATCTAGGTTCAGACGAGCCGAAACGCGGGGATCACGTCCTTTGCAGATTAAATACTTCCAAACTGCAACCTGAGTGCTGATTCCTTCCTTGTAAGAGTGATGGGAGATTAAATACATATATAGAAATTTCACTGAAAAAAACACAAGTTTCAGTGACATTATAGTTAGAAATTAGCATTTTAAAACACCTCAGAAATTCACTGAAAAACCCACAGGTTTTATGGACGGCATAGCTAGTTGGACATTTCACTCGTACAAAACAAGAGAAATTTGGCCCTAATAATTAGTTGTGCTAACTATAACTCGTCCCCCCGCAATGCACTGCTGATGGTCTCACATATTACATCACTCATGACCTGGTCAGTGACATCACTGATGACATCACTGATGACATCTCAAATGACATCACTGATGACATCATCCACGTGATCATCTGATGCACCTCCTCACACCCT
Source organism: Lissotriton vulgaris (assembly GCF_964263255.1). NCBI lineage: Eukaryota > Metazoa > Chordata > Amphibia > Caudata > Salamandridae > Lissotriton > Lissotriton vulgaris. Next base: position 965,699,536 of record NC_141693.1, on the reverse strand, counting down.
AAAATACAGACTACCATTCTCGAAACCATAGACACACCAATTCTAGTACAGCTACAATATTCTGTGCACTATGCATGCAGACCTCTAACCAGCTACATACTATGATAAGCTCTTCTAAATACCCAGTTAGTACCTATGCAGTCTCGGAATCCTTCTGTCTGTCCCATGCATTTCTCCATTCACCCATCCAGCACTATCTACGTATCCTATCACTCCACCAATACCTAAGCACTTATAAATTCAACACGCACTTTCTTTGCAACACTGAAATTACTCCAGTTATTAGTCGTATACTTAAGGAATGGCATAGTCCCTAACACAAGTGCAGGTACAATATTTTGCACACTATGCATGCACACCTCTAACCAGCTACAAACTATTGATACGCTTTTCTAAATACCCAGTTAGTACCTATGCAGTCTCGGAATCCTTCTGTCTGTCCCATGCATTTCTCCATTCACCCATCCAGCACTATATACTTATCCTATTAATCCACCAATACCTAAGCACATATAAATGCACTATACACTCTGTTTGTAATACTGTAATTATTCTAGTTACTAGTCATGAACTTATGGAATGGCCTAGCTACTAACACAAGTACCACTATAGGATTTTGTGCGCTATCCAAGCAGACCTCTAACTAGCTACATACTATTGATACGCCCTTCTAAATACCCAGTTAGTACTCATGCAGTGTAGGAATCGTCCAGTCTGTCCCAAACACTTATTTAATCACTTATCTACCACTATCTACTTATCCTATCACTACAGCAATAGGTAAGCACTTATAAATTAAGTGTTCTCTCTGCTTGCAGCACTGTCATCATTCCAGTTACTAGTAGTATTCTTATAAAATGACCTAGGCACCAACACAAGTACACATACATTATTCTGTGCATAATCCCTACAAATCTCTAAGCAGATACATACTCAGTCCACTTCATTAAATACTGAAGTAGTACCCATGCAGCGAAGGACCCCTCCTGCCAGTCTCATGCAATTCTTTAATCACCCATCCAGCACTATGTTCTCATTGTATCAGTCTGCCAATACCTAACCCCTTATGGGGCAGATATACAAGCACCCTGCGCCACCAGTACATCACTTTTTGTAATGTAGTGATGGCGCCAGGCACTCCTTCATATTTGCAAGGAGAGGAAAAGCCACCCTGCATGGTTTTTCCTCTCCTTGTAAATTGACCCCTTCATACACAGAACCTTCCGTTGAAGGGCGTTCCATAGGTGTTGCTGTGGGTGTTCCCACGCAACACCCATAGAACAAGACATGAGAAATCCTAAATCTGGAGATGTGTGTGAATTCTGCACCATCCTAGAGTTGGTGTAGCAAGGCACAGCGAGGAGAATTTGTTTTATTTCTCCTCATTTTTTCCTCTTTCAATGCATGCTGCATTCCACAGCATACATTGAAAGAGGATAATGCCTTTACTGATTGTTTTTGTGCAGAAAGGTGTCCCTTCCTGCACAAAAAAAATCTCCACACAACATAGACATCCTTGCACCATGGTGCAAGGGTGCCTGTGTCACCCCATGACTGCAGTTTGTGCAGCAGTGCAGAGGGAAGCACAGAGTTGCAACATATTCATGTACATATGTCTCATCCCTGTGCTTCGGAAGTGCCACAGTGCAGTGCAGCTAAAGAGCTTTCAGTGTCACGCTGCAGAACTTCCTCATAAATCTTCACCTATAAATTCACCATACACTACTAATGAATTCTTTCAGTCATTCATGTTGTATACATATATTCAACCAAACACTCACACATTACCTTGTAATTATAGTTCTTTCTTTAACCAGATAAGGTAGTTCTGATAAGAACTTTTTTTTCTTCTTTTTTCTTTAGTTTTTTTTATTATTTTGAACAATTTTGTATTTTTTGGTGTTTTTTCAAACAACGAATAAAACAGGAAACTTGGAATTACTTATCATTCCAAAAACAACAACAACAAAAAAACAAAGATTGTTGCGTTGCGCAGCACAAACTACATCCACCGACTGCTCACCGAAGCATATAGGTTTCTAACACTTCAGGCAGTGTTGCTCGAGAAAGGCGAATTCTGGCCTAATGTCCATTGCAGGTGTTCCTGAGGACGTTCCAGACATACTTGCCACAGCAGGTGAGGGGTTCAAAGCAGTTCGCCTCATTTCATCTCGAGCACGAATGAGATGATGTGAGGTCCAGAGATGCTTGTACATAGAAGCAGTGCCACAGGAGTATTTTTTTTCACTGCTTCTTGACAGGACTCGATCACAGAATTTGCACATCATCTTTCTCCCATTTACTTTTTTTCTCTCCAGGTGGAAAAGTGAAGAATTTCCACACAACAGATTCCAGCCTCTGTGGACGTTGTGCCTCCTTCAAGAATTCTTCTTCAGAAGATACTTCCTCCTGCTGCTGCTGCTGTCCAGATGCCATTTTGTTTGATATTTTTTAAAAAAAACAAAAAAACAAGCAAAAAGGGTTCTTGTAGGAAAAGAGATGTCACACTAAAGATGCTCCAACAAGAATGATTAAAATGGGTGGGGTCCTTCAATAGTTACAGTGGGAAAGGTTTTGAACCAATTAAATCTTTTTTTTTTCAGGTCACATGGGATCCGCGCACTCTGAGCTCACGAAGCACACACCCGATGCGACTTCGCGAAAATATATTTTAAAATGATATAAGTTTATCATATAAATGTCTTATTTTTATGAATATCTTAGATAATCTCTTGCCCTACTATGTATATTAAAGACACATACATATCATTTTAGAACATAAAAAAATGTTGCGGGAGTCGCGCACCCAGCGCTCCCCAGCACGTATATGACGACACGCCGGACCCGCCACCGCGCAAGCGTCGCATACCGTAATGCGCATGTGATGCAAATGCACGGGAGCACGAGTCGCGGACTGGTCGCATACCAATCGCGCACATCACGTAATATTATTTGTATATGATGTAACTGAAAAACACACAACCGTCACACACCTTACCCGGATCCTTCACGACTTTTCTAAAATAGCGGCTAGAATCCACGCACCCACCGTGTTGTGTACGCTTTGGGTGCGCTACTCCGAAAAAAAATTGAAAAAAAAGAAAATAATATAAATGTATTAAAATAAAGAAATAAAACAAAAAAAAGAAACAATATTTCAGTTTGACTTTCTTTAAAAAATTTTTTTTGCAATTTTCAGAAAAATATATAATGTTATTTAATGAATAAAATATTTTTAAATAAACAGTTAAAACAATGTAGAAAATCAGTACAAAAAAATAGGTATAACTACTATTACACTTAAAAATTTGCATTTAAAAAACCTCTGAAATTCACTGCAAAAACCATAGGTTTCAGAGACATTATAGTTAAAAATTAGCATTTAAAAAAGCTTTGAAATTCACTGAAAAAAACTTAGGTTTCAGAGACGTTGTAGTTAGAAATTAGCATTTAAAAAACCTTACAAATTCACAGAAAAAAAACAGGTTTCAGTGGTGTTATAGTTAGCTGGACATTTCACTCGTACAAAACCATAGACATTCCTCCATTCTAGTTAGCTCTGCTAACTATAACTCACGCACCCGCAATGCACTGCTGATGATGTCACATATTACATCAGTCGTGAAATGGTCAGTGACATCACTGATGACATCACTGATGACATCTCAAATGACATGACTGATGACATCATCCACGTGACAATCTCATACACCTCATCATACATTAGTATAACCTTTCATCACTCACTGTAAAATACAGAGTACCATATTTGAAACCAATGACACACCAATACCAGTAACTACATACCCACTCACTGATTTTTAAGTTTACACACACAACTACCCATTCAACAAGAGAATCACTTATACATGCAGTCACTAATTAATAGAACCCTATCAAATGCTCTTATACACATATAGAGACATTGACAAGAATCTATGACTTAATATCGACAGATAGAATATAGATATACAAAAATATTGACACAAGAATATCGACATCAAAAATATCGGAGTTCTATCTACATAAAGGTAAGTACACAAATATCAAAAATAAAATATCGTAGTACAAAAATATCGAAGTTAAAAATATAGTTTTTTAAATGTATTAATAATAATGTAAAAATAATTTAAAAATACATATAATTTAAAAAATTATAAATATAAACCTTAAAACATATTTAAAAAATAATAACTAATACATATACATTTAAAATAAATTAAAAACTCTACATATAAATCAATATATATACTTACTCTACATATTGCATTAGTAGGAAAAGCGTTGTATATCGTAGGGGTAAACATTACTATTCCCACTCCAGAGAGTACAACAGTAGGGAAAGCGTTGAATAGCGTAAGGGTAAAAATTACTATTCTCACTCCAGAGAGTGCAACAGTAGGCAAAGCGTTGGATAGCGTGTGGGTAAAAATTACTATTCCCACTCCAGAGGGTGCAACAGTAGGGAAAGCGTTGGATAGCGTAGGGGTAAAAATTACTATTCCCACTCCAAAGGGTGCAACAGTAGGGAAAGCGTTGGATAGCGTAGGGGTAAAAAATTACTAGTCCCACTCCAGAGAGTGCAACAGTAGGGAAAGCGTTGGATAGCGTAGGGGTAAAAATTACTATTCCCACTCCAGAGGGTGCAACAGTAGGGAAAGCGTTGGATAGCGTAGGGGTAAAAATTACTATTCCCACTCCAGAGGGTGTAACAGTAGGGAAAGCGTTGGATAGCGTAGGGGTAAAAATTACTATTCCCACTCCAGAGGGTGCAACAGTAGGGAAAGCATTGGATAACATGGGGGTAAAAATTACTTCCCACACTACTCCCCCTTTAACACACCACACACTACACAAACAAAAAAACACAATTAATATAAATATCAATTAATCAATTAATAACAATTAATATTATTACATTGATGTAATTATAAATTAACTAATTAACACATATTATTTACCAATTAATAATTAATTACCAATTTATAATTAATTAACAAGGTATTTACAAGAATAAACAATCTTTATTAATAAATTATGTATAAATAATATTATGAAATAATAAAAAAACTAATTACCAATTAATTAATGAACAATTCATTAACAATAAATACCAATAAATAAATACAATCACTTTAATTAATTTAATTTAATTATGTCACACCCTATTCCCCTATAAACACACAACCCACTACACATAAATAAATCACATAAAAAATGTAATTGTCATTTAATCACTTAATAATAATTAATTACCAATTAATTATTATTTAACAATAACAAAAAATAATAAATATTACTACATTAACTCTAATTAATTTAATTAACTAATTAATAACCAATTGAGTATTAATTAATAAGTATTTATTAATCAAAAATATGTAAATAAATATTAATTAATTAATTATAATTTAAATTACTTCCCACCCTATTCCCCTATAAACCCACAACCCGCTCTGATACTAAAACGCAAAATGTAAACAAAATTACTAATTTCTAAACATACATTAAAAAACATGTTTAACAAACATATAAACAACATAATAAAATCCATAGCACTAAACAAAATTTTGATATTGGTAACATACATATCTTAATATTGATATTCTGTCTATCGATAATATTGCACATCGATATTCTTTACCATCGAAATTAAAACATCGATATTATTGTATATCGATATTTTAATTTCGATATTTTGTCTCTCTACCATTGACACATCAGCAGTCATCTTAGTCGGGTATGCAGCCATCCTACTCACTCATGAAAAAAATGTATCACACTTACATTTACTCACTTACACAATTATACAATTATACACAGAACACCTCATTTATTCAACCACATAGTAACTCATAGTTAATATGTTAAAAAATCACCATTACAATTATACGCTCGTTCATATAGTTACTCTCACAATCACTGACTCTTACATATACTTATTTATATACACCAACTCTCACATACAGTGCCTTTTGTTTTTACTTTGTTGAAGATGTACAACTAAAACATATATTCGCTCACCAAAATAAATAAATACAGTAGTTAGGTGAAATGTTCAGTAACAACATAATGTAATAAACTAAAAAAAGAACATAGAAATTTACCAGTTATTGTTATAGTTACCTCATGTAACTATGACTCATTCACCTAAGGTAACTATAACTCGAGCCGTCGCCATGCACAATTTTCCCATCAATAATTTAATTGCCGACGCTGCAGTAATATTATCAATGATGTCGTGAGTGATGCAATATGTGGTTAATTAGCAGTGCATGCAGCCAACCCCCTGTAAGCAGCCAACCCCATGCTGAGAGGCTGGGGGGAGGGCCTGACTGTGGCCAACCCCCTCGCAGGCAACCAGCCCTATGCTGCATGTGGCCTGGGCCATGTGCAGCGGGGGTTGTCCCCTGCGGCCAATCCCACATTGCGTAAGCCGTATGACTTCCCGCTGAGAGATGTTGACTGTTAGGGCTGACCTGCGGCCAGGCCCTGTGGCCAACCTCCCGAAGCCCCATTAGGCCCTGGGGACCCCATCCTCTGGGGACGAATTGAACTACAATGGTGAGAGGGGCCACGAGGCATGGCATACCTTCCCTTAAATCTGTTTTTTATTTTGACGACTACAGTGAAAACATCAGTTGCCGGCCGCAGTGACAAAATGCATTCAGCAAAATGTAAGAGGATTTTGAATTATGCACTGTCCTGTTCGATTGTCACCATATGAATATATCTGTTAATAGTGCACCATATCACATTATTTTGATATTCTGTGACATTCAAGCAGCAGCATATCACTGGCCTCAAAATGTCATGTGCTAGATCTGTATGCTTCATTTGTAATTCACCGCTTTCTTATGAACTGCATCAGATCCAACACGTCAATCTGTGTATTGATTTTTGTTTGATGCTTTGAAACAATACAAATTCAATGGTTTAATCCTTCAAAATCGACATGATCTTAACTTGATGTCACGTTGCATGCCAGGCTGCCCTGCTGATGAGGCACCTTCGAGTTCTGAATTTGTGGGCTTGCACTGCAAAATCTGCAAAGTTTTAAATGATAAATATTTCCGTCCCTTGCTCGACAATGTAATGAAAGGACAAATGCACATTTCCAGAGTCTGTTAGATGAATTTAAAAATACAAAAGAGAAAATGGAAAACAAAAAATTCTCTGAAATTAAATGAGATATCACAGTTAATATTTACAGATTTTAACGTATAAATATGTACTAAATCGTTTCTGATTTAAATTCGATTTTAAAGGACACAAGCATTTTAGCGAATAAAAAACAGATGGATGATATAAAGATCTAAGGAGACAGATAAAGATTGTATACATGTATAATTGATGCCTGTGGATATGTGCCTTTAATTGTCAGACACGTCAGAAAGCGTCTCTGTGCATCCTCGGCCGGATCTGACAGCTTCGGGCTGCGATGAAACATTCATTGTTTGTGTTTCTTTATTGGAGCAACAGCACAGCTTCACTCATCCATACAGCAGCAGACAGCCGTCACCAGCTTATTTACCTCAGGTAATAACAGGCGGATGGAACCAAATGTTAACTGAAAACTAATGAAATCATCATTGATGCAATTAAAGGTATCCGTGCCTCAATAACTTACAACGCCGCCAGATCAAGCCACATTTCACTCCAGCTTGGTGAACACGACTTCGCGCTTCTCACCATTTCAAGGCAGCGTAATGTTATCACAGCCACAGTCGCCACCTGCGACTCTTTTCTCCTGATTTACGCTGAATAGTCAATTATCGTCAGTTTGTTTCTCACTCAATTAGAAATGTCACGCAATTTCACTTCTGTTTGTGACACAGGTATCACTATATAAATTAGTACCTTCCACACATTGATGCTCAGTACGGGTCTGCACTCTCCAACATTCTATCTACAAGGGAATGATCGTGAACATAACTTGGTGCTTTACAAAAGCTTTTAAATTGCTGCAAAAGTTTCATTAAACACAGTTCGAGAAAAAATAGCACCAACATGCACTGTTAATAGCTCAGAAGCAAACTGCATGCTCAACGCAATTGTTGGAACATTTAATGCCGTTTTTTATTGGTTTGTTACTTCTCGACCAGAATATGTAATATTTCACCGGCGCTATCCAATTTAATTTGCTTCAATCAACCAGAGGGAAAAAATCAATTGACTGACAGGTGCAAAACAATTTTTTTTTGCACGAACTGATCTGTTACAAATGCAATTTTAGTAAATGTTTATTAGATGAAGAACAACCACCTCAAGCTTAACAAATCAAAAAGCTAAATGTGTTAGGGCTTGGCAATCACCCAACCATTTATTCTATGACCTCAGGTGCTCGCTGAACCACTGACCGCCACCAATGAAAACTGGAACCTTAGAAGGTATCACTGACACAATATCTCATGTATCCCCTGGTCCAAAATCAAGTGAGAATATCATGACCCGACACCCTTAGAACCTTAAACATATTTTCCCTTTCCTGGGGTTTCCTTATTGGCTCTACACAACCATTAGTTTGGTATTGGCCCAGCCAAACTAGGCAATAGGCATGTATCTAGGTACACCTGTGTTCCTCTCCACCATCTCCAGTGAATCCAGAACTCAGAAGCCAGACTGCCTCTGCACCCCAAACCTTGAAGCACAGCATAGCTCCTTGTAGCCGAACACATCTACTTCAAAGCACCCTCTGAGCAACCAACAGTGCTCTCTCACTTATTTTTGGAAACATGGTATGGACTGAGCAGTCCAAGTGGAATATCAGAATGAAAACATCACTCTTTCCTGACATCCTCAGATTCAGGACGCGATATGTGGGCGGCGCTGCGTTCTCTGTGTTGACTGTCAAGAACTGGATCCACCTCGTTCTCTCGGTGAATGAAAAGGTAACCACGCAATCTGAAAAGAAGTGCACATTTGCACATTCCAGTTGCTGCTGACATGGTCTGCAGAGTAATAATCATTAGGGCCATCATTCAGATTTCTATTGCACCCACTGTCTCACTCTCTCCAATCCTCCCCTCTGGTTACAGAAGGGTATCTACTAAGTACCCTATCATGCTGCTACATATCACACATCTGGGTATGTATCGTACCTAATAAAGTTCTCCTCTGTCCTTTCCACTCCACCCATGACACAAAAATATATTTCTGTAAACACAATACTTTCCCATACCCCACCTGCATAATCGCTCTACTCCTTGCCAGAGCATTTACGAAATGTTTCTTCAAAGTCTTTTCAAGTGTACCTTTTGTGCCTGGTTGTGCGCACCCACAAGCTATGGGTCTGATTTACAAAGCGCTGTCACTTTATTTAAGTTAAACTTGAGCACATCAGTAGCTTTTTTATTAGTGTAAAGCTACTGTTGGTACTCATTTCGTGAGATTGTTCTCAAACTTTTGAAAAACTGTGAGAAAAGCTTTGAACTCGAGCGATGAACAAAAGTTGAAGGGTGGAAATGGTCTGAACTTGTCAAGAGCACTTGAAGAAAAAATTATTTCACAAATCTTTTATTGGCCTTAAGCATGGGCGAATTTTGCGGATCTCGCGTTCGCGAATTTTGCGGATTTGCGAACTCGCAATCCGCAAAATCCGCGAATTCCCGCGAATTTTTTTTTTTGTGTTCGCCCGTGTTTCTGCCAGTTCGCGAGGGTTTTTACAATTTCGCAATTTGCGAACTTACCTGTCGGGTCGCAAGTTTTGCGAACTTGTTGTTTCTACGTGTCCAGCCTGTTTGGGACACTCTTCTTCATCACTGCCACTCTCTGTCACCACTGCCACTCTCTGACTACTCATGCCACCCTCTGGCCCACCCATGCCACCCTCGGTTTCATCACCACACCCTCTGGTTGTCCAGTGTACATTATTTTCGGCAAAGCAAAGCACACCTTCCCTGCCTCAAGTGACCTGAATTAATTTGGGGCTGATTAATGTGTCACAGAATATTTTTTTAGCTGGCACCTGCTTCCTTAGTGCGCCCTGATTAGTGATCTTTTGCACTTGCTAAGTGCTTTCATTGTTGCAAAATTAGTTACAACACCTGCCCTGCCCCAACTGACAATAATGAATTAGGGGCTGATTAATGGATTTTAACTTCCAGCCTGGCTCCTGCTTGTCTCCCTTAGCTGTAATTCAGGACCTTTGTGGCATATGTGTAACTATTCTGAGGTTCAGAGCAGGGTCACATAATAGTTGCAACTGGCAACTGAACTCTGGAGGGGCCCCTCAGGAAGCACTACAGGAAATGGCTACTAATGATGAGCCTGAACTTTTGAACCTGGCAAGTAGTTTCAGTTTTGCTAAGATCGTATTTCTGCAATTTAGCACTTATTCGCGGGGCGCGAAGTTGTACTGGGAAGCCGCGAACTCACGCGAACAGTGCGAGCAGTGCGAGCAAAATCCGCTGCTCGCGGATTTGCGGATTTTGCGGGAGATTCGCGAATCTCGCGGATTGCGGATTTCCCGAAAATCCGCAAAATCCGCGAGCGGAACGGATTTTCCGCCCATACCTAATTGGCCTGTTCCCGTACTGGTAATGGACACGGAATGTACTTTCTATTTACTTTCATATATATATAGCGTGGCTGTCAAAACTATAGATTGTCAATATCTGCAAACAAGAGGGCATCTATCAGAGGGGAACACACCTCATTTTACTTGGCGGAATGGACATGATGCCGCACCAAATATGGAAGTTTCAGACACTGTTTCCCTTCTCAAATGATATTTTTTCCTTCATCCACTTGCATGCCGAAGCTTGACCATGATAAATTACAATGCCAAGGTCAGCTCCTCTGTCAATTGAGTTTGAAGATATTCGGGGTCACGTTATACATTGTGCCCCAGGAGTGCAACCACCATGTGCACCCGGTTGGTGTGCCCCGGGCGCTTAATGGTATTACAGAGGGTCCACAGACACTTGTGTGTGCCATTCAGTAATGCAAATAGTACTGGTGCAAATGTTACACCAGCCATATCATAGGAGAGTGCTCCCTCATTTGTGTGGGGTATAACCCCCTGCAAATGAGTAAATCAGTGTGTGTCTGCGTCCATGCCATATTATGGAAATGGGAGCAGAGGCAAATATGCCTTTAGGAGGCGAATATGCCTTTAGGAGGCGCACTGAAAGTGTGCCACAAAAAGTTGGTACAATTTTAGTGCGACTCCAAAGGCAGCCCTCTGGAGGGGAGAAAGGGGGTCCTATGGATGCCCAGACATCCCCTTGTGGGTGGGTGCAGCCAATCACTACACCCACGTGCAAGGGGGATCTTTCTCTCCTCTTGAAAGTGCAGGCGGGTTGCCACCTGCACTGTGAAATACAGAGCACATATTAAACAGCTGCTCAGTATTTCACTTGAATGTATGGCCCAAGAGCAGCACTAGGTCACAGCTGCACGGGGCGGCAGCACATTCTTTCTAATACAGTGCATAGTGTGCATACCGGGTGCGAGTCGCCCCTCCCCCCATAAAGACATGAAACAGGTTGTTGTCGTTCACCGCGTAGTCTTTTATTAAACTTTAATCAGTGTCATTTACTCCTTTATTCATCTTGATTAAGGTTTAAGGTAAATCTTCCAATTACTTGTTTATCAACACCACAGCATTAAATAATCTCAAAGTTATAGATTGCCATTATATTGACGCCCCGTACTCCAAGGGGCCTTTTTGCTTGTCCTTCGGGCTGTGCCAGCAGGCCCCAACCAAGATAGCCTGCTCTCCTTAAGTTGACCGCCCTCCGGTCAACAGAGCCGCAGGTAAATAATCTGCCACTACTTGTGACAAACATACCGGGGTATACCCCATCCAATGTTTATAAACCGTCACCCCGTCATCACGGGTAGGGCAGGAGTGGTCAGGACCACCAGCAGGTCAGTCCCCCCTCTCCCGCCAAGCCAGAGTCCCACAATGACTGCTTGCCCTTTCCCTGGGCAGCCAGTCCATACCAAAGGGGAAGTCCACACCCTTTTCTTGCCTGGGACCCCGCCACAGGGCGAGTAGCTTACTGGCGCGCTCGCCCCCCCCCCCCCCTGACCTAACAGCCTTCACTGTTGGGTGCCATCTCCGCACCACTCCCTGTTCAAGTATGATTCACATCTGATGGCACGCCTGGGCCTCCCATTGGTACTTTATAAGGTAGACAGATATTAGATTAACTTTCTTAGCTACTGTAATATTTGAGTAATTGTAACATATGACCCTTAGTAAATGCATGCGGTCCCAATAAGAACCTCTCCATATATAATTTAATGCAACTTCACATCCTTACAATGGGAAATGTGAACACCTTAACCATGAACCTATAGCTGCTCTGATAGACTGGCAAATTAACACCAATTATTCAGAATAATGACATACCGAAAGTAACAATTTTTAATTAAATGTATTTGATCTCCATTGATTGTCAAATGTCGCATGTTTGGTCCGTCGAATGGGTGAGCCAATGAGTGTGAAAGGGAGTCACTGGGAAAGCTTCACAATCATGTGAGATCTACGTTTCTCGAAGTGCACATTTGTTTAGGCAGGAAAATATCAACCATATGAAGTTATGCTTACTTATTTACGTGCCACTTAAGTACCACTCTATAGGAGTGGGAAACAAATTAACCATTTCTTCCCAGAAATGAGGTTTTCCGTTATTAAGACTGAGGTAACCAAGTGCTAGCCCATTGGCAAATGAGGCATGAAACAATGATGTCAACGACCTTTTGCGCTTTTCACAGCAGAACATACAACATAATCACCCATGGCTTATGCTTGAGACACCAAGCCCTCTGCCCTATTAGTGTTTAAGGCCTGCCTCATGGGTGATTAAGAGCGTTAAAACGAGGCCCTGTATGGTAGGCAAAAAAGAAGGTTTATTCTGCTGGGCTAAGTGCTGCGGCCCACTTGTAGTATATCATACCCAGGTCCTAGATTCTTGTTGGCCACCTAACAGGAGCCACTACGTCTAGTAATCTGAGACAGTTGCATGTATGTTATGTCCAATATTTCTTTCTAAAAGGAGGAAGTGCACGGACCTTTCCCAATGAAATAATTGTGCTCGTGCAAAAAAACATGATTTCGGCCCACTAGGGAAGTGGCGTCAAAGATTTAGAGGCATACCTCGCCAAGGATGTCCGATCCACCAGCATAAAGTAATGATTGCAATACCTAACATGGGGCTGGGGAAAAATCGGTTCCCTTCGCTTGTTGGCAGTTATCCACTTTACTGGCGATATTGAGAAAGGTGTAACGCTATTTCACTGAGTATTTTTTGCTACTGGACTCCCTAGGATTAAAGTCCCTCCAGGAAGGGATACCCGTGCAACAGCATCAGGGCACAATATAAGCACATAGTCTGATTTGTAAAGGAGGCATCTCATAAATAAAAGTTTTGAAATATGAGATTTGCCTGGGGAGGAAAAGTAAATCAACCTGCCATACCTCCCATGTTGGCGAAATGGGTGTCAACACAGAGGCTTATATTTGTTACTAAGACTAGCTTTTAGGGCAGACGATGTGGTGTCCCACCGTTTGATATCCTCTCCCCCTCACAGGGCGCTAGTCAGTCAGTGAAATATGCAATATAAACTGGAATGAGAGGATTAAACCACAGTAAAACTCATCTTATTACAACGGTGAAATTCAAACTACAACACTAAAGCATAGGAACAATGCACGCATCACCACCACATGAAAGAGACTTTTGAAAAGAGAAACTAGGCGTTGCTTTGGTAGCTCTGTCTATTAAGCCCTGAACGATAAATGACAGCGGCGACGTGAGCCTGCCTTGCTGGACTGGGATAAATCGCCACCATTCCTTAATGCACCTACTACTCTTTATTCCGGGTCTCATTGCTCGATCTGGACTGTCATGGCTGTGCGGCATACATGGATCACTCTTACGCCTAAGTCTCAGATTTTAGAAAGCGGAACTCTTGTGCAGTGTTTTAGGGTTAAACAGCTATGTTCCCCCCACCATAAAGTTGCCAATTTAGTCCCCACCGTTCGGACCATCCCAAACAGTAATGCTACCTTTCTCACTGCTCAAGCTCTGTTTGTCAACATTTCATTACTTATAACCAAGGGATGTTCTATCAGTGTGTGCTGTGCCTCAGAGACGTATTTTAAGACCAAGTTCACGAGGGCCCGCTCCATAAAGTATCAGAAAAAATGTAAATAAAATTGATAACATCTTTTGAATAACTTCTGTTTGTGGGCCAATGTCTTTTGGTATATGTATCTAGGATGTGTCACCCAGTCTTAAATATTATTCAGTGAGGGTACTATTTTTTGCTGCCCACTCTACAAGGAGCCATATATTTCATCCTGGCAGGAGTTGTGTGTGTTTCAGTGTTTGCATCTGCCCCATTTGGGCTGAAACAAAAAAGGGGGGCACATTTACAACTCGTTATGCCTGAGGAGGTATGCCTATAACGTGTAGAAAAGCCCCTTCCAGGCTCATGACATACTGAACCCTTACACTAGTAAGGTGCGTAGTTGCGTATTATGGCCGCTAAACTAAAAAGCATTTGGCTGCCGTCTCACTTCTTTAAAGTGTTTCTGCCTCCCAAGTGTATGGGTTAAATAAGCACATATATAATATGTAATTGGAGCACATACTTCAGCAAAGGCAAAGCGTCTCCTGTATAAATGTCCCCCAACCCAGTGACTGTCTGAGTGTAAGTCCGAGTGAGCTGACGAATGAATGAACTAGCGTATATTGTACAAATAGTACTACAGACTCATGTGCAAGGATGCGCAGGGACATGCCAACGATTTACACACGCACTTCAAAACTCCGTAATTATACTTAAGACTGCGTCCGACACCAGTTGAACTATACCCTGGTGTGGATTGGGTATTAATAACACAACACGGAAACCCACACCATACAATACATGTGCATAATAACCAGGGACCTAGATGCATATTACATTTTTTTTTCTTTTTAAACGCACGTTGTAATGATAGACCGGAGGATGGCTCCCCATGTAGGCAGATCGGAGAAATGTTAGGGGTGCGCGCAGTGCTCAAAATGGGGCGTAACTAAGTAAAACGCGGAAAGTCCCTGTCGTTATTAGGATGACTGTGTTTTTGGGGCATTGTTTTTTGAGTCCTTTTACCTGGTGATGCAGGTCATCACGAAGATACCGGGTAGCTTCAGTCTCTTTACCTCCAACATAGGTGACTATAGGTAGACGCCTGTCTATGGTCCCCTACAATGACTATGTCTCTGGTCCTCATACAATATTCGATTGCTCAATGACATAAGTTTGCACAGCAGTGAAAACATCTGCCAAAGAACTCGTTCATCAAACATGAATCACAGCACTAAAACTCAGACAGTATTAACTGATAACCATAGACAGTACGAAAATAAGTGGATAATGACAATACTCGCACCTCTAGCACACGCAAACTTGATATCCCTCCAAAATGTATAGATGACGGGGACCACCGGGACATAAACGAACTTAATTAGGCAGGCCCTCGTAAGAGATAGACAAAAAAACTAATTGTAGCGCAATTATGAAGATGTGATGCAACAAAGAAATTAACTGGCGCACAATCCACTGGAATCCGCTAGCCCGCTGAGATGGCTGCTGGGCGTGCCCTGCCACGTTGATATTTCAAAGTTAATTAATTTTAAAAGAAATGCTGCGCCCGAAAAAGGAAAGATATTCTGTGATGGGGGCGCATATGCTGTGTTCCGCATATAACATACAAACATCCGCACGGCCTTGAAAATTATTTGAAAAAAGGTCAGTGCGTTACCAAACTTGGCGGAAACGCCCCCTTACCAGTGCGTACCTCTAGTGCCCTGAACACGAGGCTTCCGCCATTGCAACCCCCACAGTGGATTTCTTCCACGTTAGCGCAATTAAAGATGTGCTGCAACGCAGAAAATGACTGGAGCACTAACCGCTCAAATTAGCTAGCCCACCTAGATAGCTGCTGTGCGTGTCCTGGCACAGTCATATTTCATAGTTAAATTTCAAAAGGAAATGAGGCGGCACGATAAAGAACGATATTCAGTGATAGGGGCGCATATGCAGTGTACTAAATAAAACATACAAGCATCCGCACGGTCGTATAAATGCGGTGTAATAACCAAATCGGATATTTTAAATTGCAGCTTCTTTGTGACCAACTACACAGTCTAAAACAAATGTACTCCCACATATGACCTCCGTTATCAATTTTTTTTTTTTTTGCAGCAGATTTCAAAATTAAATAAATGCACGCGTTTTAGTGTCACTCTGCTTTACAAGCTCTGCCTCTTGCGACCCAGCCAGCTAGCCCCTTACAATCGATGTTGGGCGCGTGTGTTTCAGACCTGGCCGGAAATGGCCGCTTACCAATACATGCCCCGAGGGCCCTGACCACAAGGCTTCCGCCATTGCGATCCACATTCGCTGCTTACTTTCCCGGGCTAGACTCCTTCTTCGGGCCTGGAAATTCTCCGCGGCTGCATCCTTTCAGCTGCGCTTTTCCTCGGCGAAAAGAAGAGAGAAAATCGTTTAGGCTATTAAACTTGCCATCATACGACAAATTACAGTTTGCACCTTTGTGACCAACAACATTACATTCTAAAATAACTGGGATGCCGAGGTACATGAAATAAGAACTCCATAAAAGCTACTCTAACGCAGATAGAGTAACCGGCGACCCAGGCATCACCTAACACTCACCCTAAATAACTACGCTGTGAGGCCTTCTCTTTTCCTCCGTGTGCAGCACCCAGCTAGCGCTGTAGTTCTTTTGCTGGTCTGCTGGAGCTGTCGGGAAAGGACAAAGAGGGTTAGATCAGCCTCCCCCGAGGCTTTTGTACCCTCGGGGGAGGGAAGGTCAGCCCTGCCTCTCTGGTGACGTGCTGGCTCTTCCCTGTCACCGCCCTCCCAACGTCCTTGCTGGCTCCCGCCTCCGGATGCCACTAAGTGCGCCACGCCTCTAGGGTCGGGTGGCGGTGCTCAATGTCCCTGTTTGAAGCCGGTGCACCATGGCGCAAATAAGGAAAGTGTGCCATATTCATAATACGGTACCAGGAATTGCAATGTGTTTGAGGTGTCCACACAGACTAAGTCAGATGCAGTTTAGATGATCAATTTTGGGGAACTGTGGAGCTGGGATGCAATTTCACATTTTGCTTTAATTTTTTGTAATATTACTTGCCATGTGGGAAAACATAACAAAAACAAATATTTTAAAACACAAGTTATCAAATGACGGGTGTAGGCCTACCTCACATTAAAACACTTGCAAAAAAATCAATGCAGAAATATGCAGTTTACAGACTTCTTAACAGACATCTAAAATAAGATAATTGTCTTCATGATCTCGTAGACGCCTGTCTTTGTCATTGTTCAATAAAAATGTGCGTTCTCCTCTCTTCTCTGAATATCATACTACCACGCAAACATATTTTGCCACAGCTTCTAAATAGGAAGATGCTGTGCAGGGGAGCAATTTCAGAAGTAAGCAATGTCAAAAACCTATTGTTGGACTTTTTTTTGCAGGGTCATCCCACACTTTATTGCCTTTCTCCTGTATTTTTCTGACCTGTCGTTGGTGGTTTTATGACTCTGGGAACTTTATCACTGCTGATCAGTGCTGAAGTGCATGTACTCTCTCTTTTAAACGTGGTAAGATTAGTCTACACCTGCTTTGCATATTTAGTTTACTTGTAAGTCCCTTGTACAGAGGTAACCCATATCCCCAGGGCCTGTAAATTAAATGCTACTGGTGGGCTTGCAGCGCTGCTTGCACCACCCACCGAAGTAGCCTTTCAAACCTGCCTCGGGCCCCTGCCACTGCAGGGCCTGTCCGTGCAGTTTACTGCCACCGTGACCTGACATATAAAGTGGTTGCCACATCTGAAACTCCCTTTAACAACATAGCAGTCACCCTTAAGGTAGGCCCTAGCTAGCCCTATGGGCAGGGTGAGGTGCAGGTAAAAGGTAGGACATGTGCCTTAACTGTGTGTCATGTTGCGGTAGTGACAAACAATATCTGGTTTCTCACTGCTGTGAGGCTGCCCTTTCATAGGTTTGCATTGGTGATTCCCTTATTTGTGCTTCAGTTGTAATTCCTGACATGAGAGGGGTAGCGTGACCATGTTTGGTATGTTTGGAATGGTAGTGATACATCCTGCTTATTGGTGGAAGCAGATTTATTATTACTATTTTAGAAATGCCACTTTTAGAAGAAGGCATTTCTGTGTGCTATGTGTCTTTTTGCTCTGCCTGGATGTGTATTGACAGTCTGGTTCGGACTGACAGGTGAGATGGGATTTGCATTCACTCTAACCAGTTAGGGGTTGAGGTGTGTCCTGCCCTGCCTGGGTTACTCAGCGCTATGCTGAATAGACCTTGGATGAATTCAGAGTTTCAGGAGGAGTTTTTCCTTGCACCTGAACAGGCCCGGTCTTCATTTGGAGTGGTGGGAGGAGTTGCATCTGCACCTGAATAGGGCTGTGTCTGCTTTCCACAATGCTGGCTCCTCCCCCCTTTGGTGCGTCTGTGGCCAAGGCTTACACTGTGAATGTGGGGTGTTGGGCACTTGTAAATGTATTTTAAAGAGCCCCCAGAACAAAGACATTTGTGTTGTAAGCAAACCTCAGCTAGGCCTACTTAGTGCAAGTGTTCGCCCTTCTCTGCACAGAGTCCTTAGACCTTAGGAAGAAGTTGGCAATGAAACTGGAAAATACAAAAGCAAAGTTTATTAAACCTTTAAAGGTGGTACTACAGTCCACACAACAACCTTCGGTATTGTATCGAGTAGCACACCGAACTAAAGCACATGGCCCCTTTTAAACACAATGAAGAGGCTCAAGAGAAGGCGGTATAAAAGACAAGAGCAGTTTCATGACCATACAAGGACATATTGTAAGGCACAATCGATGAGTGGGCGGAGTTAACAGTCTTCAATAACTGGTAAACACATTCCTATCTGGAACCAATTAGTAACGGTCGTTGACCCTACTGCGCATGTCTGGACATGCTGGTAGCGGGGAATACTAAAAATAGCCTGTTGCCGGGCAAACTTCAGGCGCGGTGAACAAGAAGGTAGGACTAAGCACATGACGAGCACATGGCAATGTATGGCATACAAAATGGCCGATGCAAATACAAAATGGAGTCGGCACATTTGTTACAATAACGGTCAAAACAAAGCATTTCTTCTGCTAATGCTTAACCTAATCACCGTTGATTTACAACATTTGGACTATAAGTGAAGGGTCTGTGACCCCATTGGAGGAGAAAAGACAATGAGTGGACTGCTGTGTGCCAGGAGGAACCGCTGTTTGGGACTAAACTACTGCCTGTTGGGTGGCTGAAGACACTGCTCTCTACTAAGGTGCCCTGCATGCTGGCCTGCCTGTGCCCTGTTCTCTGCCCCAGTGATCTCCCAGGGCATGGTGGCTTGCCCTGTGTGATTAAAACAGCACGTGGTGAGGGCTGCGTTGCCCACTCTGTTATTTCAGAAAGCATGGGGAGTCTTTTGTGTTACCACTTTTTCTGCACCTGGCTCCTTTCCTATTATTCTAAGGTGCAAGGAGTCGCCGAGCGCAGGCTGCACGTCCTGCCAAGATAAACAGACACCTGAAGTTTACCTTTACAGGTCAGAGCATGTGGAGGGCTTCATGCTGGGTAACTCTGCATTGTGGGGCTGTTTTTGACTCGTACTTCCCACCGTGGGGTGAGCGCTGCTTCTAGGGAGAGGATCAGTGTTTGAACTGATCTCATGGGTGATTGTTGGCTCCGAGTGAGAGAGCAGCCATCTGGTGGTCTCAGGCCCCCCTCAGTGCGCTGGACTCCTGTGGCGGGAGAAGGTCCTGCAGCATTGTGGACAACCCTCTTCAGTGGGGCCCTGTCTCATGGAGGTGATTGTGGTGGTTGCAATCAGAACCCAGGAGAGGTGGAGGGCCGTTCTCGATAGAGTCTGGGTGTGGGCATGGTCAGGGCCCAGCCACCCCAGGACAACGATCAGTGGGACACAGTAGAGCCTTGCATCCTTCCCAACGAAGACCCACTGAGGGCTCCCAATTCAGTGGAGGTGCTTAGCCCCGTTTCAGGCCACAGAGCCTACCGAGCGATGTGGGGCTGCTTACAGTCCCCGCTGCATTACTGCATTTCGCTGGAAGTATCAGGCTCACTTCTATCCCCGCCACAGGGCTGAAGCAGGTAAGGGATGTTGGCCTCACCACTCAAGCAGGGGACCCAGTGAGTTCACCCCGCAGACAGGGGTAGTAAGTACTTCCCCGCCCCGTGTTTGGACATACCAGGGAGCATAGCTTTGCTGGCATCTTGGGGTAAACTTTGAGGGAGACCCCTGCTCCTCCTTTGAACAAAGGAGGCGCATTGGATGTCCCAATTTGGATAGGGGATTACTGCATTTCTGGTTATAGGTAGGCAGGTAGCCCAGAAGCCTACCAGGAGGAGACAGGATAGCAAGCATTGACTCAGAAGTGGCATTATATGTTCAGTGAAGGTGTTGGTATAATGTGTGCAACCTACACAGTATTACCAGAGAACATTATTTGTGATGTTATGACAATTGCCCGGTTGGACAAGTGATTTGTGTAATGTATGGGAAATCATTACAAGTGCCTAGTGGCACAAATGATTTATGTGATTGTGATCTAATGTGTGATTATGAATAATACAAAGGATATTTTTATACAACCTTGTGTGGAGTCTCTTTTGTGTTGTGCCTAGTGTGTCACAGCTGTGTGAGTGTGTTGCGCAAACGTTTACACTTTGCCTCTGGGATAAGCCTGACTGCTCTACCAAGCTACCAAGTGGGTGAGCAGGGGTTATCTTTCGTGTGTAACTCCCTTACCCTGACTAGAGTGGTGGGCTCTGCTTGGCTTAGGAGTATACCCTAGCCAACCTCAAACCCCATTTCTAACACCTATCTTTGTGGTTCATGATCTTTGTTCATAAATGGGAACATCTTACTTGTTATAAAACATCTCAATAGTATATATTTTTAGGATTTCCACGCAATATAGCATCACTTGCGAACCTCATTTACCTGGATTGCCAGCCCAAGAAACTGATATATGTTTGTTATGGTGCATTGTTTAGACACCTGCCTTCCATAGCTTTTCAGTGGGTTTGGACTTTCAAAATATTCTGAAGCAGGGCATATAGACAAATTACAAAATGAATTATTCTAGATTGGCGTGGGTTCTGTCAATCAATAATAGTTATAAACCCCCTGACCATAAGACATCCTACTAAAACAATATATTCCTAACATCTGCATCTGCTCACATTCGAGGCAATAGTTTATGGTTTTGGTGTAAATGAACAGTTAGGCATGGGCTGAAATGGGCTGGGTACTTTATGCTCACCTCCTGGCAATGGTTTTCCCACTCTATCCCCAAATGTGAGAAGAGCTGAAATCATTTGTAAATGTTCATAAACATTTCCAAAACCAAGATCACCTTTCTATTTTCAAAGAATGACCCGGGATTTGATTAGAATTCCTCAACCTCCTTAATCTCCCAATATGCAGCTCACTGTCTTCCTCCACTAGGACATCCATCTGTAATTGCCTGGCCTCATTAAGTACCATTATAATTACCATCTCTCAGCACACTCATATAGCCAGTATCCCCCTAAGACATATTGTTGTTGATTCCAGCTGTCAAAACGTTTCTGCTGTCTCATGGATAAGCTCCGCCCCGTTCATACTTCCATACTTCCTCTCATCTGCTCCTATACTATATCAGGTAAACTGATGTCCAAGAGGTGTGAGACGTCATTACACTCCCAGACACCAACTTGCAGCTCTTGGTTTTGTGGCTGTGGGAGGAGAAGACAGTTGGAGACACCCTTAGAGTTCCTAGTTATCTCTCATCATATCGCTCCAAATGTCCCTCACGTTCTAGCAACAAACATGATAACTGGCATGTGTATATGTATAGGGCATAAACTTAGAGTGATGATCACTGCTCCCTACTTCTCCCCTGGAGTTACTTCTAGATACATTTTTAGTATTGAACCTTTAACCTGAGAGTGAATATTGAACTGTAGATATTGCAACTTCTCCCAGCACTCCTTCTAGCACTTATATAACATACATCCCACAATAACTCTTCCCATTATTTACCACACATCATTATCAGCTACCCATTAGAACAATCTCTTTCAGTTCCCAGTTTGCACACATCTGACTGTTGTAAGTTTATGCATCATTGCTTGCTCCCAATTTGTGCCCCCAAGCTGGTTTACAGATAGCACACACCTACCAATTCCCAATTCTAATTTCACACAGACCTCTCATTACCTGAATTGCACCCCCTTGTATGTTTTTACACAACCTTGTCAGTTTCTATGTACATACTGGTGTAACTTTTTAGTTTGCACCTCCTAGCCCGCTTCCAGCTGATACATCATTGCATTTTTCCTTGTTGCAGATGCCTGCCAGCTACTATTTTACATGATAATTCTTAATTCATACACCTTTGCAAGTTATTAATTGGCACACATTTTCCATTTACCAGTGGCAATTACCCTGATGGATGCTACTGGGAAAATGCAAGGTGCCACTCCGCCACTTTCTCAAGGAACTGAATGCAGATTTAATGTCTCTTTAGGGTGATAAGGATACACACAATTAAAGGCATGTGAGCATGGATACCTTCCCATGTCCTTGTTTCACTCGCCCTGTTAGGCCTATGCCCTTTTCCTTACACTCTCTTTGATAACCCCAGCAAGAAATGAGGGGGTGAGCAGGTGGACCTAGTTTATAGATTGTCTTTCTGGACCTGATCCACAAGGCTAAACTTACACTTTGGTGTAAGTTTATGATTGTTTGCTATTCACAAAGGGATGTATGAGTAGTGTCTATGTGAGTGCAGTGTCTCCACGCATAAATCTGTAAAGACTTTGCACCTGTACAGATACTTCTAGAAAATCCTTTTGTGAATAGCTAACAATCATAAACCTACACAAAAGTGTAAGTTTAACTTTGTGAATCAGGCCCTCTGTGTCTACTGAACCCATTTCATGCTCATGGGTAGATTGTGGGGATGTGACAAGAAGAAGAAATAAACATTTAGTTCTATTTGGGGAAGTTATATCTAGATGGTAAAAGCTGTATATACAACTTTTGCTATAGAACCTAGCATGGAGAACGGGTACAGTTCTTAAATATTACAAATGCGAGGCAGCTTATGAGAAGGCTCTCCATTCATGAACATTTCATGGTAGACTTACAATCTGATGTACCGTTATGGAGTAATCAATACCTATCCATGGGAAATGACCATCTTTGGCATGATTTCACCCCAATGTTTCTGTTATGTGTTTGGCTAGACTTAGGACTCTGTGGATTTTACCGCTGCTCAACGTGAGTAAAAGTCACTGTGTTCCTGCTTTAAACATGATTAAATTAACTTACCTTTGATTGACCTTAGTTTTGCTAAAAGGCTGGGAGCTAAACCCTTGGAAGTTATGCTTAAAATATACAAGTCCAAGGGCCTGATGTAGGTGGCAAATACCGGTCGGAAACGGCCAAAATCGGCCGTTTCCGACCGGTATTTGCCACTTTGAGATGTAGGGGGCCAGTATTTACCTATTCGGTATATTTACCGAATCGGTAAATTTACAGAATCTGTAAAATACCAAATCGGTATTTTTACCGATTCGGTATCTTCCAGATGTAGGTGGGACTCTTCTGAGTCCCACAGGCCTTTCAGATTCAGTATTTTAACACCCAATCCAATTGGGTGTTAAAATACCGAATCCAGGTGTGCATGCACATGTGTGCATGCACACCTATGCCATGTGACAGACAGACATGCCCTTAGGGCATGTCTGTGTGCCACATGGCACACAAGCCAGTATTGGGGGTGCTAGAGGGTGTCAAAGTGACACCCCCTGCACCCTTGCAGAAATCGGTAAATACCGAATCGGTAAATACCGATTTGGTAATGCCCATTGATTCCTATGGGCTTCAATGCCCATAGGAATCAATGGGCATTACCGATTCGGTATTCACCGAATCAGTAAATACCGATTCCTTCCGATTCGGTAATTTTTAAAATAAAATTACCTACATCTGCCCTTCTCTTTTTGACCACTTCTTAAATACCGATTCGGTATGAATCGGTATTTATGAAGTGGTAAAAAAGATTTGCCTATATCGGGCCCCAAGTGTTGTGTGATTGCCTCTTATGGAGAGTCGATATGGGGATATGGACCTGTGGGCAAAATACAATTAGTAGAAAATAAGATCCTTAGATCCCTGCTGGCGGTACCTCAGTCGTCGTCGACTTTGGCGGTACATTGTGAATTAGGTGTGGGTTACATCACAGACTATCTAAAAGCAGCCCCACTGATCTGTTGGGCAAAGACGTGGCTCAATGAAGACATCACACTCAATCACCTTATCCTTAAAGACTGCTTAGCCCTCGACAAGGCAGACAGAATCCCATGGCTGGCATACGTTACAGCGGCTTGTGTCAGGCTGGGATGTCCTGAATTGTTCACAGCCCCAGAGGGAATTAAGAAAGAGGATTTGGGATGGATTAAATGTGGAGAAGGTGGAGAAGTGTGGCTCACGGTGTAGAGCAGGCAGACCCGGAAGCTGAGGTCAGACCCGGGACCAGGGTTCAATTCCCGACGCGGCAGGGTCTTGAGCTCAAATGTCCACGGACTTGATAATTCTCGCTTCGGGGCCTGCTCTAATCATGGGCTCTCACTCTGCAACTCTAGGCATTAAGCTTGCTTAATCTCCACAACGGCCCCCCTGTGGCGGGATGCCTGGCTTTCACCTTGGGGATGCCCTGTAGGGGCTATCTCACAGGGAAAAGCCAGGACGGGTTCCCAAGGCAAGCGCCGGGATACCTCTGGGTAGCTGTGCGCTCAATAAATGCAATAATAATAATAATAATAATTAAATACAATTTCCGGATCATGGTGGAGGCAGACAGGGAGGAGGTGTAGCTTAAAAAATCAGGAGTAAGAAGCATTTATGCCTTACAGACCTCGCCTTCCATTGAACCTTACCTCAAGATAGTCACTAAGCCGTTCCATCGCTTTCTGTTGATAAGATTTAGATTCAATCTAATTCACTTCATTTTAGGAGATTTCCAGCAATGGGGTAAACCAGCTGATTCCTTACCATGTTCATGTGATAACTTCTCGACACAAGACACCCTTCATCTAGTTATGTTTTGTGAAAACTTTTCCGAGGCACGTAAAAAATTCTTGCTGCCTATATTACGAGAAGCAGGGTTTCTACAGGTGAGGCCTGCACTGTTATATTTGCAACTGTTGAACAGTGTGTAGGTTATCTTCAGTGTAGCAAGTTTTCTGGTGGCAGCAGCGAGAGTGAAGAACAAAAGAACAATATGCATGAATTAAGTTTTTGTCCTTATAATCATGGAAACAATGGTATTATACATTTTTATTATATTTTAAATAGTAGTTTAGGCCAGGCGGAGACATTTGTTGACCAACTATTTTGTATGAATCATGCATTATAAATAGTGTATATATATGAATGTCTGTAAATATATGCCTTTCTATTTTACTTGTATATATATTTTTGTCTATTTTATGTACAATGTATGTATGCACTGCTGCTTCTTTTATGATTTTAACTAATCGAAATAAAGAATTTTGACTGACTGACCTATTTAAATTGCTTACAAGTCCAAACTCTATTGTGTACCACCCTGTGGTCTCCAGCGCCTATTTTGACATCCAGTGATTAGGCCCAGAAGACTTTGTTTCAGGCCTATCATGTGTTGCCTGACTGCAGAAGCCAAAGAAAAACTGCTGAAAACCTGTAAAAATAACAAAATAATCCTTTGTATAGTCATGAAACCCTGCTTTTAAATAATGTCATCTATAAGCACACCTTGTTGCCCACAAAATAGGGTGACTGATATTTTGCAGTGGAACTTTAACACAAAATTAAGGTGGCATGTTCTTCCAGTGGGTAGCCCTTAAAAGCCATTTTGACTTGCAGGGCTGCAGCTCAATTCTAGAAAATGTCAAAATACAGATTATAAATTAATCTGTAACTTTTGACAGGAAATAGCTACACATATCATTCAAAGACTATTTATGATGTGTATCTAATTTAATGGTAAACTCAGATTTTAATATATATTTAATAAGAGTAACTTTTAGAAAGCAACATTTTACCTGCCTGAATGTCCTTTAGACTAGTTGGCATTAGCCTATTTACAGCTGATGTACCACTGCTTGGCATTAATGAGGGGAGAAAACTGGTCCCAGACTAGTGACAATAGCCTGGGTGTGGGGAGGTGCTTTATTTTCCCTCACCTAGAAATGTTAGTGTGGATCCAGCACCTCCATTAACTTGTAAAGGGCTGGCCCTTTCATCAAGTACATCTAAGATGAGACCTGGGAAAGCAAATGTTTGCTCCCCTTTCAAGGTTGGCACCAGCCCAGGGAGAGGGAAGCTGCCCACATACGAGTTCAGAGTGGAAACAGGGGAGGGTAAATCTCATTCTCGTGCCCACAACTCTTAGTGGACTCAAAGGCTCTGCACAAGGAAGGAAGTGTTTCCCCATCTTAGATTTCAGGACTGAGGGAGTGTAACCCCTGGGAACCTTTACCCCTTTAATTAGGGAAGAGCCAGTAATCACCCATATTCATAGATTTAGTGCCAACCCTAAATGAGGCACCCCATAAGACCCTTCTCTAAATACTTTCTGGACCTGCGGGAGACCAGAAGAGGAATGAACTCTACTTGCTGTAACCTGAGAGGAGCTCTGAAGGACTCATGTGCCAGGACAAAGAAGTGGTCTCCAAGGGTTAGTGGACTGACCTGCTTTGTAGCCAGGAGGACAAAACAGTTGAAAAAACACTTTTTCCTAGGTGGCCAGTTGCCTAGTCACAGCTGGAACTGTACTGGACACAGTCTTAGCTGAACCAAGGCTTGAAATCCAAGGAGCCCTCTGAAGCCTGGGGGCCTTAGTGAAGAGCTGAGGAAAATGGAGTTTCCCATTACAATGGTTTGGGATGAGGAAAAGTTCTGACTTCTAGCCGGCAAAAGACGGGTACCAAACACCACAGCTGATCTGGTGAAAGATATGACTCTGGTCTGCTGAAGAAACAGGATTGTCCTGCTTGGAGCTTCTCCATGTGAGCAAATCCATTTTAGTGAGCCCTCAGCAAGTGATTATCTGACCCCACAGAGCCCTCTTTTGATTCCCATTAAATAAATTCAAGTTCAATTTCTAAGACTAAGGGGGATATTTGCAAGGAGCTAGCACAGATGCCGCATCATTTTTTCAGATGCAGCGGCCATGCAATCAGTGCTCCACCCTGCTCCATATTTATAAACTGATGCATTGGACCCAATGCATCAGTTTGTAGAGGCATGTGTCACATTATACCTGCACCAGGTATAATGTATGCAGAATAGATGTTCCCACGTTAAAAGCCACATAGAACTGATGCAGTGAAATTTACACACTTTCACTGCGTTACGCAATGACTTGACTGTGTCAAAATCTCCATACCGTCTCAAAACATGCATAAGGATTGACACAAGGCTTCAAACATGGGACTCACCTCTGTGTTCTGATGGATTGCTGGAGTTGCGTCAGTCTTATGATCAACTCTAGCAATGCGACACTTAAGTGCCAAAAGATGCATCAGAATTTCTGATACATCTGTGAATCCCTGTGTTGTGTAGCACTGTATTGTAAATACTGCACATCCATGGCGTCAGATGGAAGGAATTTGACTCATCGATGCTGACGCGTTAGTTCTTTTATATATGCCCCTCAGTCCAAAGGTAAAAATCTTGACTGAGTGAGTTGCCGGTAGTATCTCACAGATGTTACGATGCCTCTGCGAGTGAAATTTCACTTTTTAAGCTCATTGGTTTTGCCAACAAAACCAATGGCTTTAACAGTACTTTGCTCAATGCATATCTGCCTACAGTAACACCTTCCCAGATACCGCTTGCTGCCTTACCCCACTGACAGACTCTGACTTCGATTTTCAGTCGTAAAGTCTGAAGGAAAATCCTTGACCAGGCTATCCTGTTTGGTGTATTGACCTTGGGATTCATCGCAGTCAGCCTCATAGTGTACCTTGGTCCCGGTCTTCCACAACCAAAGACTACTCTTGAAGCGTAGCACTTTGTGGTGCTATTTTCATGTAAACCAATAAAACTCATGTCTCAGGTTCCCATTATATATGGCTCGATTTTCGCTCTCTCCTGCCGGCAGGCTGAAACAGTCCACAGCCTCGCAGACCCGCATTCATTTGCAGGCGGTGCATCCTCCGCGGCTTGGGGCTTGCCGCGACAACATCATTCGAGATGCCCCAGAACACAAGGACGCCACTCCAGGAAAGATGATTGACAAATCCTTTATTGCTGAGCCACGGAAAACAGCCCCAACTGGTAGCGAAAATCGAGCCAGGATTGCTGCCCTGAAGCCCACTGGAGGGCTTGGAACATTATAAATATATTGGGAAGAAAAACAAATTGACAAAAACTACGGACCCTACCAGAAGGGCGGATTATGGACTTCAAATCCCGGCATGCCACTCACCGAAGAGCGAATGCCCGTGAGGGATATTAAATTGAGGTCCGGTTTCCGGGTTTTGCCAAACCTTCCCCCTCCCATGATTAAGGTGCAGGCAGCACCGAAACGCGTTGGGACTTCATACCAGTTGGGGCTGTTTTCCGTGGCTCAGCAATAAAGGATTTGTCAATCATCTTTCCTGGAGTGGCGTCCTTGTGTTCTGGGGCATCTCAAATGATGTTGTCGCGGCAAGCCCCAAGCCGCGGAGGATGCACCGCCTGCAAATGAATGCGGGTCTGCGAGGCTGTGGACTGTTTCAGCCTGCCGGCAGGAGAGAGCGAAAATCGAGCCAGGATTGCTGCCCTGAAGCCCACTGGAGGGCTTGGAACATTATAAATATATTGGGAAGAAAAACAAATTGACAAAAACTACGGACCCTACCTGAAGGGCGGATTATGGACTTCAAATCCTGGCATGCCACTCACCGAAGAGCGAATGCCCGTGAGGGATATTAAATTGAGGTCCGGTTTCCGGGTTTTGCCAAACCTTCCCCCTCCCATGATTAAGGTGCAGGCAGCACCGAAACGCGTTGGGACTTCATACCAGTTGGGGCTGTTTTCCGTGGCTCAGCAATAAAGGATTTGTCAATCATCTTTCCTGGAGTGGCGTCCTTGTGTTCTGGGGCATCTCAAATGATATATATATATATATATATATATATATATATATATATATATATATATATATATATATATATATATATATATATATATATATATATATATATATATATATATATATATATATATATTGTATTTCAAAGTGCCCTGAAGCTTTAGGAAGTCACTCGACAGAGCCTCCCCATACGGCTTTGAAATGCAACCTGCTTGGTGCTCCTTTTCAATTGAGATTGCCAACGCGTTTCAGGATTACAATATCCCTTCTTCTAGGGCTGCCACAAACAAAACACCTGAGCCTCGCATTACGTTCACTTTCAGCTTTTATTTATCATCATTGCAACCCTCTTCTGGGCGCATGCTCAGCGCAGTTAGTAAGTGCATGCTGGGAAACAGAGTTCCAAATGCGAGCGTTTTTTTCTTTACTTACAGTAAGTTCAAGTGTCTCTTTGTAATCTTCAGGCTTTTTTTTAATTCCTTAGTAGGTTTAGGATGTCAGGCAGGTTAAATCAGCATATGAGGCTCTGTGCTGGAAAACGTCTTGGTCAGTGCATGACGACAGCCTCACTTGCTGGAAACATGGTTTCCCTCTTATCGGTGATGGTGCTCCTCCTCACGGCCAGGCTGCCGTGTTGTATTTTGTATTTCAAAGTGCCCTGAAGCTTTAGGAAGTCACTCGACAGAGCCTCCCCATACGGCTTTGAAATGCAACCTGCTTGGTGCTCCTTTTCAATTGAGATTGCCAACGCGTTTCAGGATTACAATATCCCTTCTTCTAGGGCTGCCACAAACAAAACACCTGAGCCTCGCATTACGTTCACTTTCAGCTTTTATTTATCATCATTGCAACCCTCTTCTGGGCGCATGCTCAGCGCAGTTAGTAAGTGCATGCTGGGAAACAGAGTTCCAAATGCGAGCGTTTTTTTCTTTACTTACAGTAAGTTCAAGTGTCTCTTTGTAATCTTCAGGCTTTTTTTTAATTCCTTAGTAGGTTTAGGATGTCAGGCAGGTTAAATCAGCATATGAGGCTCTGTGCTGGAAAACGTCTTGGTCAGTGCATGACGACAGCCTCACTTGCACTTTGAAATACAATATATATATATATATATATATATATATATATATATATATATATATACATATATATATATATATATAAATATATATCCAAAATCAATTCCACACGATACAAACAGGAATGTCCAGGCCAGCTTTGCAGTTATCCAAGAGCTTTTATTCTTAGCTCCTTCTCAACGCGTTTCGTTGAGTATATATATATATATATATTTATATATATATATATATATATATATATGTATATATATATATGTATCATCAAGGTACATATATTTGAAGTTATATATCATATGGTGTCATACTTGACAAAAAACTCAATCTACTCCCCCACATCAATTCCATTGCAAAGTCTCCTCGATACCAACTGCGCCTTCATTGGGCGATTTGTCGCTTCTTCCCAGAGCAAGACCCTAAAACTCTGGTCCAATCGCTGGTTCTCTCCAGATTGGACTACTGCAATTCTCTTCCTACTGGCCTCCCCAAATCCCAGCTGTCCCCCCTTAAATCTGTTCTCCATTCAGCAGCTTGTTTCATATATAGGGCCAAAAGAAGCGACCACATCACACCCATTTTATCCACCCTCCGTTGGCTTCCCGTTGAGGCAAGATCTATCTACAAGACTGCCTGTATCACCCACAAAGCCTTGCACTCCTCCTCTCCTCGCGGCCTGGTGAATAAACTGAAACTCCCTGGAGGCTCTAGACCATCACGTAATGCGGAAAATGTTTTACTTGAACCCCCCATATTCAATAAGGAAAGATCAATGGCCCAATCCTTTTCAGGCAACGCCGTGAGAATCTGGAGTTTACTTCCGCCTCAGCTCCAGACCACCACCTCTTCCCAGGCCTTCAAAACTGACCTCAAAGTTCTCCTCCTTCAAAGACACTTCCAAATTTAGGGGTCGATTAGGATGGCGATCCATCCGCCATCCGTGCCCGACCGCAACCAATTTAGTAATATGGCGGGGGGGACAGCGGTGGACAGAAACACCATCCGCCGCTTTTCCGCTGTGGTCGGCTTGCGACCGTGGCGCAAAAGCTCGAATATGGTGGCGGTGTCTATCAGACACCGCCAGCCACATTAGGATGGGCTTTGGGGTATGACAGGCATACAGTTTTTGCTTTGGGGGCCCGTTGTGGGCCAACTGGGTGAAGGGGGGTGGGGGTGCACATGTGCACATAGGGGGTACCTATGGTACCCCCCTGCGTTTCCAAGTACAACATGGCAGGCCCGCACGGTGCCTGTCATGTTGTGCTTGGAAACGCACAACATGCCTTTTTAGCATTGCGGCCGGCGGTGCTTCAAGCATCGTCTGCCGCAATGTTAAAAATGCGGGATTCACCCGCTACTGTGGCAGATGCATCCTAATTCGGGGCAAGGAACCTCCGCCCTTGTGGCGGACGGTCCCTGGCCCAAACAGGATGGGGGACGGACAAAGTCCGTCCACCATCCTAATCGACCCTTAATTAACGCCCTCTCTATTATCTGAAGGAAGTCCTTCCATTATAGGAAATTCTGTTCTGCGTGACTATAGAAGTGCCTTCCCAGTGTGTTGTTGTGGTTTGAGTGTCTGCCATTTATAGCAGTATTATACTTCTACTTGTATTTTGTACTCCTTTGTAACATTCACACGTCACTTTTCCTCTGGTAATGTATCGTTTGCTACCTCCTGTATTTTGTTTGCTTTTGATACATGCACAATTGCAACCATTGCTCTTGTGTTTTGAGTGTCTGCCATTTATTGCAGTCTTATACCTCTACTTGTACTTTGTATGCTTTTGTAACATGCACACATGCCAATTTTTCCTCTTGTAATGTATCGTTTGCTACCTCCTGTATTTTGTTTGCTCTTGATACATGCAC
This sequence comes from Lissotriton vulgaris, assembly GCF_964263255.1. Lineage (NCBI taxonomy): Eukaryota > Metazoa > Chordata > Amphibia > Caudata > Salamandridae > Lissotriton > Lissotriton vulgaris. The sequence continues at coordinate 965,667,399 of NC_141693.1, read as the reverse complement.
AATTGTCACTATTGACTCATGTAACGTAACATTTGCTTTGGTAACATGCTCACTTGTAATTTTCTCCTCATGTATCATTGCTGTTCCTATTGTGAAGCGCTCTGACACCTTCAGGTAAAGTCAGTGCTATATAAAAACGCATAAAATAAATAAACTCACCTATAGAAATTTACCTTCACAATATTTTTGTCCTTAATATTCTTGACACAGTATTTTGTCACATGATATTTTTAATTCTGATATTCTGTGTAAACACCAAATGGAGTGACATCCAGGGTGGAAAAATGGCTCTTTTAAGAATACTCAAAGTATAATGATTGTGATTTAATCCACCACTGTCCACTACCACAAATGTTATATCTGATGGAGAAATGTCATATACACTATTTTCTGCGGTAATCTTTCCCACAAAATATGTTGTGCTCCTTTAGAAACTCAATCCCTTTTTTCCAAACGCTTGAGCCATTTTACAAATTGACTTTAAAAAAGCATTTAATCATGCCTTGCAAGGCATGGAAAATTAATTACGCTTGCCTCACAAAAGGGAGTAGTTAATGTCCAATGGCTAAGTGATCCTGTGACCAAAAGGCTGCAAGGTCTGTGGTAGCTGTTAGTGGATCCACCTGAGGCTCTGCTGATGGTAAACCAGGGGTTTCACATCTCTAAATGGGTTGATGAACCTTAAATAAGGCCAAGAGGAGGGCCCAGTTTCTTGACATTCTTATTGGCTTCACTAAACCCTAATTGAGACCCTTAAGACAGTAGTTATATTTGTTAGAATCCATATTAGGCAATGGGAATTTCTTGGCTCAGCTCTTCCCTGCGGTGGGAGGGCTCCCTAAGTCAAGAGGAGTTATGGTGTTCTACGCATTGTGTAAGTTGTGATTTGTGGAACCAAATAAAAAGAAACATCACTTGGGAAATCATTCTTTGGGCCTATTAAGCCACTTAAGTCAAGTCAAGTCAAGTCAAAAATAACTTTATTGCTGTTCAAAGAACCATAAATGTTTAACAGATAAAACTTATCAGATTACATTTTTTTAAACTATCACAATAAATGGGATGAAAAGAAGCACAGTTCATGGAGTTCTACAATTAAGAAGTTCAATGCATACAATAGGAATTCTAGGCCAACATGGTGTTACACAGTTCATAAAAAATTCCAGCAGTATGCCTTTTGATAGCAATACATTATATCATTATTATTCATTCTCATAAAACTTTTAGCGCTTTCTAATAGCCATCAGCACTTTAATATAATTAGATACTGCATTGCAAATAACAGGAGTGGCCAAAGAGTGCAGAAAATTAAAACCATCAATGTATGTACAGGGGCGGATCCTCGTTAAATGTGGGGCTAAAAGTTTTCTTTTCTCCTCTTTCGATAAAGTGCAGAATAGGATAAAGTGCATAGTACTCTAGCTAGCAGAATTATCACATGGACAGAGCATGGTCTTGCCGGCACATCCTACTTGGCGCGGGAATGCCACTAGAAAGTGCAAGGTATCTACGCAAAATCTGGTTAAGAGAAATCTAATCTGCACATTAGTAGTGAAAGTTAAATATTATTGCTGTGGGCTGGGGAACAAACATGGGGAACCCGTCTTCTCATTTTGAGAGTAGTGCATAATGACCTTGTAATGATGCCCCTCTTTATTAATAGTTTTAGAGTTTGTGGGAATGCTTTTGAGATTGTCATAAAAATGCCCCAGTGCTATCACTTGAAATTTGTCTCTCACACATCGGATCCATGGAATCATTAAGGGGCTGTCCAGTTTAATACAATCTTTGATTACTTCCCTTGAGAACATTAGTTCATCAGCCAGCCACATTTTTGCCCATAAGAGCAGAGGGGTATTTCCTATGCGTTCCTCTATGAACACTAACACCAGTTCTTTATCTCAAAAGAGTGTAGGGGCACTATTCAGGATCATTAATAATCTTTTTATAAATTTTTTTCCAAAACTTGTAGTCTGTGGATTTTGGGGTGTCCCCACACTCCAGCCCCGTAGGTTACAAACCAACAGATGTTTAGTTTGTAAAGGGTAACTAACTCTCTCACATGCTTGTGACCTAATGTACATGTGAAGCGAAATAGCCCTCCACAGCCCTGCTTGTGTGGTGCACCCTTGCTGTTATAAGGTGTTCCCAGTTCATCTTTTTGTTAAACAGGTTCCCCAAATAAGTAAAATCCTTCAGCTTCTTTATTATTTTGCCCCTTAGAACAAAGTTCCTTGTTTTTGTCGATTTGGGGCCACACACCATGGTACATAATTTAATAAAAATTAACTTCTGAGTCAAGCGACAAACATAAAATCAGAAAACATGTTTACCAATTTTTGGAGGATGTGTGCTGTCACTGCCATTAACACTGTGTCGTCAGCATATGATAAAGGTGGGACTGGGCTACAACCAATACAAGGACATCGATCTTCTTGTCTCATAAAAAAGCATCAAGTCCATTTGTGTAAATAAAAAAAAACAAGGGGGCTAAGATGCACCCTTGCCTGACACCTTCTGTAGAAACGATCGGCTTGGTCTATTCACCATTCTATAACAACTGTGGTGTTAGCATGTAACCTGCGAAGGAGAGATGTCGGTGCTTCCTCTACACACATTTTTCCCTGTCAAGGCCAACAGTTTGTCCCGATTAACAGTGTCAAAAGAACTGGACAAGTGCACGAAGACCAGGTGGATAGAACCCTTCCTGGCCTTGATGTACTTGTTGATTATTAGGGACAAATTGAGACATTGCTCAGTAGTACCCGATCTCCTCCTAAAGCTATATTGTGATTTAGATATGACCCTTGTGGTGGATGCTGAGGCCTCTAATCAGGCTAGGAGGACCCTCCCCAGTACCTTTGCTGAGGCATCAATAAGAGAAATTGGCCTGTAACATGCCGGGTAACTCCTGCTGCACTTAAAGACGGGAACCACAATAAACTCCTTTCAAGTCGCTGGCACGGGCCCGATGATTACTGCTTTAAAGATGTTTCTCAACAAGGGTGCAAAGAGGGTAAGATTCCTTTTAAACAAATCAAGTGTGACCCCATCAGGGCCTGGGGCTTTCAAACAAGTCCACTGCACTAAAGCTTCCTTGACCTCAGATACGGTAAAAGATAAACTTAGTTAGGAGGCTGCGATTAAATCTACGGGCAGATCTGCTATAGTCACTATAGCCACTCACATTTTCAAAGTACCAAATCAAACCCAAAGGCTACTTAGAAGCACGACATCTACATATCATGTTATTGTTAGATAGATAGAAACACCAGCCATGATAATTGGTTTTTGTAAGATCATCTAGCTTGGTTACTGCATCATGCATTGTTGACCACCTGTGGAGGTCTGGAAATTGGCACAGAGCAGTCAGTCTTAACTTAGAGGCAATGTATAAAGTATTTATGCAACACTTCTAACCATAAAACTGTAAAAACACCACAAAAAAGATTATATACCAGGTTAGAAAAATATAATTTAATAAATAGAGCAAGACCAAAACGACAAAAATCCAATAAGTTGAACTTGAGACATGAGTTTTTAAAGAATACAATTGTAAAATAGCGCTTTAAAGCAATATGCGCTTACTTGGGATATCTGCTCACGCTGTTCCGGGACAAAGGCAAAAGTTCAGGCCAACCACAATGGAGTGCGGGCTGGATACAAGGACCCAAAATGGCCCGCTGAACAAGATTACCTTGATCCTGGCTGCGTCAAGGTCAAAGAAGATGCAAGGTGCAGCCAAAGCAATGCATCTGTGTCGATCCTTGTAATGCAGGCGATGTGCTGCTCCTGGTCAATGCAACAGCAGCGATGCATCGGCTCTGATGAGCGCTCTGATGCAGATGTTTCGCTGTTGAGGCTGTGTCAACCAAGATGCAAAGATCTCAAGTAGACAGTTGTGCAGTGCTGATTCCGAAGGCTGGCAGCAGAGGCGATGCACCAGTTCTGGTAAAACAATTCTCCATGCAACGTTTCTGATGTGCTGGTTCAAAAGAGGATGTGTGCGTTTCACTGGAACAAGCACCTTATGACTCACCTCCAAGGGTCCAGGATTGGGTTGGCACCACTTGGCAGGGCAGACTCACAGATGGCAGAGTCAAGGTGTAGCAGCAGGAGAATATGTCCCTAAGACTTCCGATCTGGAGGCAAGCCAGCTAGTCATTGGAGTCACTCTGGGTTCAAGTGACATAGTTCCAGTCCTTCTCACCCATGCGGGGAACAGCAGGGCAGCACAGCAATGCAGGAGTCCAGCAAAGCAGCAGTCCAGCAGAGCAGCAGTCTTTCAGCAGCAGAGCAGTCCTTCTTCCTGTCAGAGTCTTCACAGGTACAGAACTGTACTGGAGTGGTGGTGTGAGAGACCCATTACTTATACCCACTTGTCCCTTTGAAGTGAGGGAGAATTCAAAGACAGCTTTTTTGAAGTGCACAAATGTCCTCCCTTTCTGACCTGGGTCCAGACTCACTACAGAGGGTTATGCAGCCCTTTGTGTGGTGATAGGTCCAGCTCCCCAGTCCCATCCTCCAAGGATGACCTATCAAGTCACACCTGAAGTCCTATTGTGTGTGACTGTCTAGGGCGAATACACAAAGCCCAGATGTCACCCTCCCCAGACATGTATCAGAGACAAGCAGAAGTTAAAAAAGTTTCTAAAAGTGGCATATTCAGAATTGGTATTTACATTCTAACACCTCCATAGATTGTGATTTAAATTGATTGTGATTTCAGACACACCAAACTTAAAAAGTATATTTCTTCATAATTGGGAACTACACTTAAAAATGTAATAAGGTAATCCCAATTCTATCCTATGGTACATATAGGCCTTGCAGTAGTAAAACAAGAAGTTGAGAGTTTTTCACTACCAGGGCATGTAAAACCAAAAATTACATGCACTACCTCTTAAATACATTTCAACCTGCCTATGAAGTTGTCCAGGGCCTACCTTAGAGGTGTCTTACATGTATAAAAAGGTAAGGTTTTAGGCCTGGTGAGAAGTTTATTTTGCCGGTCTAAATGTCAGTGTAAACTGCACACACAGGCTCTGCAATGGCAAGCCTGAGCCAGGATTGGAGGTCTACTTAAGTGGGTGCCAGGCCCTCTAGTAGCATTTAATGTACAGGCTCTGTGCACATGACATGCATTTTACAAGGGAATTGTAAGTAAATTATATATTGACAATTCAGGATGAACCAATGTTACCATGTTTAGGGGAGAGAGCACAAGCACAATAGCACTGGTTATCAGTGCTAAAGGGCACAGTGGCCTAAAGCCAGCAAAACCGAGGTCAGAAAAAGTGGAGGTGGTAGGCAGAAAGTTGGGGGGAAGACCACCCTCAGGCTTCAGGTCTAACAGCCCAGCATAGACATGAGCTTAATGTACGCTGAAAAGATAAGACAATAGCAAGAAGGACAGGATGAGGCTAAATGTGTAAACAAGGTTTTTTCAGAGAAAATTAAAGGACTGGAATAAGACAGCAACAGCACAGCTCAATTCTTTTCTTGTGCTTGAGAGAAATGCACATCTCAAAGGAGAGGTGTTTCATTTATTTTGATTTAACTCTTTCTAGCATCACTGAACAATATATCCTAATGCACTCATATATTTACCCTGGTTAACACCGTGTTCCTCTACATTCTTAAAACACAATTTAGTTTTTGTACTCAATAGTGTATTGGAACAACCTATTTGGTATTATTCTATTAAGTTGTACATCTTAATTATGGAGTTTTTGAGACGACTGCTTTATAATAGTAGCTGATATAGTTTAGCTTTGTGCATTTTTGTACTACAAACTGTTCTTTTTCGTCTACAATCTGGACATTGATGCGGCTCATTAGCCCTAAATTATAGCACAAGCTGTGCCCTTAATTCATGCCTCTATGTAATGGAAAGGTGAAGAAAAAGGGGGCAGTGCAATTGATCACAAATATCTTATTTGGCTGATATCAGTCCTATTCTGTATGCAGAAAACATTTAGATAAACTAAGTGATTCACATTTTTACAAACATCATGTAAAATAAAAGCACATTTACACAACACATTGTTCAATAAAACATGAAAGAAAAAATTATTGAGACGTCAGAATGAAAACATAGGAACTTGCAAGGCAAATAGGTTTTTTTCAGGATACCAATATTTTATCAAATATTAGCAGCTGAGGATTACAAATAATAGATTTTAGTATTACTCAGTTCGGTCAGTGACATTTTGTTAACCGTGGACGAATGAAGAGGGACCGAGCTCTGCCAAGAATTTGAACGAGAAACATTCTGGAAACATTTAATTTTAATTTAATTTAATAACGATTTCTAAAGCGCCTGGTAACCCAAGGTCATCCCCGCGCTATAAGATTTGTAATCCTAATGAGGGGGAAGAGGTGGAGGGGAGACCGACAAGGGGACTTTATTTAGGGAACAGATGAGTCTTTAATTTCTTACGGAATACCAGGTAGTTAGGTTCAAGTCGGAGGGAGCGGGGGAGAGCGTTCCATCCCTTGGCTGCTTGAACGGAGAATTGTCGTCCTCCTGTGCGGGTTCTTTTGAATCTAGGGGTGCTAGCAAGGTTCTCATTCTGGGATCGTAGGGATCTGGTTGCTGTGTAGGGGGTAATCATTTTGCTGAGAATCGCCGGACCAGATCCGTTGAACAGCTTGTGTGTCGTGCACATCGCTTTGAATTGCACCCTTTGGCGCACAGGGAGCCAGTGCAGAGCTTTGAGGGCCGGCTTGGCGGACGTTCTGGAAGGGATGTTAGTGAGCATGCGTGCCGCCGCATTCTGTGTCCGCTGGAGTTTCGTTAGGGTGGCCTCAGCGGCTCCCAGATAAACCAGGTTGCTGTAGTCCAGGCGGGACAATACTAGTCCCTGTATGAGTAGCTTCCTGGAAGTAGGTGGCAGTAAGGGCAGGATCTTACGGGTCGTGCGCATGAGCCCGAAACAGGTGCCCGAGGTTTTGGTTGCTTGTGTTTTCATAGTGAGTTCTGGTTCGAGCCACACCCCGAGTGTCTTGATTTCACGTTTCGGGGGGGGGGGGATTTCCCCGAACACATCGGGCCAGAGTGCTGGAGGGATGGTCGTCCATTGTTTTCCTAGTAGCATCACCTCCGTCTTTGTCCCATTTAGTTTTAATGATGAGTTGTTCATCCAGTTGTGAATTCCTGTAAGGCAGTTGGTCAGGTTTTCTGGATGATCGATCAGCTGGGACAGGGAGACGACTAACTGAGTATCGTCAGCATAGCTCACCATTTTTATGTTGAATGGTGTTACCACGTCCTCAAGAGGGGCCATGTAGACATTAAAAAGCGTCGGACTCAGGGAGGAGCCCTGAGGTACGCTGCTTGTGAGTGGGAGGGTGGAAGAGTGATGGTTATCGTCCCACACTTGGAAAGTGCGCCCTGTCAGGAAGGATTCAATCCAGTTGATTGCTGTCCCGGTAAGTCCTGCATCCGCCAGTCTATGCAGAAGGACAAGGTGGTTGACTGTGTCGAAGGCTGCGCTTAGATCCAGGAGGATCACTGCCACTGAACCTCCTGAATCCAGTATGCGCCTTGCTTCCTCAATGACTGCGAGAAGTGCAGTGTCTGTTCCATGGCCCGGGCGAAATCCAGTTTGGGATTGTCTAAGCAAGTTGTTGGTTTACCAATTTCTCGGTGACTTTGCTGATGCCAGGAAGTAGAGATATTGGTCTGTAGTTAGACAGGTCTGCTGGGTCTAGCTGAGATCTTTTTAAGAGTGCTTTTACCACCGCACTCTTCCAGCTGTCGGGGACAGTTCCGTGGGCGAGCGAGCTGTTGATAAGATCCGTGACAGTAGGTACGATGACTGAGGCTACGGGTTTGAGGAACCTGATTGGTGCTGGATCCAAAGGTGACCCACTTTTCATTTTCATTAGGGTTCGTTCAACCTCTAGGCAGGTTACTGGCCGGAATGTCGGTAGAGTGGGGCGTAGGTTACTTTCGGCCTGGTCAGGGGGAGAATGGCTTTCCGTGTGGCTGGGGGGACCGGGGGGTGGGAGGTAGGTAAGGATGCGGGTGATTTTGTCATTGAAGTAGTTCGCTAGCTCATTACTTCTGTCAACTTTGGGAGTGTTGGAGGGGGAAGTGATGGGGACTTTGAGCAGCTCCTTTACGATTAGGAAGGATTCTCTGGCTGAGTTGGATGATTCTTGTATCCGCGTATCATAGTATGAGGCTTTGGCTTGTCTGATGGCCTCTTTATCGAGTTTGACCGTGGACTGGTAAGCTACTTTGTTGGCATGTTGCCAGTTTTTCCTCCAGAGCCGTTCGGCTTTTTTGCAATTTTTGCGATGTATTCGGAGGTCCGCGGTATACCATGGGGCTGAGCCAGGTTTGCCGTTTTTGTCTTCCCTGGTTCTAAGGGGGAGTACTAAGTCCAGGGAGGAGGTGATCCAGTCCCTGAATTTTCCGTCTGCTGTAGTCGGGTCTTCTGCGTGCCCAGGGGTGGTTCTTTCAAGGGTCTTAGCCCATTCTTCCGTGGGGAGTCTGGACAAGGTCCTGTCCTTGCTGTAGGTGGGGGGTTTTCGGTGTTTCCTGAAAGTTCCAGGTAGTTGGAAGGGGACTAGGAAGTGGTCTGTCCAGGGAAGGGGAAGGGCCTCCTTCGCTTGCATCGAGGGAGAGCTAGTGAACACCGGGTCCAGTAGATGACCCTTGATGTGGGTGGCTCCGGCGTTAAGTAGGCGGATGTCGAGAGCCGCTAGATCTAAGATCAAGTCATTAGCTGCCGAGTCTACCGGGTCTTCCAGATGGATGTTCAGGTCGCCTACTATCATGAAGTTTGATAGGGAGTGCGCCTGGGTTGTGACTAAGTCTAGAAGGGAACTAGCGAAGGGACCTGGGAGGCCGGGGGGACGGTACACAAGCAATCCTGTTAGTGAATTGGTTGGGTTTAGTTTGATGGTGAAATGAAGACTTTCTGAGTCGGTAATCTGCGCATCGTAGGTTTTGCAGTGGAGATGTTCTCGGTGAATAATGGCGATACCACCACCTCTGCCTAGAGGGCGGGGTAGGGACTGAATACAGTAGCCCAGTGGGGTTGCTAGTGCCATGTCTGATTGAGAATGTGGACCGAGCCACGTTTCCGTGAGGAAAAATATATCCATCTCCAGGTCTTCTAAGAGACGGTTAATCTGTGTCGCGTGTTTCGGAAGTGAGCGACAGTTTAGTGAGGCAAGTTTGAGGGAGGCTGGTTTGATAGGTTTTGTAGGGAGCATGAGCTGGGCTGGCTTGCATAGAGGGCAGCGAGTGAAAGGTCCATTTAGGTCATGGATGTAGTCACAGGAGGAGGTAGGGGGTCTAAGGCTTAGTAACTCTCTGCGTGTGTAGCTTACCTTTGGGTTGGCTGCTTTAGGCAGGGGTTCTGGCCCTGGGCCCGGCCGTGCGCGGAAGGGCGCAGACGGGCTTGCCTTAGGCGCGCCTTCAGCGCACACACGGCGCTCCCGCTGCGCTCGTCCGCTGCGCTGGTATGGTCGGCACATTTGAAGTAATTATTATGGGCATGGCCTCGCAGTGGGCGTGGCTCGCCTTGTGACCGCGCTGGCGGTGTGGGCGTTTTCACCTGTGTCAGCGGTGGTCTCGCTGTATCAGGGGGGTCTGGGAGGGCTGCCTTAGCGCGTGAGAGGCCGGCGCTTCAGTGCAGGTGAGCTTCGTTTCTTTTTAAAAACAACAAATCAAGTGACAATTTTAAAACAATTAGCAGTCCTCCGGCTTCCGCCTCAGAGGATACAATCAAGTGGAATTGTTGCGCTGCTATCAGCGTTTAAGTAGTGGTCTAGGTGGGCGTGGCCTCGCAGTGGGCGTGGCTCGCCTTGTGACTGCGCTGGCGGTGTGGGCGTTTTCACCTGTGTCAGCGGTGGTCTCGCTGTATCAGGGGGGTCTGGGAGGGCTGCCTTAGCGCGTGAGAGGCCGGCGCTTCAGTGCAAGTGAGCTTCGTTTCTTTTTAAAAACAACAAATCAAGTGACAATTTTAAAACAATTAGCAGTCCTCCGGCTTCCGCCTCAGAGGATACAATCAAGTGGAATCGTTGCGCTGCTATCAGCGTTTAAGTAGTGGTCTAGGTGGGCGTGGCCTCGCAGTGGGCGTGGCTCGCCTTGTGACCGCGCTGGCGGTGTGGGCGTTTTCACCTGTGTCAGCGGTGGTCTCGCTGTATCAGGGGGGTCTGGGAGGGCTGCCTTAGCGCGTGAGAGGCCGGCGCTTCAGTGCAGGTGAGCTTCGTTTCTTTTTAAAAACAACAAATCAAGTGACAATTTTAAAACAATTAGCAGTCCTCCGGCTTCCGCCTCAGAGGATACAATCAAGTGGAATCGTTGCGCTGCTATCAGCGTTTAAGTAGTGGTCTAGGTGGGCGTGGCCTCGCAGTGGGCGTGGCTCGCCTTGTGACCGCGCTGGCGGTGTGGGCGTTTTCACCTGTTTCAGCGGTGGTCTCGCTGTATCAGGGGGGTCTGGGAGGGCTGCCTTAGCGCGTGAGAGGCCGGCGCTTCAGTGCAGGTGAGCTTCGTTTCTTTTTAAAAACAACAAATCAAGTGACAATTTTAAAACAATTAGCAGTCCTCCGGCTTCCGCCTCAGAGGATACAATCAAGTGGAATCGTTGCGCTGCTATCAGCGTTTAAGTAGTGGTCTAGGTGGGCGTGGCCTCGCAGTGGGCGTGGCTCGCCTTGTGACCGCGCTGGTGGTGTGGGCGTTTTCACCTGTGTCAGCGGTGGTCTCGCTGTATCAGGGGGGTCTGGGAGGGCTGCCTTAGCGCGTGAGAGGCCGGCGCTTCAGTGCAGGTGAGCTTCGTTTCTTTTTAAAAACAACAAATCAAGTGACAATTTTAAAACAATTAGCAGTCCTCCGGCTTCCGCCTCAGAGGATACAATCAAGTGATCTTAAGAGCAGGCACGGCCCGTGTCGGGCGTTATACTGGAGCGGTGACGTCAGGCAGGGGAGATCTTTTAGTCTACAGAGGCACATCAGATCCCCTGTCAGCTAGATGTGTCCCGTCTGGAGCAAGGTTACTTGAAGAAATTGCCATTCCGCTTTCTGAAGAAGAGGCATCCTACAGAGAGGCCACTACATCAGCACCAGGCTCCTCATCTTGATCTATGACTGGTGGGCTGTGTGGACATTTGTACATTTTCTGCCTGCCAGCCAGCCAGCTTCTTTGATGGAGCTGGGGTCTGTAAGTGATGATAGGGAATGGTATGTTTTGTGATACATCCCATGCATAGTTGCTTTTGCGACCATCATGTGCTTGGATGAGGAGCTTTAGGGTATTCTCAATATTGTAATATTTTGTTGTGTGGCATGAGATATCCTGAGATTTGCTGATAGTTTGCATAAACTGCTTGGCCACCCAATTACCTTCTGGTCAGCTTGGTCTATTATTAATATGTTTCATTATCTGAGGACCTAAATAAATTAGTTAGTGGACTTTTTAGAATATTTATTACAAATCCAATTAACTGGTAAAGTGGGATTTATAATACGTATTTTGCAAAAGGTACTTTTAGAAAGTCAACTCTTCCCTGCCTAAGGCCTCTAGAAGTCCATTTGCATGAGCTTCTAACATCACCCTGCAACAAATAGACCACTTGATGATGTACCTATTTGATTCCAGAGCCTTAGGTGTGTGGAGATTTTCTGTTCCTCTGGCAGGGTGACCATCTGAGCTGTGCCCAGGAACATAATTAACATCAACAAGGCCTATCCTGTCACAGGCAGATATAGCTACACCTGCTTTTGTCCTTCCTACGTCCTTCTAGTCAGCCAGGCACCAATCGCAGTGGGGAGGAGCTGCCTCAAGAAGACTACCACCCATTCCAACCAATAATTCACTTTCTTTCAATCACCCATCTACAACTGCCACTGGTCCAAGCTGTGGTGAGTGAATTGGCTCCATTTACAAGTTGCATTGTTTTATCTTTTGTGGGAACCCTCACTTTGTCTCATTCAGTTCCCTAACAAGCGAACCTGATGTTGAGTGACTTTCAGCCCATTACCACCTAAAACTATACCGGTATTACTATCAAACCTGCCAATAAGGGCGGGGGTGTTGTGGTATTTGATACGGAGGACTATAGAAAAAGAATATTGGAACTATTGGAAGTCTCAGAAGACTATATCAAGGTCCCCCATAACAGGATAGCAAAGCTTAATAAGGAGATTGAGATATTATTGAACACAGCTAAAAATCAAGGTTGGATATGTGAGGATGAGTCTATGTTTTTATGCAATAGTTCTCCTATCACCCCAGCCATATACGGACTTCCCAAGGTCCACAAAAACCTTGTAAATCCTCCTTAGAGGCCCATTGAAAGCAGCATCAGTTCCCTTTTGGAACCATTAAGCAAATTTGCAGATTGTTTTATCAAGCCCTTGGTACAGCAGCAGACATCTTATCTGAAAGACTCCGCACATGCCATCTCAATCTTTGAGGGGAAGAGCTTCAACAGGGTGACCCAGTTCTTGGTCACCCGGGATATTGAAGCCTTATACACCAACATACCCCAGGATGATACCATCAAAGTAGTAGAGTCATTGTTAGAAACAACATATCTCCATGGTGGCAGAATGGAGTTTATCCTGTGTTGCATTACAATGGCGTTGAAGAACAATTTGTTCTTAATTGATGAGGACCTATTTCAACAAGTGAAGGGGACCAGCATGGGAGCCACTTGTGCCCCCAGTCTGGCCTGCCTCTATGTTGGGGAATTTGGAGCGAAGCATGAAGCATGTCTTCAATGAGGCGGCACCCTTCTTCGAGAACCTGAGGCCCTGGTGCTGCTTTATTGACGGCATAGTATTCATCTGGGAAGGTAATCAGGAGGAATTGGAGAATTTTATTATGTGGGTGACTCCAATTTGAGATTTACAGCTCAATTTAGTAAAGAGAGGATCAATTTTTAGACATATGCATTAAGGATCATGATGGAAGCCTATCGGTGGAGCTTTAGATTAAACCAACTGATAAAAACACTCTCTTACACTATGATAGCTTCCACCCGGAAACCCAAAGGGATAATATTCCCTTAGGGCATCCTCCATTTGTGATTTTAATAGACATTCATATATCCTCAAACTGAAATTGAAGGATCGTGGTTACCCCAAAAAACTGATCAACCAATCATATAAGCGAGCTAAATATTATGATCGTGATTATATGCTGGATCAGAATAGAACTAAAAGTCAGGAGTCGACAAAAGAGAGAATAGTGTTTATGAGTTAATTTTCTGAAAGTAGCAATGAGATTAAAAATATTGTGAATAAAAATTGAAATGTTGGGCAGGAAGTTAAATTAGAAAAAAAGTGTTTTGCGTTCAGGAAAAACAGAAACATCAGAAAATGTGATTTATCTCTTAAAATGCCTGTGCGGGTTACGCTATGCAGGAGAAACAAGTTGTGAACTACGAGTAAGGGTTTTAGAGCATAAATCAGCACTAAGAACAAACAAAGAGAATGCACCATTGACAGAACACTTTTCCAGGCTGAACCACAGTTGTAATGATTTGAGGTGGTTCATCTTGGAAAGAATTTCAGGTAATATGAGAGGAGGCGACTTTGATAAAAAGAGGAAACTCAGAGAACAGTGGTTTATTTGCAAATTGAGCACTGTTCAAGATGGCTTGAATTCCAGAGAGGACTGGATGTCCATTATTTCCTAAAATCGCTTCTCCTATATATAAGAAATCTTTTTTGTATTGGGACAAATATTACTGACAGAAAGTAGGGTTTAATCTGGTCTATAAAGGGCTTTTTATAGATAAAAATGAGTATGTTCTTTTATTAATAAAAAAGTTTTCATTTTTTTTGTTCTTTGGCATTCATGTAATAAGATAGTAATATCCTTTGAAAATACGTGAGTGAAAGGTATACAACTTTCTAATTTTTGTTTTTTTTCCCGCCTTCCTATTGGTTATATTAAATAAAAGAAGCTGGGTTATAGCCCATTGCGTTGTTCAGGCTCTTTTTTAGATAGGACGCTTTGATTATCATATGGCTGAATTAGCCGTACACAGGGCTTAGCACTAGAATGGACAAATGAAGAGAATAATGAGTGCTCACAATGAGACTTTGAATAAAGTTTTTGGTGTTGAAATACGTCTGTAACAGTCGTTAAGAAGTGGGCAGTTCACGCATATATATCACATGACTCGGCCAGATCTTACGTTCATGTAGGAGACGCAAAAGAAAACAGAGCGCTTTATAAGACGCAGATTTTCCCGAAACAGCGCTTTATCAAAGAAAGGTCGGAAACGAAAGAACCATAGCACCGCCGGTTCCCTGCACGGGGTGATTACAGAATTAAAATACATGCACCTGGATAGTATTTAGGTGGGTAAATAGAGCATTAGCCAAAAAGTGGACAACAGCCCGTTAGGTGCCGCATAGAATGCAGGTGAACTGTGTAAAGTGAATTACCGTTAGTTGTCGCGGCTGTAAATGATAAAGAATGGGAAATGTCGGGCTAATAATATGTAAAAATATTCGAATAAAGCACAATTAATTTTCCAAGTATTTACAAAACATTAGATTTTGAACAGAATTCTTTTTTTAACTCTATAGTTAGGATACAGCAGTGAGCTAGTATTTATGTCACAAACTGAAATGCTAACATTCATGTGCGTTTTCATTGGTCTTTATATTTGTAGCCAAAAAGAAAAGGGCCATATTGCAACAAAGACCCAACAAAGACGGGCAAATATTAAAAGTGAGTTACCAATTATTCGTATAACAATTGGAAGGTTGCACTAAGAATAATGGTGTGTTAGATTACAATTTTTTGTTTTCATTTAAACTATTTAGACTCTAATCATGATCATCCCGCCTCTTTGTAAGAAGGGATACCGGTTATAAGACAAACTAAACCAGTTGACTTAAGGTGGGTTAAAAGCCATATGGAATTATAGCAATAACAATTCTTATTGAGTCTGAAATAGGTTTAAAAGAAATAGAGCCATAATGGGCTTCATTATTTAATAAGTGCAGTATTTGATGTATATAGGTCCAGAGTATTTTATAACAGCTCCACGAACCTTTTAAGCCAATTCTGTAGCAGATTCTCCATGATAGAGAAGCTCATATAAGTAAGTAGATTAATGTTATTAACATGATTGTAGCTGGCCTTGAGCTAGAGGCATAAACATAGTCTGGCTTTACAGACCACTATATTAAAAGATATATTCTTTTGTCTTTGCATATGGTTTCTCATTATGTGCAGATTAGTTCTGGGTTCTATTATCAGAAATTTGGACCGAAGTATCAGTGGCCAAATAGTTCGTACTTCACAGAATAGCACATTATAGGTAAGACCTGAATTAAGCATGTGTGTATAGCTTGTTCATAAAAGCATGCATGAATCTATGAGTAATATTAGGGCAATTGGTGGAAGTGGGGCACTGTTGGGATCAAGAGAAGTATTCTGCTGGTATCACAAATTGCAGATGTTTTTTCTGTTTTTCTCTCTTATTCAGAAATGAGCTTGAGTAACAACAGTTTTGTTCATACTTATGATTTTATTAAATCTAGCAATTGTTTTTTGCATTTATTGTTCTAATATATGTTTTTGTGTTTTAGATGTTTTTATTCTACGAGAGTACAGCTTCACTGTAGTCTTGAAAACGAAGGTTCAACCATATTATACCTTCGAAACGCGCTGACGCCTGTTTACCATAAACCCACCGCTCTTGATTTACCCCAAATGTGGATGAATTGATAGACATCAGGGTGATTTTGTACAGCTTATGGCATTGGTCATGGCACCTGATGACAAAGTTTAATGTCTTCATTAACTATGTGTCGTATTTTTAAAATTTGTAGTATTGTGACTGATATTGTTTTTTGAAGGGAAAGGATTTTCCTTTTCCTTTTTTTATGAAATGTTTTTTAATCTTGTATTATATTTTTAATAAAGTGATTATATAAATGTATAATTTGTAGGTTTCTGTGCCAATACATTTACAATTGATTAGAAAAGTGATCCCTCTGGTTCAATAAAGATTGTTTGTTGTTTGAAAAAGGAGTTCATGTATGGTGTATTGTAGTGAAGTTAGGTTTAAAATTACTCCCAGAGGACATTCCTTTTTGAGTTGCTATTTCTACTTAAACATTCTCATCTCTGGTTTCCCTTAATGGATTTCTGTTGTATTTTTGTCATTGTGATTATTACATTATCTTTATTTTTTAGATTGGGATTTTTAATGCTTGACGTTTTGACATCATTATTGTTTTGGTTGTGCATCAGTGCGTTATGGATTACCCTAGGTACCACTGTCAGCTTTGTGTCATAGCTATCAGGCGATTCAGTTCGGATTACTTTAAGGACCCTGACAAGAAGTGTTACTGTTCCTTGGGGTGGGCAATTGCTTACCCCAAATAATAATGCACTAATCAGAAGGTGCAATGAGAAAGATGATGAAGCCAGAGGCTGTTCTCCTTATGATATGGTCATTACCTCATTACAGGTTGGCAGAGTTGGCAGAGTCCCAAATCTAGGCCTGTGTTATATTTGCATTCTCACTCACAAGGGTGAATGAACTGCATGACTACAGTCTCCTTTCAAAGGTGAGTTCCTCTGATGTGGTGGCCCCAGTGTGGGTAGGTTGTTGCACACAATGTCAGAGCTGTGTCTGAGGCTGCAGCTACCGGGACGTCTCTCGGTTCTGCATTGTGCCAGCAAACACAGTTAAAGTGCGCTCTCATTGAAGAAGAACACTTATGTGATTACATGCACTCTTTTCATACTTGGACATGAGCTGCAATTTTTCAGCAGCCAACTTTGGTGATAAGGCATTTGTTGTGAGTCAATGTGTTCTTTGAATAGCAGTGCCGATGTTTCCTTGATACAGTGTGTGATTTTGTAACAGTTTTATTATTTTTTATTTTTAACTTTAAATGTAAGCATGCAGCACTTGCAATTACTTATTTTAGTGCACTCCCAATGTACTTTCTGTGTGCTTTCGAATATGCCGGATAGGAAATTTTTCATAATTGACTTCCAATAGTGAACAAAAGATTTGGACGCTAACCAAAAATTAAAAAACAATTACCAAAAAATGTCTTAATGATTCCTCCCGTGAGAGAAAAGCTGGTATCTACCAGTTGCTCTGAGAGTGACTGGTGGGGCTGGACACAGTCCAAAATGCCCATCAAACCACATACTTTTGTCTCAATTCTCTTAAATTGGAGGACATGACAGGCTTATTCAAGAGTGTCATACATTGAAAAGATCAATACGAGGCAATAAGTCATGTTATCCTGCGCTGCCCTTTTTATTTGTCATTTCGAGAAGCCTGGATCCGGGCACTTGCTAGAGGTCAACACCGCATTCTCAGCCTGAATTATCCTCTCAGGGGACCCTTCGTCTTTCAGCAAGTGGCTACTTGGATGCGTTTAGCTTTCAACTTGTGTATGCTCTTTAATCTGTGGAAGTTGTGGGGGCGCCAAGTGCTCCATGAATGTACAGTGGTTCGAAAAGCTTGTATAGTCCTCATGTGTACGCACAAATAGTAGTTGATTTAGCTTTTATGAATTCATTTATATGTTTTGATTGAGTATTCAGTTTTTATTTTGCTCTCTTTAATGAGCCTAAGAGCGTCTTGGATGTAGGAACTAGCTGTAATTCTTTTTTTTTCAACAGTCGTTTTCTTATTTGAGCACTTTCAGTTTTAATTTTAAGAAAACTGATGAATGGTTTTCTCCCTCCGTGACTTGTCATCTTGTTATTTCAATGTTCTTGCAACGTGTATTTAGTCATCTCGGCATAGAATACCCATAATATAAGCTTGGTATCAGATTAACATGTGGAAATGGGTCTAAGTATATTCCACAAATTATATTCAAACTGCTTTTAATAACAATTTATGTTTTCAAGTTCCTGACTAATAAAGAAGAAATACAATAATATTATTATTGTTTCCTGTATATCCCTAAAATTCATCAATTGTGCACCGAAATTAACTCAAGATAATGTAAAAAGTGTTTAATTTAGTTCATGGGTGAGGAAATATATTACACACCATACAACTGATTGCAAGGTTCAATAAATCACTAAAATCATAATGAGTAAAGTCGACTATGAATAAATAATCTAACAATTTCAGCAAGAGTTACACCACCCATTACTTCACAGGCACTCCTCGAAGTGCAAAACACCAGCTTTTCAGACAACCTCAGTGCTGCCTAAAAGTAATATCAGGAGAACATTATATACAAACTTTTTAACAAATTTGCATTTCAAGGTACTCGAAAGATCTAGCATTATCTGTAATGCAAAGGATGCTGCGTACAATCATATGGATGCAAGTTCTCCTTTTAGCCTGGCACTCCTGAATCCACTACTAGAAATATCCAGCCATATTTCAAGGTGACCTTGTGTCTAAGGGCACGACAGAACCACTTGATAGTTAGACTTAAGGTTTTAGAAGATGAAATAGCTGTAGTGCATGGTATTCCCAAGCAGGGAACCAAATGTAGGCTCGGCACAAATATTTAAAGCAGACTTGCTCTTTCCTTATCTCTCTCTCCTTGTCTCTCCCTCTCGCTTTAATCACTTGTTTTCCTTTCATGCTCCCTCTCTTTCTTGAAGCCAACCTGAATCTGCAGTAGTTACCTGTGGAAGCTGGAGAAAGTGACTGAGGCCCCAGCAGTGGCACCTAAAAACCAGCCTCCTAAGTCTCTAACTCACCGGTAAAATGTCCTGGGAAAAAACGGGCAGTCCGGGCCTGTCAAGACGTACAGGAGTTTCTGACTGTCCCATAATCCCAATAAAACTTTGTTACACCTCTTATGCTGTTGTTCTGCCTTTGTTGGTACGAGATGCACTGTGTTGTTGCAGCTTGAGAGTCAGCCTGGTAGATATTTAGATATGAAAAGTGAAATGACAGTTCATGAATTCGAATAATGGTAGAAATTCTGCCACTGTATGGAAATATCTTGATCATTTGATTTCTTTATACAATCGTGAAAATAAGTTGTAAAACAGCTTACATCGATTTGGTTAATGGCATCTGTAATGTGTTGGTTGCCTAGATAATGTTTTACTATTTCATATTCATGAACTCTAAAGAATGTTGTACAATCAATTGTTAGCTTTATGGATTTGTATACCTGAATAATTTGTAAATGGCCCAGAGCCCATCCACCATGTGTTACTATACACATACTAATACATACACACATAGGCGCCATAGGAACCTTTCTATCCAGTGGCCTATCTTCATTCAATGGAAGGATGTGGGTTTACTGCCAGCAGTTTAGAGGTTTGGGTAACACTGCTCTGTGTGTAGGAAGAGACAGCCTTTGCTCTGAGCGCCATGTTTTGCTGACCGAGATGCAGTAGGTATGCCTGACCAGTTTTGGGAAGACTGACTGATCTTCCCCATAATGTTTCTGCTAGATTTACTTACCATAATGATAATGACACAATACTAATGCCAATAACGTAGCCTTAAATAATTGCAATGACAGCGTTTTCCATTGTCCAGGTACCCCCTCAGAATTATTCCCCTTGTTAGCAATCATATTCAGAATATTTAGGTTTAAGCCCCGTGTGATTAAATCAACTCCTGCTGTAGGTGAGTGGCGTTAACAACATCATCCTCACCTTGAGTTATTTTATTGTACAAGCAGTAGTATTACATCTCGTGCTGTCTTAATAAACGAAACCTTCCTTGTAATGTCCCCTTAAAGATACAGACACGGGACACTTTTTCGACCCCAGCAGACAAAAATATAAGCACACCTGGAGAGACGGGTATGTGCATGAAAATGATTAAGTTCATCTCACTCGTTAATTATGGCTCAAGCCCCTTTGTGTGCACTTTCTCTGCTCCACGAATGCTGAGGGGAAAGGATGCGTAGCTGTAAAAGAAAGGCATTTAGCCCCATTTAGCAATGGCAGATACATTCTGCATTCAGCACTTCTCTTCGGACCGGAAGGCCACGTGAGAGCAGCGAGCTGTTGCCCAGGGAATCGAAGGGCAACATCAGACAGCATCACTCCATTCCTGTCAGCCAGAAAGTGGTCGGTGCATTCTTTTTTTCAGCTACTGGTCCTTTTTAATTGAGTGACATACTATACCCAGCATCAATCATCAAACCTTTCACAGCAAATCCTGAGAAGTGAATCTTTGTAACCTACCCATTCCTCAGTCAATGCTCGTCCGCGCAGGCCAAGTGGTAAAGGGGCAGCCATTTTGCACTGTGATTGTTGTCGTGCATAGTCTAACACCTTTGGTTTTGGTAGAGTGCCATGTTATTTTGAAAAATTGTAGGGGTGCACCATAATCCCAAGTAGTCAGCACCCGCATATTTAGAGGGTCATGTTATTGTGTCACTTATAATATAGTACTAGGCCGGAGATCAGTGCAAAATGTAGTTGTGTGTTTATAGTGCTCGAAGGACTAATGTAGTGCGTAAATCGAAAAGTGCCTTGAATGAATGAATGAAGGGAATCTTTTATCACGCAACTTAGCCCAAGGGCATCAAGGCCCCGAAGCAGGTCATCTACTATGTAATCCACCAGTGTAGGCTTTTACAGGTACACTTCAGAGAAGAGCCAGGTTTTCAATGCTTTGCGAAACAGAGCAAGCGAAGGTTGCCCTAAGAGTTCGGAGGGGAGAGAGTTCCATAACCTGGGTACAACGGAGGAAAATGCTCTGCCTCCCCATTTCGCTCTTACAAACCTGGAAACCTCAAGGAGATTTTTGTTAGAAGAACAAAGAGATCGACTAGGGGAGTAAGGGTGAACAAGTGACCTGATCCCCTCTGGGCCTGTACCGTGAAGAGCTCCATGGGCAAGACAGAGAATCTTAAAAGAGATCCTGGACTGAATGGGAAGCCAGTGTAGGCTTCTCCGGGCTGACGAGGCCGAGGCAAGTCTAGGGAGGTTTAGAACCATCTTCGCCGCCGCATTCTGGACCATTTGAAGACGATGGATCAGGCTATTTTGTATGCCCACATAGAGGGCATTACAATAGTCCAGTCTTGAGGAGACTAATGCCACAGTGGCCTGTTTCCGGGCATCAGGGGAAAGATAATGGGCAATCTTTCTGAGAATCCTGATTATGCCACAGCAGGTGGAAACAGCCCTACTAACCTGATGGTCAAAGGAAAGCGCAGTGTCCATTAGCACCCCTAGGTTCTCAGCAAACTGGCGGGGTGGAGGGCAATCCCCGAGTGAGGGCGGCCACCAATCATTTGACCAGATATTCTGACTGCCCCCAAAGATCAACACCTCTGTTTTCTCCTTAAGTAGTGCAGAGATTAATATTTTGTGTGTAAAGTATATTAGATTTGAACGTGCCATATTAAAGTTGCATGTGTAGTTTGTCAGTAAAGAAGAAGTGGTGTTCTAACATGAGAAAGAGTAATGTTTAGAAATGCAATGAAATAATGCTTTTAGGATGATTTTAAATGTAGAGATTTAGAATGGGTTTAATGTAACGCTTATGTTGTTGTATTGCAAATGCATTTTAAAGCGTAAAGGCCTGAGACATGAAAACGCAAGCAGAGGCCTAATTGTAGTTTATAGCTTAGCCATCATGGAGGGTAGAATGTTTTCCTTGGAAAAAGGCTCCTGTTTGCAGTTGAATTTTGAATTGTAACTTAGAGTGTGTACAGGATTGTTTCTCATGCATTTCTTTTGCAGGTGCAAGGCCATGTAGCTCGTTAGGTAGAATGATCCATTGTTTAGGAGTTAGACCGCTATGAGTGAGAACGAAGGTAGTCTACTGGTATTCAAACTGCAACATTTGGCGGAGAAGGTGCCTGGGACCCAAGGACACAGCAACGGTTTTGGAAGAAGATGGACCTGTGCTGGAAAAGTACGGGGGGCTGCACCCGCTGGAAGAGGGTGTGCTATGGGCGTGTTTATTGTTTTTGGATTTTGTATTAGGGAAAGTGCCCCAAGGGGGGAGAGCCAGAGTTAGTCGCAGAGTCAGACACAATTGGAGTTAGGGTTAGAGTCAGTTGGAGTTAGACTGGGTCCTGTCTAAGGCAATCCAATTGGAGATGCAGTTAGACAGGGGTCTCAGTGGGAACTAGGCAGGAGAAACTAAGGAGCATCTTAGAACGAGCTTGGTAGCTTAGGCCACTTACCTGGAAAGAGTGAATGTGCTTCTTAGGGAGCCTTCACAGCTGACACCTTTTTTCCTCTTGGTTGGGAGGTATGCTAAGTAGGTATGTCACCTTAGAGTTAGTGTAGGGACAGACTAATCTCTTTATTTTCCTTTGGAGCAGATGCAGTCAAGACTTCCAGTGGGAACTGTTATTGTTTGCCTAATGCTTCTTGAATTGACTTTGCTCTTTATTTTGAGTCGTCTGAGACTCCTGCGTACGATTATGTTTTTATTAGTGCCAGTTTATGTTTTTTTAACCTCTTGCTGAGGTGCTTGTATGTTCAGTTGTTTTTGGCTTTGTAATAAATCTTTAAATTGTATTCCGTAGTCAGTGGCCCTTTGGATTGGGATGTATTAGCTCATGGGTAAATTGTCAGTATGAAATTAGAGAACTTCCTTTATACTTTTTTGCAGACTAAAGAGATTCAGTCGGCCAGGGATTCTAAAAATTGGTAAGGTGAAAATTCTATCTGAGAATCCTAGCGTCATCAGTTGGTAGCCAGAGGGCGGTTTGTCTCTGGAAGTAAGGGAGTTCTACATTAGGATAAGTGTTTCCCCAAGGCCTATAGAATTCAGGTGATGACCGTCCATTGATTTACCGGCGGAAGACGGCGTTTCATGGAAACTGACGGAGAGTGACTGTGCTGCGAAAGCAGCAGTTCATGGGAGAGTGAGTATGAATAGGGTTATATGTTGTTAGATTGCTGTGTTTGTGTTGTGATGTCTTGCGGATTTGGAATGCCTGTTGTATGAAAGGAGATCAGGCTGTGAGCGCGCGCAGCCCGGGAAAGTCTTAGGCTCAAGGAGTAGCTTAAGCAGACCGTAATTGTCGACCATTGTTAAGGGAATCATAAGGTACCATTGATTGCCCACTGGACCGATATAGGGGGAATTAATGTGTGAGTATGTGAGTAACTGCCGCTGGTAGTGGGTTGCTTGGTGTTTGTAACCTATCAGTTGAGGTGATTGTCCGGTCGTTTTGTGGACAGACAGTTGCCAGTTTTCGGTAGACAATTACACGACTGTGGACGTACAGTCAGCGGAGTAATTGCTTGGACGTACAGGTGATTATTTCAGTGTATGCATGGGACGTATGCGTGAGTGCGAAGCGAACTGGAAAGGAGGGGACCTGCTGTGAGTGGGGGAAAGTGACTTCAGAAGGTGCTGCACTGTGATAGGGCGGTTGGTGTGAAGCCGCGCTGGGATTGGTAGATTGTCATCAGGAAGTAAACAATCACTGCGAAAAGAGAAACGCTGGTTTCATCATGAAATGTTTTAAAGTTTTACTAGATTTGTTCAAAAGAGAAAAGAAATTAGAGCCACGGGGGGGGGGTGAAGAGGCTCCGCCCAAGGATACTCCAGCTCATTACATGGCTACGAATGTGGGTTTGCATACTATACTGTGGCTTGAAAATTGGTGCAAAATGACTGAAGGAAATGAGAAGTTGACCTTTCCCAGATATGGAACTTTTAGATTGGAAGTGCTATACCAATTGAAATCGACCTTTGCCTAGACCAACACAGTTCAAGGCATTACATGCATGGATTAGGGCGGCGCATGAAAGGAACAGGGACAGGAGACAGGAACAAGTGAAAAGGTCAGTCAGGGCATTTCAAGATGCAAGATGGGAGGCATTGGAAAAGAGATGGAGAGTACAGACGATTGAGGGGGATAAATTGTATCCATTGTTGGTCAAGTCAGGGGACACGCAGAGAAAGAATGTTGAAGATGAAGATAGTGACACTGACAATGGCTTGTTCGAAAGACTGTTATCTGAGAAACCACCTCCGTGCAATCCGGAGTCAGAGGGGGAGAGATCAGCCCCGATAGAGGGACCTAGGGAACCACAAGCTCCACCGTGTTTTGAAGTAGTGGGAACGCTCTCAATGGGGGAAATTCAGAATGCGGAGAGTGTCAGTTCTTAGAGGTTACTGGATGCTCTTAGGGTGTTGATTACCATTGGTCCCATAGTGTCAGTGTACAATTCAGAATAGGTGAGGAATGGGAGTCCAACACAGATAGGAATGGAAGGGAGTGCTGGCTTTGGAGGGAACAGTGTAGTGAATGAGTTGGTTCCATCACCGAAGCCCGTAGAGTCGAGCACACCGTTGCCAGCTACAGCAGATTCAGCGAGAGGACCGATGGATCTGAGGGGACCAAGACCAAAATCCCTAGGGGAATTGAGGTCAGATTTGAGAACATGGGAGTCGTATAAAGGTACTCCGAGTGACAGGCAAAGGGAGGACTGGATTCATGGGATTGCCGAGAATAGAGTGGCTTTAAGGGACACATTTGAAGTAAATAGGTGAAGAGAACCGGACGGTGACTGCAGAGAGTCGAGTGGTGCATCTAGTCGAGGCATCCTCAGAACAGCAATAAGGGCAAAGAGGTTACATGTGATGTGATTGACAGCAGAAGTGGACAAGATTGTTGAAGGGAACTTGCCTCTAGAGAGAGTGGAACTCTATGAGCCAGACGAGTTGTTGTTTGTTGCAAAGGATGTTTCCCGTAAGGCAAGGTCAGCACATGAGAAAGTAACTGAATTGGCAAACAGGTATGAAGTAGATTTGTCTAAAAGGAAAATGTTGCAGGGTGGTCACCGGTTACAGTATACTGATCAAGATTTGGACAAAAAGAGGGTCATTGGACTAAAGACCCACATCAGAGAACTGATTATAGGGATACAAGCATGGAATAGGGTTGACAAGTGGGAAGAGAGATGGTCCAAGGAAAAGAGTGTTAAGAGAAATGCAGCAGAACCACCTCCTCCGCGAGAGGGAGTACAAGGAATTGGGAACTACCCTTTACGAGAGGTAGCTAGTGGATGGTATGTGCATGTGCCTTGGAGTAGAGGAGATTTGGCGGCATTCACAAATGACTTCCCAAAACTGAGAGAGAGCCCAGTTGAGTGGTACAAGCAGATTGAGAGGTTTGTCAAGATCTCGAAGGTGTTGTGGATTGACTTGAATACACTGTTTGACATTGTGGTTCAAAGTGACTTGTGGGTAGCTTGTAAGGTTGCCGTTGAATGGCCCACCACTGAACCGGACAGAGATGTTGACACTAATGGCCCATCACCCCTTGTTATGAAGAAGTACGAGCAGGTGATCACGTAGTTGAAATCTAAGGTACCGCAACAGAACATTGATTGGGTAAAAATAGATTGGACAGTTCAGGAACCAAAGGAGACGGTGCATGAGTATTACAAAAGTTTGTTGCAAGTCGTTAAGCAGTACAGTGGGTTGGATGTAATGGATCCTAAGAATATGGGACAGTTTGTGTCAAAGTTTGTCCTGGGATTGAGACCTGAGATTTGTCTTATGATCCAGCAGCATTTGATTTGTTGGCAGAAGAAGCCGCTGGATGAGATATTGAGGTACGCTAGATATTGCAGTGATGAGGTCGATTCAAAGGATAAGAAACTCAAGGACAAACTAATGCTGGTCCAGATGCAAGCTGCTGATAAGGGAGGCCAAGTACAGTCAGGTGGAGGTACGCTGGGAAGGAAACAGAACGGTCAGAATAAGGGAAAGGGAAGTACAGAGGATTCTAGGCCAAGGGTGGATTTGACAACTCTGAAAAGGACTACTGAGTGTCATCAGTGTCATCAGATTGGACACTCGAGACGCAAGTGTCCTTTGAATCCTGCAAATCGGATGCAGCAAGAGGAAGAAGTAGTGCAGGTACAAGTGCCCGAGGTGACAAAGTCAGTGGTAAAGCCAAAGTCGATAAAAGGGGGGAATTCAGCTCAGATAGTTCAGTTTCCTCTGCCTCCAAGGATCTCGACAGGGACTCTGACTTACCAACAAATGCCTCTTTTTGATGACAGCGACTACTGTTACCTAGATCCATTGGAATGACGGTGCCTGAGGAGGGAGGAAGACTGCACTCTTGGGCAGTCTTGGAGGTAGACCAGAGGGGACCATTTGTGGAAGCTGATGTTGATAGTCACCCTACCACCTTTCTGGTTGATACTGGTGCTACCCGTTCTACTGTAAGATCTGCAGTAGTCTCCAACCTACCCTTCTCTGGACAATGTATCCAAGTTGTAGGGGTTGCGAATAAGAAAAAAACAAGCCCTTTGACAGAACCAATTCCTGTGAAGATAGGAACATTTCGAGACAGACATCAGTTTGTGGTGTGCGATTCGAGCCCTGTTTGTTTACTAGGGAGCGATCTCCTGTGTAAACTCAATTGCACCTTTTATTGTACCCCTAAAGTAGTGGAACTGCAAACCAATGATGATGATGCTGCTTTTAAGGTCACAAATCAACATTTGTGCATAGAAATGTATCCTGCTGTGACAGTGGAAGAGCTTCCCCTGGATTTGAGAGATTCAGTCTCACAAGAAGTATG
This sequence comes from Lissotriton vulgaris, assembly GCF_964263255.1. Lineage (NCBI taxonomy): Eukaryota > Metazoa > Chordata > Amphibia > Caudata > Salamandridae > Lissotriton > Lissotriton vulgaris. The sequence continues at coordinate 965,640,926 of NC_141693.1, read as the reverse complement.
GGACTTCACTGGTGAGGATATAGGCTTGATCAAAGGAGTTGAGCCCGTCAAGATCCAGGTTAATCCGAACGTTGATTTCCCAAGAACGCCCCAGTACAATATGACCCCAGAGACAGTTGCAGGGATAAAACCTGTGATCGAGTCCATGATCAAGCAAGGAATCCTGAAGGAGATAATGGGCAGGCCATGTAACTCGCCTAATGTGGGTTTGCAGAAACCGAGCAGGAAATTCAGAATTGTGCAGGATTTGCACCGGGTTACCAACATAGTTGTTCCCTGTTGTCCAGTGGTACCGAATCCATCTGTAATATTGTTTAAGATTCCATGTCAAGCGGAGTGGTTCACTGTGATTGACCTATGTCAGGCTTTCTTCTCGATTCCATTGCATGAGGAGAGCCAATTTATTTGAGCATTTAAGCTGGAAAATCGTGTCTTGACATGGTGTCGTATCCCACCGCGGTATACAGAGAGTCCATTGATCTTTAATCAGATCTTGAAAAAGAACCTTGAGAGTCTTGTACTGCCGCAGAACTCTGTTCTTTTTCAGTACATCGATGATCTCCTTGTGTCAGAGATTGAAGATGCATGTAACATTGATACCATCGCCTTACAAAACCATTTACCAGAGAATGGACACAAGGTGTCACCAAATAAGCTACAGTACTGCTAGAATGAGGTGCAGTATTTGGGTCACCAGATCGAAAACGGTAAGAGGAAGGTGTCACCAGACAGGATAGAGGCAATCATGGGAATGATGGTGCCTTCTACTCAGAGAGAAGTCAGGATGTTCTTAGAGATGGTTGGCTAATGTCGTCAGTGGATTGCCAACTTCTCATTGAAAGCAAAGCCTTTGCAGAGACTGACGCACAAGGATGTGAGCGATTCGGTACCATGGGACAATGACTGTATGAAGGCGTTCTTAGAGTTGCGAGAGGACCTTTGTCATGCTCCAGCATTGGGGATGCCTGATTACAACAAACCTTTTTCATTATTCTGTTGTGAGCGAGAAGGTTGTGCACTGTCAGTTTTAGTCCAAGATCATGGAGGTGTCCGTAGACCAGAAACCTACTTTTCAGCTACTTTAGATCTAGTAGCTCCAGCATTGCCCGGATATCTCAAATTCGTTGCTGCAACAGGTGTCAGCATTGTAAGGTGTGAGAGTATTGTCATGGGTCATACCTTGATTGTGCATGTTCCATATTCTGTTGAATTGTTAATGACCAGGACCAAGACACAGCACCTGACCAATACCAAGCTCACACGCTACAAGTGGGTTATACTTGCTGCTGAGAATGTGACCCTTAGGAGGTGTTCTGTTTTGAATCCTGCCACACTGATGCCATTGCCAAACACACTTGATGAAGATTGTGCGGACCATGATTGTCTTGATGTGACTGAGCTTTTCACCAAACCGAGACTTGACATTGTTGATGAACCATTGCCCGACCATAATGAGATTTTCTTTGTTGATGGTTCATGCTTAAGAGACAGTGTTGGTCAGTTGAGAGCAGCATTTGCTGTATGTACCATTACAGGAGTAGTTGAAGCTGCATGCCTGGAAGGAGTATACTCCACTCAAGTGGCTGAGATCATTGCTTTGACTCATGCCTGCTTGGCAGCAGCCCAAATTCGAATTACCATTTACACGACAGCCAGTATGGGTTTGGTGTGATTCATGACTTCGGGCAACTATGGTCCCAGAGAGGTTACATGACATTGTCTGGATCACCCATCTGAAATGGGGAGTTTGTGAGGTTGCTCCTAGAGGCCTTACAGCATCCCAAGGCAATTGCAGATGTTAAGTGCACGGCTCATGGAAAAGGGACATATTTCGTGTCACTTGGAAATCGCTATGCGGACGAAGTTGCAAGTTTCTGTGCCGAACAAGGATGTTCATTTATTGAGAATCATGTAGATGGGAGTCAAGAAAGAACCAAGTTCAACATGATGTTGGCCATGGCAGATACTTGGGATGAGCTCAAGTGCCTACAAGAACAGGTTTCAGACCAGAAGAAGAATGTGTGGATTAACTCAGGCTGTGTAAAAGGGGATGTGGATATTTGGGTCTCAAGCGATGGAAGGGCAGTGTGGCCAGATGAGTTGCTGAGCCCGATGGCAAGACAGATTCATGGTGCGGTACATCTGGGAAGAGATGCTATGGTGCGAGTGTTCAGACAAACATGGTACAATCAGAAATTTCGTGCTGTGGCAGAAGCTGTGTGTCAGAGGTGTGTTACATGTCAGCAAATGAATGCTGGAAAGAAAACCGTAGTTACAATGAGGCACATTGGGAGGTCTGGGGGACCTTTCAACAGGATGCAATTGGATTTCATTGAGATGCCTAGGTGTAACGGGCTAAGGTACCTCTTGGTTGTGGTGTGTGTATTCTCAAGGTGGGTGAAGGCTTACCCTACTCATAGGTGTGATACACTCACTGTAGCAAAGCTGTTGTTGAGGGAACTCATTCCTAAGTTTGGGATTCCAACCTCTTTGGAATCGGACAGAGGAACACACTTCCATAGCGAAATAATGAAGATGCTTTGTACAGCATTGCAAGTTGATCAGAGACTCCATTGTAGTTATCGTCCAGAGGCTTCTGGGATAGTGGAGCAGATCAATGGGACTTTGAAAGCTTGAATGGGAAAAGTGTGTTCCTCCACGTCTCTGAAATGGCCTGATACTTTGTCTTTGGTGTTGATGAGTATTGGCAGTACCCCAGACAGGAAAACAGGTCTTTCACCTCATGAAGTACTGATGGGGAGGGCTATGAGGCTACCAGCGGTTCCATTGACAGCTCTAATAAGCATCACTGATGATATGATCCTTGATTATTGCAAGGGACTAGCTGATGTTATCCGTTCTGTGTCTCATCAGGTGCAGGCTGCTGTGGTTCCGGCTTCAAGTGATCTCGGTCATGACCTAAGTCCGGGGGACTGGGTGCTGGTTTGGAAGCACGTGAGAAAGAGTTGCTTGGATGTTCGCTGGAGAGGCCCATATCAGGTTATCCTGGTGACGAACAATGCAGTAAAGTGTGGAGGATTGCCGAACTGGGTGCATGCTTCTCACACCCGTCGAGTTTCAGCACCCTTGGAAGAAACAGCTCCTCTCCCTAATGAAAATCCAGCTGAAGTGGCAGGGCCACAGGAGGGGACAAGCCAAGCTGTGAGGGTGTATGAAGAAGCTGGTTGCTCACTTGACCGAACTGAGGAGGGTCACGACAACAGCGACACTGAAACTGCCTCAGAAAGGGGAAGTTGCTGTGAAAGAGGTCCAGAGTCAGACTCAGCTGAGAAAAGTTGTAAGCAGAGTGAGCAAGGAGAAAGCCGGAGAACAAGCAGAGCAGAAGAGCAGTGGCCAGAGAGACAAAGGTGACTGAACTTAAGACTCTACTCCGAGAGGGATCTTGCTCCCGTGTCGGAAGAGACAGAGTCAGACGGAGGTGAGAAAGAGCAAGCTCGTGGAGGTCTAAGGAGATCAAGAAAAAAGAGAGTGCCTTGCCGAAAGTACGTGACTCAAGAGTGGTCATACATTGTGACTGATGCCAGGAGTGCTGAGATCGGGGAGGGTGAGGGCAGTGACAGTGATTAGTACCAGCCCTAACATGAAGTTGGATGTGGTGTTGTTAGTACCAGGACTTGAAATTGAAGGAGTGCTGACCATCACAGTTCCAAACCCTCCAATTCTAAGCAGAATTTGCAACTTGATCTTGAATAGACTGATGTTCCCTTCATTTGGAGTTGAAATTCCATCTCATGAATCTATTGTTCTTCGTCTTGAACTTTTGCAGCATGTTCTAGAAGCTGTTGGCGCAAATCTTATTTTGGATTAAATAGACTTTGTTGTAAATAAGTGCAATTCACCCAGGTCCGAGTGGAAGAAGAAGAAATTGAGTGACTTCCCACAGAGGACGGAGATGGGTTGAGGTTGTCTTTTGCTTGCTGTAAATAAGTAACTGAAATGAAAAGGGGACTTCCAGCTTTCCGAGGTGTGGTTCGAGTTGGTTCAAAAACATCTGAAGAAGAAGAAAAGAGACTTTTTGAGCGTTCGTTGTTGAATTGAGGAGCTGAAATTGTTTCTGAGGCCATGGAGGCTGGAAACACAAACCATAGGGCTAGGTGCATAGTAGGCACACTTATAGGAGGAGTGATACTCTTTATAATTCTAGTAGTCATAGTTTTGTATTTAGCACCACACGAGCAGGCAGTAGAGGTAGAAGGAACCCCTACACCTACTACTCCTAGCAAAGAAGAGGTCAAGGTAGGAAACAAAAGAGCTTTGCTAGTAGAAGAGAGTCGTAGGTAACTTTAAGCTTAATGTGTATGCAAAGTTGTTGTATGAGTATATTGATGCAATGGATGCAAAAGATTGCTATGTCTCTATGCAGTTGCGAGCTTCAGTGGATGAGGGTATGAAATACTATCATCTCCCAATGACATATGGTATTACATGTGGTTTGCTGCTTAGCATTTTCTATGGACGAAATCATTTTGAGTATTTTTTTTCAAACTATGATGCAGTTCTTCCTGCCAGCTTATAAACATTTGAATAAGTATGATTATTACAAATCAGAAGAGAGACTTAGAACTTATTTCATTCCGACTCAAGAGTTGGATACAGCTTATGCTAATCGCCATAATCTGACGTGCCTGTTGTCGGATGTGGAGAAGAAATGTATAGATCAAGTAGAAGATAGATACAGGAAACAAAAGCAGTTGCGAGATTCAGGACAGGGTAGAGTAGTCTGGACAGATGAAGAGAAGTTGCACAAGTCGAAGGGGAGTTATGGTCCGATAGCTCTAGATGAGGGTGCAGAAGGGGAAGTTGTGCATAAGTAGACCACAGACCTATTACGAGAATGTCAATGTGGTGCAGACTACATGTGAGCATACCTGTATATTGAAGTATTATGCGAAGGACTTTTTGCAAAGTGTAGTGCAGATAATTCCAACTGTGTATTTTGTTTGTGGGAGGAATGCTTATGTGCAATTGCCTGCGAAAGGGTATGGTTTGTCTTACTTGGCGATCATTTTTCCCAAGATTTACCATACAGAGGATTTAGAGCTCTTAGAAGGAGGACAGCATGTAAGAGTGAAACAAGGTGAAAGTGCAGCAGTTGTGGTTGGAGATATTTTTGGAGCAATGATACCAACTTTGGGAGTGATTTTGAATGATGTGAAGATTAGAAGGTTGGCGACTGTTATGGACGAATTGTCAATGAGTACAGCTAAATCATTGGTGTTGGTTAAAGAGATGTTATCGATAAGGACAATGGTTTTACAAAATTGTCTTGCTTTAGACGTCCTTCTGGCAAAGGAGGGAGGAGTCTGTAACCCTTTGAAGGTCCAAGAGTGCTGTACTTATATACCAGACAACAGCAAAGATCTGGAGAAATATATAAGTAACATCACTGCCATTCATTATGAGATTGAGGATTTGACTGAGAAAACTCTGTGGGAAAAAGTTGGAAAAGGATTTAGCAAAGTGGGGAGTTGGCTTGCGAACCTTGGGAAAGGATTCCTTGGTTATGAGTTGAAACCCCTTATCATGGTTGTGGCATGTGTGATTTGATTGTGGGGTTTGATAAGAGCCTTCAATTGGTATAAGTCTAGCAGATTGGAGAGCTCCCTGAAGGTGCCAGAGAGGCGAATGGAAAGGCTGCAGGACAGTCAATATCGTAACCTTAAGAACATGGAAATGCTCAGGAGAGGAAGAGTGGAAACAAGTTCTGTTTAAGTCGGTTCTTTCCCCAAGGATGTTGTAGTTTGTGATGATACAGGTCATCAAAGGGGGGAACTGATAGAGCACCATGTTATTTTGAAAAATTATAGGGGTGCACCATAATCCCAAGTAGTCAGCACCCGCATATTTGGAGGGTCATGTTATTGTGTGACTTATAATGTAGTACTAGGCCGGGGATCAGTGCAAAATGCAGTTGTGTGTTTATAGTGCTCGAAGGACTAATGTAGTGCTTAAATCGAAAAGTGCCTTAAGTAGTGCAGAGATTAATATTTTGTGTGTAAAGTATATTAGATTTGAACTTGCCATATTAAAGTTGCATGTGTAGTTTGTCAGTAAAGTAGTTTTCTAACATGAGAAAGAGTAATGTTTAGAAATGCAATGAAATAGTGCTTTTAGGATGATTTTAAATGTAGAGCGTTAGAATGGGTTTAATGTAATGCTTATGTTGTTGTATTGGAAATGCATTTAAAAGCGTAAAGGCCGGAGTCATGAAAACGTAAGTATAGGCCTAATTGTATTTCATAGCTTAGCCATCATGGAGGGTTTAATGTTTTCCTTGGGAAAAGGCTCCTGTTTGCAGTTGAATTTTGATTTGTAACTTAGAGCATGTACAGGATTGTTTCTCATACATTTCTTTTGCAGGTGTAAGGCCATGTAGCTCGTTACGTAGAATGATCCATTGTTTAGTAGTTAGACTGGTAGGAGTGAGAATGAAGGGAGTCTACTGGTATGCAAACTACAACATTTGGCGCAGAAGGTGCCTGGGACCCAAGGACAGAGCAACGGATTTGGAAGAAGATGGACCTGTGCAGGAAAAGTTCGGGGGCTGCACCTGCTGGAAGAGGCTATGCTATGGGTGTGTTTATTGTTTTTAGATTTTGTATTAGGGAAAGTGCCCCGAGAGGGGACAGCCAGAGTTAGTCGCAATTGGAGTTAGGGTTAGAGTCAGTTGGAGTTAGACTGGTTCCTGTCTAAGGCAGTCCAATTGGAGATGCAGTTAGACGGATTCTCAGTGGGAACTAGGCAGGAGAAACTATGGAGCATCTTAGAACGAGCTTGGTAGCTAAGGCTTCTTACCTGGAAAGAGTGAATGTGCTCCTTAGGGAGCTGACACCTTTTTCCCTCTTGCCTGGGAGGTATGCTAAGTAGGGATGTAACCTTAGAGTTAGTGTAGTGACAGAATAATCTCTTTCTTTCCCTTTGGAGCAGATGGAGTCGAGACTTCCAGTAGGAACTGTTATTGCTTGCCTAATGCTTCTTGAATTGGCTTTGCTCTTTATTTTGAGTCATCTGAGACTCCTGCGTAGGATTATGTTTGTATTAGTGCCAGTTTATTTTTTTTAACCTCTTGCTGAGGTGCTTGTATGTTCAGTTGTTTTTGGATTTGCAATAAATCTTTAAAATGTATTTCCTAGTCAGTGGTCGTTTGGACTGGGATGTATTAGCTCATGGGTAAATTGTCATAAGTATGAAATTAGAGAACTTCCTTTACACTTCTTTGCAGACTGAGGAGATTCAGTCGGCCAGGGATTCTAAGGATTGGTAAGGTGAAAATTCTATTTAAGAATCCCAGCGTCATCAATTTCAAGCGCCTCATCCTCGAAAGTGGCACAGATCACCAGGCTAAAAGACATGATAATGAACCCGAGGAGGATGTTTAGACAGAGTGGGACTTGTGGAGGACCCTTGACATACTTCACTCGCACATGGTGACACCCATGACATTTGATAAGTGTACAAGTAAAGGTAGGCATCGCTGTCAGTTGCAGTAGTGGCACAAGATCTTTGCCGGCTGTCCTACACACTATGCTCCTACGAGGTGTACATGATACAAACTAAGAAAATAGTCTAGACACACAACTCCTATGATATTTCAAATCAGTTGTTTTTGTCAAATGTGCACTTTTATTCTCCTGTAATATGCCTATCTTGATAATTATTACAGAAAACTTGTTTAATTTGCAGGGCTTTCTCAAGACTGTGAAAGCATGAACAAATATTGTATAAATGCTATCACAGAAATCTGCAATCCAGTGCTACCTTCATTGTCCTTTTACATAATCAGATTTACTACTAAATTACTAAATTAGTTAGTGTTTGCCACTCTGACAGAAAGTACAATGATATAATAATAATTCACTCCTGTCCAATACAAACATTGAAAGGATAAAGGACTTCATGTACTTTTCATTCAAGGAATTTTATTGAAGTTTAAAGAAAGAGGAAATATAAATAATAAATGGACTGATTGATACGGGCTACACAAACGAGAACAAATTCAAAAGGTATCAATGAACATATGAAAAACAGATATAAACAAAATTCAGATGTTAATAATAAAAAGAAAATTATTATAATATGTCCCTGTAAAAAAAATTATGATAATAATATGAAGAAACTGCATACAAGTAAAGGAAGGATATATAATCCAAATGCATTCAAAAAACTTCACAACTGGACTGGGAGGAAACAAGCCACGTATCACAAATACTACCTTAAAAGTTTGGTAAGGGAGAACACAAAGAGAGAAAAACGGGGGAAAGATAGGGAAGGAGGGGTAAGGTAGCACCAGTGAAACAACGGCTTCAAAAAGAAAAATAGAAAAAGAGATAGAAAAGTAAACATGAAAAAAGTCGTAAAATGGTTCAGGTAATAGGGGAGTTAGAGATATGGGCCCTGGAATCCTGAGCACAGTGTTGAACATAATTGTCCAAAGTTTTCCAGACAGCGCTAGAAATAGTCGGAGAAGAGTTACTAACAGAGTGCAAAGTGTGAGGGTCTTCATGTACTTTTAAGTGATAAAACTAAGAAAGCTATTTGTAAAAGTAAATAGGTGTATTGAACATTAATAATTTGATACACATCTATTTTATTGTTGCTAATTGATTTAATTCAGGTTTCTTGAAAATCATGAAAAAATACTTAATATGTAAATAAAAGCAATTAATCTAATATAACATGCTGACAGTTGGAAAAGTCTTTCTTCATAGTTCGTCAACTAAAATCATTTGGATTATCATGTAAAAAAGAAGATGCATTCAGGGCCTCATTATTATATTGTAACTTTTTTTAAACAAATCAATTTTATTCACTTTTTTTCTATATAGTTGTGTCTTCATGGACAGATTTGTCGTTTTCTGGTTTGTTAGCCTTATGAGATATATCTGTGGCACACTAGCACTCCGGAACACGCTTTTCACGTTGGGGCAAGAAACTAATATTCTCTCTTTAAACTTACTATCCACATTCCTATTGTATGCCAGCAGCTGGAAATAGTACACAATAAATATACTCTTGTATCAATGCAAATAAAATCCAGATTCACCTATGCATTTTAGGCTAAAAATATGTTACATGCATACGCTATCTTCAAATACAATGTCATCCCCTGTAGTTTGTAAGTGGCTAGCATTTGTACAGCTCTGTGGCACATTCACCACTGGAGCGGAGGGATGGAGGTATGGCTAATGAAGAGGACTAAGCACAGACGGATAGGCATTAAGAGACACACAGCACAGAGAAGGAGATTGGACCAAAAGAGAAATGGAACTTTGAAATCTCAAAGGGATTAAGTCTGACACCATCATTATAGGATGATATGAAAATAAAAAGGGAGTGGCCCAACTATCCAAGGGACAGGGTGCCAACACAACCAGTGTAATCAAAGAATTTCCCTTGGTTTAGATATCAATCATACTCTCATTCTCACCACAACTCAAATACAATATCAATTGATACACCCTCTGCCAACTGTGAATATAAGCACAAAGAACCTGAAAAAAACCCAAATTAGAAAAAATATATCAATTTATTCTATACAATCATAAAACACATAAAAAAACATAATCAACTATATAGATCATCTCAATAATTTCCCAAATATTTCATAAAAACAATTAAAAACCAAAAAGAGACAATAATAGGTGAATCAATGTGGAAACATCCTAGATTATTAATTAATTAGGATTTATAGTCACTGTTGGGTAAGAATCATCAATATCCCAAAGATATAGTTCCTTGAATTTAATATGACAGAAGCGTTGGCGTGTTTTGGTGAGTTGCTGGGTACGCACCACCTTTCTCAAGACCACAATATTTGAATGTCTCTTTTCTTATTGCATATAAAAAAAAATATTTTCCAATAATCGGTCAATTTATTTATAATCCGGTACAGGACAGCAAAAGGTTTTGTGGATTTCACTAAAAGATGTCTTCAATTGCTGTTTTGATCAATAATTCTGTCAGCCTAGTTTCTCAATGGCCTTGTTATGGGCAATAATGACGTGGGTGGCGTCAATAGACAAGGTCCACACCTTCGTTTGTGCAGATCGGAAGTCTTTTCAAAGATCTTCAGTCTCGTATCTGATTAGGCACGTAATTAAACATATGGACAATATATAGCCATTTTGATGTGCCGCGATAAGTCCAAAGCACAAATTTGCCTTTTTTACGGTCTCCAGTTATGGAAAACCTTGAAAGTTTGTAAAGCTCTGCACGTCCAACCCCGGGTGGTGTAAGAAATCCGGTGGTATCGTTATAACATGTCCTGCCGCAGAGAGACATAGACACCTCTCGTTGATGGAAACAGTTGCTTTGTGACAGCACAGATGTGGTATGTGGGGAAATGGATGCTGGGAAGATGGTCTGAACGACACAGGAGAAAAGGATGGAGGTTAGTGGGGACTGAAAGGGATCAACATTTGGTGAATATAACGACCTACGAGTCTACACCAGATTAAACCATGCCCCCTCTCCAGCTTTGACCTAACAGCCATACCTAAAACTGATGGAGTACACAAATACACATGGCAGTCCGTCTACAGAGCAGATGCCAGCGATCCCCTAACATTTAGTATCTAGTATTTAGTATCTAGTTGAGCTAACTACATTCTTTTCTCTTCTCCACCTCTTGTTTTGTATAAGAATCTATGAAAGCACCTCCTTCTGATGGCAAGCAAGCCTTGCTTCCTCTTCAGTGTTTTGTTTTTCATATTTCCATTAAATGATGCAGGACTTTTGTTCCTTATGAAACCTGTCTGATGACCCGTTCTGTAGAACTGGGTTTCATAATTATTTTGACCTTGAAAGGAATTTGCCAGGTTGACAAAACCAACCTGGTGAATATTTTTCTTGATGAAATTTATAAACATGTTTGTTTTCCTCAATTTCTTTTATTTCCTCATCCTCCCAAATGGTCCACTCTCCTTTTTCAGAGGGTTCTACATCGTGCCTCCTGACCTTCAATCCTGCAGCCATTTCAGCCTTTGGATTACTCCCCACAATCCCACCTGCCTACATTCTGTTTCCTTTTTTTCTTTTTAAGTGGCAGGGGGGGCCTCACTCTTCTTGTCCCCTTACTTCCATCTTTGTCTTTGCACTAACCCACAAACTCTCCCTGTTCCCCAGAATGGGGTGTGGAGGATGAATGGGAGGATGAGGGTAACAGATGATACAGAACATCATCCTATGTTACATACAAGTATGAGTCACCAATAACAAATACAGTTTCATGGACTGAGTAACAAAACTTTCGACCACATTCTAGGCACACAAGATAACAAATAATACTGAAATTGGAGGTACATGCGGACCGGCCACACCAGTAACAGTAGCTCTAGGACACAACTGCAATGCCAAAATTCGGTGAAGGACTCAAGCCTTGGGACATCGCACATTTAGCCCGTGATACTTGGAGATGATTAAAGAAAGGAAAAGGCAATGATCTCCTATTAAAATATGTAATGGGTTGGTAGCAAGATACGGATATTAAAAGAGGGAGGATAATGCAAGAAAGCAATTAGATAAAGGCAGAACACTGATTGTGTTTCATCAGACAGTACCAAGAAAACAGGGTGAGGCAAATTACTTGGAGGTCGATATCTGGGTTATCTTCCTATATTAGGTCAAAATCAGTTAACCTGTCTAAAGACCTGTATATAATGCACTCATTATGGGCCATCCTAGCCATTTCAATAATCCATTTATTTAGTGTTGGTGAAGTCTGCTGACGCCAATGTTTAAGTATGCACATTCTGGTGACTGCTAATAATGCTGCTAGCCACCTGTGGGGTTGTTGCAAGAACGCTCAGGGGCATCCTCCACATTGTGCAGTAGAGCTAGCGTTATGAACGTGTCAAGTGAGAAGAAGACGTGCAAGACAAAATATTGCTATATTTACTTCCAGTAGTTTGTTATGGGATTACAGTGCCATAAAATGTGGATAATGGCACAATGTTGCCAACAGCCTCTCTAGCATTGGTTTTAAGGTATCAGCCCAGCCTTGTGAAGGCATACAAGACACCAGTACCAGCAGTGAGAAACCCTAACCAATTAAGTAATCAAGGGATTATAAGTGTGCTACTCACTTGTGAGGGTCTCAAGGCGCTGGGGGGGGGAGGGAGGGGGGTCCACAGATCTGTTTAGCCAAAGAGCCATGTCTTGAGGGTCTTCCTGGAGGTGTTCAGGGAGGGGGCGCATCTGATTTCTTCACCTTGACTTCCTAAACAATATGTCATGAGTTTCGAGAAGCTCTGACCTTCCTTCTTCTGGATAAGCTTTATGAAACAGGATTTTCCAATATAGCGTGGTTGACTGAACTAGAAGGAAAGACGAAAACGCATCTATCATAAGGATTTAAAGGCCTGAAACCTGACCCTTTGTTGTTTAAAATTTGACTAAATATTCCAAGATGGGTGATACCTTAAGGTCATATGGATTGGGGCCTGTTCTACTTGCCAGAGAGCTGCACAGTTGCCTGTATTTCACATAATGACCGAGGTTGACCAATCAGTAGGTGGAACTCTTGTCAAAGTATCGCAAAAATACTAAATTTAGCTGGTTCCATTTGGCAAAATCCATTGCAATGTATTTGATAAGTGGGGAAGCGATAATCCTCCTTCATGATTTTAAGTCACTTACCAATCTTAATTCCTGGGAATATAAGGCCTTTCATGATCTAATTCATAGGGTAACCATAAGTGTTAGGACTAAAGGTAATATTAGTAAGTGGCAGGGCTTTCAATCAATCAATCAATCATTTGTAAAGCGCACTACATACAAGCAAGGGTCTCAAGGCGCTGGGGGTGGCAATACTGATCGAACAGCTAGGTCTTAAGTATCCTCCTGAAGGTCAGCAGTTCTTGGGTCTGTCGTAGGCTCAGTGGAAGGGTGTTCCATGTCTTGGTGGCGAGTTGGGAGAAGGATCTCCCACCGGTAGTTGTTCTTCGGATGCGCGGGGCGGTGGTGAGTGAGAGGTCGGCAGAGCGTAGCTGGTGGTTGGGGATGAAGAAGGAGAGCTATTTGTTGAGGTAGGCTGGGCCGGTCTTGTGGAGTGCCTTGTGTGCGTGGGTGAGGAGCTTAAAGGATATCCTCTTGTTGATGGAGAGCCAGTGCAGGTTTTCTCAGGTGGGGGGTGATATGGCCGTGGTGTGGTAGGTTGAGGATCAGTCATGCCGAGGCGTTTTGGATGCATTGTAGTCGTTTGATGAGCTTGGTCGGGGCACCCGCGTAGAGGGTGTTTCCGTAGTCAAGTCTGCTGCTTACGAGGGCCTGGGTGACTGTCTCTCTTGTTTCTGTCGGGATCCATCTGTACATCTTGCGGAGCATGCGGAGGGTGTTTAAGCAGAAGGAGGAGACGGCGTTGACTTGCTTGGTCATTGAAGCGTTGAGTCGAGGATGATTCCCAGGTTGCTTGCGTGGTTGGGTCAACTTTATTGGGCATGGGTGCCCCCCCTGATATTATACACTTTTTAGCCAGACTTTACTCCAACCTATCGGCCCAAATCCGTTATGGTCCAGCGGGGGAGTGTACACTAAAGATCAAGGTAAGATCTGGCATCCGACAGGGATGTGTTCTGGCCCCGTTGCTTTTCTCGCTCTTTATTAATTCAGTTGAGCAAGATCTAAAGCAAATCCAAGCCGATGCCCCCCAAGTAGGAGGTCTTCCCATACCGGTATTACTTTATGCCAATGACACTGTTTTAATTTCCAGGACCCCTATAGACCTTCAAAAATTGATGAATGGGTTTTATGATTTTATTCAGAGAAGGAAACTTAAAATCAATAACTCCAAAACCTTTGTTATGGTGTGTGGTAAAAAGTCAAAACTTCATAAACCTTTTTGTTGTAAGGAAAACCATATTGAGACTGTTGCCAATTTCTGTTATCTGGGCGTTACTTTAATAACAGAGGTTCGTGGGCTCCAGAGCAGACAAATGTTAAAGCTAGAATGGGGAAAGCTTCCCTAGGCGTCTTCCGCTTTGCTGCTAAAGTGGGAAGCCGCCGTATTGTAGATATGCTGAATATTTACAAGCACAGATGTACATCGGTAGCACTGTACGGTTCTGGGGTGTGGGGACATTGCAATGTAAGGGCCCTGCAAATTATGGAAAACATGTTCCTCAAGCGGTTGCTCTGCCTTCCATCTTCGGCATCCACTGTTTTAACACACATGGAACTAGATCTGGACTATTTATCTGATCTAACAGGACTAAGGCCATTGCTGGTCTGGAAATCCATTTTTACCAAGACGGAAACTGCCTTTACCAAAGACATTATTAAGGACTATTTACTTCTGGAAAAAGTTTCAAATATTTCTTGGTTAAAATATGTGATTTCAACTGTTAAGGATCTGTTTGATATGGATGTGTGTAATGACCCTATTTGTATGAATTCTCTGACCAAACAGGAAGTCAAAAATGAATATTTGAGGGTCAAATCTGATCTGCGGAAAAATGCAACTAAAGAGTATTCTACCCATATTTTCCATTATTCTTTGAAAGAAGACAGACCTGGTATACCCATGTACCTTAATGTTATCCATAGACAGTCCCATCAATTTGTACTTTCAAGACTGAGACTAGGCATAGCACATAACCTGGTTGCCTTCCCCACAATGAAATGTCACTCGGTTACCCCTTGTCCGTGTGTTGGTTTAACTAAACAAAGCACACCACACTTTCTTCTACTCTGTCCTTTGTACAAAGCCCAGCGTATTTGCTATCTTAAACCTATGTTTTTGAAATATTCTACGTATACTACAGGAAATGCAATGAGGCTATTATTCTCACTTGCGAGCCCAGATTTATGTTTCTTTACTGCTACTTTTATTTTGAAATCTATCACAGCAAGACTAAGTATGGTTTTCCCATAAATTTATGTACAGTAATTCCACATTTTATGTCAAAATTTTCTTGCCAAACAATTTCATTTGTACCCCCCCCCCGGGGTTGTATTTTTTGAATATATTCATGAATGTGCAAAGTTTTAAACTGTATACTTTTATGATGTTTTTTTAAGCAATCAAATAAAGTTTATAAACTGAAACTGAAACTGGTTGGGGCTACCACCAGTGCCTTCGGCCACCAGGAGTCATCCCAAGTTGGAGGGTTGGAGCCCAGGATGAGGACCTGCGTCTTGCCCGAGTTCAGCTTCAGACGGCTGGTCGTCATCCAGCCGGCGACGGCCTTCATTTCTTCATGGAGGATGGCTTTGGCGGTGATGGGGTTCTTGGTGATGGAGAGGATCAGCTGAGTGTCGTCGGCGTAGGCCATTATGTTGAGGTCGTGCTGTCGGGCTACATGTGCGAGCGGGGCCATGTAAATGTTGAACTGCATCGGGCTGAGGGAGGACGCCTGGGGTACGCCACAGATGATCTCGGAGGCTTTGGAATGGAATGGGGGAGGCGGACACTCTGGGTTCCGCCGGAGAGGAAGGAGGGGGTTCAATCCAGAGCCTTGTCTTGGATCCCTGTGGCGTGGGGGCATGTGCGTAGTGAGCGGTGGCAGACGGTGTCGAAGGCGGCAGAGAGGTCTAGAAGGATGAGTGCTGCTGTCTCGCCTTTGTCCAGCAGGGTCCTAATGTCATCCGTGGCGGCGATGAGGGCAGTCTTGGTGCTGTGGTTGCTGCAGAACCCTAACTGGGAAGCGTCCTGGATTCTGTTTTCTTCGAAGTATCGAGTTAGCTGTCTGTTGACAGTTTTCTCGATGACCTTGGCCGGGAAGGGGAGCAGAGAGATGGGCTGGAAGTTCTTGAGGTCTCTTGGGTTTGCCTTAGGTTTTTTGAGTAGGGCGTTAATCTCAACCGGTTTCCAGATCCCTGGGAAGGTTGTGGTCTTGAGGGAGAGATTGATGACGTTGCGCAGGTGGGGTGCGATGGCGCTGCTAGCTCGGTTGAAGACGTGGTGCGGGAATGGGTCTGACGGAGAGCCGGAGTGGATTGTGCGCATGGTCTTGATGGTGTCATCGATGCTCACACTAGCCCAGGCTAGCATGGGGTCATGGTCAATGGTGTGCGGAGGGTCTGTTGTGTTGCTGTCTGTTGGGGCTGTCTGGGTGTTGAAGCTGTTGTGGATGTCTGCTATCTTGCGGTGGAGGAAGGTGGCGAGGGAGTCGCACAGGGCTTGCAATGGTGGGATGTCTTTGGTGTTGGGGATGGGGTTGGAGAGTTCCTTCACGATATTGAAGAGCTCCTTGCTCTTGTGTGCATTGTTGTCGAGGCGATCTTTGAAGGAGGTCCTCTTGGCTGCCCTGTTGAGGTGGGGGTGGTTGCGGATGGCGTCCTTGTGTGCCGAGTGGCTGTCCGGAGTTTGTTCACTGTGCCATTTCTTCTCTAGTTTCTGGCAGGCTTGCTTGGAGGCTAGGAGTTCTGTGGTGAACCAGCTAGCCCTCTTGCTGGTGTCTCTGTGGGGGGGTTTCTTCAGCAGAGCAAGGGTGTTGGCGCAGTCCTCGATCCAGCATCTGAGGCTGTGGGAAGCGTTGTCAGTGTTGGAGGGTTCAGTGGGTGGGCTGAGAGCGAGGTTTGCGTGTATTTGGTCTTCAGTGATTTTGCTCCAGCAGCGGCGGGGGATCTGTTGGGTGCGGTGGTGTGTGGTGGGCTTCTGGAAGGCAAAGTGGATGCAGCGGTGGTCGGTCCAGAGGAGTCCGGTGGTGTGGCTGACGGAGATGTGCGGGCTTTATGAGAGGACGGAGTTGAACATGTGGCTGGCGGAGGGGGTGGACATTGTGATGAGTTGCTTCAGTCCGAGGTTGGCGAGGTTATCGATCAGGGTTGTGGAGTTGTTTATTTTGTTGTTCTCAAGGTGAAAGTTCAGGTCTCCGAGGAGGATGTAGTCGGTGGAGGTCAGGGCGTGCGTGCTAATCAAGTCGGCGATGGTGTTGCTGAACTGGGGGCTGGGTCTGGGGTCGGTAGACGATGGTGCGTCTGAGGGTGGAGTTAGGGTCTGTGTGGATCTGGAAATGCATGTGTTCGACGGTGCTGAGTGTGTCGTCGGTGCTAGTCGAGACCCTGATGCTGCTCTTGTGGATGATGGCGATTCCTCCTCCAACTCAGTTGGTGCAGTCTCTGCGGGTGATCTTGTAGCCATCTGGGATGGATATGGCGATGTCGGGTGCGGAGGAGTCGTTAAACCAGGTCTCGGTCAGGAAGGCAATGTCCGGGGATGTTGTGTCGAGCAGGTCCCAGAGCTCGACGGCATGCTTGCGTATGGAGCGGGTGTTCAGTAGTATGCATCGGAGGTTGTTGGGGTCTTTCTTGGCGGGTGGTTCGTCGGCTCTGAGGCTGGTGTAGCTGCAGTTCCGGCAGGTGAAGGGGCCGTGTGTGGGTTTTTGGGTGGCCTTGAAGCAGGTGTGGCTCCGTCCAGTCTTGATAGCATGCAGAGTGCTGGCATCGTAGTGGCGGCGGTCGTCGTGGCGGGTGCGGGGGTCAGGGGTTCTGGCGCTAGGCATGGTCCATGCCAGACAGGCGCAGACGGGCTTGCCTTAGGTCCACCTTCGGTGCGCCAGAGGCGTGGGCGCGCAGCGGTTAGCATATATGGGGAGGTGGGAAGGAGGAACAGCTGGGAGGCAGGAGGTGGGGGCAGCAAATAGGCAGTGGGCAGTCAGGGGGGCGGGCCGCAGGGGACACAGCGGTGAGGGCGGTGAGGGACAACAAAGGTAACAGAAGGAAATAAGGGGCACAAAATCGAGGGAAAAACAAGTGGCACAGAATGCAAAAGGGCACAAAAAACAAGTGGAACAGAAGGCAAAAGGGGCACAGAAACGAGGGAAAAATGAGTGGCACAGAGGGCAGAATGGCACAAAAAAACGAGTGGAACTGCGGGCAGAAGAGCACAATTAAACGAGTGGAACAAAATGCAAAAGGGGCACAAAAACAAGGGAAAAACGAGTGGCACAGAGGGCAGAAGGGCACAAAAAAATGTGTGGAACAGAGGGCGCAAGGGCACAAAAAACGAGCGGAACACAAGGCAAAAGGGGCACAAAAACAAGGGAAAAAATGAGTGGCACAGAAGGCAGACGGGTACAAAAAACGAGTGGAACAGAAGGCAAAAGGGGCACAAAAACACGGGAAAAATGAGTGGCACAAAAGGCAAAAGGGCACAGAAATACCGGAAAAATTAGTGGCACAGAGGCAAAATACAGAACACAGAAATACAGGGGCAGCTAAGAACAGAAGGCAGAACGGGCAGAGAGGCACGGGGGCAGCGAGGGGAACAGGAGGGAAAACCGGGCAGAGAACACAGAGACAACGAGGGTAACAGAGGGAAGAAAAAGGGGCACGGACCACATACAGGCAGCGGGGAAGACAGACAACAGCAGTCACAGATACAACAATGAAAATACAGGCAACACAATAAAAGCAATAAAGCGGAGGATGAACAAACCTACCTACGGCCTACCACTGCCACCAGGGATGAGGCGCAGGTGGTAGCCTGCGGGTGGTGAAGGGCCTCGAACTTCCTTAGCAGCGGCAGTTGGGGCAGGGAGACACAGGCAGTGCTGTGCGGAGGGGGAGCAACCTACCTGGCTTTACGTTTTCCCCTGTTTATGTGATAGCAGAATTTTTAGAGAATGTCTCAATTAGAGTCATAACTGCAAGGACAGAGGTTGCAGGATTCAATATCAGCAGGATATCATGTGAATACATGAGTGATGTTACTTGGCCTGCTTGAGTGGGACTTTCATGCCAGGTGTGCATAGCAATAATGAGTAGTTCCAAAGCAATCACAAACAAGAGTGGTAACAGGGGGCTTGCCTGCCAGGTGCCATGTCTGATGACCTATCCTCTACTGTTGATGCATACGGTGTGGGTGTGATAAAGCCAGGGCACCATGGCATTAAAATCTTGGCCTGTTCCAACCTTGATGGGAAAAAGGTAATCCCATTCAACTCTATTGGAAAATGTTAGAAATTGGGTCTCTAGTGGGCAGAGGTTTGAACCCTGTCCAAGTAGGGACCTTGTTGTACTTCTGGTTGCCTGTGTAGCCTTTCCTTTATGTTTCCTATTCCCTGTTCCCATAGAATACTTCACTGACATTCTTGGTTTGTCCCTACGTGGATGTTCTAGTTTAGTCAGTTGATCCCTGGCCAGCCGTGGAAGTGTCCGTTAGGCTGCTGGACTTAAGAAACCTGTGGTTGTCCTACCTGTACTGAAGCATCCAGCTCAACTTATTTACCACAATCCTAGTCAGAGTAATTCAGATACACAACCTAAATGAACCTGTGCTCACCCTCTGGTACCTTGGCACAGAACAATCGGGCTTAATTTAAGAGACAATGCATAAAGTGTTTGTGCAATGCAGAACACCGTAACACAATAAAAACACCAGTCAAGATAGACAATTTAAAATATTTAAGTGAAAATATCACAGAAAAGTGCAAAGCGCCAATTGTGTTTAACTGGCGACACTAGGCTGCGACAAAGTCACAAGTTCAGACCACCCACAACAGAGTGCAGGCGGGCTACATGGGCCTACTTGGGTCCGCTGAATACAGTTATTTAAATCCTGGTGTGCGGTCTGCGTGGCGTTGCTTTATAAGGCTTTGCGCCAATTCTGAGAAGCTGTGCGATGCGGTTTTGTAAGTGTTGGCGTCACTTTGTGTGGGTACCCGGGAGCTGTGTGTCAAGGTTTTATAGGGTTTGGCATCAATCTGCGGCGATCCAGGGAATCTGGTGGGTGAGTCTTTAAAGAATTTTGCATCACTTGGCATTGCTTTGCATCGTACCGGGGAGCTGTGTGGCGAGGTTTTGTGGGGCTTGTCATCACTTTGCATAGGTTCCGATGGGCTGGCAGCTATGTGGCAAAGCTTTGCTGGGCTTCGCGCTGCCAGTCATTGATTTTGGTGAGGCTAGCACTTGTGTGTTGTGGTTTGCCGGGCTCACATTCATTCCGATGAGCTCCACAGGTTAGGCCCGCTTCCACGGGTCCAGGACTTGGGTGGCACCATTTGGCAGGGTAGTCTCACAGATAGCGTCTAGGTGGAGGAACAGGTTGGTTAGAAGTCTTTGATGGCCCTGAGACTTTAAGAAAAGGGGGCAAGCCAGCAAGTTCTTGGATCAACTTGGGTTCAAGGATGGAGAAACAACGTCTAGTCCTTCTCACTCCCAGGCAGGAATCAGCAGGCCAATATAGTAGAGCAGGTAGTAAAGTGGAAGTCCTTCCTACAGCACAACAATCAGCAGACAGCAGGCCAATGCAGCAAAGTAGCAGTCCCTCCTGCAGCACAGCAGCTCTTCCTCGAGGCAGAATGTCCTAGGTTCCAACAAAGTTCTGAACTGGTGGTGTCAGGGGTCCTGTACTTATACCCAAATATGCCTTTGAAGTGACTATGGGAAGACTTCAAAGAGGCGTGTGAAGTTCACTGGGTCCCTACCTTTTCTGCACTGGCTCCAGACTCTCTACAGCGGGGTATGCAGCTCTTTGTTTGGGGAGAGACACAGCCCTATTCAGGTGAATGTGTCAGTTCCTCCCTTTCAATTTACCTAAAAAAGGCCCATCAGCCTGGTGAGCGATCAAGATGTAAATATCTCACCCAAGCTCCCTTTGTGTGTGAATGTCTTGAAGGAATGGACACAGCCTAGCTGTCAGCCAACCCAGACATGTATTCAGTGACAAATGCTAATAGAACAATTGATGGACGAAATGTTGAACAATGTCAAACATTCACACTAGTACAAAGATCTGGGCTTAAATTCATAATTTATTGCCATTCCAGTTTAATCCTAGCCATATGCAATTCAGTCTTGTCCTTGCTCCCCATGGGAACAATCCACCCCGAACTGCCAGGTCAGGTCCTCCCTGGAAGGGAAACAAGTATCCTTGAACTGGTTTCAGGGTTTCCCCCTCATCAGCCAGGCTAGCTTGATTCCAGTGGCATGGAGAGCATGAGACCCACGTCTGGGCATACCCGACCCACTTGGGGTGACAAATGCAAAAAGGAAAATTGATGGACCGAATGTTGCACAATGTCAACCATATACCCCGGTACAGAGACCTAGGCCTAAATCCATTGTTTTTTGGCTCCCCATGTGTTAGAAATTGGGCCCTCCATTTGGCAGATATAGGTACCTTTGTCAAATAGGGACCTTTACTTCTAGTTAAGTTAAGGGGAATACACACTTTAGATAACCCCTGCTCACCCCATGGGTAGCTTGGCAGCAGCAGACAGGCCTACCCCAAAGGCAATGTGTAAAGTATTTGTACTAAAAAAACACAGTAATACAGTGATAACGCCACAAAGGGACACCACACCAGTTGAGAAACTTAAAGGATCTTATTCTAAACTCAACAAGACCAAAACAACTAAAATCCAACATACATGTGATAAGAATATGACTTTAAAGAGGTTTCAAACAACTTGACGTCTCTTAAAGTACCTGTAGTTGCAACACAATTCACAAGGCAAAACAGCTGCAGAGATGGGAAGTGCTGAGAACACACAGAGATGCGTCAGTTCCTGAGACCATGGGGAGACGATGCACCAGTTCTGCTGCAAGCAGGAAAAATGATGCGTCGAGTCTGGTCTGTAGGGGGAAGTGATGCATCGACTCCAAGACGATTCTGGTCCGTGGGTGATGCGTCGGGAAAAATTGCCTCATAGGTACGATGCGTGAAAATCTGGGATGCAGTGGCGATAAATGTGCCAGCATCAAGTGGGGCTGCGTTGGTTACTTCAGCCGCGATCCCCTCGATACGTCGGCTCTTACAGCGATGACAGGCACTGCGTCAGTTTCTGTAGTGGCACGGCAATGTGTGGAGATTCTTTTCGACAAATGAAGGAGTACCCCCAGGAGGCTTCTCAGTGCCTCCGTCTCGGAAATATTGAGGTGCAGACAATGCCAAAAAAAGGCTAAGTTTGTCCTTTGTTAGAAGACCCCTCACTCACCAACCTAGTTGATGACATGCTTCTTCGGGGTCCCACTCGGACAGCCGTGTGCCATCCGGGTGTGCTGCGACACCTGACCACAGTGGAGCGCGTTTATGTTTTTGAATTTTTGTATGTGAAAGTGCAAGATTGGAAGTAAATATTAAAAGTTGTCCAATGAACTACTCCCTCATAAGACTTTATTCTGGAGTGATTGGGCAACAGATACAAATTTTAAATGGGACACCTTTGCCTAGTTAGGTGGGCTATTGGTGCCAGGAGATGTGTTGTGAATTTAAAATGGTCTACATGTTTCAACCGGTTGTGAGTGAGGGATCTTCAAACAAAGGACAAAATGATTCTTCTCCACAAATGGAGGAGTACCCCCAGGAGGTTTCTCGGTGCCTCGTCTAGGAAATATCGAGGTGCACACAATGTCAAAGAAAGGCAAATTGAGTCCTTTGTTAGAAGATCCCTCCCTCACCAACCTAGTTGGTGGCATGCTTCATCATCGGGGTCCCACCCGGACAGCCGAGTGCCATCCGGGTGTGCTGCGACACCTGACTACAGTGGAGCGGGGATTTTGTTTTTGAATTTTTATATGTGAAAGTGCAAGATTGGAAGTGAATATTTAAAGTTGTCCAATGAACTACTCACTCATTGGACTTTATTCTGGAGTGATTGGGCAACAGATAAAAATTATAAATGGGACACCTTTGCCTAGTTAGGTGGGCTTTTGGTGTTAAGAGACGTGTAGTGAATTTAAAATGGTCTACATGTTTCAACCGGTTGTGAGTGGTGAGTGAGGGGTCATCTATCAAAGGACAAAATGTGCCTTTTTTAGGCATCGTGTGCACCTCGATATTTCCTTGACAGAGGCACTGAGAAGCCTCCTGGGGGTACTCCTCCATTTGTTGTTTAACACTGATCCTTCCTTGGATGAGGTAATTAAGGGTATTACCTCTAGCCTAGGGGGAAAGGCACCTGGCCCGATGGTGTCCCAGTGGATATTTAAAAAAAAAATGTACCCCTCTGGGCACCATTGCTTACTAGAACTTTTAATGCGGCTTGTACAATAGGACAGATTGGTACTTGGTATAAGTCGATCATTATCCCCATTTTCAAAAAGGGAGATAGAGCAAGCTGTGTGTGCTATCGGCCCATATCCCTGCTTGACTCCACCATCAAAATTATTGGCAGAGTCATTTTAGACAGACTGCACTCATGGGCAGACGAACATAATATTATTAGCGACCTCCAATATGGTTTCCGCGAAGGAGTTGGTACCATTGGACAAGTACTCAATTTATCAATATTAATAGAGAAATATACTAAGGCTAAGGAAGGAAGACTGTTTTTAGCATTTTTAGATTTGACATCTGCTTTTGATTATGTAAATCATGGCAAACTATGGATAATTTTAACCCGGTTGGGAGTGGAGGAAAATATCATCACATTTCTGAGAGAACTGTATAACGGGGCTAGTGCAATGGTTAGATACGGTAAAAATGGGGAGTGCGCAAGAGAGGTCAGTGTAGCGAGGGGTGTGAGGCAAGGGTGCGTCCTCGCACCGTTTTTATTTTCTATTTATATAAACAACCTGGAGGAAACTCTATTACAGGATTGCACTGATATGCCAATTGTTTCAGCCCGTCGTATACCTGCTCTTATTTATGCAGACGACACTGTTCTCATGGCAAGAACCCCTATAGCCATGCAGACTCTGATTACCTCCTTTAGTTCTTTCATGACCAAATTAGAACTACAAGTAAACTGTACTAAAACGTTCTCTATGAACTGTGGCGGTAACGTGAAACAAAAGAAAAAAACTATGTTCATAGGATCGACTCCTTTAGACCATACCCCAACATTCCCATATCTGGGGATTTTGTTTGATTGCACAGGTAAGTGGAGCAGTGCGATGAAAGCTAGAGATTTGCTATTTTCTAAATCTATAATGGCCCTTAAGTCGTTCAGCAAAAAGATGGGAAAAAAGCCAGTTAAAGAGCTTTTATATATATATATATAAAGCTAGTTGTTTTACGGTGGCAATATATAGGGCAGGAATCTGGGGTGATTCTAATGTCAGTAGCTTACAATTAACTTAAAATGGCTTCTTGCGATATCTCTTAGCTGTTCCAGAGAGTACGTCCAGTTATAATTGCCACACTGAATTGGGTATTACTTATCTGGAAGACTTAATTAAGGTGCAACCGATTCTTCTATGGCATCGGGTATGGACTACTGAAAAATGCCATCTAAATCGCCTCATTCTGGGGGATGCTCTGAAATTAGATGGTGTGAACAGGATAAAATGGCTGTGCCACATTAAGGCATTCTGTGATAATATTAACCATCCAGAATTTTATATAGACCCCATGTTGATGTCTAATATCACTAGGAAAGCACTGAAACAGCTAAGTCTAAATTTCCTAGAGAATCAAAGAGAACAAACAGAACTGCTAAAAAAGACAGTAATCGCACATCAATTGATAATAAAACCAAGGGTTATTCAGCCTTACCTAAACCTCCAAATGAAAGATCAAGAAAGGTTTCTGTTGACCCAATTTAGATTTGGGATACTCTTCAGACTGCTGAGGTTTCCTGTTATAAATGATTGGACAAAGGAAATTTGTAAATGTCCGTGTGATTATGTCTCCACTCAATCGGATATCCATATTTTATTTTTTTGTAGATTTTATGTAATATCTAGGAAAAGATGGATTATGCCTATTTTAAAATATATGAATATGAGACAGTGCCGCCCAGCTTTTTTAGCTATACAATTGTTGGATGATATTTTCTCAGTGGCATCTGTTTTGGCATTTCTTAAAAGTATTTTTTATCTACGTAAGACACTGATTATATGAAATCCATTATTTTAAATTCTGGCCCATGTTAAATACTGTGTTTATTGATTTTATAACATTAACTATGATGATGTAATACTTGATGTGATTTGATGCACTTTTATGGTTATTTATGAAATATAACCGAAGAAAGTCTTTTGAATTGAATTGAGTACCTCACCAACAATATGGCACCCAAAGGCCTACTGGTTACTAATGCACCACACATCTTTTTGGAGGATGCTACATTTAGAAAAGACTGGGCACAGATTGCATGGCACTGCACACATAATTGGATTGTGCTAATCCTAAAAACTGCACTACGACTCTCAAAACAATTTCTAGTCGAGATCCAGCATGCCAAAGGCCATATAAAAACCACTATTACTGGCTATAAAAAGAAATTGGATGAACTGAACAAGGAAATCAATGAGTACAAAGAAAATCTTACTCAACAGAAAGTTCAGAAATTCCAAAAGGATCTGAAACGTTTCTCATATGTGAAAACTTACCCATACTCAGATCGTGACTACATACCACCTACCAAAACAGACTAGGACTCTGATGTCTCCAGTAATAATTCCATGACAAGCGGCAACCCTAGCACCAGCAGTTATAAACAGAAAACAAGGGGTAGAGCCAAACCCCACGGCAACTGGCCTCATTTCAACCCACAAATGATTCAGGGTTTCCAGGGCCCATACAACAATCCACAACAATTCCAGATGTACGGTTGGCAACCACCGTTTTCTCAACCACTTTCCCCCCGTAACATGTACAGACCGCCTTTTTTAGGCAGGGGCAGAAGGGGAAGAGGCAGGCGGAGAAACACAAATCAAGTACATTGGGAGAAAGAGGACCCCGTGGGAAACCACACACGGAGCAGGACACCACTAGCAGGCACGAGCAATAGCACGGCCTAGTAACAAACTTGGTAACTAGACCTATAACCCCTCCTGAAGAAAGCGTCCTAAACAAAGGATTAGGGTTTGTCCCGACATCTAGGTTAGATAAATTCCAAATAGATTGTAAACTGTAGAGTTTCTTCTGAAAATTGAGACTCAAAGCCTTTTTTGAAAAACAGAGACACCGCACCCACAGACGACCCAAATGAAACGGGACTCCGGACAAAATCCAGCTTCATGCCTCGGCCACACACAACCTCTGTGGAACTAGCCGCTTTTGAACATGAGTAAACAAGAGAATGCTGCTCTGGAGAATCTGAAGACCTGCAATGGTATTGTCATTAAACAAGCAGACAAAGGGGGTGGAGCAGTCATCCTGGACAAAGAGGCATATCAGGAGGAATGCCTGAGATTACTATCGGACGAAAATAACTACTGAAGACTCCCTAATGACCCTACTATGGATCTGAGACCAGAAATAAAGTCATTGGTGGAACATGCAGAGACAATGGGATACATCTCCAAACAAGAGGCAGACTTCTTGTGTAGTAGTGAGGGTAAAATTTCTTATTTCTATACCCTCCCCAAAATGCATACAAACAAACTTCCCCCGCCTGGCAGACCTATAGTGTCGGGGATAGGCTCCCTTTTGGAACCTTTGTCTCGCTTTTGCTAAGTCTTTTTCAAAGCACTTGTACAGAAAACTACAAAATATTTACAAGATACCAAAAGCCTTCTACAACTCCATGACCAGATTGAAGTCAATGAAAATACTATACTGGTAAGCTTTGATATCGAAAGCCTGTACACGAGTATCCCCCAGGATTACACTCTGAAAGTTCTTAAAAAGGCTCTATATAAAGAGGAATGGACATCCAGACCACCTAAAAACGTAATCCTTGAGTGTGCAAGACTAGCCTTGAAAAATAATTTTTTGAATTGAACGGGGTTCTCTACCTCCAAATTGGGGGTACTTCAATGGGCAGCACTTTTGCCCCAAGTGTGGTCGGTCTATATGTTTTTGATTTCGAAGAGAAATTTGTTCTCAACTGTTGGACTTAGCCCTTCTGGCAGGTTCACCCCTAATCTTTTTGCTTTTAGTATGTGATCTGGGTTAGTGATTTTTGGTCTCTGCGCAATTTTTCCCTGTGCCCCAGAGTAAAGTGCGTGCGTGTAGTGAGGCTGGCCTGCCCTCCCATAGGAATGCATGGGGAATGTGTGTGTCCATGTTAATTCCTGATGTGTGGGGAGTGCAGGCTCGAGTTTGGTATGTGCGAACTCATGAGATTGAATACTGTACAATGATGTATGCGGCGTGTATGTGTCTAGTGTGGAAGTACCACTTCTAGACATTGGTGTGTGTGTGCAGTAAGGGTGCTGGCGTGTGATTGGCTGGGGCTGGCTGGTGAGCCTGGCTCCAGGAGTCTGAATGGGTCTGCCCGGTGGTGAGTGTGGAGATTAGCATGAGTGATGTGAGGGAGGGGTGCACCTGGGTCCTGAATAGGGCTGGGCTTTCCCCACACAATGCTGGCTCCACACCCTGTGGTGCATCTAATGTCCCTAGCCCTGCCAGTGAATAGAGTGAGAGGCTGAGCACATCATGAGTGCTCACAAACCAGCTGCAACTGGTTTTTCCCCTCACCCTGAAGCCAGACAAAGGTTTACTGTGTATAAAAAGGGGCTGTGTCCCCTTACAATTGGTTCCCTTTCCTGATCCTACAGAGGGGGGATGCTGCTGCTGGGCGCCAGGAGGAACCGCCACTAGGACCACCTTCCTGCCTGGAGGGACCAGTGAGCTGGACCCTGGGCAAAACCTTGCCCCCCACCTTGCTGCATGTCAAGAGGGACTTTGTTGTTGGACTTTTTGTTCCCTATAGTGCTTGGGAACGCTCTACCTTGCCCCTAGCGCTGGGAGCGCTTTACTGTCACCCCTAGCGCCTGGTAGCGCTTTATTTTTGCCTTTAGCGATGGGAGCGCTTTACTTTCACTGCTAAGCGCTGGGAGCACTTTATTTCTTCTTTAAAGCGCCTGGGAGCACTGTGATTGTTGGTAGCGCTGGGGAGCGCTTTATGTTCTTGGGGCCGGTGCACACCCGGCATTGCCCCGAGAGATTGCCGCGCCCTGGACCCCGTTTAATATTTCACTCGAGGGAGCCTACCCCTCAGTGAATTTAGCCCCCGCCTACAGTGCCTGGACGGGCCGCCCTGCTGCCCATGACGACCCGGAGGTTCTGGGGCCAGGCAGCCGGAAGTCCCACCCCGCAGCCCCGGGGAGAGAAGTAGAAGGGCAGCCGGAGATAGCGCGGGGCTCCCGTGAGGTTGGGAGAGTCCCGCACCAAAGGGAGACGCCCCCGAGACCGCAGTGCTGACGAAGAGCCCCTGTGAAGGGTGGGGCTCCACCACCCGGCACAGGAGGCCAGAGGCGACACCCGAAGAAGACCGGCGGCATACCAGAGCCGGTGAGTGGGGCATTTGTGGTGTTGGTAGCAGAGGGGGACATCGGGACACCTTGCCCGCCCTCCCCCCCAGTGTGCTCTCTCCGACGAGTGGCGCATTTGAAATTTAGGAGCCCCGAGGCTCCCAGGGCATTTCCTGCCTCGGAGTCCCCCGAGTGGGACGCCAGCATCCGGGGGCCTGTTTGTGAATGAGCCCTGAGAGGCTCAAGCGGCCCCATGTTTTGATGAGCCACAAGAGGCTCTTGGGGTCAGTCATTTGATATCGGGTCCCCTGAGAGGGACTCCGACGATCCAAGGAGCCAGTCATTTGTTTAGAGACGAGCGAGGCTCCTGAGGGCCACATTTCTTCAAGCCCACGGGAGGCTCTGGGGGCATTCTATGTTGCAGAGCCTCGAGGTTCCCAGTCCACATTTCTTCTAGAGCCCTGGAAGAGGCTTGTGAGTGCCATTCTGTTTATTTAGGGCGCAGCAAGGCTCTTGGGGTACACCAGTCAGTTGGTTAGAGCCCTGAGGCTCCCATGCTGTGTTTTGCCCCATTGTTGTTCTTGAGCCCACGAGGCTCCAACATTGGCCCCATCAGTGTCTTCAGCTGCCCAGCACTTAGTGGGCAGTTGCCACGTTTAGGTTTGTTCTTGGCTGCCTGAGCAGCCTGCCCTGACATTTTGGACTAAGGGCATTTGAGCCCTTGAGAGGCCAGGTGGCCTGAGGGACAGTTCTAGTGATGTGCCTATGTGCACTTTGCGCAATTTGTGATTTACTTGCAAATGTGATTCCTGCGCAATTGTTCTTCTTACACCTCTGAATGTTTTTATGCATCATGTGTTTTGCTTCTTTCCCTTTGCTATGTGTTACATGCTTGGGTGATAGTTTTTCCTTCTTTGGTCCTGCTAATAATGTCCTGGTTCCCTGCGTGATTTTCCTAAGGTGGTTAGGGTTGCGTAGGAGGTACTTACCCTTTACCAGTAATTACTGGTGGTGTGCTACATGTACTATTTTGATGCTACAGTTATTATCGGTTCTATGTGCTAGTGTTATACCTACAAGTATTATTACTCCTACAAAGTGCTAATTACAACAAGTATTCTAATCCTAAAAGTGCATACCCCTGACAGTGGTCCATGTGGCCCTGTCCTGTACATAATCCCCTGTAAATTCTGCCCGTGCCTGTTGGCACATTGTAAAGTGGGCGTTTTTATCTAATTTGTTTTACTATAATACAAAGGCTATTTTTTATATAACCTTGTGTGGAGTTTCCTTTGTGGTGGGCCTTGTGTGTTGTTGCTGGGTGCGCGCGCAAGCGCTTTACACATCGCCTCCGAGATTAGCCTTGCTGCTCACGTCACGTTACCTAGAGGGTGAGCAGGGATTATCTTGGCGTTTAACTCCCTTGCCCTGACTTGGGAATGGTGATCTCTCACTGACTTTGGCGTGAGCCCTGGCCATCCAGGGGTCCCATTTCTAACATCAATGAACAAAACCCTTTCGGATCACATATTCTATTCTGGAAAAGATATATTGACAATGTCATTGCCTTCTGGCAAGGACCAGAAGACATCCTGACCTCTTTATTCCAATGGATCAACAAATGTGATAAAAACCTCAAATTTACCTATACCAAAGACCCCAAGACCATGGTCTTTCTTGATCTAGTCATCAGCAAAGAGAATGGGCGTTTGGAAACGAAGACACATTATAAACCTACAGCCAAAAACAATCTATTAAGATTTGAGAGCTTTCATCCCAGGCCCCTGAGGGAAAATCTCCCTTATTGATAATACCTGAGAATCCGCCGGAATTGCAGCAAGTTCACAGACTATCGGGAACAAGCTACTGACCTCACAACAAAGTTATCTGAAAGAGGGTACCCAGAAAAAATCTTGAATAAGTGTCAAAAAAGAGCATGCAACCAACCCAGAGAGGCATTGTTGGAGAATATTCCAAGAAATCAGAGGGATACCTCACTGACCTGTGTTACTACATATAGCACAGCATCCAATTTGGTTACCAAATCCATCAACAGGCATTGGCCTAAGTTGAATACATGCCATCTGAAGTGGGACAAGCCACTTTTTTCTTTCAAAAAAGCAAGGAGTATAAAAGATTGCGTTGTCAACACACGACCGAAGGAGATACACGAATAACCCACCACAGTACTAAATACCTGGGGTCTGCCCAACATCACAGGCCATTATAAATGTGGAAATTGCAGTATTTGCCATTTAACTGAGAATACGCAAACACTATCTTTGGAACCAGGAATAGTATGGACCTTACGAGCACTTACAAACTGCAACAGTACCAATGTGGTATATAGAATTGTGTGCCCATGTAATCTACAATATGTGAGAATGACTAGTAGAAAAGTGAAACAGAGAATATGTGAGCATCGGAGCACCATGAGGTGCAAAAAGTCAATGACCAGACTCACTGAACATTTCCTCATGCATAATCATACTCCAAATGACATGAGATGGATCTATAGACTGTCAACGCACAAGACTGGATTGAATAATAACATACCGTGGAACTCTGTCCTCAAGAAGCAGCCCGGCATACACCATCCGAGGTCCTCAAGAGGAAGAACTATCCTGAATCTGTATACGATTGTGTATAATTTCAAGTGGAGTGCATGTGATAGTCTGCCTGCATGGATGAATGAGGCGATACTGTGACTAAAGGGTTGTTACTAATGGTTATGGTGCAACCCCCTATCCTTCACACACACCCCTGCTCCTAAAAAGGAAGAAGTATCTTTAATCTGCATACAATTTAGTACCATCTCAATTGGAATGCATGTAATAACCAGCTTGTCTGGGTGAATGAGGCAATACTGTGATTAAATGGCTGTGTCTATTGGCTATTTGTCAACCCCTCCCCCCTGACCCCCCTTCCCCAATCCCCTCGCCGTCCCCATCGTTCACTTTGATTTGCATTAACACCTCTGGGACCTAGTTGGCTGTAATCAGGCACAACTACTATGTATATGCACATATGCATATCCTATGTACTCCCCATGTCAGTACTGTCGGGCATTTAGCTCCTACTATTGCAGTTCGGGCGTGACACCCGCCCCCGCGCCGCCCTCCCCCTCCCCCCCACCACCCCCACCCGCCACTCTGTTTGCCTTGTGGCAATCACAGACTACTGGTCTCCTTTTTATTTTATTTTAACGTGCCCCCGTTTTACTTGACAACTTGTGACCAAGTTTGCCATGTCCCGTGTATAGGAAGCATAGCTTTACTGATACCTTTCGAGGATAGTCATCCCCCAAGAAACGAAGCAAATCTTTATTGATACGTTACTAGGTAGACACTACTTCTCCTTAACGACGATTACACCTTTACTCTATTGGTCACGCCGCACCCCTGACCTCGCGTTGGTCACATGAGTCAGCGCAGCCTCGCCCCCAACAAACGAGGAAGTTATGTTATGTTAATAATATTTATACAGCGCACAGCTGCCCCAGCAAAGGGGTGTCCTAGAGCTTGAACAGGTACTAAAACATAACACGCAGGAAGAGGAAAAAGACAGCTAACCAGGTACAGAGAACAAGAAGGTTTTGATAGCATGCCTAAAAGCGGTCAGATTATCCAGAGCTCGAATGTGCACCGGGAGTGAGTTCCACAAACCAGCGGCAAGCACTTGGTAGGAGCGGCCACCCATCCTGCTGAGTTTAAAATGGGGGCAGGCCGTGAGATGAAGAGCCTCTGATCTCAGGGACCTCGAAGGGACATAGGGGATAAGCAAGTTAGCGAGTGCAGGCGGCGAAGAGAGCTTCATGATTTTAAAGGCCAGACAAAGCGACTTAAACTTAATTCTTTGTCTGACCGGCAGCCAGTGAAGGGCGGAAATAGTGCTGGAAACAGAACAATGCCTGGGAAGGCCAACAATGGCCCGCGCCACAGCATTCTGCACCCTTTGTAGCCTAGATGCCTCAGCCTGGTTTATCCCCAGCAGCAACGCGCTGCCGCAGTCCAGCCGAGATAGAACCGAGGCCTGGACCACGAGCTGCCGGGTGGAGGGATCAAAAAACTTAAGGATCGGTCTTACGCCTCGCAAGATGCCGTAGCAGGTGGCTGCAATCTTCTTCGTATGGCCCGTGAAGGTAAGCGCCGGATCCAGCCATACCCTTAGGTTCTTTACTTCGGAAGCTGGAACGGGAGTGACGCCCAATTCTGGAGGCCACCACTGATCTCCCCAAAGCTCTGCATGTTTCCCCAAAACCATGACTTCGGTCTTTTTGGCGTTCAGTTGTAAGCAATTGGTTCTTAACCAATTTGCTACTGCCACAAGTCCAGCTCGGAATCTGGGGCATCCATTTCAGGGTCTCCACCAGCTGCGTATCATCTGCATATGAGGTCATCGTCAAACCCCACTGTTTGACGATCGCAGCTAGCGGTTTCACGTAGAGGTTGAACAGGGTCGGGCTCAACGAGGAGCCCTGTGGAACCCCCAGATCCAGAGGATGGAAGGTGGACTGGCAGGGTGGTATAGCAACCTTAAAGGACCGATCAGAGAGAAAAGAGCGGAACCACTGAAGAGCAGTCCCCGCTACTCCAGCTTCCTCTAGGCACTGAATTAAGACACAGTGGGACACAGTATCAAATGCGGTGCTCAGATCTAGTAAAAGGAGCGCCGCCGTCCGTCCGGAGTCGAGCACCAAGCGCAGGTGCTCGATCATGTAGAGCAAAGCGGTCTCGGTGCTGTGTCCCGCCCGGAAGCCATTCTGACTCGGGTCCAGTATATGGTTACGGGAAAGATGATCAGACAGAATGGAATTTACATGAGCCTCAGTGACTTTGGCGGTCCAGGGGAGAAGAGATATGGGGCGGTAATTCTCAGGCAGGAGCGGGTCCAAATTTGCCTTCTTCAAAACTGGGGTGACTACCGCCTGCTTCCACGAGGAGGGGACCATTCCGGATGAAAGCGACAGGTTGATCAAGGAAAGTATCGGGACATGACACAGGGGGGAAAGGATCCTGATTTGAGCTGGCTTCAGCGGATCCAGAGGGGAGCCTGATTTGATCCTGAGGCTCAGCATGTCAAAAGCCTTCATAGACAGGTCAGGCAAGGAGGTCAGAGTCTCACAAGCCCGGGAGTTAGGACCAGCTGGCTCTGGATCGAGCAGAGACCAGTCAAATCCTCGGTAGATAGCCTGCACTTTCTCTAGAAAGAAGGATGCCAGACTTTCACAATGAGAGTCAGTGCAGATTTCTGCCGGTGTGGCCCTTTTATTCATAAGGTCTTTAAGGACCTTAAAAATTAATTTTGAGGGGTTAGGAAGTGCGGCTAGGTTAGGAAGTGCGGCTTCCTTTTATACCTCGTCTGGAACCCTTATTCCTTATCCATGGGCCTCCGAGGAGGTTGCACTTTAGGCGAGCTGCTGTTCATAGAATCCCCACAAGTAAGTTCTTTACCGTCACTTATGGTGAGCGGCCTTTCCCGACGCTGACCAGAATGGCGGTCCTAATCTTTTCCCCTCTCTCTGTCCCAGATTGTGGCAGGATCTAATCCCGGCAACCCGGACGCCCATTAAGTTTGCTCACTAAGCGCTTCGAGTAAGCGCCAAACTTTTGTTACCGTTTGTATGATTGTTTGTGGCTGGTAGCACGCTAGTTGCTGTGTGTCTGCCAGAATACCATTTCGTGAAAAATTTAAATTACGCACGTCTGCTAGTTGGCCAACTTTTTTTGTGAGCATTTGACACCCACCAGTAACATATTTTGTGTGAATCTGGGATCGTTTTCCACATTAATTGCACCTTACCTTCCCTCACGTTCAAATCCTGTGAGTGGGCTATGAGTGCATGAACACACTATATCCAGTTGGTTGTAAAATACACCTACAGGCTCATCCTAAAGCCTAACAGTGCCTATCTGATATTTTTTGGCACTTGATATGACTAATAAATGAGTCATTCAGCAACATCCGCTACACTTTCAGCATTAAGCTGGATGTCACGTATGAGGAGCACCTCAAGCACACTTTGAGTTTGTTTAGTGTCTATGTATTGTGTGTTTGTCCTTTTTGTCTTCACAGGTTTTGTTCTAGGAATACTGGAGTAGAACAGCTGCTTTTCTAACACTACTATTTTGTGTTTTTTTTTCACGTAGCCAAGGGCAGGGTGCACCTTAGCGAGTGTACACCATCCGGCTACCATCACTGGTTCTGACAAAAACCCTACATTTGCATAAGCGGTTGAAATATGTATTATTATTATTATTATTATTATTATATTTAAGTTTATAAAGCACTCAGCTACCTGAAGGTTTCCCGGCACTAAAACCAACTAATAAAGAGGGGAAGTCAGAGGGGAGGAGGCTACATGTTGAATAACCAATTTTTCACCTGTTTGCGAAAGCTAAGGTAGTTGGGCCATTTTAAATTCACAACTCTTGACACCAATAGCGCACCTAACTAGGCAAAGGTGTCCCATTTATAATTTTTATCTGTTGCCCAATCACTTCAGAATAAAGTCCTATGAGGGAGTAGTTCATTCGACAACGTTTAATATTCACTTCCAATCTTGCACTTTCACATATAAAAATTAAAAAACAAAAACCCGCTCCACTGTAATCAGGTTTCGCAGCACACCCGGATGGCACTCGGCTGTCCGGGTTGGACCCCGATGATGAAGCATGTCACCAACTAGGTTGGTGAGTGAGGGGTCTTCTAACAAAGGACAACATTTATCTTTTTTTGGCATTATGTGCACCTCGATATTTCCTAGAAGTAGGCACTGAGAAGCCTCCTGGAGGTACTCCTCTAGTTGTTGTTAAACACTGATCAAGGGGATAAGGAGTATCCACCCTATATATAGAAAAATACCCTTTCTCTCCCATTTTGTTTTCATGAGATTCTTCTCAACACAGCGATGCTGCGTCAGAAAAATAGCTCCAAGAACAGCGGTGTGTCGATTTTCTTGTAGTTGCGTTGCTTTATCAGCTCCCTACAGCAGGAACAACCTCCAGAGGCCCAACACAGTCACAGGCACCTCTTGGTAGGTCAGAACTCCCAGCAAGGAAGTTCAGAGGAGCTGGGGGTGATGTGTTTGTTTTCCTGAGACTTCAGAATAGGAGGCAAGCTCTACTGAAGCCCTTGGAGATTGTCCTGAAGCAGGGAGACACAGCACACAGCAAAGTCCTTCTCCTTTCCTTGGCAGAAACAGCTACTGCAGGCCAACCCCAGACAGCACACAGCAAAGGGGCAGTACTTCTCCTCAGTTTTTCCAGCTCTTCTCCTTGACAAAGGTTCCAATTGATTCCAGAAGTAGTCTAAAGTTCAGGGGTTTTAGGTTTAATACTTATATCCCATAATGTCTTTGCTCTCTTTGTGCAAGGGTCTCTGAGCCCAGTTCAAACCAGTACTGCCCTCACTGGTGCAGTATGACCACAGGGATGGAGACAGCATTGTGCAAGGGAGACAGACCCTATTCCTGTGCAAGGAAATCTCCTCACACTACTCTAAATTGTTGCCAAGACCTATTCAGCTCAGCTCTGAGTCATCCAGGAAGGGCCAGGCACACCTCAACCCCCCCCGCCCCCCCCAGTGGCTGTCTACAGTGAATGCACATCCCCAGCCCCTGTCACGCAAAAGCCAGACAGTCAATACACAAACAGGCTGAGGCACACAGAAGGTTTAAACAAGAAGAAAGTGTCATTTTCAAACACACAATTTAAAACACATCTTTACCTAAAAATGTGATATTACATTTTGAGTTTAGAGAGCCTAAAGCGTATTTCTCTATCTTGTCCCAATGGGAAGTTATATTTATAAGACGTTATAAATAAACTCCAATTCTATTCTATGGGGCAAGATAGCCTTTCAATAGTGAAAAACAAAATTGGCAGTATTTCCCAATCAGGACATGTCACACTCAGCAGTACATGTCTTACCTTTCACATGCACTGCACCCTGCCCAGGGGGGTACACTGGGCCTACCACAGGGGTGCCTTATATGTAGGAAAAGGGAAGGTTAAGGCCTAGCAAGTGGGTGCACTTGCCAAGTCAAAATAGCAGTTAAGAACTGCTCACAGACACTGCAGTGGCAGTCCTGAGTTACCTTTTCAGGGCTACTTATGTGGGTGGCACAATCAGTGCTGCAGGCCCACTAGGAGCATTTGAGTTACAGGCCCTGACAAACTTCAGTGCACTTTATTAGGGG
Source organism: Lissotriton vulgaris (assembly GCF_964263255.1). NCBI lineage: Eukaryota > Metazoa > Chordata > Amphibia > Caudata > Salamandridae > Lissotriton > Lissotriton vulgaris. Next base: position 965,604,676 of record NC_141693.1, on the reverse strand, counting down.
CTTACCAGTAAATAGAATATGACAATCAGGGAGAACTAATTGTAACAACAATTTACACAGGGAGCAATTGCACTTTGACACTGATTAGCGGTGGCAAAGTGTCCAAAGCATCTAAGCCAGCAAAAACGAAACCCAGCACAGCATCAAAAATACAGGAGGTAGAGCAAAAAAGTCAGGGGAAACCACCCCAAAGATGGCAAGCCTAACACTATGCCATTCCTGTTTAAATCCATCCATATGCAAATCAGTCTTGACCCTGCTCCCCTGGGAACAGCCCGATCCAAACTGCCAGGCCAGGTCCTCCATGGACCGGAAACAAGCATCCTGGGACTGGTTTGAGGGTTTCACCCCTCATCAGACATGCTAGCTAGACTCCAGGGGTCCTTCAAGTTTACTGAATAAACAGCGATTACAAAAGTAGAACAAGAATACCTTCCACAGAACCCCTGTGTGGTACACAAGCCTGTGCCCAACACTCGCGGGGTGATTACCGTTGGTGAAGATAGGAAAGGTTTGAAGGCAAAAACAAGCGTTTTTCTGTTTACAAATACATTGCACAGAAAATATCAGTTAGCACCGTTACAACAATCTATACAATCAAAACATCTGTATAGGGTGCATGAGCAAGTCGACTTGCTCATGCACCCTATACAGATGTTTTGATTGTATAGATTCTACTTTTGTAATCGCTGTTTATTCAGTAAACTTGAAGGACCCCTGTCCGGCTGGACAAGTCTTTCCAAAATATAGATTTGATTTCGTCTATATTTATTGTTTGGTAATTCTTTCATGCACGGGACCATTGTTGTTTCAAAAAACTGCTCCCCGAGGTCCCTGGCTGACTGTTTTGGGGTCCCTTGTTGTTCAAAAAGAAGCTAGACTCCAGTGGCATGGATGGCACGGGACCCAAGTCTGGGCATACCTGACCCACATGGGGTGACCTTTGCAAAAAGAACAAATGATGGACCCAAGGTTGCACAGTGTCAAGCATTCACCACAGTACAGGGATCTGGGCATAAACCCATCGTTTTTTGCTCCCCATGCCATTCCAGTTTAAACCCAGCCATATGCAAACCAGTTTTGACCCTGCTGCCATGGGAACAATACAGTCCGAACTACTAGGCCAAGTCCTCCATGGACCGGAAACAAGCATTCTGGGACCGGTTTTGGGGTATCACCTCTAAACAGCCAGACATACTTGAATCCAGTGGCACAGAGAGCACGGGACACATGTCTGGGCATACCCTTCCCATTTAGGGCAACAAAAGTAAAAATAGCAGATGATGGGTGGAATGCTTGATTCAGCATTCCGTCCATCATTCGTCTGCCCAGCATTTTTCACCCTAAGTGGGATGGTTATGCCCAGATGTGGGTGGGTGCCTTATTCGCTGCGCCTCTGCATTCAAACTAGCCTGACTGATGCACAGTGTTATCCAGAAACCGATCCCAGGAATGCTTGTTTCCGGTCCAGGGAGGACCCGGCTTGACAGTTGGGGCTAGACTGTTCCATGAAGAGCAGGGTCAAGACTGATTTGCATATGGCTGGGTCCAAACTGGAGTGGATTAGTGAGCAAAAGAACAATGGCTTTTACCTACATCTCTTGACTGGGGCTGAATGTAGGTGTTGAAGGAAATCATCCATAAATGCCCTGATGAAGGAGTGAGTTTAGCCATATAGGGATTTATAGGATGATGCAAATCTATTACTAATTTCCATTAGGTGCATCAATTTAGTACACGTTGCTGACTTAATTATAGGGATCACCATTTGGAATTTTTTTCATCTCAGTGGCATGGCTAGAAGTCAACTAGTGTGTTCTCCTATCACCTAGCGCATGATTCAGTACACAAATAAATAAATAGTTTCCGAAAACTGCCTGAGCAGCGAGTTGTGTAACCGTCCCGAAGTTCAAAGCGCCAGGATGCCCTCTGAGTGACAGGCTTGCGCTCTACAAGTACACAAATAAATAAAAAAAAAAAAAAAAATTCACAAAGGTGAATTAGACACTTAAATAACTTTATACTTTGGAGTAAGTATATTTCTTTCAGTATTACCAAACTAAGTGTACACTTACTTCAAAATTGTAAGTTACATGTCTCCATCTTCAGAGTAAAGCAGTTGGTTTTCTCTTTTGTGGATGGGTGACGTTCCTATCTAAACCCCTCCATGACCCCCTAAAGCTCTTATATTCCTCCCTAATCCCATTGCCTGTAGAAGTAAGCCTGTCCCCTTTCCCATCCATTCCCTTTTGCCCCTCCCACTAGTAAAACCTATAATTAGATAGGCGAAGACTCTGCAGTTGGGGCAGAGAGCTTCACATATATAGGAACTGCTAAAACTAACGTTTTGTAGTATGATTTGTAGTGCAATTTGTAGTACTACAAAACATAACATAAAGTACTGTTTGTGGATCACGCCCATACTGCTGAAGCTTCAACTGAACTAAGGTTTTCTCTGCAACGCTGAAATAGAGAATATTTAGGGAGATTTATGCTATCTCTAATTTCTGCCTCGATTCTGGGGTTGGAGAAGTATTGTATTGTGTGGTCAGGTCCTGTGCTTCCCTTTCGGCTATATCTATAGCAGTGTCTTTCATTATGTCACATCTTCAAGTGGCCTTTCCAACAACCCACAATATCTAGGCAGATGACACCGATCCTGTATTTAAGGTCAGTCTGTTTCTTCTCCGGTGTCCTATATTGTATTCACGCTCATTTGCCAGTAAGATGAAACAATCTATTATGTTAGCAAGTTAAGTAAGCCAAGTCAAAAAATAATCCAATCTGGAGGAGGAACTGTAAAAATCAGATAGAAAATTTGTCAGAAGATGGATATAGAAAGCATCATATGTCTTTCAGGTTACAATCATTCATTACATCTTTCACTGCCGCTCTATCATCATTATTGGATCAGTCAACAGTCCTGTTTTGTGAAGGAAATGATCAAGAATAATGTTGCAAGCCTTTTCAGTGCGCTTCCTAAAGGTCCTGATTTGCTCTGTGACCACATCGGTGATATGACGTGTGTGCAGAGGCAAAGATATTCCTCATTTGTATGGTTCCATGCCACCAAGCAAATGAGGGGAAGCCTTCTAATGATAGGGCTTGCGCTGCATGTGTGCCAGCACTAACTGCATCACATACGGCCCCTTCTGTACTACCAAAGTGCCCTGGGGGCAGACAAAGCTGCAGCAAATGCCCTTTACACCTCAGGGGGACTTCTGTTATACAGGCTGAAATATGCTCTGCACCAATGATATGTTCATGTGACATTTGCTGTTTTTCTAATGTTTAGTTGTATGCACAGTATATCTCCGCACTGAGGAAATGCTTCCCGCTGCACAAATGCACACTTGTTTCACTCACCCAATAGAGAAAAACCTTTCTCCATGCCTCCACGAACCTCAGAGTATTTGTTCCTCTTTCAACCTCCAGCATTTTGCAAGACCGAATTTCATGTAATTTCCAGAGTGTTTTTGAAACCAACAGGAGTAGAAACCCGTCAACCTGGTTGGGATTGGGGTAATAAGCTATATAAAGGAAACAATATCCCAACTGGTATAATTAAAGGACAAATGATAAGGCTATGAAAACATTATCCAAGAGGGCATAAGGAGACTCTATTTACTCATTACATGTGCTAAAAGCATCAATTTTAATCAACATATAAATAGTAGAGAAATGATTCACAATTAATATCAGCACTGCAATTGTAAATACACAAAATTCATTGAGACCCAAGTGTGTACATGGTGCACGAGTGACAAGTGAGTGACACTACGGCAAAGCAAGTGACTGAAAGAACAGCGTGAATGGCGCAAAGTGCTCTGTGCAAAGATATTTACAGTGACTACAAACATAGAGGTTTCTTTTTTTAATTTTTTAAAATTATTTCTATTGAGACTAGACAATAAATAACGCAGGTTCCTACTTATACAGCAGAGTTGGTATAGAGATACAGAATAAAAATATACAATCATTACACAGGTTATCAAAACAATAAGCAAAAACATTCCTGAAAATTTGGACTGAAAAAAGCAATACGGAGGCAAAATAAGAATAATAGTACAGGCATTTCAGATATGTGGCCTAGGCATTAATTTTCCTTTATGTAATCCAATCTGCCACTGGTGCCCCAATTCAGGTTGCCAGTTGACGCCTCCTCCCCCCTTTACGGGAGAACACAGAGAATTCTAGCCTATATATAGCTAATAATCTTGCGTGCCACTGTACAAATGTTGGAGCTTCCGGAGAAAGCCACCGAGAGGTTATGCACAGCCGGACCTGAGACAAAGCAATGAATATAAGGGCTGACTCATTTGCAGCATAGCTGCCAGATATTGTATTTCCAACCTCTACCCCGAAGATATGTCATTATACATCTTATCTTTAGTGTATTATTAATAAAGCACTCGATATCATCCAGAAAGCCACGAAGTGATTGACAAGAAAAGAACATATGTATTGAGTCGGCTGCCAATAGCCCACAACGAGCACAAACATTTCCCTTTTTGGCACCCCATTTTGCAATCTTAGCGGGTGTATAATATATATCAAACATTGCCATATAACTTTGAGTCTTAAGTGAGCCCGACACAATAACCTGCCTGGCAAGTTCTAGCACCGGAGATAAATCGACCTCAGCAATTCCTAATTTCGATTCCCACTTGACACTTTGAGCTGTCATATCATCCGGAAATGTTGAGACTATATATTGGTACAATATCCCTATTCTACTTCTCTTCTTGATTAAATCAATATCATATTGGTTTCAAAGCACTTTCCACGATTAACTTTGTTTGTTATTTACACAGAGAACCACTATGTAGGAGGCGCCTAAATTTTGGCTGAGAAGTCGACGGCGTTTCGATCCGTACAGATTAGGATCATCTTCAGGACTAGCTGGGTGAAGTACAGTGCTGTAGGGGAAGAAAGTGGAACAATCAAGGAGGGGCTCGGGAATGTAGTGACGGGGGGGGTTGAAAAAATACGAAGTAATCTCACCCGGGTTACAAATCAACCAGTAGTGATGGTCGGGCTCCTGCGTGTGCGCTGGAGTCCGCTCAAATCCACATGGGGCAATCCTGGATAGTGGAAGTGGGGTATCAACTTAGGCGTGGAATCTAGGAGAGAGAGGGAAACGCACTTGTAAGGAGCGTGACCGGACGGAGTGCGTGGGTTGCGAGGAAATGGGAATGCGGCGGGACAGGTCCGGCATCTGAAACAAGCAGGATAAAGTGAAGCCCCACTCACCATTGGTACGTCTGTAAGGAGTATCAGGAGGGTTGCGGTCTCGTAAGACCTTAGGATCAAGCTGCTGGGGAAGAGTCGGCAGGTCCGGGAGCTGGTCAAGGATTGATTGGTATGCCCAGGAGTAAATCTGGAAAAGAGAGGAGGGGGCCGTGAGGTCAGGACCCAGAGAAGGCCGGCTGAACGGAGTTCGAGCAAACTGTCGAGACACACCTCTGGTAATCTGGTAGAACGAATGAATCGCCGTACCGGTATTGCTGGGGCAACCGCGAGTCCGTAAAAGAGTGCTAAATACTCATAGGTCGGCACGTGGAAAGCGCTTACGTGGAGAGCAAGGAATGAAAGCGGGACAGCAATTGGATGCTGCTACTGAAGGGGTTGGGCCAAGGGCGGGATGGAATCAGGTCGGGCCTCCCAAGTGTGGATAGAACTAGTCGGAGGGGGCGGGACATGGAACATGGACCGTAGATCACTTCTGCGTCCACTATATACAGTTTAAAGGAAACATGTTATAGTTAATGAATTTCAAGATAACAAATTATTAATAACAACGGCATACATATATTTTTGTAACCAAGGGAAAAGTCACAGTGGCTTATGTCGGTGGCATATTCGCAATCATAGCGTCACAATAGGCTAGCAGTAAAAAGAAGGTAGGCAGTCTTTGGGGATGGACACACATAACTTGGGGTCATCTGAAAAGATGAATGTATTTTTTTTTTGATTCGCAATATTACTTAGTTAGTCCTAGCAATAGGAAAGCCATAGCAATCAAGTGCCCTGTCTGGAGAGGACAGAGAGGACATAAAGTTGACAATAGAAAAGGACAGACCAGATACAATAGGACAACTGTGTATACTATTCATGAGAGGAAGGAAAAGGGTATTGGCACCAGAGTGTGATCCTTAATTGGTTATGGTGCCGTTCCACTCATCTATGGTGTTTAATCCGTTGTTAACAGAGTCAGAGTGTGGAAGGGTTGGAGGGGAGTTTGTGAATGGCCAAAGATTCTCAGGGCACACCATGCCTTTATCCATCTAATTCTCACCGTGGGCGTGGGGTTTACTGATTCTTACTTGTACTCATTTGTGGCATACAATTATGTAGGGGGAAGATAATTAACACCTTCCCTATATCCTTTGACTTTGCCTGGCAAGTGTAAATAGATTTTTTTAATTTTATTTTTATACATCACCTGACATTGTAATATCAACAGAAATGAGATCAAAATTATCCCTTTCCAAATTCTGTTTTGATCATGTTGTTTTATTTAGGTCATATGGTGTTCTATCTTCAGATGAAAACTACAGCTCATGTACCAAGGTGTAGAGGGACTGCAAGTATATTTATAGTAAATGTTTTACATAGACTGCTAGCACCACAATGGAATCTACTACTGTCTTTACTTCGAACAGAATGGAATATGTACGTGTGATAGCAAATTAAAACAAATATTCATAAATATGATCCTAAATGTGTTTCATTCTATGCTTCATATGGAAAAAAGATATCCCCTACTTTACAGTATAAAACTTGTTGCAAGTCACCAAAAATATTTTGTTTATCTAATATTGGAACAAGGCCATTTTCTTGTTCTACTAAATGGTGATGTTAAGTAGCATCATAGTCTACTTGTGCCTCGTTGCCCATTTGATGTCACTTTGAAGCATCATGGAAAAACACCCCCATTATACATGGGCTGAGTTTCCCCCACCGTACATTATAAGGATATTGCAGGCCACTGATGGGTTTGTCTCGCATACAGCAGCAGGGCTCACAGCCATATTGAGGGTGGAGCGTGTTGGCTATAAAGCCATTCACAGCACATGAGGAAGTTGCTTGCTGTTCTAGTTAAGAATATCTGTTTGGAACATCCTGCCACACTTAACTTAGCTTTGCATCTCTCAGCGCTTCTTCAGTGTTGTGGGAGTCTTCGGCGTCTTTGGTAGGTTTATCCGACTTCTTCTGTGGCTTTGGCTCGATGGGGGGTCCATATCGGAGAGTGTTTCACATCGAGTGTGCAAAAGGTAAAAGCAAGCAAAACCATGAGAAGCTTCATCTGTTGAGTAATGCACTGCACGTGCATAAAGTACTTACCTTGCTTTTCTGGATTCTGGTGAAAGGCAGTTTTATTGTTTGAGTCCTTGTTTCTTTGATGACTGTATGATAAAGGACATAAAAGGCCATTGAGTAAATGGTATTGGCAAATTAGAAGGACATCTTGTTCAAGGTATGATCTGGGCAATTACTTGGACAATTAACAGGGACTCAAGCATCCTATTCTCTAGTTCACCAGGTAAAATTGCACTTATGGCTCGAGCATGATATAATGCTTTAATCTTTATGTTTTGTAATATTCTTTCTATTTAAGTTCTCACGCATCTGTGTCCCCGTTTGTGGCTGTATGACCTGAGGATTACTATCTAGTAGACAGCTCTCCAATCCATGTTTTGGGGCCTAGTGGGTAAGTGGTAGGCTTGTGTATGTTACATTTTTAATTCAAACACAACGAATGTATAAGTGAATAATGACATCTGCTAATTAATTCCATTTATATTCCTCAAGGGTGTATGATCAATTCCCGAAGTCTCCATTTCGACTCCTAGAGGTTTGGCCACATTCCATTAGCCACACTCTGCATAAAACTAGAGAGGGGAGAAGCCAGGTAGCTATTTCAGATACCAGTGTTCATATGAAGGTACTCCATAAAACTTGAAATAAGAATTTTGCTATAATTTCCTTCATATATGTTTTAGGTACTGAGTATGCAAACAACTAATGAATAGCAGTTGTACTTCAAAAAAATGTCCGACTACAGAAGCTGTATTATTTCTCTATCCATTGGATGGGAGGAGCTTTGACTGTTGTTGGGCCCTCTTGTCTTTTGAGGAAGTTGGAGCATATCCTCTCTTCGTCTGCTCACTCCTGCAGAAATACAGATAAGATCTTGACAACTGGATGAGTTCCTTTATATGGTTATGGAACTTCAAGGTTACATGCAATATACTTATCATGTACGACAGGGTGTACTATATTTCTTATAATACATGGCCCCAAAATCAACTTTACCACAAACCATATGTCGCCTTTATGCATAGGAAGAGAGAGCATATTTGAAAATATGAATGATAAAAATTGAATCTCTATTGCAAAATTAAACACATCAATAAACAACTTTGCTGCTGTAATTTATGAGAATCAATTTAATACAAGTCATTTTTTAAAACAAAAAGCGCAGTATGTGTGAAATACATTCAGAAAGATACTAACTTTTGTATAATTACCTAGGGAGTGCAAAAAATAAACATGATGCCATAAATATCTCCTTTCTCTTTGTCACTGTACTGCTAGAAAAACAAGGGTAGAAGAAACAAAAGCGATCATTCAATTTCCTCCTTTAAAGGGGTTGCTTAGTTATGCTCTATGACCTGACCTGCCTTTTCTCTCAGCTGCTGTCTCTGTCAGTAGGCATTGAGATGTCAGAACTGCAGCTACATCATTTCTTTATAATAGGCAACACGGTGTGTAACAAGTCACCTGGTATAGAGAAATTAGAGAGGAGTTTTCATACAGGGATTGTAGAATCCCATGTATTATACATGGGGGAAAGCAACCCATGCTGTACATTATGAGGATGTTGCAAGTCACTGAGGATTTCAATGACCATACGAGGATTTATAAGGGAGAATTGTGACAGTATTGGCATTCTGTTGTTCATTCATACGAGGAACAAGGCCAAAGGCCTAGTTTCTTCATAAAATCATGGAACTATGAGATGACTTGCAATAAACTTTTTGTATACTCTATCGGGTTATTTGTTACTTATAATGCACAGTCACACCAACACATTTCCCACAAACCATTTAAATCCTTTGTGTGTAGCTCTTTCATATGAAAGAGGGAGTATGTTTGAACAAACATAAAGAATAAACATAGAATCTGTAGTGCAAAATTAAATACATTAAAAAAAAGTGAGATATTTAGTGCAAATTATGTCAGAATTAGTTTAATACATGTCAGGTTTCTTTTAACCTATACGTTACAGTAACTTCCAATGCGTAGAAACATGCAGAAAGATTCTAACTTCTGTATCATTAGCTGAGGAGTGCACAAAATGAACATGTTGGCATACATATCTTCTTTCTGCTTGTCCCTATACAGCTTGAAAAACAGAGCACAATAAAGAAAAGTAATGTTTTGTTTTGTTCTATAAAGTGCAGCATTAATTATGCTCCATGACTTGACCTGACTTTCCTCTTAGCTGCTGGCTCTGGTAGCAGGCATTGACATCAGAACTCAATTGTAATACGTTCTGATGACATTTCTGTATAATAGGCGACTGGGTGCATCGCAGGTCGCCTATTATGAAGACATTAGAGACAGGATTGTATACAGGGATTGCAGAATCCCATGTATTATAAACAGATACTCTTACACTAATTCTGTTTGAAAGCTTCTTTTACACGCCACTAGTGATGTCACAAGGTACTAGGCTCCGATGAGATCATGAGAAACAGGTTTTATTTAGGGATTTCAGGCTTCCAAGCATTATAATAAAGAAATAGCTTTGAGTGGCACTCTACTGTATAATGCATACGGTTTCAGCTGATAATGGTGTGGTTTCTCCAACCCATCACATTGTATCAAAAACTGCTTTCTGAAACACATGCCAATAGCCACTCATGTAACTAGACTCCCTTAAAATCCATTTATAATTCACAAAATTTAGCTTCAAAATATCTGTCTTATCAAAAGTGATCACTGTCTTTCATGACATATATTCAAAAAGCCGACTTTGAACATGCTTCGCATTTTAGGTGATTGAATAAAACAAGAGAAACTAACAGACCAGAAGAAGAGCACATTCTAAAGTTGCACGGTAGCTCAGTACTGATTGTTCACATTGTCAGTTTCATAATGCATAAATAGCCAAACAAGTAAATAACAACATTGAGCCAGATTCAAAAGCAAGAATTACAAAATTGGAATTAATTTTGCAATATGTTGGAAATCCTATAAAAATCTAAGCAGACCCCGCCCCCCCAAGTCAGCAGTGACAGATATGTAAGCACTTACACAAGCAGCACAAATATAGATTTTGTACATTTTAGCATTTCCAAGGGCTCAGGAAAAGTACATTTTACTTGCTAATTTTTGCTCCCTTTTGTTCTACAGTGCAATTATTTTTCCAATTGATAAATCCCTTCCCACGAACATCCACCAGATTTGGGGATGTTCCTCCCATTCTCTCCCTCAATACAAGTTGTAAATAGGAGTACATCCTGGAAAGTATCTAGGGTGGACATGTGCCTTGCAAAACAATTTGAATACCAATTTTGTTTTTTTGAATTTTCGATAATGTCCACATTTTCAATGCTTTCCTGCCTGTGGTAGAAGGTTACTTTTCTTTCTTTTATGTCTATTTTCATCTGTATATTATTAGCTCATATGTAGAATTTTACTGTGTCATCTTTAGAATTACATGATGTAATTTAGAATTATTGAGGTTTGCTCTCGGAGGAGAAAACGGTTGGATTTGGTAGAGTTGGGATGTTTGCCCTGCTGCTCCTGTGGGTCTATGGTTTATGAATTAAATAAACTGTACAGAAACCACAATATTGACTGCTCTCCATCTTTATATTGGCGACGAGGGAAAATCGGAAAAGACCCACTGGATAACTCTGCGAATTGAAATTTTCGGTCTTTTCAGTTTTATTTTCGAACCAAAAATCAAGCCCAAAACTCTCCTGTAATTTCTACCTTTATTTTCCACAGTCTTCGTTTAATGATTCAAGGATTTGTAAGGTACTGTAACCTCTATTTACCTTGTTTAAGTATTTTTGAAGGCTGGATGATTCCGTTATGTTCAACCTTGCCTCTGAGTTCCAGCGCGTGAAGTCGTTTTGCTGAGTGTACTTCACGTCATCTGCTTCTTGTTGTGTGTCTCCCTCTTCTTCGACGTTGTGTTCCAGTGACCTCATAGCGTTGCTACGCTTTGGCGGCCATTTTCAAAGAAATCTCCCTCTGCTACTCTGCGTTCCAGTGACGTCACCACGCATCTACGTGATAGCGGCCATTTCAAACTTACACGCTTTGCGTATTTTCATTACGCTTGTTTGCCTCTTATGCTCATCATTCTTGCAGAGAGCCGGTGAGATTGTCTTCATTCAAATATTTGCTTTTAACCACAGCGCAATGTCAGTGATGCGCACACTATCATTCTTTATTATTTCGTTGGCATTCTGTTAACAGCGCATTTTCAGTGGTGCGCACACTTTCTGTTTATAGCGCATTTTCAGTGGTGCGCACACTTTCTATTAAAAGCGCATTTTCAGTGGTGTGCACACTTTCTGTTAAAAGCGCATTTACAGTGGTGCGCACACTTTATTACATTTTCTCTTCATCGAAGATTTGCTGTTCTAAGCGCATTTTCAGTGGTGCGCACACTTCAATTTATTATTACTTCATCGAAGGCATTCTGTACTGGAAATTCGTCCTCAGCTCCTGTTCTTGTGAAGTGCACACCTTTCTTTTCATATTTTGGAGCTCAACTACTTACTTCTTTATTCAGCTTCTCAATGATGTACATCCTTTAAACTTGCACTTGTTAATTTTCATTCTTTTATAAAAGTTTGGTTATTTTGTCTTTGACTTTTCTTCTTTTATTTTATTTATTCAGAGTCTAGACATGGCCAATGCGCAAATTTGCAATCAACCCACTGTTTTTCTACAAATTCCAGGTAAGCCTAAATTGGAATGGAAGAAGTGGTTTGAAAGTTTTGAAAATTACATTGTGGCTATTGACGGATCCAAATTTTCCCCTGAAAGATTAAAGGCCATTTTATTCAGTTTTTTGGGTTCTGCCGCTATTGAAATTTTCAAAAATTTAATTCCTATTGCTCCACCTAGTGGCGGTGGTGAAGGATGGAATATTTACAAAGAAGCTGTAGCCAGACTTGAGAAACAATTTCAGGATGAGCCTAATGTTCTTTTTGAAAGACATGCATTTCACAAAAGGAAGCAATTTCCTGATGAGACCATTGAAGAATACGTTGCTGCCTTAAGAGTCTTAGCTGCTAATTGTGACTATGGCGCAGCTGTTGATTATTGTATTAGAGATCAATTAATTTTTGAATGTGAATCTAAAAAAGTTCAGGAAAGACTTTTAGCTTGTCGCAATCCGACATTAAGTGAGGCTGTTGATTTAGCCAAAGGCATTGAGAGATCCATTTTATCTTCAAAAGTCATTTCTGCTGAGAGTTCTAAAACTTTCAATTCTTCTGCTGTTTCACCTGTTTGTGTAGTGCAATTTCCCAACAAATGAAAGACTGGTTTTAAACAAGTTTCTAATAATAAATTTGCCTGTTACAGATGTGGTTCCAAAACACATTTAGCAAATAATGCCAACGGTCCCGCTATTAAGAGAAAATGTGTCACTTGTGGTAAAGTTGGCCATTTTTCTTCTGTTTGCCATGCACAAAAAAAGGTTTCTAGTTCTTCGAATTCTGGTGTTAATAATGTTGATTTTGTTGAAGAAGATTTGCAGAATATGTTATTAGCTGTCTACAACAATATTTTTGAATTTTCTGTGAACAATATCAATCTACCTTTTAAGGCACCTTTGGGGCATTGTGTTGGTTGGTGATATTTCTTTTCAAGCCATGGCTGATTCAGGCTCACCGATTACCATTTTGTCTGATGTGTTTTTCAAGGAAAATTGGAAAAATTTAATTCTCCGTAAATCTGATATTAATCCCGAAGCTTTTGGTAACTTTGATATTACCATGCTAGGTTACTTTGAAGATTCATTAGAGTTTGAATCCAGAAAAATCTTTACAAAAATCTATGTTGCCATCGATGGAAAGAATATTGTTGGGTGGTTTGATTTAGGTAGGTTGGGCGTAATTTTGTGTCCTGGTTCTGAACGCCCTCTGCAACTTAGAGATTTTGATGTTAACAATGTTTACATGGACAAATATAGTCTTGAAATGATTCTCAAAAGACACTCAAATGTTTTCAAAAATGTTGTTGGTCAAGTTAAAGGCTATATGCATAAAATTAAGCTAAAGAAAAATGCAACTCCCATTCAACATAAAGTACGTATGGTTCCGCTTGGTATGCGTGAGAAATTGAAAGCCCATCTTGATACTTTATGTTCAGAAGGTATCATTGAGTCAACTGATAGTTCTGAATGGGTGTCGGCTATTGTTTTGGCACTCAAAAAGAATCAAGATTTGAGGCTATGTGTGGATTTGAGGTCTCTTAATAAGAATATTGTTGTTGACACACACCCTTTACCCCGCATTCAGGATATGTTGTCAGCTGTGAATGGTGCCAATTTTTTTTCTATTATAGACCTCAAATCTGCCTATCATCAGGTGCCTCTAGACGAATCTTCTAAGGATCTTACCACTTTTATTACGCCTTTTGGATTGTATATATTTTTAAGGATACTATTTGGTTTGGCATCAGCTGCCAGCGTGTTTCAAAAACTTATTGAGAATTTATTTCATGGTATTTCTGGTGTTCAGTCATTCCAGGATGATATTTTAATTTTTGCTGAAACTTGTGATCAACAGAATGTCATTCTCAATAAGGTTCTTGGCATTCTTGGTTCTAAAGGCATGACTGTCAGCAAGGAAAAGTGCAAATTTTTGGTTGAAGAGCTTAATTATTTAGGACACAAGATCACGGCTGATGGCATCTTTCCTAAAGAAGATTTAGTCAATACTTCGGATAAAATTTCTACACCCAAAGACACAGATTTTTTGCGTTCTTTCTTAGGTTTGGGAGAGTATTATTTGAGATTTGTGAAAGGATATGCTCTAGTAGTGGAACCTCTCAGACAGTTGCTTAGAAAGGGTGTTCAATTTATTTGGAGCAAGATTCACGATGAAGCTTTTGTCAGTGTCAAAAAACTTATTTCCAAACCACCTGGTCTTAAGACTTTTGATCCCCAGGGTAAATCCTTTGTTACTGTGGACGCGAGTACTGTTGGCCTTGGTGCTGTTTTTACTCAGATTGTGGATGGTAGAGAAAGAGTTATTTCATTCATTTCCAGGGCAATTCGTAGTGCTGAAAAGCACTATAGTACCATTAAGAAGGAGGCCTTAGCCTCTGTTTGGGCTGTTGAAAAGTTCAAAAGTTTTTTGTGGGGTAGGCCTTTTGTTCTTGTTACTGATCATAAACCGCTTGTTTTCATGATGGATGGTCTCAGGAGTGGTAAAGCGTCTTCTAGACTTGTTAGGTTGGTTGCTAGATCACAAGAATTCAACTTTGAGACGCAACATATCCCTGGTGGTAAAAATTTCACTGCTGATTGTTTGTCTAGGCTTCCTCCCTCTGAAGAAGATAATGATGAGATTTTGGATGAGCATGAATGTGTTGTAGCTCTGGTCGATGCTGTAGGTTCTTTTGAGTTGAGCATTTCTGAGCAGGATTGGATTGAAGCTATGGACAAGGATTTGGTGCTTAATAAAGTCAAGGTGTTTGTTGGTGAAGGTTGGCCTCGCATTAAGAACTTGGAAGATGGTTTGAGAAGTTTTGCCCAGATTGCTGATGAACTTAGTATTGAGGGGGATATTTAATTGCGTCAAGATTTGTTTATTCCTCCTGATAGTCTAAAAAACAAACTTATCAAGCTTGCTCATGCTGGTCACCCAGGTATTTCTGGTACCAAAAGGATTCTCAAGAACTATTATTGGTGGCCAGTCATGGATGCAGGTTTCGAGAATGTAATTGATAATTGTTCGGTTTGTGTTAGGGCTGATAAGCATTGGAAGGTTTCGTCTCAACCTTTGTCTCTCATAGAAGGTGCTATTGGTCCTTGGGATAACATTTCTATTGATTTTTCTGGTCCTTTTGAATGTTTAGGTAGGGAAAAGAGATTTTCTATTGTGGTGGTAGATAATTTTTCAAAGCGGATCTATTACACCTTTGTGGAACATCCCAATACTGATGCTGTCATTGACTTTTTGGATTCTGTTTTCAGTTTGGAAGGTGCCCCCAATCTCATTTTATCCGATAATGGGGTGCAATTTGTTTCCAGGAAAATGAAATGTTTTTTGGAAAAATTTGGCGTAGTATCTGAAACCACTCCTTTATATTGTCCTAGGGCCAATGGTCAAGTTGAGAGGGCCAATAGATTCATTAAGGAGGGCATTCAGGCTGCGTTTGAGAGCAAATTGGATGTTTTTCAATTTTTGAAAGAGAAACTGTGGAGTTACCACGTTACTCCTAATTCTTCCACTGGTTTTTCCCCCTATTTACTCATGAGAGGTAGACATGCGAAGTCTGTTTTAAGACCTAACTTTGTTAAGGGTGTTAGGCATAATGTCAACTTGCAAGGTATTGTTGATGAAGTCAAACAGAACATTTATGAGTCTCGCATTGCAGGAAAAATTTATCATGATGCCTCTCTTAAGTCTAAAGATAAGATCATCAAGGTTGGTGATTGGGTTCGTGTTTTGAAACCTGTTTTTCCTAGCAAGGGTTTTTCTAAGTTTTCAAATCCTTTTCAGGTTGAAAGAGTAACTGATTCTGCTGTTTTTCTAGCTGAGAAGGGTTGGTGGAGCAAGGGTTCAGTTATTCTTCTTAAACCTGGGCAAGAACGTTTCTTTGCTGAAGATGAGGATGGTGGTTGCATGTGGAATGATCTTGTTCAAGGAAAGGAGCTTCGTGCTGCTGATGTGTTTGCTGATGGATCTGCACATGATGTTAGTTCTGAAAATGTTGTTCCTTCTGAAAATGTTGTTGCTTCTGATTGTCCTGAGACGTCTTTTGTTCCTGCTTCTAACTTGCAGGAGTCAAATGAGTCTTCTGCTCAAGTTGATTCTTCTTCCCACTAAAGGGTTTCTAGAATGCATAAGAAATTTGATGATTATATTTTGGATGTTTGATTTATTTTATTTTTATTGTTGTTCTGTAAAAAGATACATGTGGTAGTAGGTTACTTTTCTTTTTTTTATGTCTATTTTCATCTGTATATTATTAGCTCATATGTAGAATTTTACTGTGTCATCTTTAGAATTACATGATGTAATTTAGAATTATTGAGGTTTGCTCTCTGAGGAGAAAACGGTTGGGTTTGGTAGAGTTGGGATGTTTGCCCTGCTGCTCCTGTGGGTCTATGGTTTATGAATTAAATAAACTGTACAGAAACCACAATATCGACTGCTCTCCATCTTTATACTGCCTTAGAGCCCCCAGTCCCCACCTGGCTCACACACTTACTTTTACACCATGTTGATGACTGTATGTGTGAGAAAATCCCTTCAAGAGCGTAGGCGCACGTTTTTTAAAATAAAAATTATGAATTTACTCTTGCGAAAAATGTTATGTGTGCATCGATTTTGACTTAAGTTTGTAAATTATATTTTGCTACAGACTTGTTTCACATACCATATCTACCCTTTGCAAATTCAAATTGTGAAGAATGTATGTTGTGCAAACGCATAGAGGTCATGCCCTCATTTTGTCAAGACAGTGTCAGTCACATGTCAGTCATGGCGCTGACAAGCCTAAAGGACTAGGGCAGAGTCATTCTGCTGTCAAACGCACCTCATTGAAGGACAGAAAGTCAGAGATGTGAATCAATAACCTGTGATTCCCATCTCTGACTGGGTCCCAGGGCTTGAGCAAAGATGGAGGCTTGGGTATATTGGACTGGAGGAGAGAGTGTCTCTTGCAAAAGGCACATTTAGTGGGCGAATATAGCAGAAAAGTTAGTCACATTACATTTCTATCAGGTTGATATGCAAGGAGTTGTGCCACTCACGGAGGACAAAAATGAAAAGGATCAGAAGGACTGGGGAAAAGTCAGCCATGACACTAATGGGCCTATTACAAGTAGTGTCAAGACCATGCCAGGTGTGTTGAGTAACTTTGAAGGGCCCTCAGGACTTGTCCTTCTCCATAACTTTTCAAGCTTCAGAAAGTTGATTTCTGAAAATGCAGTCACACAGATGGGCACATCCATGCTGAAAGCGCAAGACAGGTAGAAGCTACTCAATATGTACAGTGGTGCACACAGTCCACCACAAACTCACACATAGACACAGGCACTGAAGTACATTGACAACACAGAGACACTTGAGTGCAGAAAACACGGATACACGCTCCCATGAAACCTCATACTTTGAGTAGGTTTGTAAGGGTGATATTTGTTCTGAGTTCTAAAAAGAGCCTCCCTGAATGTTCTTGTGTTTACACTGCACTCCGATTTCATGATTCTCTCCCCTTTGCATCTTATCCCCCTTGCCCCCTTGCTTTTCTCACTTGTTCGTACCCTTTACTCTCCCTTTGTTATAGATATTATTGTGTTGGCGTTTGTATATTGATATAGTGTTCACCAAATGTCCCACACCATACAAGTAGTAGCCTGTACCTGTTGAAGAGCCAGCTGCCCATGCATTAGGAATAGCCAGAGTGCAGGTAGCAGTATATATGTGCACTCACTCTAACCAAACAGGTGTAGCAGAACAATAGCAATCAAGGATATACTGTGTTTTGGATTAATGCAGCAGCAAATACTACTCCTAGTTTGTCTCTTCTGTGTATCACTCAAGTTTTCAAAGAATCAGTTTGCAATAATCTTTTGACTATCTATCTCAACATACTGTACGTTTTAAAATAATACGTGTTCTTTCCATATAAACTTATTCATAGCTTCTTTACCCAAACTAACATTCAAATAGCATTTTGAGTATTTCAAAAACCTGCCCAGATTAAAATGCTAATATATTTTATTTAAAAGTATATTTACATTCTACATAATTCTTAAATACATTAGCAGATGTACTGCCATTGTATTATATGTTGCATTGCAAGTAATAAATACATCAATTTAAACTTATATTGTAACAATGCCAGCATGAATTACTACACATAGTTTACATCTTTATCCATTAATGCATTTATAATCAAGTTTTCTTATGGAAATCAAAACTCATGCATCTTGGCTTTGTCACTGTATATTCCCCTTTCTCGCCTAAATCGATTTGCTCAATCTGCATCTTTTTTTATTTTTTTCAGCACATTTCTACATTTCTCTTTCCAGTTTATCTTCTTTTGCATCCATTTGTTGTTTTTCTCCCCCGCATATTTCCTCCAACTTAATGCTCTCACATTCTCTGTCTCTCTTTGTCATTTGCCAAAATATTCATCCGTTTTTCCTCATTCTGTTTGTTTTCTCTCATTATCAGGGACAGCACAACAAGACGTTACAGCATCGTTATGGCACAGCCTGGTGGTGGTAGCAAATCACAGCAACAGGCTTGAAAGTTGTCTGTTTATTGGATTATGTGGAGCATTTTTTAAACAAAATTTTTATTTTTCTTGGAGCGCCGAAATATCTCGTGTTTTATGCAATCTTTTTTTTCCCTCCCAGTATTTTTCCAGCTTTTCTATTCACCCTCTCTTTTCTATCACTATCAGATCTTGCACATCCCAGGTAATCTTTCTCTTCCTCCCCCACATTAACCTTTCTCATTCTTACTTAATTTAAGTGTAAAAAATTCCAAAGAAGTTTGGCTCACACATTAAACTCATTTATATTAATCAATTTTATTGCATATTGTTACGGAGCAGCCAGCTCTATAGATCAAAAATATAATGCACTTTCCATACTAATGTATTTATCAAATGATCAACACTTCCGGGTTGTTGACTTGCTGACAAGGGGTCTGATGTATGAAATCGCGTGTTTGTGATCTTCCAATAACAAATTTTAGCGATTCACTATTAGGAAATCACAAACTGCGATGTATAACAGTGTTTTTGACATTGTTATCGACTCACAGTGGGTCCAAATAGACCTGCCTCATCAATATTCATGAGGCAGGTTGCAATTTACAACTCATTCTGAATGGCTACAATCACAGGGATGGTGGCCTGCTGGGGTCAGCAGACCACCACATCTGTGATTGTTTTTTAAATAAAACAATATTTTTTTATAATACAGCCGATTTTCCTTAAAAAAGTGGTCTGGTTGGTGGTAACTGCAAATGTTTGGAGGCCACATTCCTGGTTGCAAAACATTCATGCATACCAGTGCTATTCTGTATTAGGGAGGGATGCCCTACACATGCCCCTACCTAATGCAAAAGCAAAATACAATTTGGTAACAAGTTACAGTCTCGCATTTTGCTTTCTGTACATGGCAAAATGAATCTTATCGGTTGCAAACAGCCAGATGGTACATTTGCGAAAAGTAAAATGCTTCATACATCCGGACCTAAATCTGTTTTTTCAAAGCATAGCAGTTTGAGAGCATGATCAAGGAACGTGAATTAACATCAAGTGTTCTCTGGTTGTCTCTGCTCACTTCTTGTCGTAACGTGTGCAATTGGATTAAAGCCTTGGTAGTACGCTCGTGAATCTCTTAAATTGCATCTGTTATCTTTACCTTTTTAAAAGACTGAGGGGCATATCACCAACAAGTAGCGATATTTATCGCTAAATATGCTTGCGACGATTTTTTTATCGCTGCCTATCGCTGGATATGTTAGTGGAGAAAACATGCTATTAGCAACGTTTTTCTCCATTGTGCTAAAATATCCAGCGATAGCGGAGAAATGCGTGAATATCGCTGAGAATACAGTGATATTCATGCATTAGCGGCGAAATGCTCTTAGCCATGTTATCCACCTCCCATCGGATAACATGGCTAAGAACTGGTCTGGGTAGGTGTTAGTATTTGGAGATATTTGCGCGTAGCGCAAATATTTCCAATGCTACGCCTGCCTTGCTAATAGGTGATAGCGACGTTAGCGACTGCTTTCAGTCTCTAACTGGTTGGGTACGCCCACTTTGCATGTCATTAGCGATAAAGATCGCTGACATGCAAAGCGGGCCCTAAACCGCTCGCTATCGCCTAAAATCTGTCGCCTACATCAGTTAGCAACAGCTTGCTAATAGGGCGATAGAATTATCACCGCTTGGCCGCTAAAACGGCGATAATTGGCTATCGCACCCCTTGGTAATATGCCTCTGAATCTTTATACTTTCACAATTTCCAATTGAAGAATACATTATGAAAGGGTTTCATCCTGACGTGAAACAAATCCACACAAGGGCCCTTATTGGTGCGCATTTATCCAAGTGAATTTCAAAACAAACTTTATCTTACAAAAAAGTTTAGGTTTATCTTGTGAATCAGGCCCTAGGTATCCCCTGAGACTTATTTTCATAATTAGCATTATATGGCAGAAGCTCTGTTATTAATTCAGGGCAAGATAGCTCTACATCTGAATACTTCTATGATCTCCAAACATCTTGAAGACCAGAAGAAGAGACATATTATAATTGAAAAATGTTGTGAAACTCCAGTTGGCTTTATTTGTTTCTTATTTCTGGACCATAAAAAACATCAATTAGTGTTTTTTTAAAAACATTTTAGGCATCATTCATTAAATGAATTCTATTCAAAGGAAAATACCTCTGACTTCATCTTTTTTTGAGAATCAGAGATTAAATAACAGCAATTAGGACTATTCCCATTTCCATGAAATCATTGGTATCAACTGATGGAAAGTGACTACTGCTGGCAAGTGGCTAATTACATAAGCGCAATCAATCAACAGGAGAGTAAGGGTATAAGTGTTCACTCTCTTACCCCTAATAGTACTATTCATTAACAACAGAAGAGTGAAAGAACAATAAACAACCTCAAAAGTTCATGTGAGGGACAAACAGCAAGAGGAACATTGGTGAGGCAAAAACACACAAAAATGAAGTTTTTAAGAACCCTCACTCACCAACCTAGTGGTGACATGCTTCATCACTGGGTTCCCACTGGAAGGACCTAATGTCCTTCCAGTGTGCTACGACGCCTGTTTACAGCGGAGCTGGTTCTTGTGTGTGTTGAAGTGGTGAGAAATAACCCAATTGTGCTAAGTGAGTGCAAAAAAGGGGGGGAAGTTTAAAAAGATGCAAAGTTGTGACTGTCAAATATTTTATTAATAGTCCAACCAGCACTAATTAAAAACAGGTGATGAATGGACTCATAGGTTTAGTCTCATTTATTAAAGACCCCTAGTCCTCAGTGAATTTAAACGAATTTGGTCAACATGTTTCTGCTTGAAGAACCCGAGTCGCTCAGCATTCTTCAGGACCAGTAGTATGTTCCTCCGGCGGTATGCACGCACTAAGGTGCACCGTACCATGAGGACATTAGCGTTAACACTAATATCCTGATCCAGAAGAATGCTGAGTCCATTCATCACCTGTTTTTAATTAGTGCTGGTTGGACTATTAATAAAATATTTAACAGTCACAACTTTGCATCTTTTTAAACTCCCCCCTTTTTTGCACTCACTTAGCACAATTGGGTTATTTCTCACCACTTCAACACACACAAGAACCAGCTCCGCTGTAAACAGGGGTCGTAGCACACTGGAAGGACATTAGGTCCTTCCAGTGGAAACCCAGTGATGAAGCATGTCACCACTAGGTTGGTGAGTGAGGGTTCTTAAAAGCTTCATTTTTGTGTGTTTTTGCTTCACCAATTTTCCTCTTGCCTGTTTGTCCCTCACATGAACTTTTGAGGTTGTTTATTGTTGTTTCACTCTTCTGTTGTTAATGAATAATTACATGAGCGTACATTTGATGTAAACATAAAATAGACAAAATATTTAGGGGGAAACAGCCATTACAACGGGCTGTTTCCCAGCATACCATTACAATGCAAGTGATATGAAATCGCGTGTTTGTGATCTTCCAATAACGAATTTTAGCGATTCACTATTAGGAAATCACAAACTGCGATGTATAACAGTGTTTTTGACATTGTTATCGACTCACAGAGGGTCCAAATAGACCTGCTTCATCAATATTCATGAGGCAGGTTGCAATTTACAACTCATTCTGAATGGCTACAATCGCAGGGATGGTGGCCTGCTGGGGTCAGCAGACCACCACATCTGTGATTGTTTTTTAAATAAAACAATATTTTTTTATAATACATTAATAGTCCAACCAGCACTAATTAAAAACAGGTGATGAATTGACTCATAGGTTTAGTCTCATTTATTAAAGACCCCTAGTCCTCAGTGAATTTAAACGAATTTGGTCAACATGTTTCTGCTTGAAGAACCCGAGTCGCTCAGCATTCTTCAGGACCAGTAGTATGATCCTCTGGCGGTATGCACGCACTAAGGTGCACCGTACCGTGAGGATATTAGCGTTAACACTAATATCCTGATCCAGAAGAATGCTGAGTCCATTCATCACCTGTTTTTAATTAGTGCTGGTTGGACTATTAATAAAATATTTCACAGTCACAACTTTGCATCTTTTTAAACTCCCCCCTTTTTTGCACTCACTTAGCACAATTGGGTTATTTCTCACCACTTCAACACACACAAGAACCAGCTCCGCTGTAAACAGGGGTCGTAGCACACTGGAAGGACATTAGGTCCTTCCAGTGGAAACCCAGTGATGAAGCATGTCACCACTAGGTTGGTGAGTGAGGGTTCTTAAAAGCTTCATTTTTGTGTGTTTTTGCTTCACCAATTTTCCTCTTGCCTGTTTGTCCCTCACATGAACTTTTGAGGTTGTTTATTGTTGTTTCACTCTTCTGTTGTTAATGAATAATTACATGAGCGTACATTTGATGTAAACATAAAATAGACAAAATATTTAGGGGGAAACAGCCATTACAACGGGGCTGTTTCCCAGCATACCATTACAATGCAAGTGATACCGCGCATGCCGTTACAACGAATTTCATTGTAAAGGTATCTGTGGTAAAAGCACATACCTTGTAAAAAAATATATAGGCGATCCATGTTGTTATGAGGAAACAGGGGCTCTTCCGTTTGCTCACCACCCCTGAGACCCGACATGCAGTAGGAACCAGGAGGAGAATGAGGAACCATGAGGAGATAGAGGTAAGCGGAATTAGGCCTGGGGTCGGGTTATTTTTTAGAGTAAAAAGTAGTGGGGGTCATGCAGGGTACTGTTTTAGGGTTTAGGTTAGGGCAGGAAGTTGTGCAGAATAGTGTTTTATGGTAGGGAGAGGACTGCAGGTCGGGGAAGGTCGTGCAGGGGTAGTGATGTGTGGTTTATGGTAGGGTCGGGTGTGCAGAGTAGCGTTTTAGGGTTTAGGGTAGGGTTGAGTCGTGCAGGCCAGGGTAGTGTTTTAGTGTAAGGAGAGGTCGGGGGACGGGGAGGGTAGCGCAGGGGTAGTGTTGTAGGGTTTAAGGTAGGGTCGGGGGTCATGCAGGGTAGTGTTTTAGGGTAGGGAGAGGGATGGTGGTCGGGGGAGGGTCATGCAGGGTAGTGTTTTAGGGTTTAGGGTAGGGTCGGGTCGAGCAGGGTAGTGTTTTAGTGTAAGGAGAAGACGGGTCGAGGGGAGGGTTGTGCAGGGTAGTGTTTTAGGGTAGGGAGAGGACTGGGGATCGGGGGTCATGGAGGGTGCTGTTTAAGGGTTAGAGTTGGGTTGGGGTGTTGCGCTGCGTACTGCATTAGGGTTAATGGTTGGGTCCGGGGGTTGTGTAGTGTTTTAGGGTAGGGAGAGGACTGGGGATTAGTGGGCCATGAAGACGTAGTGATTTAGGGTAGGGAAAGGATTGGGGCTCGGTGGGCTCATTCAGGGATTTCTAAATTAGGTTTTAGGGTAGGGCAGGGTAGTGTAACTTACCTTAGATACTTTTATCAAGAGTATACCTTTACCACCGATGCCTTTGCGTTGTAATGACATGCGTGGTAAAGGCATATTTGTGGTAAAAGTATGCGTTGTAATGGTAGGTCGTGGTGAATAACTACGCATAGTAGTACCCGTGTTGTAATGACACGTGTGGTATTAGTACGCATAGTAACATGTCATATTCTATTTAGGGACAGAGAATATATGGATAGGGGACATGCACATGATTATTTTTTTGCAGATGCTAATTCAGGCACCTCAGACTGATTTTCTGTTCCGCTCTACTTCACAATCTCCTCTCACAAACAATACTACACAACCAAATCCATTGCATGAAACATATACATCAGCACCCTTTTTCACTACTCCTCAAAAGCAAAGCATATCACACACACCAGCACAACAAGATCTTCAAAGCGCAACACCTCATATTGCTTACCATCACAAAATACAAACATGTACCCACCTTTCAAACTACACAAAGGAACAAACTCCAATGCCAAGCTTTCACTCTTCCGCCACACTTAACACTGATACTGCAACACAGCACCTCTCTTCTAACCACCTCTCATCCATTGGACAATATAGAACATTACTACATGACCCACATGCTTCACCACCTCCCCTGACTCATACACCTTCTGCCTTAAACACACGCAAAAATATAAGCAGCAGGCCACACCTCACAACTTTGCTTCCCCATGTCTACTTCACAACAATGTTACACCACAAAAGCAACACAGCACTCCAATTCACTCTCAAACACCATCTCCAACACATACACATGCAGACCCATCAAAATGCCTTCTTAGCATGCTGGATGAGGAACACAATACAGAACAGCTACATGATTGCTATCCTAATACAGCTAATACCAGCAGTAAAAACACACCTGCTACAAACCCACACAATACTGATCACTCTTCTACCAAACAAAGTACCACTATCACCAAAGGCCACTCACTAAACTGTCTACTAATAAATACTCGATCCCTCTCTAAAAACAAGCATCACATCTCAGACCTTCCCACCGATGCAAAACCAGACATACTATTCATAACCGAATCATGGTTGGTAGAAGATCCGGCTCCAGTTCTGCATGAAGCCATTCCTCTAGGCTTTCAAATAATCACCTAAAATCGTATAGCCAAAAAAGGATGTGGTCTAGCTGTTGTATTCAGGCAACCAATACATATCACTAAAATTGACAACAGCTCCATAAAGAATTGTGAGGCTCTTCTAACAAAATGCAATCCTACACCATCGTCCTCCTGTAACTTCCTGCTCCTTTACAGACCTCCACCTAGCAAGGCAACATTCCCAGACGCACTTCTAGACACCATTTCAAACCTGATAACAATACAATCCAACCTCTGTGTTCTGGGTGACCTTAACATTTGGTTTGATAAACCCAATATGACCCATCCAAAAACTATAATCACCGGCCTAGACGCATTGAACCTGCATCAGATTGTCCACAATCCGACACATACAGCTGGACATATCCTAGACTCATTTTTTATAATACTTAACTAGTTACCTTTCAAACTATAGCTCCAGTCACATGGTCAGACCACCACTTGCTTGCCTTCCAACATAAAACAACGCTAAGTGACTCATCTAAAACTACCTTACATCCATCCACCTATCGGCCGTGGAACAAACTCAGTTTGGAACACTTAGAAACACAACTAACATCCAGTACAAATCTGGAAACCATAAATTCGGTTCAAAATCTATGAGTGGCTACAGGAAGCTTTTGACATCCTGATACCACTCAAAACCACACAACAGAACAAAAGAAAAAAAGGGCCTTCGAGAAACATAGAAATAAAAGACATAAAACAACAAATTAGAAAGCTGCAACGTACCTGGCTCAAAAGAAACGCCAAACAAGACAAACTTCACCAACAGGAAATTAACAGATTACACAAGTCTGCTAAGAAAAGGTACTATTTAGACAGAATTCAAAACGCTAAGGCCTACATGCATCAATATCGGCTTTTGCGATTTCTAAATTGCGATAAATAGCGATTCGCAATTTAGAAATCGCAAAAGCCTATGCATGATTATTTTTTTCATTTTTTATGCAATTCGGTAGAAATCGCTATTTTTACCGAATTGCATAAAAAATTCGATTTTTAAATTGCGAATTCGCAATTCCCATTCATTCCTATGGGCCAAAAGGCCCATAGGAAGAATGGGAATTGCGAATTCGCAATTTGAAAATCGCAAATCCTGATTGCATTTCAAGGGTGGTGAGGGGGGTTCAAATGAACCCCCCCTGCACCCATGAAATGTTATTTTCGCATCATGTTGCACACACACATGTCCTAAGGACATGTGTGTCCGTAACATGATTGTTTAAAAAATGCATTTTCAGCGTTATTTTCACTTTTTGCAAATTTACCGAGTAGTTCAACTACTCGGTAAATTTATCCCTCTAATTGCGAATTCGCAATTTAAAAAGTATTCATGCATTGCTTTTAAGAAATCGCAAATTTGCGATTTCTTAAAAGCAATCGCAATTTTACAAATCGCAAAAATGTTGCGATTTCTAAAATAGCTTGATGCATCCAAAAAAGCATTTTTGGAATCGCAAACGGACGATTTTAAGGAATCGCACCGTTTGCGACTCCAAAAATGCTTGATGCATGTGGGCCAATATGTGCAACTAAAGAATTTTATAAAATACTCAATGAATTTCGCAAACAAAATTGCCTAGAAGGAACTCCTCCTGTTACTCTAGATTTTACAGACAAAGTGGCAAATCATTACACGGACAAAGCAGACATGTTGGAATCGTACTTAAAACAGAAACAAAGCACCAGCACTAACCCTTGTACAAAACAACAATCCAAGAATGCTCTAATCAAGCCTCTTCGTTCCTTCCAACACATCTCACACAATGAATTTATGGACCTGGTCAATGCAAGCAGGCCTGCCGGCAGCCCTTCTGACCCCTGTCCGCCACAAACTTTCAAGACAATTCTTTTAACAACCTCTGCTGCGACTCCAGTAGGAAGAATCATCAACGATTCCTTAACTACTGGAATATTTCCAGAAGAACTCAAAAAGTCATACAAACGCCCTTTACTGAAGAAAACAAACTTGGACCCGCTGAACCCTGACAACTACAGACCCATTACAAATGGACAGTTCCTGGGCAAACTGATAGAAAGAGCAGCGTTCGCCCAGATGTCACAATTCATTTAAGAGAATGACATACTTTCAGACTTCCAAACAGGATTCTGTCCGGGAAGAGGCACTGAATCTGCCCTCCTCGCCATCTGGGATGACCTAAAGAATACAGTTGACCGCAAACGGGTTGCTGTGCTACTCCTCTTGGACCTCTCAGCTGCCTTTGATACGGTTGACCATGACACTCTGAAACAAAGACTCTATGAAGCCGGAATAGAGGGAACTGCTCTAGACTGGATCGCGTCCTACCTTCGAAACAAAACTAATGTCATCCATACCCCACCTTTCTCGTCCAAACCGTACTCCACAAAAGCAGGGGTCCCTAGAGGTTCTATCATCTCGCCCATGTTTTTCAACATTTACATAAAGTCATTACCAGTACTGATCAATAAATTTCACCTTACGTGCTATAACTATGCAGATGACATGCAAATACTCCTTCAACTGGACTGCCCAAAAACAATGGAAAATCACAAATTTTCAGCTGTCTCAGACCCGTGGATCAATGGATGACCTGGAGCCATCTCAAATTGAATGCTTCAAAAACTGAAATACTCATGTTTGGCAATTGGAAACATTACAACCCAATTGCCGCATGGCCTGATGAACTGTGATCACTGCCTAAAGTATCGTAGGAAGTAAGAAACCTCGGAATGACCATAGACTCCAAGCTGCCGATGAATGCCCAAGAGGATAAACTAGCAAGATCAAGCTTTGCTACTATAAAAATGCTGCAACAAATTTTCCCTTATTTGGGATTTCCACGCAAGGTCCAAGCTACCATCTCCCTTGTTCTGTCCAAACTCAATTACGCCAATAGCCTCTAACACGGATCACCTTTAACAACCATGAAAAGACTACAACGGATTTAGAACTCGGCTGACCGCAAGACCACATCTCCCCTGCCTTGAAAGCCCTGCTTTGGTTACCGGTTGCCAGAAGATCCACGTTCAAGCTGCTTTGTATCACCCACAAAGCAATACATGGAATAGGACCACTCTTCATCAGGAATAAAATCACCAAACACCTTCAACAAAGGAACCGCCGCTCTAAAGGAGCATCCAGCCTCAAAATCCCACCATACAATAAAAAAAAACATGGGTGGCACATCTTTCTCTGTTAAAGCAGCCAAACTATGGAACTCTTTACCCCCAACATAAGGTCCACTGACAACCACCTTATCTTCAGAAAACTAGTCAAAATTTGGCTCTTCCCCACATAAACACCATACCGAACAAATTGACTGCATATCACTCTGTATACAAGCATATTTTTCTCACTATAGATATGTACCTATCTTTGTGTATTACTTTGTATAAACATGTAAAATAATTATGTTGTTGAGAGGAAAAAAATAAAATAAATAAAATTATATTTGGTCTACATGTACATACTTCCATTGTACATGTATGTACCTTCCATGTACTTGGATCTGTGTGTCTGTTACTTTTCTCCTGAAAAAGCATATCCAGTGCACTACCCTATTTCTCATCCTGTGCCTCTATCAATATATTTAATGTACATATACTTACCTCCTTTATGTATCTATATACTTTCAATGTAATTATGGATCTATATATTTATCACTTTCTTCTAATTTAGCATTTACAATGCACTTCCCTATTTCTCAGCCTATACTTCGCTCAATATATCTTCTAGCCCAACCTTCTCACTCATCTCAAACTTCTTCTACTACTCCTTCCAATGCACTACCCTATCTCTCATCCTATACATCTATCAATATATCATTTACATCCACTCTCTCATTTATCCCAAACCCCATACCACTACTATGAGTGCCAAAATAACCCTTTCTAGGCTATCTCCTACTCTACCCCTCCTTGCATTATCTGACACCTTTTTTTTACTATACCGATCCCCTAAAACAAACCTTTCTAAACTCTTCCCTCCGAGTCCCCACCTCCAACAATCCTCACCCAAAAGCCTCCTCCTACTGCTAAGACCTAAAAAAAAGAAAGAAAACATCCTTCATTCTTTTATCCCTCCACTATACTTTTCCATCGATATTAACAGACTAACATGTTCACTTCTCAAATTCCATTTTAACCTATACTAATATACTACCCAAATAACTGAATAACATATCCACTACTCAAATTACTTCTTATTTTTTTTACTGTACTAATTTTCAACATTAATCCTTTATGGGTTCCGGAGTGGAGTGCTACTCGCCAGAAAAGTGCTTCAACACCCATCAGGGGTAACAAGTGCTATATGAATGCAAATCTTTCTTCCCCTTTTATCCCTCCACTAACCTTCTCACTCCAAGTTACTTCATATTTCACCATATTAATTCACCACTAATCCTTTGTAGGCTTCCTGAATAGCGTGCGTCAACAAGCGCTATATAAATACAAACCTTTGTCCTACTCTATCCTTCTGCTATCATTCCAAATCTAATTAACTGACTAACCTATCCACCACTTAAAATGTACTTGCATGTTTCACTATACTAATTCAACACTAATCAATAAATGCAATTACAATACAATACAATACAATACAATCTGGTAGTCATTTATGAGGGGAACTATGGGGTTGATTACGATTGCGGGCGCTCGGACTGCTGCCCACATTCATGGGGGTAAGGAGTCCGCCCGACAAACAAGTTGAAGGCTGACTGCCACATTATGATGCAACTGTGATAATTGGCAGTCTCAAAGTGCTCCTTTACATGGCCGCTTGTGCTGCAGCCCAGGAAAAGGACCACAGCACAAGACGCCATTCAAAGGATCACTTCCTGCACATCCATGAACTGTGTGCCATGTACCATGTAGTGCAAGGAACACAGTGCATGGATGTGAGTTGGGGCCCTATATGTGCCTCCTGTGCCACTTTACAGTGGGCCCCCAAAATCCGTTCCCAACAGCCTTTTCTTGGTGGTCTTTCCAACATTAAAAGGCTGTCGGAAAGGGATATCGTAATCCTGAAAGTAGTGCCTGCCTCAGCACCGCCTCTATTCGGGAATGCGATTCCAACCGCCTCACCGTCTGGTCACATGATCCTGTCATAGGCGGCGGTCTACCTCCCGACCATTTAGGGTCCCACCGTCTGCATTGAAATGCAGTGGTCACACCAAAGGCCTGTTGCAGTCGGTCTGACCGGCATTATAATCAGGGCCAATGTACTTAAATAACTGCTAAATTCTCTGCAGGACTAGTTTTTGGGCTGTTTTTTTTATTACTGTTGCAGAAGGGTTGCTCCTGATGAAACGTCATGGCCAGACCGAAAAAGCACTGAGATTTTTTTATAAAAAGTATCTCCAAATGCTTTTGGAGAACTCCCAATGTTAATAATTTGGTTTTGAAGGACATTTAAAAATAAACAACTTTCATGTTTGCAAAAGTGCAGCATCCTAGACAATGAGAAGGGAACTCTTGGAATATCAGGGAATTTGGAATTTGGGCTATTCTTCATTTATGAATGCCATTTTTATATAATGTTAGCAATATGATGCACACCATGAGGAAATTGGCAGCAGTGGCTTTGACGTAACACTGGTCCTGGATTTATGTTGGTGGTATGATACAACCATGCATGACTAAACTACACATATCTACACAATGCGGTCTGAACCACAACCATGTTTTTACCATGCAGGCCTTTACCATGCATTCTTTTGCAATGAATTTAGTTGTAAAGGTATATTTGCTAAAGGGATATGCATGGAAAATTGCACATCCAAGCCCCCCAAACCCCAGCCCTGCAATCCACCCAGCCCTTAAAACTGCCTCGACTCCTCACCCTGAGCATAAAGCTGACCCCCAGCCCTTAAAACTGACCCCTTCCCACTCCACGTGGACTAAAACCATGCCCCCCGCCAAAAAACTATCCCAGCCCCCGCCCCCTCTGCCCTGGGCCCTAAACTGACCTCACCTATAGAAGCGAGCCTCCCAAACCCGGCTCCAGCTCCACTTACCATGCTGTGTCCCGGATCTTCATCTCCCGATCCTTTCTGTTCCTCTCCCAGCCCATCTTTACATCTAGACCGCTGACTGTCTTAACTATGAATACACGTGGTTAAGGGAGGCATATGTGTGGTTAAGGCAGATGCGTGCTTTAGGCAAGCATTGTTCAACTTGCATGGAAATGGCACACATGGCTCAGCCTGCGTTGTAAAGTCCATTTGCAATTATGTTACATACTTAAATTTAATTGAAATAGAATTTAAATGATTTCTTCTGTGGTGGTACTCCAAAATTAATTGGATTACAACTGGTCACTTTCCGAATCCCCCCAAAAAAATTGATGACAATTATAGAGAGAGGAAAACTAGCAAGTGCCACCTTTACCCCTTGCATTATGCTAATTTATGTAGAGGTTTTAGAAGGTAGTCAACACATTAACGAGAATCTCTCATCTACAGGTGATATTACTACAGAGGATTGTCCTGATCCCTGAAAAACATAACACAACTACAAAAGCAGTGGTATTTTATATTAGATGATTATTTGTTATGCAAGGTTCTGATAAGTAGGAATGATTGTAAGGATTGTGAGCAGCCCAGCTGAAAATATATTTACAGATGGTTAGCTAAGCCCCAATAACATTTTATCGCACATCTTCAATCAGGCTAATTACTATCGCAGAGGCGGGCCACCGTAGGTGACTGAGGAGCTGTCGCCATAACAAGGCGGCGAGCCCCCAGTGCAGCTAGGTGGGGGCAGGAGATGGCACAGGAGACGCCAATATGGCGCAAAAATGGGGTCGCCCTAGCAAGCAGGGGAAACCCCAAAAGGTGTCCGGCTCAACCCCCCCCTTTCTCGCATCGCGGCCAATGGTGGGGGCCGGGTGACATTCGAACCCCCAATGAGGGGGAGTCTCGTAGCTAAAGTGCAGCCTGGGGGGCATATAAGCGCCGCTCCCCCAGGTATACTCCTATCTACAGGAGCGGGGGGAGCAGCACGGCGCACAAAGAATCTTGTAGTGGACAACAACGCGACACCGTGCAGCCCCACGTGGAGGACCAGCGAAGGGAGAGTGGTACCGGAGCCCACCCGGGGCACCCAGCCGATAGGAGCGCCCAAGGACCCCTCCGGAGAGCGACCGGAGCCCAAAAGGTACCTACAGCATCTGTACAAAGCGCCCGGCGGGAGCCTTATCGGTGGTGCACTAAGAGCGGGAAGTACGCAACCGGAGCCCTCATGGTGTGCCCGAGCGGACGGGGGACAGCGGGGACAACGCCCGGGTGAGCCGTCTCCGCGGCACGATTGAATTGCCCCCGAGAAGGTGACCGGAGCCCACCAGGTGCCTCACTAACAGCCGGAAGGGCCTGGGCCACAGGAACGTGACTGGAGCCCACCCGGTGCATCGTGACCAGGGAAAGACCCACCCAAACCAACCGGAGCACGGCCAGGCAACAGGAAGTGCGACTGGAGCCCACCCGGTGCTTCCTGACTAGGGAGAGACCCGCCCAGCACACAACCACTGCGACCGGAGCCCACCCGGCATGTGCAGGGACTGAAGGAAGCTCGGGGAATCGATCCCGAGCAGGAACAACACCCACCGTTTCCCCGCACCTACCTTGCTCCAAGGCACTGGGGAGAACGGGAGGAAAGCACAGAGCCCGCCCAGCAGCACCGTCGAATGGGAGAAGAGTGCCCCTCGGTATCCAGGGAGCACGAGTCAGCAGCAGCGGGCGCCCCCTAGTGGAGGAGGAGGGCAATAGGACACTGGAATAAGACCAACAAGCATTGGCAGAGCAGGGAGGTTTTCTGTTGTGGGGACTTTTGCTTTGGTGCGTAAAACACAGCGGCTGCACCCAGCCACCACGTGCCACAGCGGACAAGTTTGGTGCAAGGGCACTGGTGGCAGTACCCCGCTCTACACACGGAGAGCCCTCACCGAAAACAGCGGCACTCCACCCAGAAGGGATGGCCAGGAGAGGGGGCAGACAGAAGGGTAAGGACGACCTGAGTGACCTGCTGAGGAGGATACGCGCAGCCTCAGAGGTGCATGGCGCCGGATGGTTACCGGAGCACATCGACGCGATCCGGAAGAGGGGACGAGTGAGACGCGGCGAAACGCAAGCACGCCCCTCGGGGCCAAGAGGAGCAGGAGGGTGCCAGCGAAGCTCGATGATGCGGCAAAGACCACGAAAGCACCAAAACGGACCCAGCCAACTGCAGCCAGCACGGCGGTGGCGGGACCGGACAAGGGGACTAACCAGTGGTGAGCATATTAGCACAATTATTCAAGAATGTTGTAGGACAATGGCGCCACTGTTATTACAAGGGTTAGGGGTGCAGAACGCAGGAAGCGCAGGGGCGGCAGGGGCGCAGACAAGCACGGGACAGGGGCCAGTGCTACCGGAGGGAGCGACAACCTCACAGGGAGGGGATGCCACAGGGGCTCCTTGGTATTTAATCAAACCAGGTGCGGCGCGGCAGCAGAAGATGATAGGGGAACAGACCGCAGCTGCTCCGGAAAGGGAGGGGGGGTCACCCACAGCAGCATGGGGAAATGTCCAGCTCCAGGGCGCACCTCTCACCACAGTAGACATAGCCGGGGCCTACGCGAGACCTTCACCGGGCCCGCACCCATCACCACCAGAGCCACAGGCCTGGCTAGCCTCATTCCCTTGGATGTAAAAGAAAGAATATGGCGGAAGGAGTTCATAGATATCTTCTCGCTACTAGAGATACAGTTAGAGGGGCTAGACTTGACAACATGCGACAAGAAGGAGGAAGACAGGAGGGAAAGGAGAAGGGAGCAGAAGGAACGGATATTTGACAATTGGTTAGATGCGTTCCGGATAATGGCATGCATCATAGTCGAGAAGTTCCCGCGCTGCGCAGCCGACCTATGGCTTTACGAGGCAAGCATACACAATGCACAAAGGCAGTTCCAGGGTGAGGCATGGCTAGAATACGACAAGGGTTTCAGGCTCAAAATTCAGACACACCCGGAAATGGAATGGAACAAGGAAGACTTTTCCGGTTTCATCCATAAAATGATGGTAGCGAAGGACGCTAGGTCTTAGGGGGGGAGGGGCGAACACCCCTTTCGTGGATCCTTTTAAAGAGGGAAAGGAAGGTCGTTTCAGTAGCACAAACACTTCAGCACAGGTAAAGGAACGCACGCAAGCGGACCACCAGCAATATGCTGGAAATTTGAGGCCAACAAATGCACATATGGAGCAGCATGTAAACTCTTACACACATGTTCAGCATGTGGGGGAGGGAACCCGGCGGCAAACTGTAGGCGCAGAGATGACCCAAAGCGCGACAAAAGGGAGAATAAGAAGCAATGAGGCACGCAGGGAGGACAGCGAAGGTGAAGCGCGACAAGGTACCCCCTCCCTCGCATGGTCCCCCATCAACACACAACGACTACAGGCGCTAGCCAACAGATACCACAATAAGTCAGACGCGAAAATATTGGTACAGGGATTTGAGAGAGGTTTTACCATGCCACTCAGAGGTCCACTCCCCCCAGCTGCAAGAGGAACTTGAAATCAGCAACGCAACACCCTGGGGTGGTAGCAAGGAAGATAGAAAAGGAGAGGGCCCCTTCCCAGCTGGGCAGGATGGAGCTGGTCATCTCACCACTGGGGGTGGTGCCAAAGAAGGAGGTAGGGCAATTTAGACTGATCCACCACTTATCATTCCCGGATGGGTTGTCAGTTAATGATGGGATTGAGTCTGAGGTGTGCTCGGTGAGCTACTCCACAATAGACAATGCAATAGACTTGATAAGGGCCACGGTCAGCGGCACGCTCATGGCAAAGGCAGACATAGAATCGGCGTTTCGCCTTCCCCCAGTCTACTCCGACAACTTCCACCTGTTAGGTTTCCAGTGGGAGGGACAGTACTACCATGACAAAGCAATGCCAATGGGTTCTTCAGTGTCATGTGCCTACTTCGAGCTATTTAGCACATTTATTGAATGCGCATTACACGACCACCACCCGGCAGGCGGGAAGCTATATTACTTAGATGATTTCTTATTTACCGGCCCAGCAAGGCCCCCCGAGTGCCGAGACACCTTGGGGGCATTCATCAAGCTCGCAGGAGAATTAGGGATTCCCTTGTCCAAAAACAAAACCGAGGGGCCAACGACAAAGATCATGTTCCTAGGAATAGAGCTGGATTCAGTCTCAGTCACGTCCAGGCTCCCCCCCACCGAGAAGGTAGAGGACTTCAGGCGAGAGATAAGGGGCCTGTGTGGGCGGGAAAAAGCCACACTAAGGGAGATACAGCAACTCATTGGGAAGCTGAATTTCTCCACCAGGGTCATCCCAGCAGGCAGAGTATTCGCGAGGCGATTGACAAAACTCACGCGTGGCCTCACACACAAGCACCACCACGTTCGACTGGGGGCAGAGGTAAAAAGGGACCTGGTGGTGTGGGATTCCTTCCTAGAGGACTTCAATGGGGTCCTGATCTGGAGGGAAGGTTGGCTCACCTGCAAGCAGGTCGAACTGTACACTGATGCGTCAGGGAGCACAGGGTTTGGCGCAATCTTGAGGGACAAGTGGTGCGCGGGGCAGTGGCCCGACAGCTGGCACAGGCAAGGCGTAACAAGCAATATAACGTTCTTGTAGCTTTTTCCCATTGTAGTAGCTCTGGTGATTTCTAGGGAGGAACTTCAGAACATGAAATTGGCACTATAGTCTGATAACAAGGGCGTAGTTCAGGCAATGAACAGGGGTACGGCCAGGTGCCCAAACACACTGAGACTAATGGGATGTCTGGTTACTTTGCAGTTGGAAGGCAACATAGACCTGCGGGCAAGGCACGTGCCAGGGGTGGAGAATGAGATAGCGGACGCCCTATCCAGAGACAACATGAGCAGATTCAGGGAACTGGCACCCAGGGCAGACGCAGAAATGACCCCCTTCCTGCCTCAGCTGTGGAAACTAGCAGGGCAGACCTCTCAGAACTGATCACCCACGCACTGACCATCGGCGCAGCGAAAAGGTACAACAACTACGTAGCGACAGTGTTGAGAGTAGGGGGCATACAATCACTGGTCAACCCGGGTGACACGCGCTGGTCGGCAGAGCAGTTTATTGTCTGGGCATACAAGAACGAGAGGTCCAGGTCATGGGAACAGGCCGACCTAGCAGCCGTAGCGCACCATGCAAAGTTAGAAACAGGACACAACCCGATTGCATCACACTACATAAAAACCGCAATGAAATGCTGGAGGAGGAAGGAAGGAAAGAAAGCGGACACGAGGCGCCCAATAGATTTTGAAAGATTAGGGGCGCTGCTAAAAACACTGGAGAGCGTAGCGTCATGCGAATGTGAGCGGCTGCTATTCAGGGCAGAATTCATCATGGCTTTCTTTGGGGCATTCCTCATCAGCGAACCAGTGGCCCCCGCCAGGGAGTGCCTGGCGGAGCGCTGCCTACAGGCCAGTGACGTAACTCCAAGAGCCGGGGGGGTAGAGTTGGTGCTGCGGCGGTCAAAGACAGATCAGGCGGGTAGATGGACCACAGTGAGATTACATTGCATTAAGGACCAGGAACTCTTCGCGGTATGCTGCCTGTTGGCCTTCATGGCAGTACGCCCAGCAGGAGGGGGCCCCCTACCCAAACACAGGGATGGGTCCCATCTGAGCAAATTCCAGTTTACAGCGGTAATGCGCCTCGCCCTCAGCAAGGCGGGACTGCCACCAGGGGACTTTGTGTCTCACTCATTCCAGATAGGGGCAGCCACAACCGCGGGAAAATGCGGGATGCCCGAGGCAGGCATACAGGCAGTGGGGAGGTGGCGCTTGCGCGAGCGCATACAAGACATATGTGAGGCCCCAGCTATTATGACCAGGGGGCACACGGGGTAAGCAGGAGAGTGACCGGTCGCTTACCATTTGCATGACAGGGAGCAGACCCCACCTGGTTTGGGTGGTTGGCCACTTGTTCATCAGACGGATGGGCACATGGTTGAAAAGCAGAGGACGCGTGCTCGGGGCCAGACCACGACACACGTGCATTCGCTGGTTCGGCCGGTCGGGCATGCGTTGGGAGCAACTGTCGGCAACCCTCAGAAGCCTGAGGGAAGAGGCGGGGCGCCACCCGGACGTTCTGACCATACACCTGGGGGGGGGAACGACCTGGCCAGTTTGGGGCGGAGGGCCCTACTCATCGGGATACAGAACGACCTGGTAGAGACAGCCAGGGCATTTGGGCGCTCGACAATCATATGGTCCGAACTGGTCAACAGGCAGAAATGGCGAGGTGCAGAATCATACAAGGGGGTGGAGAACTCAAGAAAAAAGTTGAATCTCACAGTGAGTAAATTCTGCAGGGCAAACAGCCTGGGATCAATCAGGCATGGGTTGATACACACGGGTTGTCCGGAGTATTACGCCAACGACGGGGTGCACCTCTCTGAGCAAGGGATGGAGATCTTCTGGAGCAACCTGTGGGGCGCCATGGTGTTGGCAGGATGTCAGTAAATGAGGGGGCGTAAGGGGGGAACCGCAGGAAGACAGCAGCCTCCCTGACAGCGTGGCGAAGGGCTACGCTGAGAACGGTTGGTACGGAGGCACACCGGAGGGCGGTGTGCCAGAATAGGTCCACTCACCTTCGGATGCCGCACGGCTGGGTGAGATGGCCTAAGGACAGCGGCTCTTGGATGCCTCACGGCTGGGTGACATGGCTATGAAGGGAAGGGGTAAAATGCAGAGACGGCACTCGCAGCCCTGCCCCCGCCGGATGGCAGGGCACAACAAAGTCGAAAAGGTAGCGAGGCGGCCTAACTCTGGTACAACGGATATCCCCTTCCCGCGCAGAGGAAGTGCAAGCAAATCCAACCTACGGAAGAACCGCCCCAGAAGGGCAAAAAGACAATAGCAAGGAAACGTATGATGACAGAACATGAAAATGCAAGATATACCTGTTTCCTTGTAATCCTAATAAACTGCGGCCAACAAATGCCCACCACAAAGACAAGACGTGTAGTGGCTTTCTTGGCGGGAGGGGAAGTACAAAGAAAAGGTATTGGGAATCACTGTGGGAGTGGGGCAGAGTGCGGGGTTTATCTAAGACATACCTGGCTGATTAACAGTGTAGTAGCATTCGTTTAATTATACCAAGTCATTTAAAGCCCTTCTGCGTATCTTCACATGCCATCCGGGTTGAAGTAAAAACTGCATATTTCTATATCTCTCCATTAACTGGGCCTTCTGACTAACCCTTCCCCAATCAGCAGCATCTTATGTATCTCTGTTATATATGATGCATTATGAAGCGAGGAAGGATACAGGACAGTGAACAATATTTCTGTTCAAATTATGGGAAGTACACAAACGCCTACTGCTATGATATTGCCTCTACTTCCTTCATGATGGAAATTAGAAGGTCATTTCTCCCTCTGGTTACATATCAGCTGCGTTGAATATTAAAGAGATTCACAGAACGGAACATTGTTCTTCTCCAGCCAGTTATACAAGCCTTAAAAAAATTACAATTGTGTGCATATTTTACAAGCCTGTCTAAATTGGACAGTTCTTGATAGGAAATAAGAAAGAAATCCTTTTCCTATGCCTTATGCCTCCGTAATGCATTCCAGTTCATTCAATGCATGATCTGTGACCATATTACCATACAGATGTCCTCAAATGAGCAGTTATAATTCTGTTCTGAAAGCAAAAGTTATTTCACAAACAAAGCTCTCAGAGTCAAGGTTAGTCCAAACATGGTACATATTGTTTTAAGGTGCAATGTTTTCAGTCTTTGAGTGCTTTCTAACCAGATATGTTCATAATAAATTTACAGTGAACTATACTGAATTGGGGGGTTTTCCAGGGGCACTCTGGAATAAACAGTGCAAAACGGAAACAAGTGTATGCTAAATCATATTTGGGATACACTGAAAAAAATAGGCACACCTTTCATCACAAGGCGTGGTGGGTACATGTAAGCTTGTTTTCCCTACGACAGCAACATATGTATATTTGGCTTGAATTGTTTTATTCAGAGGTAGAAAAGTAATTGTTAGTCATCACTGTGTTTTCATGTAAGACAAAATCATAAATTGTTGGTAAACAACACTTTGAAAACCATCTCATGAATGCTACAGTTTTCTTTACATTTTCTATAGTATTGAGATTCATTTGCAAACCAGTTTGTTAAAGTTGCAAAACAGAGATCAAAGACTCAAAATGTGCAACATACGTTGCCTTAAATAGCATGTGCTGCGTCATTTTCATTTCCTCTGCCAAAAAGTGGTTCATTATTGAAGTATATATCCAGGGGCCCTGATTATAAAATGTAAAATGCTCCCTAAATTAGGAATATATTGGTAAAAGCATCAACTCAGCAATAATAATCAATTCAGTATCAAGATAAGATGTTCGATAAAAGGGTCTCCAGCCTTTTCTGTAACAAGAGCTACGTATGTTCAATGAAGCCCATCAAGAGCTACTAATATTATTAATGTAATAGTGACCACATCAGACAAGATTACATTAGAGTCCACCATATTCACCAGTGATCAACTCTGTGACTGTATCAGGCTTGGTAACGAGCAGTAATGTAAAAACTATTTGTCAATATCGAATTCATCTGTATGGGTAATACATAATAGCAATAGCTGCAATGCCTGCTGTACCATGGTAATAACATTTGTAAATGGCCTCCCAAGTGCGACATGATGCCACAAATATCCAATCTATATATTTTTGGGAAATCCAGTAATTCTTCTACAAATATCAGCTCATGACTTCTGAAAATAGGTATATTTTCGCTCAAACATCCACTCTCTATTTTGGTATACATAAATAACTTAAACCATGCAAAAGCTTCCACTTTAGTAAGCTGCACTGCACACGGGAGAGCTACTAACGGGTAGCATGTTTTTTTATAGGTTTACAAGAGCCCTTGTCATAACAGCCAATATAGTTTCTTTCGAACAAAAAGAGTTTTTTTAAACTCGATTATATGCGAGAAAAATCGAGCAAAAGGAATCCCACGTTTTGTGCGATGAACCATAGGTATGGACATAATTAGTAAAGGCAAAGTTTAAGTAATACAGAACACGAGGTTTGATTTCTTGTAAACAACATTTATGCAGATGTCATACTGGAAGTTGTAACAAAATTGCTGCATATAATATGTGAATGTTGAAAATAAAAAATAAAAAAGATTTTAAAAAAAACAGTTTTAAGGCTCTAGCGTTTGGCATTATTTATTAGAAGCATACCCAGCTGAATTTGAACACAGACAGGGCTCCCATTCATTTTTCGAAAGCTTCCTGAATGTTCCACTTTCCTCGCGCATTGATGTTTGGTGTATATGAAAGCATTTCTCAAGGGTTTGTCTCTGGGGTTTCTCAGGAAGGAAAGCAGATTGGGTGAACTAAGAATACTGACTAAAGCTCTTTCAGTGCTGCTGGTCGCTGGAAACCGACTCCCGCATTATCTCACTAGCACATAGAAACATAAAAAGAGGAAATTATGCAGAAAAGTATAAATTATGTAGATGATGGAAAGCCTATGCAAAACATGATATGTGCACATAATGGCATATTTCCCCAGGGTTTAATTGCATCCTTTGGGTACCTTTTGAAGCATTTGAGTATTCAGAAGCAAGCACATTTATTATAATTTAAAAAATAACACATGGAATCCAGTTGATGAAATATTATACACTGTAATAGGAATCTGGCCGCGCTAATTTCTGAGATTTGACGAATATGCAGAGCAGGCTAAAGTGAAGCAACTGGTGTTTATGGGATGATCAGATTTTCAATTAAAATCGGAAACACTTTTGATTTATTTATTCCCCAAGCAATAAGGCTTGCAGGTTACACTCTTTTCTTGCACCGTAGGAGTCTCGGTTTTGTTTGCATGTGGGCAGTGGCGTTTAATATTAAATCAGATGTAGACACATTTATTGAAGTATCGTTTGAGAGGCTGATTAACACCATACACCTTGGTCATATATTTTCTAAGACACAATGGTGATATTGTTCTATGTTATCTGATCACCTCCCACGATACACCTTCGACATTATTCAGTAGCTATCTCAGAGTAAGTTAGTGCATTATATGCATCTTTGATTTATTTGACTATATAGTTTCTTTCATATTTGTGAACATTCCGATGAAGAACATTTTAAAGCTCAACTAAAACACTAGTTGGAACTTAATATATATGATTTTTGATTTGCAGCTGGCTAACATGTCACCTTCTGGCTACTTCAGAGCACTTGAGAATATTTTTGAGTATGTAGTAGATCGGTGCAGCGTCTTTGGGTAAAACATTTGTCTCCCTGTCAACAGGGCCTATATTATTCATTGTGCCCTGGGAGCCTAACAGGCATGTGTGCCCACTTTATGTGTCCCCAGGGCACAATGGTATTACAGAAGGGGCCGCAGATGCTTGTCTGCTCCCTTCTATGATACTGATAGCGTTGGTGCAAATGCTGCGTCAGCGCTATCTTGAGAGTGCGTTCCCTCATTTGCATGGGGTGATATGAGTGCATAGGCAAACATGCCTTTCAATGTGCCTCCTAAATTCAGCTTTCTAAGGATGACAAAGGGGGTTCTATGGACTCCTCAGATATCCCTCTGCAGGCGGGTGCAGCCACTTGTGCACGCAGGGCTAGACTGACTGTAGCGGGCACCGGGCAATCCCCTGGTGCACCGCACGGGTGGGGGGGCCGGTTTTGGGCCCCTGGGGGCCGTCTTTGTTACAGGGGCGTTTTTGCAGCATAGCTGCAAAATCGGCCCTGTAACAAAATTGGCCGAAAACCGGCCCGGGGAAAGAGCTCGGCAGCACCCCCAACCCCCCTGGGGGGGTGGCCGAGCACTTTGCCAGGGCCTGTTTTGGTTTCCAGTCCGGCCCTGACTGCACCTGTATGTAAGGGGATTCAGAATCTCTCTTGAAAGTTCAAATTGGTTGCTGCCAGCACAGAGAAGCACAGAGCACCTTTTAAACAGCTGCAGCATTAAGACTTGAATGCACTGCCTCCAGGTAAGTGCAAGTTTGCATCCGCTCTGGGGGCAGCACAGTCATCCAAATACGGTGCACTTTCCTTCTTTGCGCATGGCGCACTCTTTGAAAGGTGTGCCATGGCGCAAGCAAATATAGAGTGCCGGTCCCTGTTTGTTCGATGGATTTCAAAAGTTTTATGATCTTTTAAAGGTGTTATTTTGTGCATAATAATGAATTAAAGATTCAATGTGGAGAAGTTAGATGCCACCAGCCTTGCTGCAGCCATTGTTGAAGCAGTACCCTTCAGCCTTGCTGCAGCCATTGTTGAAGCAGTACAGAAAGCTGGACTTGACTGGAAGAATTTTTTTTCATGACTTTGATGAGTATACCCCTGGATGAGAACTAGGATTACAGGTAAGTAACTAATCCATTTGTTACCTTTGCCTCAAATTGTAAAGCGCTCTGATATCCTTCGGGATCAAGTTTGTGCTATATAAAACTTTATAAATAAAAAATTAAAATAAATGCAGAGCTACCTCGCAGCTTTAGCAGTGCTTAATTTGTGCCAGTGGTAGCAGATAGAGTACACTGCTGCTCATTTATGGGCATATGGACTTATTTGTCATCATCAGAATTGAAAACAGAGTAAAAAAAAGAAAAGAAGGAAAAAAGAAAGTTGGAAGAAAGTGTCAGGAAAACAGTGATAACACAAGAAAGCAGGGATAACACAAGAAAGCAGGGATGAAAAAGAAGTCAGATAGAGAGACAAGAATTCTAGGGCGGTGAAACAAAAAGGCTTGAGGCGAAATCAGGACTAAGCGACCTT
Organism: Lissotriton vulgaris; assembly: GCF_964263255.1. Lineage (NCBI taxonomy): Eukaryota > Metazoa > Chordata > Amphibia > Caudata > Salamandridae > Lissotriton > Lissotriton vulgaris. The sequence goes on along the minus strand of NC_141693.1, from coordinate 965,561,845 downwards.
GCTATTTCCTTAAGCCCCTGCGCCTAGTATCCCCACTAGCAAGCCCCTAAGAACTCTTTGGCCCTCTCCACATTTATTTTTTAAATATAAATTAAGTGCTGATGGTTGCTTTATAGCATTGGATTCACTCCAGCACATTGATTTATTCCCCCCATTTGTTTTGCAAGCGAGCATGGACTGACAAACAACTTCATGCTTCCTAATGTATTAGCTTGGGGAGAGTTTGGGGTCCTGTTCTTTTTATCAATAGCTATTTGGGCAAAGAAAAATATGTGATCATGTATTAACTTGAATGTACATTTTCAAGTTCCCATTAAATGTGTTGTGCCATTTTAATGTGTACATTGGGGGAATTGGAATGAAAATGCGATGGAAAAGTGGATACATTAAGACTGCCCAACAAGTCCTCAGCAGATGTGCTAGGAACCTGGACTGTGCTCTGACACCACCTCTTTGTTATTGTATTCAAGTGGACCCAAGTAAGGTAAACTGGGAAGAGGAGAACATGTAGAAAGAAATGTGCCAGGAACCTGAGCTGAGCTCTGATACCTTCAGCTAGTTTTCATGAAACACAATGTGGATTCCTATGTAGCAAGCCTTTTATTTGGACCCGTAATAATTAAGGGTAGTGCCATTATCTCCCTGCACTTGGTATGAGCAACTTGATAAGTCTATGGGTAAGAGAGACTGAAGAGAAACATCAATGTTAAAGTAGGAATCAGGAGAAGTGTCCATGAGATATTGAGAGACACTTCATACTCAACAGAAGAACGTATTTAGAAACTACACTTTAGAAGGTTGAAACCAGGCTCATGAAATCCCTTTATATGCAATCTTTGTGCGATAATAAAAGACTAAGGGCCCGATTCACAAAGGTAAAGAGCGACAAAAGTCTAACTTTACGACTTTCGGTATTCACAAAGGGCATTTACTACTCCTAAATGCTATTTGTGAATACTGAAAGTCGTAAAGTTAGACTTTCCTCTAACTTTACCTTTGTGAATGGGGCCCCTTGGGCCTGATTTATATATTCTTGGTATGTGTACTCAGCCAATATAATGGTCCTCCCAAAACATTTACATGCAGGAGGATCTTAGATTTAGCTATGGTGGTGACTAGTCTGTCACTGTCATTGCCAAACCTCGCCTACGGCTCGACAGAGTTAGGGCCGATGTAGAATTAACTATATGTCTGCCTATCCAATTAGGATGGGCGGACAAATAGCCATTTATTTTGTGTCAGCCATTGGCAGACAAACCCTGGCAGTGAGGGGCAGTAAAATGCAAATAATGGTCAATGTCTTCCATGGAGAGAAAAGCATTACTTTTTTTCTCCAAAAATTAAATATCCTTCAGAATTTCCCTTGAAAAAAAAAACTGTTTGGTGCAGGGCTGCGTCATGCTGACATGTGTCATCTTGATGAGGCTCCAGGGCATAACCTGGCACCAAAAGAAATTTCTGTGGAGGAAATCAAGAACAGAAACAGAGCAAAAGGAGAGGGATTGATTTACAAGGGGGTGTGCCTTCTGTGGGCACCAGTGTTTTGACCTTGGGCAATGGGAACACATCTCTCGATTGGCCACATGAATATCCTACAGACACTATGGATGTGGGTCTAGTGGGGATATATTATGTCAGCCTTCTCACAAAAGGATAAGTGGGGTGTAGTAAGGGAGTACTAATATGGAAAAGCAAGGGGCCTAGTAGGTAGTGGTCACAGACAAACGATTGTCAGGCCTAAATTGGCAGTTTATCTAACATCTTATCATTTCCTTTATACAGGGGGACACTAACAGTATCCCATAACTTAACAAATACATGGCTAGGTAATATGCATCGCTGTATATATCTTACCTCATCTACTGACTCATTGATATTAGGAACGGATATTCCCCAGTTTTTTTAACTTGTTTATGACTCCTCGTATGAACTCAGAAATGCTACAAGTAGTCCCATTTCCCTTCATAAAGAGAAACTGCCACAACAAAAGAAAATGTTGTCCCAAAAGAGGTGGGAGTACAGGTAATTCCCCTTGTAAGAAACTGGGGGGTGGAAGCCCCACTAAGGCAACAAAAACAATCCTTGTCAGGGTCAGGGTGATCCAAAAAAGCCACTACATTAACTTGGCAGAAAATCAGTAAGGCTTAACTCAGAGGCAAATTGTAACTTATTAATGCAGCTCACAAAGAGTAATAAAATGAAAACCCAACCCCAAAAATCCCAATCCAATTTAGGAAAAATAGAGTTATGTTTAATAAATAAAATGATACCAGACTATGACAACTCTAATCAGTAGAGCAGGAAATATTACGTTTTTAAAGTTTTAGGTTCAAATAGTGCCTAAAAGCACAAAAGCGCCACTAATGCTCATCTGGTTGCACTAGCCCAGTGAAAAATCACAAGATAAGGCTGACCACGATTGAGCACTGGTCAGATACATGGACCAAATTAATCCTGCTGAAGACCTACCTTCAAGGATAAGGATAAATCATGCCATGGGAGAAATGTGTTCTCTAAACCAAGAAAGGAGGGCACCTAATAAAAAACAACAATCTTCAGTGTCCCCCAAATTGCACACCATATACAATAATTTTGAAAGATGTGCCCACGCTACCGCCACATAAAAAGAAGTCTTTTTTTCGCTGAAAGACAAGATAGTACACTGGCTTACACACAATTCTTGATGGTCAAATAATCTTTCTGCAGATGTGCTCTTTGTTGGGAGACCCCCTTGGATTGGCATACACAAAAAGGAAACCAATAGAGATTGTGTGATTGTAAACTTTAAATCCCCTCAAACTGTAAGAAGTTTGCCACATATCCTCTATCAATGAATCTTTATCAGAGTCTCTATGCAAGCTGTGCCTTTAAGATAATATTACAGAGCAAACTGTCCACCAGCAGCATTGTCCCCCACATTAGCAAATGCAATATCACTAAACGTTTGACCACCCTATAAAGTGGAAACAAAAAATAGTTTTGAAGCCCAAAACTCTTCTGAAGCGCTGGACTGACTCATTATACAAGAGGAATGAGAGTATGGTGGTAATATAAGTATGTAAGAATCTCTGAATAGGGAACTTTTTCAATAAGAGTCATCAAGGACAGTCAATGGAGTACCTACTATTGGTGCTCGCACAGCCAGGCAGCCTACCAGGATTCTATCATGCAATATTAATGGTGTCTAAACCAAGATATTAAGCTAAGTCTGGTGCTGCGTCTTAAATGATTTGATATAATCTACCTTCTGAAAACATAGGCTTCTGATGCCTTCAGTCTAAATGGCGTTTATTTTCTGTGCGGCCCAACTATTCCATCATCATCACCAGGCAGACCTAAAGTGGGGCTGGCCACCTTGAGGTTGGTCAATTTGACTAAACCTGGTGTTAAATAAATCTCTATCACTGCATACTATCAAATGTTGTTGCTTGCAGCAAAAACACTTATGATATTACTTTGATTACCTATTATAACAATATCTTTGTAGTGATACAGAAGAACTTGAAAGCAAATTAATGAACTTTACAAATATGTATAAGAAGGAAACTCTTCAAATATGAGTGGGTGATTTTAACCTCCGACTGTTCCATGAGAACAATATTTTGGCTTGTGGTCTACAGGATGCTGAAGTGTTAGTCCTGCCCCATTTTGGACATGTCCCCTACACACAATAACATGTTAATTTAAAGGAATTTTGTTTTTGCCAGAGATTACAGCTCAACTGATACCCCTCCACCTCTGACACTTAAAGGAAGTGGGAAGGGCAGTAATATTGATTTTAGAATCCTTGGACCTGATCCCACTGCTTAGGGAGTATGGCGCAATAGTCTCCTGCATTAATGACCATGACTCTTTAACCATTTCTCTTGACCTAATTCTACCAGATAATGTTGGGTCTGGGGAACATCTGGCACTTGTTTATACACATTATAAAGGTACTTGGATTAAGTAGGGAAAGGTTGGCAAGGAAGAATTTCTGTGTGGTTTCATCAGTGAAAACCAACATATAATTGAGATTTTGAGTATCTTAGATGAAGCCCTTGAGACAATCATAGAGGCCTATAGGTATTTCTGTAAATCCATGTTGTCAAGGCTATCTATAGATAAACCCTCTAGATAAAATTTTTCGCATGGCTGGTTTAACTACACCTGCACTGCTGCCAATGCACAACTTAAGATGTCTCTCTCTAAATCCCCAACATCTAAGGAAGACGTTAAGCATGCTAGAATGGATTATAAAGGAATATTAGATATAGGAAGGCTGATTTAACAAGCAAAGCATGGTAGGACTTACAATTTGCAGGGACTAAGGGATTGTGCCCTTTTTGGAAGGTTGTAAATCAATCGTTCTTTTCGGGTTACCAAAACCTTCAATGGTCTACCATATAACAGTATAGACCTGAGTAGATCATTTCACAAATATATTTTTCAATTCAATCTTTTTTATTAAAGAAGCAGGGTTTTACAAGAAAATGAAACATACACCTAATTACATTCATGTGTCAATGCAACCTGAGTTTTACAATTTATGGAACTTTGCTATGATCCACCTTAGATTTACACAGTGGCCATATTCACTGATCTAGAACACGTTCCTGTCACCCATAGGAGTACAACGTAGGCGCATTTATCCCTTTGTTACGATTTGGAGTGCATACCATGACTTAATCAGATCAGATAAGCTTTATTCGATAAAAAGATTATCATAAAAGCATTGCAAAGATACAGTATTTAACCACACTCAAAAGAGAAGCATAGTAAAAAAATTAAATCTTAATCCATTAGATCCAATAAAATCAGCATAACATATACAGTTTAAAACAATTTCATTCATGGGTATTAATCACCGTTTCTTATGGTCAGGGGGCAACACCCGCCTATTGCCCCCTGCATTGAGCAGTTAAATCAGTTCGGTCCTTGTACTATTAGATCAGGTCGGTCATTTATCCCCTAACCTCCATTTGGGAGCCTGCCATACTCTTGCCTACTGACTTTAATCTGAGTAACCAGGCCCACCCCAGGTATTTTGCTAGTCCGCAGATCAATGTCAATGAGGAGGTATCTGTTTTCATGATGCGTAGGGAAGCTACATGGCTCATGAGGCCTAGTGTTTTACAAACTGGCTTGAGCCACTTTTCTCTGGCCTTTGTGTAGGCAGGGCACGCCAGGAGAAAGTGGGCAATGGACTCATCAGCATGGTCACAGCTAGAGCAGGGTGCGGGTACCAAATGTGGTCCCTTCCATGAGGATACCACTGAGTTGACCTGTAGGGTACAAAATCTCAGCTTCATATACAGAGTCCTGTCCCTAGGGACCTGTATAAAGTCGAGATAGGGCTCTAGTCTGCGAATTGTTTTAAATTCAAAGAATCCCTCCGTGAGTTTCCCTGTCTGCTGGCAAGATAGCTCACGTTTTGACACCCAGTCCCAATATGCCCGCTTCAGGTCCAGCTTAGGAGGGGGAATCTGGGACGCCCATGCCTCGCTTAGACCAATATGGCCCAAAAGATGCTTCAAGTCAACCAACCATGTTATCCTGCCTCCCTTGTCTGCCGCCACTAATTCATCAAACCCCGCAGCATACATGCAGAGTTCCTCCGTCCTCCTGAGGCGGGCCCAGAAAAGAAAAGGACGAAACCTGGCAATATCCTGAATGTTCCTCCACCCGGTGTCATAAAACAAAGGCTTCAGGGGGGTGGAGGTGGGAAGTGATACAAGGTTTCTTAAAAATCTATTTTCTGACCTGGTTAATTCGGTGATATTCTCCATTCCCCAAAGCTCTGCCCCGTAGAGTGCCGAGGGCAGCGCTTTACCATCGTAAATTGCGAGAGCTGGTGCAACCGGTCTGCTACTCGAAAGATGCTGTTCTCTGGCGATTGCGCCAGCCACCCGCTTGTGGTTTAAAAGCATTTTATCAAGGTTTGAGGACCCCCGTTATGTTTTTTGAAACTCTAATCCCCAGATAGTCAAAAGAGTCAACCCTCTCTAATGGGACTTCGTCAAGGGTGATGTTGTTTCTGAAAAGTTTTGAGGGGTTAATGGTCATCAACTTGGTTTTGCTAGTGTTGATGATTAGCCCATGTTCTTTACAAAATGAGTCAAAACTCTTCAGTAATTTCTGTAGGCCACATGGAGACTTGGAGATTAGGAGAGTGTTGTCGGCACATAGGAGGGTGGGTATCTTTTCTCCTGCCAGGACTGGTGCATCAGACGGCTCCTTATTAAGGTGGGCCACCACCCCGTTAATAAATATTGAAAATAGGGTGGGGGCAAGCACACAGCCTTGCCGTACCCCCCTACCTACAGTGATCATCTCTGTCAGCTCCCCTTGGGCCCCACACCTGATTCTTGCAAAATTGTCGATGTGCATCCTTTGTATAAAATCTAAAATGTATGGTGGCATGCCCAGATGTCCAAGTACCTGCTAGAGCTTACCCCGGGGGACCAGGTCGAATGCAGTCTTCAGATCTATGAAAGCCAGGTACAAGCTCCCTTTGCCCAGGAGGACTGACTTCCAATAGATCATGAAGAATCTGAGGACCTGGTCCATTGTTCCCACCTTTTGCCGGAACCCTGCTTGAAAGTGTGATAGAATATTGTTATCCTCCAACCAGGTTCTGATCCTCAGGAGAAGAACCCTGCTAACAACCTTCTGGATCACGTCTATAAGACTGATTGGCCGGTAGTTGGCAGGGTCCTCTCTATTCCCTTTTTTGAATATTGGGACCACCACGGCTCCCTTCCAGGAGTCCGGGATGGCGAACCCTCTAACTATCAAATTCATAATGTGGAGAATGAGCTGGGCCCAAGGCATGGGATCGTGTAGGAGCAGGTCTCCAGGCAGTCCATCTGGGCCTGCTGCTTTCCCTGGAGAGATGCTGTGAATTGCTTGCTCAACTTCCAGAAGGTCAAACATGTCTATGGTTCCATTGGCTTCCCTGGTGATCAGGCTGGTCTCAGTGGAGAGAGGGTAGACTATTGCTTCGCTCGAATATAAGTTGGCAAAGTGGTTCTGCCACTGTGCACAAGTGATATGGTTGGGGATGGGGTCCATTGATATACTTTCCTTACGATTAATTAAATCCCAAAATGCAATGGAATCTCTGTGGACTGCAGCTGTCTTCAGTTCCTGCCAGTGCGCCTCTTTCCAACATCTTTTGGCCACCACCAAAGCCCTTGCATACTCTCTCCTGGCAATTCTAAGAGCAGCTGGATCTTTCGACTTAATACTATGTGCAATGGCCACCCTTTTGTCCCTGCAATCCTTAGTGTACCAGGGATTATAAGTCCTTAAATGATCGTGTTTTCTGGCTGGTTTGCCTTCGACGATGAAAAACAAACTCAGCTTATCTATTGACATTTGGTAAAAGCTTTTAACATTAAAATTAAATTCATTAAGATCCCCCAGGCCATTATACAATGCCATTACCTCGCTGCTTTTGGACACAACTTCCTCCCGCACACTTGCTAGTAGCCCTTCCTGGTGAGAGACTTTGTTCCACTTAAGGCGTCTTTTGCAGTTTGATGGTATTACCTCTCTGCGTACCATATCGGGGCGGTTAAGTTTCTTTGGCCCCCCCCCCCACTGCAAAATATTGTTCATTTTAAGGCAAAGTGGGTTATGATCGCTGTCCAATGTGGACACAACTTCCATATCTATCCGATCTTGCCATAACCGAACGTCCAAAAGGATGTAATCTATCCTAGAGGGGGAACCCAGTCTATTAAAATTAAAAGCTCCATTTTGGTCAGAGCTCGATCTACCATTAACAGCTCGCAAATCGTATTCCAGATTCAGAGCGTTAATCTGTATCCCACACTGTGACCATTTATTTATTGGATCTAGGTTGAGGGACGGGATGCCCCATTTACCATCCTCTTCTATAATTTCAGCTTGGTCACCCGAACTCAAGGGTTCGAAGGTTACATTGAAGTCCCCAGCTACAATTATATTTGTTAGGGGCAATATAGTTTCCAAGCTTTTCTCAAGGGCGGAAATAACCGGAGAGGTTTGGGCACCTGGTGACCCTCTAGCATAGACATTGAATAGCTCGATTGCCGGGCCCCTGCCTTTCCTTTTTGATGGTCAAATGAAGTAAATCAGGGGAAACTCCAGTGTGTGGGCTGGCCACCCAGTTAAGGGCTGTTCTTATTCAAATTTGTAGGCCTCCCGACGGCCAGCCCATGCCTGAGCTAATCGCGGGGATACAATAGGATGTATAGCCTGATTTATGGAGTGCGGCTAAGCTCCATGTCTCCTGGAATATGCATACTTCAAATTTATCCACGAAGTTGTGCCATTCTGAGAGTTTCAGTTTCCTCTCTAAACCCGCCACATTCCATGACAGAATGTTCAATCTTGCTACATTAGTTCTGTTAAGAGTTGATTCGCCCCTCTGGTTGGAAAAGCCCTGTCCTGCCAGAGGGCATTCTGCAACAGGACAGTGGCCCCCGAGAGTGCCTGGACTATCTGGTGCTGCTAATGCACTTTCATCTCTTCGGTTCGAATGTGTTGCCTGTTCGAAACTGGCCTCCCCCTCTCGGGACACTAGTCAGTCAACCCTATTCAGGCCTGACCCCCCTCCTTGGTCCCTGGGATCTTTCTTCCCAGGCAGCCGGCTTCTACCCAGACAGGCATGTGTCTAATTTGGATGGAAGAATGATCAGGGGCAGAGGTACGGAACTCCAAGGACATAAGATTGTCAGCTAGGACAGGATCTTTGAGCCTCACCTCAATACAATCTCTAGCTGAATTATACAGTGTCATACGCCTAACCCCCTCGATGTCTTCGCGAATGATCGATCTGCAGCCTCTTACGTGTCTGAGCCAATGTATAACCTTATTGTGGAGGGATTTGCTCGATCCGTAGCTCTGGCTACCTAAGGTTTTAGGGACCTTCACCATATACACTGTTGCCCTGCCCTCTTTTGTTAATCCCATACTTGGAGCTTTGGTTACTTGGCTGATGGGTCTTGAATTATAAGGGATATAGCGCCCCCATGTTGCCACAGAGTTGTTGGGTGTGTTGACAATGGATCTTCCCGCCCTGGCTTCAGAAACAATTGGTGCTGGTGTAGCCCTGATAACCTTTGACCTCTGTAGTATAGAGTCGCCAGATCCCCGACTATTATTCGTTACTGGCTTGTTAGCTAGAACATCTTTATAAGAGGGAGGCACCGGGGAGGGAAAATGGGCTGACGTGCTCGGCTCAGCTATAGTATGATCCCCCGTGGGATTCAGAGTCGCTACTAACTTCTTTAGACCTTCTACCTCTTTTTGGAGAAATTCAACTATCTTCCATAGCCCTCAGTTTGACTCCCTGCAACCGCAACTATCTGGGAGGGGATCAGAGCCTGATTCAGTGCAACTTTGTTCCTCCAAGATTGTAGAACCCTCTGTCGCATGCTCAAGGATCGCAAATCTATTGGTACAGGGGATAGGGGGACCCTTATCAATTCCCTGGTTAACAGTATTTGCCAATGGGGAAGGAGAGGGCGTGGGGGACTTATGGGTATTTACAATGTCGATATCGACCAAGGGTATTCTATGCACAATAGGGTGTGTTATTAAAGGGGCCTTTTTCTGGAACATTGAAGGGATTACATGCTGTTGCTTATTTGCAGCTGTATTTTTTGGTTGTGGTAGATTGGTGATATCTACTGGGCCTGCCTTATTAGCCCCCACTATCTCTTCGCACTCTGAGACTACAAGCTCAATTCTGTCCAAAACACAGTTGCTTGCGGCGTGTATGTTTTTTTTAACCCTTTTCCCTTTCTTGGTTACCAACTGACCCCCCCCTTCAGTGGTCTTCCTTTTACCAATAAAAAAAAAAAAAAAAAAGCTGTAGTTCCTCAATCGAATGTCCCAAATTGCACAAAGTCCGTAGGGTATACAAGCTTAGATGATTACAAATAAAGTCCCGACCAGTCCAGCTCCCGTGATGTGCTCAGAGGGTCATGGGACATAACGAACGGAACAGTACCCTGAAAGATGACTTGTTAGGGGGATGGCCCAGCCCAGCCATGACCTGCCCCGGACTGTCACAGACTGTCCGCCCTTTGTCCGGGCTTCGTCCGGCTCGTCCCGCGTGCGTCCCGTTCTGCGGGAACTGGATGTGGATATATGCACCGGTGAGCGGTGGGCGTGCCTCCTCGCAGGTGCGGTGCATAGCCCTTCAATTCCTGCCCCATAGCAAGTTAGGGCGAGAGGCCCTCGATATGAAACCCTTCTGGGGGTGACAGCAACTCCAACGGTACTTTGCCAGACACACGAAGCGGGACCCGCGCTAGGGGGTCCTGGGAGCTGTTTTCTGTGCCACGGTGAGTGGTGGGCGTGCCTCCTCGCAGGTGTGGTCTCGCACGGGCTCCTGGTTCTTGGAGTCCCGTGCGGTGCATAGCCCTTCAATTCCTGCCCCCACAGCAAGTTAGGACGAGAGGCACTCGATATGAAACATCTCTGGGGGTGACAGCAACTCCAACAGGACTTTGCCAGACACACAAAGCGGGACCCGCGCCAGCGGGTCCGGCAAGCTGTTTTTTGTGCGCCGGTGAGCGGTGGGCGTGCCTCCTCGCAGGTGTGGTCTTGCACGGGCTCCTGGTTCTTGGAGTCCCGTGCGGTGCGTAGCCCTTCAATTCCTGCCCCCACAGCAAGTTAGGGCGAGAGGCCCTTGATATGAAACCCCTCCGAGGGTGACAGCAACTCCAACGGGACTTTGCAAGACACACGAAGCGGGACCCATGACTTAATGTTAATTGCGGTTTCTGACTTTATATCAATTCCGTCTTTCTTTCTTTTTTTCTTTCTTTCCTTCTCTCTCTTTCTTTCTTTCTTTCTTTCTTCCTCTTCTACATCTCTCTTCTTCTCTCCCTCTCCCTTCCCTCTCTTTCCTTCTTCTTCGCCTCTCTTTCGCTCTTCTTCTTTTCCCAAATCCACTCCTATTGCAACCATCCTTCTGATTAATAACTGCATACATTTATGTATGTTGTTTATTTACCTCATCGTTAGAGAACCACTTGTTTAACTGGGATTGATACTCTCTTTAATTTCACAAATATTTTAACCCTGGAAATTGTTAGACCATTTTAATCACTAGGGATGATGTATTTTATGACATGCAGGCTGCCTCACAACTTAGGGCCTTATTACAATGTTGGTCGGAAATGCTCTGAACAGCAATTGATTTTCCCTAACCTGAGCCGGAAGTCATGTTTCCGACTGACTCAGAAACATTTCCGACCAACCGATTATGATGGAAGGTAGCTGTTCGGTCTGACTGTCTCAGTTCGGACTGCCATTCTGAGACTCTGAGTCGGTCTGAAGCATTTCCGACTGACGTATTACGATGTCAGATTCGGACAACCTTTCAAACTCGGTCTGTCCAACCCAGAACGTCTGTTGGAAACTGAGTTTGGGGGCCCTTAGCAGTCCCCCACTCCTTAGCAGTCCCCCACTCCCCCAGAGGCCTCCGGTTGGGGCCCGTGGAAGTACTGATTGGCCCCTCTTCACAACCATGTACCGTGTGGCAGGCACCTTGGGGTACCTGCCACAGGGTGCAAGGTTTTCTGCAACCACCCATTTCTTCAATGGGAGCCTGTGTTCCAATTGAAGTCAATGGGAGTCCGACCGAACAGTGCTCGGAAACATTGGAATCGGTCGGTCGCACTCCCCGAACCAGAGTCGGTCAGAAACGATTCCGACAAGGAGTCAGTCAGAATGCTTTCTGACAAGCATTGCAATGAGGCCCTTAGTTTGTCTATTAAGGTTAGAGAAGATTAGAGAGTTTTCAACTTATCCTCCTCTCCAAAATCCACTCACAACTTTCATTCTGTTATGCTCTTCATTAGGGACTGGATGAGCTACAACCATCTGAAACTTAATTCCGACAAAACCAAGCTGGTGTTGACGGGTGGCTCCTCCAGTCCCTGGAATTCTTTATTTTGGCCTCCTTCCCTGGGCTCTCCTCCCACCCCCTCCTTTTCGGTCAAAACCTTAGGGATAAAACTTAATGCTCACCTCACCCTGCACTCTCAGATTAGTTCAGATGTTTCCTCGTGTTTTCTCACTCTCTGCACTATTCGAAAGGTGTCACATTTTTTCTCCTTCTGGGCCCTCAAACTTATTCTGTCTGCGATGGTGATCTCCCGTTTAGACTACGGCAATGTCTTGTATACCGGTGTCCCCGCATACAACCTTCGGAGACTTCAATTGGTGCAGAACCAGGCCGCCCGACTTGCTTACAACCTGTCCAAGTCTCATCATGTCACCCCGCTGCTCAAAGCTCTGCGTTGGTTGCCTATCCGGGAACGTGCCCTGTTTAAGATGGGCTGTATCACCTTTCCCGCCAGGGCGGGGACAGCCCCCGGCTTTATTTTTTCCGAGATCAAGGCCTACCTTCCTAGTAGAGAGTTGCGTTCGTCTTCAAAAGCTCTTCTGGTTGTCCCTCGTTTTAAGAAGAAGAGGTCAGGAGGCGTTAAATTTTCTAAGCTTGCGCCCACCTTTTGGAATACCCTCCCCCCACTCCTCAGGTCCTCCCACCATTATCTGGAGTTTCGGAAAGCTCTGAAAACATTTCTCTTTGCCCAAGCCTTCCCACACTAGTAGTTTGTTCTTCCCACTGTCCTATGGTCTGCGTCCCTAGCACCAAGAAACCGCTCGGTGGACGTGCGCTTTATAAATATTTTAATTTCAATTTCAATTTCAAGTGATTACTGCAGTCTCTTAAAATCCTTCTGGAAAGGCTCTTGTTCCGGATGGAGTCACTATGGATCTGTCCAGAGAGAACAGTACTTTCCAGGCCCCTCTGCTAACTAATGTGATAAGAGCTGCCATAATAGGGCAACCAGTAGCATCCTGGAAGGAGGTCACAGTGTTATATATTTTTTTTTTTAAAAGGGAATATGCACACCCTCAGCTGCTATCATCCAATCTCACTTACAGATAATTTGCTTAAGAGATTGGGCATAATTGTAGCTTCAAAGATATAGACATGGCTAGAGGAAAATCTGATTTCACCAAGGGCACAGTACGGATATCCGTCGGGTCTTGGTACCGTGGAACAGTGCCTCAACCTCCAATTAATCATTGTAAAATACGTCAAGGCCAAGAAAGGGGCTACCCATTCATCTACAATGGACCGCTCCTGTGCCTTTGACTTGGTCAATGGACCCAAACTCTGGGACATCATGTAGGGATTAAGAATTGAACAAGCTCTAATAGATCATTTAAGCAGGATGCACTGGGATACCATGATAAGGATACTATATGGGATAAATGGCGAACTCTCTCCGAGAAATGAATACACTTTAGAAGTGTGCTAAGGCTACATTATAGCCCAACTGTGTTTTATAATATACATATATGGCCTGTATAATTACCTGTGTCAGTCAGGTACGGACTTGCCACAAGTAGGACCTTGTAAAGTACCTTTTCTGCTGTATGCAGATAATGCTGTTCTACTTTCCAGAACTGCAAACAGCTTTCAATAGCTTCTGGATACTTTCTCCACTTTCATGGATGATTTAGGCCTCACAACTTCTCAGCAAGTGTTAAATTATTAAAATTGGGCCAAAAATACTACAACTAGGAAATATAATCTAAGCAGGGTTGAGCTACCTAAACTGTCAAGTCTTACAAATGTGGGCCTTCCCTTTGATGTTCAACAAAGTTGGGGATTTTTGCTCATTTTAGCGTTAGCCAACTTCAGAGAGCCATAGAGTCTGTTTTTCATTTGCATGAAGATTGGCACACAAACCAGTGAAGGAGATTTGCAGCACATATTAAAGCAAATGTGTAGCAATAGTGAGTTACTGGGCAAGGGAATGGGGATATAAGGGTGCGGACCAGTACAATATGTAGAAAATAAACTTCTGAGCAAATAATTGGCTCTTCCACAAGTCTCAACAAGAAATTCTGAAGTGGCAAGGAGGAAATATATATATATATACAAAGTCTTCAATAGGGACTGTATATTGCTCTATTGTCAGTCCATATTCCTGTCATTTGTTTAATTTCATTTAAACAAAAAACAATAACATACTGGAAAACACGTGATTACATAATTTAATTATTGTAATCTTAAATCACTTTGTCATCATTTCAAACTTTTTTTCAACAAACTCTATACATATATATACACAGACATACAATTATATAAAAATTACACAAAATATACATACAATTATCATATACAAATCACAAAGTATAAACAACAATTCATAGGTTCCTTCTACCTGATTCGTCAAAAAGAAAGTGTGCACCTATTTCATACAGGGAATACACTTCGAGGTAGACTTATCTACACCATCGGTTCCATTATCTCCAGAACCTTACTCTAACTATTGTGCGAAAAATATATTTCCAATCTTAATCAAATAATATCATCAGACTCTTCTTATCGTAATCTGTTGACGCGGATGCGTTTCGGCCTCCAAAAACAAAATCACATGCAGTGTCTATTCATCACTAAAGCTGTCTAAATCTCTGTGCCAGTCACCATAAACCCTGTGCCACACAAGTGTAACACCCAAAAGAATATAGAATCAAGGTGAAAATGAAAATAAAATCATACTGTGGAAACTCCTAAGTGAAGTATACCAATTAACAAGTGCTCAGCAGCATTACCATACCAAACAATAGATGTGTGATCCAGCGCTCCTACTAAAATTCTGCATAATGACTCTACCTTCTACCACCAAACTTACCATACAATACCAGGCCCATATCAACAACAGGGTGACTGAATCATGAGGCGATTAGATCTATATATGTTGTTTAAACTATCCACAATAAACAAGACCAGCTTGTCATTTAGTAAGTTTATTCAAACATATTCATGAAAACTTAGGTTTTGGAACTTTATTAAACAAGTATTAGTAAATGTCATAAAGAAAGGTTTATTCAGCATTTATAAAGAGAGCTTGATTCAAGAAATATTATTCATTAACAGATATAAGTGAAAATGAGCATTTCCAAAACCTAACTAATTCCCTGTCTCTACCCTCATTGCCTGAAAACAAAGTCTTTAAAAGTCTCCTATCCTTACGTGTGTTTGTCGATCAGCAGAACACGACCCTCTGGAATCAAGAAGGGTAGGCAAAAGTCCGCTCCTTGAGCCAATTCTTATACTCTAAAACTAAGGCTAAACTAACTATTTCCACATTCCAACAGCTGAATTCTGGCTCCCCATTGGCTGAACCACCTCATGCCACAGTAAATTGTGACATCTTCCACCTCAGGTCCGGGCCTTCACACAAAGCCATTGTTCATGTACAGAGTCTAGGCGACACTTCCTTAGACTGCTACATTTTGTAGCAAAGATGTTCATGTAATGCACAAAAATGCCACGACTCACATCCTGGCCTTGAGCCTGTCCATTCTGAGCTTCCCGTGACACAATAGCAAACCTCTCCACAGGGTCGCCTTTGGCAGTTCTTTTCAAACCTTTTCACAATAAAAGTTTATAGGCTTCTCATCTTTTTCAAAATAAGTTTTCTCTTGTGGCTTTACATCAGCAGGCCTCTTATGAGTGCGTGCGTGTGTCGCGCGAGTGCTTGCAGCCGTTACATGCTGGTGAAAAACCACGTCACGGCGGCCCAGTACTGATAGACATTGACAATAGATTGGGGTTCATTGTCTATGAACCACTCCAACTCAAAGGGTCAATGGGCACCTACTGGCTCCACGGAAATTAAAAAACATTGTTTTGAAAAGGCAAAAAAAGTATTTTCCGAGCTAGTTGAATTACACCATACCATTTATAGTTTTGTACGGTGTGCGAGGAAGCTGACTCATTGGAGTTAAACATTGCAGACCAGGGTCATAAGATACGTGGATTACTAAGTATTGCTTGTATGAACCCCGTTAGCATTTTTCAATAACCCGCCGTCCCAATTTATCTTCAGTCAGCCCAAAAACACTCAAAATGGAACTGCTTATGCCATATTGAATACCTTGACGGATGCACATATAAAGTGATATTAACATTTAAAAGACCATGTGTGGGAGCCACATACAAGTTCGCGTTTGCGAAAGAAGTCTAATCTAGGAGTACTCAGATGTACATACACATGTCATTATCAGAGTAGTACAGTATGTGACGTAGCAGAGTCTGTGAGGCTGCATATTACAGAAAAGAATCGTCTAACATGTAGAATCCTCAGTGGTATTTCATAGGGACGGAGTAAGCGTACTAGAAAGCACAGTGCCGCTTATGCGTCAATAGGCACCAAACACTAGAGTTGAACAAGCTTACGTCATAGTGTATAAATAACAGATGCAAGTATACATTCATATGGACATTTTTTTTAAAAACGTGTCTGTAGGCCATATAATAGTTCATATTTCCGTTGTAAACCTACAGGGGACAGAGTCATTGGAAAAAACACTGCTCCTAACTCAGATATTGGTTTAACAGTACGTAAAATATATAAGGTCATGTAGGACAATGATCAGTTACAGGATTCTTACTGAGGTATTACATGACAGCCTCCATGTGACCATTATTTTTAGGTAAAACATGCTAACTGGGCATAACTGGTATCTTGTTCGTTTAGTCCATTGCTATTGGAGTCAAGGTGTGTCATCTATTTGCTTTCTCTGAGACTCAAGATAGATCCTATGTTTCCTCCTCTCGGGCCCAGGGTCACCTTCTCCAGGACGATCTATTGAAAATCCTCTGGTCCTCCACAGCAATGCTCCCTGGACTTCACATCTTATTCTACTGCAGTGTTGCAAGACTCGTGCCTTAATCTTTTGCTGGGTCTGACCTACATAGAGGAGCCCACAGGGGCATGTAATGCAGTAGATCACGTAATTGGTGTTGCATTTTGTCAATTACTTAAGATCAATGCAGTGTTGTTTGTATACGAATCGCTTGGTGTGTACAGTCATCTTACAGGCATTGCATTGTCCGCATCTGGCTGGGGGTCGCGTAACTAGTTAGCATGGAGGAGTCTCGTTCGTTATCGTAATTAACCAGACAAATCGCTCCACCAACTAAGAACGGCCATGCACCACCACCCACAGAATCGAGCAAGAGCTATCAATCTGTCAATCCTTTCCTTAGGGCCTACCTTAGGCGTGACTTATACATAAAAAATGGGGATTTTAAGGCTTGGCATCTAGCTTTAAATTCCAAGTTGAAGTAGCAATAAACTGCACACACAGGCCCTGCAATGGCAGGCCTGAGACAAGTTTGACAGGTTACTTGTGTAGATGTCACATTACTGCATGCCCACTAATAGCATTTAGGTTACAGGCCCTGGGTAGATGGTATACAACTTTACAAAGGACTTACAAGTAAAATCAATATTCCAATGGTGTATACACCAATGCTACCATGTTTCGGGGAGAATCACATGATCTTTAACACTCGTCAACAGTGGGAAAGTCCTCATAGTCCTAAGGTCAACAAAAAAATATAGCAAAAAGAGGAGGTAAGCAGGGCAAAATGTTTGGGCGCAGACCACCCTAAAGTTGAAAGGTCTAACACTTACAAAACATTGTACACATTAAATATAGATTTTATCTTACTCGATTACTTTTTAATATTATTCACTTTTTAATCGTGTTTTCAAGACAGGGTTTATGGTCTCCTACTCTCCTGACCTTGTAAAAACGTTTCAGATCACAGCACCATGTATTTTATGCTTTTCTGTGGTCTATATTCCTGCCATCAAAGACGGTTATTGGTTCCAATACTGTGCTCTGCTAATATAAGACAAAATTTGTTGGCCTTAATTTTTTGCAGCAATTTAACACTGGTAGTGCTGTAGCCACAAGGAAAGGATATGGGATATCAGTTTGATTGCCTCAAATTGTCTTCATGGTCTTCGATTTGCACTTATACTCCTTGCCCTGAGATTTTATAATCCGAAAATGAATTTATTAATTGTATAATTGTTAAGGAATTGTTATTGTGTGTTGAGTTTTATGTACTTTATTCAGCCGAATAAAGAAATATGAAAAAGACTTACCTTCTGAGCCCAGCACCAAGATTCTGTTTGCAGTACTGAATGGGTGATTAGAACAGTGCAGGGGAAATACCATAAACAAACCATGAGTGCAAGGCTAACACATGGATGAAGACAAGAGTGTATGAGTAGTGTTTGAAAGAATGAAAAAAGTGCATGGGTACTGCTGATGTAGTAACTGGATGACTGTATGACTGTATGAGAAGTACATGAGAGAAAACATGAGTGTAAGGGTAATGCTTGGGACATTCCATGAGTGCATCAGTAGTACCTGAGTGGGTACATGAGAGCATGGGTAGTGCCTGACTGAATCCTTCAGTGGGATAGTAATACCTGGATGATTGCACAACTTTATGGTTAATGTCTGAAGGATTAAATAACATGCATGTGTCTGTGTCTTTTCCTAGTGGCATTATATGTAAAAGAAACATACGAATACATGTGCACCAGAGTTTTACACCTCTACCATCTTTTTAGTTATAACACATGAGAGAATACATGTGCTCACAGACACATACCTCAGTCATAAGACTAAATGTCCCTTAAACTTGACAGAGTGCACTTCCTATTTTAAAGAGACACCTAAAATTATGCGGCATACTTGAAGAATACATCTTCACAGACCAATACAAGCTAACCGAATCACTAATCCCTCTGTCAACATATCTTAACCCCACTTTTAGGCTGCAGCTTCACTATTCAGCAACTCTCAGAGTGCTGGGCCTAAGCAAATAAGTTTGAAGGTAAGAAGCACCTTTTTCAATTTATCTTTTAAAAGTATTTACCTTTTAAAAGTGTCATTATATATCAAAGAAACATATAAATAGATGGGTAGTGGGTAGTGCCTGAGAGAATGCATTACTGATGAGTAGTACCTCAGTAAAAGTTCAGTACAAGAGTACTGCCTGGGTAATTCCAGAAAGCAAACACTAGCCTTCTACCATGTTACTATCTACAAACTATTTCTAAATTAATTTCATTACAATAATACAAAGTACAATAGAGATCTGTACATTTCATACATCACATTTGTCTTACAATTTCCACACTTGGATTTTTCTTTTTTTTTAAAGTAAAAATATCACTAGAAACAATAAAGTGGTGCTGAATAATATATAATACACTTTACAAATCAGTTACTCACGTTTTAGGTAGTATTGCAGAATACCAAATATCAGAAACTCTTAAAGGATTTTCTTCTCCACACAAGAAATGTAATGCACCTCTCTCAGAAAGGTGAAACCAGAAATGGCAAACTTTACCTCTCTTTTTCAAATCGCATTGCTTCCATCATTATTTCAAATAATAAAACACATTTCTATTGGTTAGACATATTAACCCTTTCTAACAGTCTTCAAATGGTGCCCAAACTGCTTTTATAATTTTCTGGAGTCGTGACTCCACTGCGGTGGAGCCGCAAAGCCACACAGTAGGTTCAAAAGCCTATTTTGAATAATACTAGTATAGTTTTTCAGCAGCACACTACTTCTACACATACTACTGTCTTAGAAAACCTTAATTTACTAACTTTTCACTTATATTTAAGTATCCATTTCACATTATTTGTTAGTCCAGAGTTAAGTTTCAACACTTCCCCTATTCTACTTAATGCTAGTTTCCATAGTAACTGTTCATGGAACTTTCAACTGTACAGGCAGGTCACAAGTTCACCATAGTTCCAAATTCAGCACACAAGCTTACTAATGCATACAGCAGGCATGGTTGACTTTTGCAAAATATTACCTTATGGTATCTACTGTACCTCTAAAACAATTTCTAATAATGAATCACAAACATGATATTTCAGCAAACTAACATGTTTCCTATTTTTGAGTGCACAATCTTGATGAACAGCCAATAATCTATCAGCTTTTTTTTAAAACAACATGTTCTCCACCATTTTAGATACCTCTCATTCTCGCAACTGACTACCTCAGCTACATACATCTTTTCATTCCTCTCAGACATCCCTTCAAGATGCTCACAGTGTGGAATGTAGGGCACAGCTATGTTTTCTGGTGCAAAAGGTATGCTGAACAGAGAGGAATTGACAAAAACCTAGGTTTTCAAAATGTGGACATTAAATGGATTGCACAGAGAGGATTAAAGTGGCACCAATTGTTGCCTTTGCTTAAAACCTTTTTGCTTCTCCAACCTCCTGACCTCACGATTGTGCACAGTGGTGGCAATGACCTTGGCACATTGACCTGAGTAGGTCTGGAAATGCTAATGAAGGTTACCTTTGCAGAAATCACGTAGCTTCAGCCTCAAACTATCTTTGTATTCTCTAATATATGTCAAACAAAGAAATGGAAGTGGTCAAATTAATTCTGTCCACAGTTTGAGAAATCTAGGAGGAATGTCAATAAAGCTGTTTCTGCATACCTCAGCGATCATAGAATGGGGTCCATCTATAACAACAATCTACGTTTTGATATGGATGACATCTACAGAAATGATGGAGTTCACTTCACCGATCAAGGAAACAGAGTCTTCCTCAACAACCTAAAGCTGTGCATCCGCACTTACATGTAGCTACAACAAACTCAAAATTAAAACAAGGGTTCTTGTTAGAGCCACCCGATAACCCAATAGTCAATTTTACTTTTTAAAAAACATACATACTATTTTTTAATTTTACCTGGAGTCGCAAACCCGTCATGGTTACACAGGGGGCCCCTGTGAGAGCTGTGATGGAGTCGTGACTCCAGGCACGTGAGCAAAAAAATCCCCCCATTCTCATTATTCAAACTCTGCCTCAGGGTCCCCATCCCCTGAGGCCCAGCCATTATGTACAAAAAATATTTATCCCCAAAGGCTTTTTTTGCACCGGGGACCCCATTCCCCGAGGCATACCCTCATGTTAGGGAGCACAGGGGGAGCCCCAATGCCCCATGGTCCTAGCCGGAGCCCCCCATTGCTTTTTGACAAAGGGAGTAAAGCCCCGGAGAGGTGGCAGCCCCTGGGGCTGGGGGGCATGTGCCCCCTCATGCATAATTAATAAAGCCCCGGGGAGGTGGCAGTCCCCAGGGCCCCCGCATATATTTTGCATATTGCCCCCGGGACCTGGCCCACCCGGGGCTCATTAAAACAAAGCAGGGGTTACCGCGCTTTGTTTTTTGTTTTTTTTTAGTGGGATTTGCACACCCTGCGAGAATCTCACCAAATAAAACTTTTTGGGACCCCCTGACCAAGCGTAGGGGGTCAGGGTGTTTCTACCCTGCCCCATTTTCTTTTTTAAAATAATTTGATTCCCTTTTTTCTTGTGACTCAGTTTTACCGAGACACAAGTTGGCTGTTAACACTTCTTAGTTTGGAGTTTTGACAGCTAACCAAAATGAAGCTTGTGATCGGGAGGGTTATATATTGTATAGGGTTTCCACAGTTAATGGGGGAATTGCACCTATGTCACCCTGTAGAGGAGTGTATTATCCATCAAACAGTCCCTTTACCATGCTATGACTTACACCATCAATTGTATCATTCCCAGCCCTGAAGAAGTCATGGGAGTATCCTCCTAGACGAAACATGTGTAGGCTGGTTGTTTTGTGCTGATTGCTTTTCGACGTGAATGAAATTAAAAGAAACAAGAAACAACTCTTCTGCGAACTTTGTTGAAATTGAATTTTCTCATCGACTTACGTTATAGTGACCTTTTTCGAATACAATAATGTATGAGTGTCCAGGATTTGGTAGTACTACGCAGTTGTAGGATTTCCATACACGCATATAGGGGTTACAGGGGTCTCCACTACCTGGCGAGCACCATATTCACTTGAACTTTACTTAACACGTACACAAATACAGCTGAGTGCCACCACTTCCTACTCACTGAAAACCCTTTCTCTTCACTGCACTCATGTGCTCTTGTTCACCGGCAGAGTAAAGATCAGCATACAGCAGTTCAAAAGGAGCCTTATACACAATGTAAGTCCAGCCCATGTGGGCGTATGCGTCTTGGCATGCTGGTACTTGCGGTCCTTTGTAAAATTAAATGCCCAAGTGAGTGCCGTGTTAACCCTGATAATTGCTCACAGTGTTCCCTCAGTGGGTTAGGCAGACTCTGGCCACTTCACCGAGCGGAAGGTAGATGTTCCGTCAACATGGCCCTTCCGTTCTCCCCGTGAACAAGAGCACAGGAGTATTTGAAACATGTCGGAGTTTTGAATTTCAAGAAGGGGGAGTCTGTCCTTTCAGAGAGCTGTGTTTCCGCAATTAAAAGGTGATTAGTATCCCGCTGTATTGCGTCTCCTCATTGAGCCAAACTTTGTTTGTGGATGTTTAGCGGCCTGGCTCAGGTCGCGGAGATGCCCTGTCATGAGCTCAGTGGACCGGGTGTTTGAACTTCAATCACTTTGGAACTGCTTCTTTCTGTATCTCTCTTTCAAATTTATGTATCCCTCTTTGTGCACCCCTGGTGTCTCTTTCTGCACTCATCTTGCCTCTTTCTGCACCTCACTTGCCTCTTTCTGATCTTAGCTTGTTTCTTTCTACACCTCTGTTCCTTCTTTCAGCACTTCTGTTGCTTCTTTCTGCACCTCTCTTGCTTGTTTCTGCACCTCTCTTGCTTCTTTCTACACTTCTGTCGCCACTTTCTGAACCCCTCTTGCCTCTTTCTGCACCTCTCTTGCTTCTTTCTGTACCCTCGTGCCTCTTTCTGCACCCTTCTTCCCTCTTTGTGCAACTCCCTTGCCTAATTGTGCACCTCTGTTCCTTATTTCCGCACTTCTCTTGCCTCTTTCTGTACCCCTCTTGCTTCTTTCTGCAGTTCTGTTGGTTCTTTTGCACTGCTCTTTCTGCACCTCTTTTGCCTGCTTCTGCAACTTTCTTGTCTCTTTCTGCATTTCTCCTGCCCCCTTCTGCACCTCTGTTGCTTCTTTCTGCACTTCTTTTGCCTCTTTATGGACCTCTCTTGCTTCTTTCCGCAAACCTGTTGAAGCAACAGAATTACTGAAAGAAGCAACAGAGGTGCAGAGAGAAGTAAGAGAAGTGCAGAAAGAAGCCAGAGAAGTGCAGAAAGAAGCAAGAGAAGTGCAGAAAGATCAAGATAGGTGGAGAATTAGGGAAGAGGGGTTCAGATTGAGGCAAGAGGGAGGCAGCCTTGGTAAGTTATCATAACAGGCCCCGCCCCCTTTGCCTACCAGTCTGCAAACATGCTCCCCGGTGCACTCATGGATGGGGAGTGAAGTCCCCTTCGCTGCTGGGGGTGGTTAGGGGCCAACTAGCCTACCTGTTACCTCCAGTAACCCCCACACAGCTGGATTGCTGAGTGTGGTCCAAGGCCATGCCCCTTTTTTACACCACTATGCAAACAAGCCACCTGGGGTACTGCTGCTCAGGGGATGAAGTCCACTTCAGTCCTGAGGCCCTCAGGACACAAGAGGACCACATCCCCCACCAGCAGTGCGCCAAGAGGTGTGTTTACAGAGTGGTGTGAAAAGGGGCATGCCCTCAGACCACCTCTCAGCAATCCCACTGTGTGGGGCTTACTGGAGGTACCTGGGCTAGTTGGCCCCTAAGGACCCTAAGGATGCGAGTTGACTCAATCCCCACCCCAGAACGTGCCGAGGGGCGTATGCAGAGTGATACAGTGAAGGGGCGGGGCTTTGGGCGAGCTACCAGTTTTTTGATACTTTTTATATTTTTTTTAATCTTCACTGCAACGTAATCCTTTTGGCTAACTGACGATGACACCCCATCATCAGCACCACTGGCTGCCTTTCCCCACTGAACTTTACCTTCTCAGACATTTTTAACAGAATTTCTTTTGAGTTTGAAGGTGAGCAGCGACAGGGCCCAATCCACTTTGCGTATCCCAACCACTCTCCATTTCGGCCATCCATAATTTTCGACTATCCTCATTCTCGTGCAACAAAATGTCTGAGGATTGCACCTTGATCTTTTAGGCTCTATTTTTGACTTTAAACTTTAAAACATCATAACTCTGGTTCTACTGATAGGATTTTGTCCCAAATAATGTGTTACAATTTAGTCTAGTTTTCTAAATTTGTGTGGGATTTTATTGTGTTGTTTTTTCACATTATTACTGTTTGAGTGCAGCATAAATACTTTAAATATTGCCTCTAAGTTAAGCCTGACTGCTTTTGTGGCAAGCTACCAGACTGTTAAACCCAGGGTAATTTGGTAAAATGAGCTGTTCTTCCTGACAGGGATTGTGGCTTTTACTTGAGAGGGGCTTAAACCGTCCTCAACCAACAACCTAATTTCTCACACATAGACTTAAATTCATTCAAAATCAAACTGTGAGACTAGTAACTGTAGTTGGTTTTACCAAACTAAACATATTTTTTTCTAAACTCCACTGGTTGCCCATCCCCCAAATGAATTATTTTTAAAACCCTCTGTTTGGTACACAACTGCATATATGGAATCGGTCCCAGCTTTTTTATATCTAAGATACCCAAATAATTCCCTTGATGAACCCCCTATTCAGGTTGCTTAAACTTAAATGCTGTTTCTTGGTTTAATAAGTCTTCTTTCGGTGGCAAATTATTAAAAAAAACTGGCACCTAATTTATGAAACATCTTACAACCTGAGATGAAATGGATCTCTTCATATGTACGTTTTATGAAGAAACTTAAACCTTCTGCTTTACCCTTTAAAAAACTGCTGAATACATCTGGTTATCCCTAATGTATCCCTAATGTTATGGCACTAAGATGTACCTTTTCGCCCCAAAACTACTCCAATCAAACTAAATAAAACTATACATATTGGAAATTAGACCCTTATGGGTTCAAGGGATGGGAAAAGTTTATTTAATAATCTCAGGTATATTACCCTGCCTCCATATTCAATTGATAGAGCGTCCAGGCACTTAGCTGTAAAGATCTTTCACACTTATCCATTAGAAATCCGTTTTTACATGCATCAACCGTTTTAATCCTATCTGTCTCCTAGCCTTTGACAATCCCCTTTTTACTACTGGAGAACTAGCACTCCTTCAGATCCGCGATAAAATCAGGATTATGATGGATCGGGGTGAAGAGGAAGGTGAACAAGGTAATTTGTACTTCTCTCAATAGCTCATCCCACGCTCCAAAATGGCTGTATACGTTCAGATACAAATGCAACTGCAAGCCTACGTAGTTGAACAAGCCAAATCAGACCTCAATAAGCCTGCCCACTAAAGCTTTTTCCATTGCCAATGTTTGTATGTGGCACTAAGAAACCACTCAAAGACTATCGATAACTGGGCAGTCAAGTAACATTTCCTAATGCTCAGTAGGCTCAAGCATCCCCCTCCCTAGAGGTACAATACAGCTTTCTGGATATGCTAGACAGCCACAGACCGTGCAGGTATGAGCAGTGGGACAGAGGGGCTGGGTGGGGAGAATTTCAACAGACGACGACCAGGGGAAATTAATTATTTATTTAATTTTCCCTTGTGGTTGTCTGTCGAATCCCCCCTTAACCCGTCCCCACCGCTCTTACATGCGTGGACTGCGGCTGATTCTAGCTTTGCCCTCCTTCCAAATAAAGTAGTAGTTAGCATATTGGATGTGCCATTATCCCATTTGGGGATCATTATAGGGAGAGGCTGAAACAAATGCAGAATTCTAGGTAAAATTCTCATTTTTAGAGCCATCAAACGTTTGTGCAGTGAAATAAATAAAGAGTGCCACTTACTGAGGTCAGCATTAGTCATTTTAAAGAGGACCGAGAAGTTAGCTTTATAAAGTCCATAAATCGTTGGTGTGATATATACCCCTAAACACATAGGGGCAGATTTATGTTAACTGGCGCATCCCGAGGGATGCGCCAGTTAACGTGCGCCACAGTGCGCCACAGCTACGCCACCCATGGTGCGCCGCATTTATAATGCGGCGCACCATGGGGCAAAAACGGCACAGATGCGTGACGCATCTGTGCCGTAAAGGTGGCGCATTGCTGGAGTTGCGTCACAAGCGCGACGCAGCTCCAGCAAGGCTCGGGGGTGCCCCATCTACACAATGCTGCATCAAGACCTACGCCTGCTTCAAGCAGGCGCAGGGTTTTGACGCAGCATTGGCCAGAAAGTGACTGAGTGAAATCTCATAGATTTCACTCAGCCACTTTCAGGAGGCGTTCCTGCGCAGGAACGCCCCCCCGGCGCAGGAACGCCTCCTTATGGCGCAGGGCTTTACAACGTGACGCATCTCCTAGATGCGTCACGTTGTAAATAGGGCGCATTGTTTGCGCCGCAGTTGCGTCAAATAAAGTGACGCAATTGCGGCGCAAGGCCATCATAAATCTGCCCCCTAATTTTGTCCATGGGACACCTGAGAATGAAGATTGCAATCAAATGCATGCATGCTCCCGGATTTAGTGCCAGTTGATTAGTTTGTTCGTTTGATCAACTTCTTCTCAACTTTAAGGCAAACACTTGAATTTCCGCTGACTACACACAGCAGTACAACTTGGCATGCATGACTCTCACTGCTGGCAACAAAAGCTACAGACTCATACCTTAGAACACAGGACCAAGCAGCTGCAGTCTTAAACGTCAGAAAATGTGGAAACATGAACCACATCAAATTTCTCTTCATTTCTCGATCAATCATTACCTTCAAATATCCCTGGAGATTATAGCCGTATTCAGCACACTACTGAATACTGCAAACCTTTTGCCTTTTGTTTAGAAAATGGTGACAAGCTCACCAGGCCACAAAATTAATTGAAACACTTGTCATCCTTTTACTAAGTAATTATTTAAGGGATTTTAAACAATGTTCTTATTTCAGCTTCCTCAACCATGCATCATTATAGTTGATAAAAGTTTTCTTGTTTTCACAATATTGGATGAGCATTTCTTTTGCGTGGACAAGTACATATTATAGAACCACCAACGCTTGCCACCTTACAAAGAGAGCGCTGTAAAAAGAGGCTCCAGGGAGATAACCAGCCCATCTATTGTTTTCTTAAAGATTAAAATTAAGATTACCTTATATTTCAGTCATTGCACATCAAAAAACGAGCACTCTAACTATTTTAATGTAAAAACAATATTCTTATACTCATGTCTGTTTTTGACTGTATTACATATTTTGTGTGTTTCATAACGAGCCCTTTAATTTGTGAATGCATTTGGCAACTGACCTTTCTTTATTCGCGTTTCTTTCAGGGAAAAAAAAACATGCAGATGTCGCTTCCAGACTGAAGGTTAAATATTTAAAGCACAATAAAAAAGTGTCTGATAAAAAATGCAATGGAAAGATGCTATGTATGTTGCAAAGTATTTGTGCAGTCTTCAGTTATGGATGGGTGAAGAATATTCTGCAATCTATTCATGTGAGATCCTTCGAAAAAACCTCACTCTACGTTAATGTTATTTCCCTCTTGAAGACACGCTCACCTTTTTGATAATGTACCTTCATCTAGTCAACGACTTTTATTAACAGAGTATCTCAGCTTTTTGACTCCACACCGAAGCGTTGTTTTATATTCCCAACAGAAGTGACGTGAGAGAGTTGGCAGCTATGGTTTAGGGGCAGGGAATCTGCATGTTGATGGCATTCGTATGTTCACACCCAGGTCAATATCAGAATATTTGGCTAGACCCTTAAAGTGGTCCAGCAGAGAACGTGCTGCAATGGCCTGCCTTTTGGAAATGCACTTATTCCATTTTCATGTAACACTTCAGTACAGCAAAATGTTATTATATTTCGTAATTTTGGACGTGACGAGACCAGATCCTGCCTGTTGCCATGCCCCTGAGCGTTCCAGCTGTTCCCACTGTGGTAAACGCGTGCACTAGGAGCCCTTCGCTCCCGACTGCCTTCCCAGATCAGACCTCTGTGACATGGCTTCCCAGTGGCGGGCCTCTTTCCCCAAGTGAAGTGCAATCTGGAAGCCCGTCTGGGCCAGTGGTTTCAGCCACCTGGCCACGTGCCAGTCAGATTCTTGGAATTTGTGCAGCCGTCGTAAGAAACTATCTTCTGTCTTCAAAGTAACACGTCTTTTAAAATAAGAACTGTCACAGCGGCCAAGTCTTTGCTGCACACTGTTTGAGAGAGATATTGCAACCCCATTTCTTGCCCAGATTTGTATTAGGTTAGGGAACCTATCATCCTTTCGTGACTGATAAACTGGTACTATGTCTGCGCTGCATGATTGGTTGGGTTCTAGGAGTAGTCTGTGGTGTTATAAAAATAGTACTGGAATCTTGGAGCTGAAAAATGGGGTGTTGAGGTATGTTTCTCCTGTTCCTCCTCCTCCTCGCTCCTTCCTTCACACACCATTCTACAAGTCTGCATTTTAAGAACCCTAAATGGTCTTTTTTGGGCTGAATTTGTGCTGACATTTGTTCCTTTGCTGCAGTAGTGCCAGCAATCATTCTCCAACTCCTGCATATGAACATGTGCGATGCACATTGGATATGGTGCCACGGTGTCCCTTGTGGCCTGGCAATCACTCTGGCCAGTGGGAGGCATGTTTGTGTACATTCGTGAGCACTCACGTGTTTGGGAGGAAGCCACTGGGCACTTTTCATTAATTTCTGCATAATGACACTTATGCTTCATCAATACCTGCACAAGTGAGATTCGAATCCTCGGTGTCCCCTTTTATCTGTGTTTTGGCATACCGCCCCCCTCAACCCATGCCCAACTTTTCCTCCCTCTTTGGTGATCGACTCTCTCAGCTCACAATTAATAATTCCAAAATCCTGGTTCTAGGTGATTTTAATTACTGGCCGTCAGATGCAAATGAAAGCCCCCTTTCCTTGGCTTTCACTGACCTATTAAGTGGGCTCAATGGCTCTCAACATATTCAAACAGCCACTCACTCTAAAGGCCACATCTTAGATCAGGTGTGGACCTATAATCTGGAAATCAAATCGCTCTCGATTTCACCTTGCCACTGGTCGGACCACTTTTTAATCTCTTTTTGTCTTCTGGTCCCTCCACCGCCCCCCCACAGCCGAGGCCCTAGCCTTCTGGCTCGCAATTGGAATAAAGCAGACCTCGACCTCTTCCTCACCTCTTTAACATCCTCGGCTCCGCCCTGCCTAGGCTCCATAGAATCTCAAGAAGCCACATTAATTGAATGGTTAGAGTCCGCCAGCGACAAGGTCGCTCCCCTCAAACTAATTAGAGCCAAGCGTCCCCATGACGCACATCAGTGGTTTTCAGATAGCCTCAAATCCCTAAAACCGGGACTTCGCCAAGCTGAGCGTCATTGGCGTAGAAACTACGACCCTTTAGAGAAACTTCACTTTCTAAAACTGTCAGGAGAATACAAACAGGCTATTTTAGCAGCTAAAACCGCCTACTTCTTCTCAAAAATTCTTAACTCTGCGCAAAAATCCAAAGACATTTTTGCCATTGTGGAGGAGCTCTCACATCCGGATAGGGTGACTAATAAACCCCTTCCGTCCCAGGCACTCTGCGACTCCCTCAACTGTTTTTTTATAGAAAAAATCAGCAAAATCAAAAACAGTATTTCCTCCGGATCTCCGGCGACGCCCCTCTCCGAAGTTACCTCTCTTTTAACCCCCATTCCCTCACTCAGCTCCCCCCCATACTAGAGGAAGATTTTCTCTCCCTACTCAATAAAGTTTCATCTGGTTCCCCCACAGACTGTTGCCCTCCTGTGATTCTCCGGGCCGCCTTCTCGGCTTGCCCTGCCCCTCCGCTGGCCCTCCTGAACAACTCTCTACTGCTCGGTGAGGTCCCCAGCCAGTTCAAGAACGCTGAGGTGGTTCCTATATTAAAAAAACCCAATGCTGATCCCGGGGTTATGGGTAATTTCCGTCCCATCTCCCTTCTCCCTTACCTGAGTAAGGTACTTGAGACACACATGACCAGCGTCCTCAGCTCCTTCATCGAAAACTCCAACTTCCTTGATTCCCAGCAAGCCGGGTTTAGACCTGCCCATTCGACAGAGGCGGTTATTCTCTCTGTCATGGAGGAACTCCGTAGAGGCGCTGATTCCAACATTAGCCAAGCCTTGGTCCTTCTGGATCTGTTGGCGGCCTTTGACACGGTCGACCACACCATCTAGGTCGACCGTGTCAAAGAAGCGGGCATCGGTGGGACGGCTCTTAACTGGGTCCGTTCCTTTCTGACGAACCGCCACCAATCCGTCCGACTCTCCCAGTTTTCGGCTGACAGGAGAATGCTTACCTGCGGCGTTCCGCAGGGTTCGTCCTTGTCACCACTTCTTTTCAACTTGTACCTCACCCCTCTGATCCGCTCCCTCCGGGGAAGGAATGTCTCTGCATTTAACTATGCAGACGTCATTCAGCTCGTCTTCAATCTTGACTCCTCGGATGAAGCGGCCCAAAACTTCCAATCCACCCTCTGTCATATCAGTATTTGGATGGGCGCTCACCATCTCAAACTTAACCCAGACAAGACGGAGCTTGTTCTTGTCGGAGGCCCATCCAACCCCTGGAACTCCACTTTCTGGCCCCTCTCACTTGGCCCCCCTCCTTGCCCTGCTGATAAAGTAAAAAGCCTGGGGGTTTATATCTCCCACGATCTCTCTATGAAGCATCAGGTCAGTGCCACTGTGTCCTCTTGCTTTTTCCAGCTTAGGAACATCCGAAAAATAGCCCACTTCTTGACCACCGAAGCCCTCACTTTGGCACTGCTGCCCCTAGTCATCTCTCGGATCGACTATGCTAACGCTTTGTATGCAGGCATCCCACAATACCAAATCAAACGACTGCAGTTGATACAGAATCAGGCAGCCCGCCTGATCTATCATCAACCCAAACATCATCATGTCCACCCTCTGCTTAAAGCCCTTCATTGGCTTCCTGTATCAGAACGTTGCAAGTTTAAACTAGGTTGTCTTACTCATAAATCTTTGGCCGGCATCGGCCCTTCCTTCATCTCTTCCCTTCTACATCGGTACGTCCCTCCCAGGCACCTCCGATCCTCTGACCATGCACTCCTCCAGCCACCCAGATTCAGGCGCAAAAAACACGGAGGTCTTAGATTTTCTTTTCTGGCCCCCTCATTTTGGAACTCTCTCCCACTGGAACTCAGACTCTCTTCCTCTTATTCTCAATTCAGGTCTCTCCTTAAAACCCATCTTTTCCGTAGTGTTTATACATAAGCTTTTCTCACTTCCCCCTCTGCCTCTCACCAAATAAAGTGAACAGCGCCAAGAAACCATCCGGTGTATGTTGCGCTTTACAAGTAATTTTTACATTACATTTTTACATTACATTACATTACATTACATTACAGTGACTTCATACTTTCGTTTTCACGTTGTTTCGTTTGGCCCATGTTGATGCTGCTGCTTTCTCTCCTCTGGCAGGGTGGGCCTTTGGCACAATATCTTGTAGGACATTGTGAGTGTCCTATTTTAGATTGGGGTTTCTGATTTGACTTACCACTTCTCTCAGTGGGCTTAGTTCATGTAGTGTTCACTGTTCATAAATCTAATAGTGCATTTGTTTCCATGGCTGTTTTGACAAGGCAGTCATGTAGACATTATGCTTATGTGGTTATTGTTCTGGCTATTGTTTGGCGCCTCCTCGTCTTAAGGGGGCTCTCCCTGCTCTCTGCTACATTGCTGATTGGGCAGCATCAAATGTGATGAGGTAATACATGGAATGGCTGAATTAATATCAGCCACTGATAATGGCTCAGCTGCATTCCAATCCATCGTGTTTGGTCCATCCGTGCCATCACAGACATGGACCAACCACGTGGAAACAGTCCAGGCCCTCTCCCATGAAGGGCAGTTCAAATATAACCAGCAGGACACTTCAACAAAATGCAACACAGACTTGTTTCAGCCTCTTTCGATAGAAACAGCTTGAATTCAAGGCCTTGCTTAAATGTGGAGGTTCGCATAGACCAATAAAATGCTAATGGTAATTCAACTGGAAAGCATTTCTGTCCAAACTTTTATTAAGCTTGTCTGTGCCATTGCATACCGGCACCAAGAACATGTAAATCAGACTTAGAGCCTCTCCTTGAGGGTAAGTAAGTAAGTAATATTTATTTTTGTACATGATTAATTAAAATCTTTACAAAATTATAAAAACACCAATAAGAACATTGTTAAAAGAAACCATTTGTTCTTGGAGTTGACGAATTAGATTACGTTAAAAATACGAAATTTGTTAGAATCAGTTCATGATTATCCTCGTCCTTGAGGGAGAGCGCAGCCCAACTTGCTCGTTCACATCCCTTTTGAAGAGGATCTTATGCCAGTTTTCATCTCTGTTGGCCCTCATCAGTAAGGGGCAGCTTGTGCCCTATGGCTCAGCGAACATTGAACTCACGGCAGCCTTTTTCCACTCTACTTAGGTAGACTTATGTAGCTCGGTAAGTGATGAGAGGAACATTGAACAAACACAGCCACTGTGGGACACATTGAGCTGGAGTTATTTTAGTTCGCCTGTACCATTACAGCCAGGGAGCACCACTGGTAAAGCAGTCTCGGCTCGGCCCCACAAGAGACAGTCCTGGCCAAACAGAGGCCCCCCTTCCTCTCTAAAGGGAAACACAGGAGCCCCCTGAGCTGACTAGAGGAAGTTGAGCAGGGATTTACTGTATTTGGTAATGGTGGACTAACTACAGCTTCCCCTAGTTCCAGCTATAGTTGCATAAGCAGCAGGAGCTTTTTGTAGGCAAGCCCATGAACCCCTAGTTCGACCTACAGCATGATTCCGACATTACTATTTCAAACCTGCTCAACTAGAGGGTCGTGTGCTGTACCTCGAACTTAAAACACCTGACGTTGTCTGTTTTGATAACATGATTACACGCAGCATCTTTATTTTGAATTCTTAATGTCGACTAGCAATTTCTTCAAAGACGCTAGAGCGCCCCCAGCGTTTTCTTCAAACATTGTATATGATGTTTGTAAAGACAAACTTCACGAAGGTTACTGTGCTTGAGGGTCTTTCCTTTTTGCAAGTATACAAGAGTGAAGGATCTGCTGCCTCCTAATAAAATCATGTATTTCTTGTTGCGGAGATCTTTTCTTCCGTTCTTGAAAAGGAAAGGCAACTATAAAGGAACTCACTTGCTTCTTTTCTAATTCATTTTCATGTTATAAAAGCTCTTTCATGTTGGCGATGCGCAGACCCTTTTAATATTTGTGATTATAAAAGTGATTTGCTGTAAAATGTTCCATTAAATAAAGGGCATTGCGATCACTAATGAAAGCAAGGACACTAATATAGGTTGGATTCTAACATGGCACTAGCAGAACAATAATGAAAGGTTGACAAACATATTGGAAGTAAGTGTCACGATCACAGTAACTTGGGGGCATATTATCAAGGGGGTTTATCTCCGCTTTTTTTGGCTTTAAAAGCCAAGAAAGTGGAGATAAAATTATCTCCCTATTACCTAGCAGTCGCTAACACCAGTTAGCGACAGCTAGTCGGATATAGCGACCATCTTGGGCCCCGCTTTGCATGTCAGTGATATTTATCACTAATGACATGCAAAGTGGTCGTGCCAAGATGTTAGCGACTGGAAACAGTCGCTAACATCGCTATCTCCTATTACCAACTTTTGGAGATATTTGCGCTAAGCGCGAATATCTCCAAAAGCTAACACCTGCCCCTCAGCAGTTCTTAGCCATGTTATCCAATGGTAGGTGGATAACATGGCTAAGAGTATTAGCTCGGTAAGGCATGAATATCGCTGAATTTTCAGCGAAATTCATGCATTTCGGCCGATTTTTATCGCTTAGGAGATAAACCTTGATAATAGCAAGGTTCCTAAGGGATAAAAATCGCCGCAGGTCGGCGATAAAAATATCGCCGCTAAACTAACATAGCGATAATTATCGCTAGTTGTTGGTAATATGCCCCTTGATTCTTTCTGAGAGGCTTTGGGATACAGAGTAAACCGTATAGTTGGAGTATGTCAGGCACCATATTATATAGTGGGTTGTTGGTCAGTTAGATTTATATAGTGCTTTTGTAACCCTGACGAGGCTCCAAAGGCTGCAGAGGCAATTTTCATATAGCATTTTAGCTTTCACGAGGTTAGCATATGGGCGGATGCTTATCAATTTATTTGGTTTTATAATGTGTTAGATCTAATTACTTCACCATTCTAGCTGAAGTTACTGTGACATTTTAGGAAGATCACTGTGCTGCGATTGGCACGTTGTATGAAACATTCCCTTTTTTCCCTTGTATTCACATTTAATTATTTACTTTAAGAATTGTTTGAAATGTTGTGGACAAGTAGGTATTAAATGAAGACCATTTTACCAAATATAAATGTTTAGGAAATTACATCTTAAGAAGCCAATCAGGGGTGTGTAGATATATAATGGTGGGAGTAAGTTTGATGGTTATTTGAAGTTAATGTCTAGTTTTGTACTTATGCATATTTCAATGGCCACACAAGGCAGTGGGATTTGTTGTTGACTTCTTGGTTCTCCACAGGAATTTTAAGATCTGCAATTGCATTCTCTGGTTAGAAATACAAATACATAAGCCTTGGCAGTTCATTGACCTTAACTGACCTGTAATTGATGGATTGTGGGAGCCAAAACTGTCTGTGGATCATGTGAAACATTATTGGGAAACATATATTTTATTAATGCTGACCGAATGCAAAACAACAGTTATGGTTACTAAAAGGGTCATTTAGACCATTGTGGGCAGTTTTCCAAACAAGCCAGTCCAAAGGACCTGTGTCCTCCTCTTTCTTTGCAGAAGATCTCCTGTCAAAGATAGAGAGGCATGCAGTATAAGCTGTGAAATTTGCTTATTGGATGACATTTTTTTTACACTCACTCTGCAGTGTAAGCTGTGAAATTTGCCTATCGGATTACATTTCTTTTCCGCTCACTCAACAAAGTATTTTGTTTTCCAGAAATATTCTCCCAGAATTGGTCATAGTTATAAAGTGTAGGAAAGTGGGTTTCTGTTGCAGTACCCCCCACTTTTTTCCTGGCTTTTAATCCAACTTTGACTGTACAGTATGGAGTCACTGCCAACCTGGTTCACAGTATCAATGTTTTTCCCCCAAAACTATACCACAATTGGCACAACTTCAGTTATTCCTGTGAGCCACTAGTAAGTGGTACCATTGATACCTAGGGCATGGGTACTGGAGAGGATTTTCTAGGGCTGTAGCACTGGTTGTGCCACCCCAGGGACCCCTTACCAAGGCTATGCACACTGCCATTGCAGGCAGTAAGGATGATGCCCCTACAAAGTCTAGCCTATTCTATGATGTTGTAAGTCAGCAGAAAGTCATAAGGAGTACATGGACTGGATACTTGTCAACAAGAGTTTCCTAGCTCTATGATGGCTCCACTAATTCTGAAGGTGCCAGTGATGGACTTATTAATAAATTCACACATTGGACACTTGTAGAGGGTCCCCATAAAACCTACTGAGCACTGGTGTGGTTTCTGACCTGTTTTTGCCAGCCTGCCTCTAACTGACATGTTTCTGACCTCATGGGGTGAGGGCCAGTGCTCTGAGAAGACAGACACAAAGCCTTCTCTGGGTGGAGGTGCTTCACACCTCCTCCAGGACAGGATGGCCTTCCTGAACTGGAAGCTTCAAAGGCAATGTCACCTTTGAAATCCTACCCAGGTACCTCCAGATAGTGGGGGAGGTCAAAACCTTTTTCCTGCACCACTTTTGGCGTGAAGAAAGGTAGGAAAAATTAGTTAGATTAGGAGGAGGTTCCCCACTTAGCCTTCACCCCCTTTAGGGTGGGGAAGGTGATACAAACCCTCTCCTGAAATTTTACCATCTTGAGATGGTGAGAAAACCTCCTATCAGTGCTAGGGTAGCACCACTTCTCACAGGAAGTGGTCACAAGAGGGTGTACCGTCTAACCAGTGTGGGTACTTGTTATTATATGGAGAGGGTATAGAAAACATTAGTGATTGGAATATATGGTTCCAGGGGATATTCCTTATTTGGAATGGTTGCCCTCACACACCCCTGTGGGTGTCATGCTTCACCATTAGGCATTTTGCTCCTCATGGGGCCGGCGCTGCAATGCCCCATGAGCCCTTTGAGAGGGCTTTTTGTTGGAGATCTTTTGTTGTATCAGCCGTGACGGTGCATGCAAGTGAGCATGGTGAAATGTGTAAGGTGAGAGTGTGATCTTAAAATTACTTAAAGGAGATCAAATTTTATTCAGAGACCCTTCGGTAAGGTTAAAAACTAAGACGCAGAAGTGTGTGCAAGGTTATGATACGCCGCTACTCAGTGATAGTGTTGTAGTGAACTATCGTGATTTCACAATTATATAAGCCTGCTCTGGGTGGAGTTGCTTCTCACCTACTCCAGGACTGGATGGTGTTCCTGGACAGGAACCTTCAAAGGCAATGTCACCTTTGAAATCCAACCAAGGAATCTCCAGATAGTGGGGGAGGTCAATCACTTTTTCCTGCTCCACTTTTGGCGGGAGGAAAGGCAGGAAAAATTAGTTAGATTAGGAAGAGGGCCCCCACTCAGCCTTCACCGCCTTTTGGATGGGGAAGGTAATACAAACCCTCTCCTGAAATTCTAACATCTTGATATGGTGAGAAAACCTGCTATCAGGGCTAGGATGGCGCCTCTTCTCACAGGAAGTTGTGACTAGAGGGTTTACACACCCTAAAGGTAAGTAGCCCACTGGATACTACCTGCCTCTACTTGTAATGTCTCTAACTTCAGTATTTAGATGGCACCCCGAGACTTGAACATCAGATTCGATGGACAAGAGAAGACCAGGATATAGAAGACCTGCTGCACAAGAACTGAAGCCCGGCTGCTGAAGAAAAAGATGCCAAACCCTGCCAGCTGCTCCAAGGACTCAACAATTGCTGCTGCTGTGTCATCTGGAAAGGGCTCAAAGAACCCATAGCACCTCCAGCCTCCCAGAAATCACTGTGAAGCTTACTTAGAGGGAAGTAATCACCCCGTACTCACCAAAGTCACGGATCGTGTGAAGTCTGGTTTGTTGGCTTACTGCTCCCTAACGATCTCAATGTAGCATTGAAGCAAGGAAAGATACAACAGCTCTGGAGGGTAAAAAGTGCCTCTCCACCAAGTTTGGAGGTACCAGTGCCTACCAGAGCTGTGGCTTATAAGTACCTGGGGTACCTGACACCCAACGGCAAATACCAAGAAGAAGAGTCCACTCCAGACTCCTGATGCACCAGAAGCAAGCATCTATTGAGGGACATTGGGACACCTGAAACCCACTTCCTGAGTGGCCCAGACTGTCTCTGCAAGTTGCCTACTCCTGACCGCGAAGATCTCAAGACTCATGATGCCGGGCTGACCGGTATGCTCTGCACCCGGCCCTATTGGCCCTAGCACTGACCAACCAGCCCTGCTCCCGTGGTCCTCAGGCCCTTGCAACCTTTTGATTCTAAGGAGACCCACTTGACCTACCTGTAAGTCCCTCTGTGCAGTGCTTTTTCAAGTGGCCCCCTTCATCTTTGAGCACCAGCTTCCAAGACCTCGGGACTCTGCTCCCAACCTATCCTGGATGCTCCCGAACTGCTCCTGCTGAAAATTTGGACCTGGTCCTGATATTGACCTAAAACGAGAAGCATTGCCTGAATTTCTATACATATCTCTGCTTTTCTCCATTGTTTCCCCATTTGTGCATAATTGCGGATAGAAGTGATATATTTATCAAAAAATTTAATTTCCAAACTCCAAAAGTATTTATACTAGAACTGTGTTTATGGTCCTAAAATGATATAAAAATCGATTTTATTTTTGCAAATTGGTCTTGGATTTGCTGTGCCATACAGCCAAGTTTAGTAAGCCAAGGAATACAAAACATAACACAAATTGATTCATATCGGGGGTATAAAGATTAATGCAGCTGTAAATCATTTCAAGCACAGTAGATAGACATGTGGAGGTATCTTGCAAAATGTTCTGCCAGGCAGTGAATTAAAAAAGATTATGACAATATATATCTGTAGCGTGAAATCTAAAAACTGAAAAAAGGATAGCAATCTAGAAGAAGGCACAATAAGTTAAGAAATGTTTAGATCTGGAAGCAATAACTATGAAGGAATGAATACCGGAATACAGAAATCCCATTTACAGTCTAATAAAGAGTAAAAAGACCATAAAAAAACATAAGCAAGAAACACAAGGAGATATAGTGTGAACAGCTAAATATTATGAAGAAGCTTTGAGAGTAGGGTTAGTAGCTAAAAAACATGAGATGGAGATAGTGTTTGAAACTAAGAGGCAGGAGCAAATGTAAGAGGGGATTACTTAAGTGAAGGTTTACAAATACTACCGAATTGATAGTAGAAGTTATGTTTTTAACATTTGAAGGGAGACTATTGAGTCTTTTGCATCATACCCCGATCACAAGGTCTGCATCATGGAGTGAGACATTCTTACACCCACCTCTTGCCTGTATGCCAAAGAGAAACATTCAGGGTAAGGGAACCGTTGCAATGATTGCACTGAAGAAGAATGAGGATGGGTTTCTGGAGGCAACACTTCTATCGCAACAGAATCAAAAGTAACAGTCAGTAAAACTTACAGCACCCACATTTCCAAACAACTCGACGGACAGCCGCAATGCATTCATAACTTTCTTTAGAGACAAAATAACAACTATAAGCAATTCAATACCCAGCCAAGCAAGTCAACAACCCAACCCTCACAATACACTACAAGAATATTGAACAGCACACCCCATCTGATCCAAGCAAAAATGGAGCATCCTGGAACAGTTTCAGACCTCTTTATGCAGAGGAAATCCAGAAAACTATGCAATCAGTAAAACCTGCCACACATTTTGAAGATTGAATTCCGTTCCACATACTGAAAGAGATCCACCAATCTGTTACTCACCTAAAGGACAGAAATTGTGAATGTTTCTCTCCAACAAAGACCCCATCAAGAATGCCTGAAGATGGGCCAAGTATCCCCGACCACAAAAAATGGCACTGACTGGAAAGACTTGAACACGTTTTGACCAGTATCCAGTATGCCTTTCCTGGCAAAATTGATTGAAAAATGTGCCCATGATCAGCTATGTGAACACATCAAGAAATGTGGTCTATTAGACAGACACTCTGCTTTCAGACCCAGACACAATACTGAGGGCAGCATGCTGAACATTCTATATGATATACAAACATCACATGACCAAAACAAATCCTGCCTCCTAATACTTCTGGACCTATCTGAAGCTTTTGACATGGTCAGCCACAAATGCCTTAGAGAAACTCTTAAAATCAGAATGGGCCTCTCAGGAGCCTTCCTTAAGTGGTTCACATCCTTCTTGTAGAACTGACAAGAAAGAGTCAAAATTGGCAACACCCTCTCAACGTAGCAGATATTGACAGGGGTATTCCCCAAGGTTCTAAAATTTCCCCAACGCTATTTAATCTTTACATGGAATTACTCACTCAAATCTTGAAACAATCAAAGATTTCATACCACATGCATGTGTATGATACTCAACTATATATCAAACTCTCCTCTCAACAGGATATACAGAGACTAGATGATACCCTAAGGAAAACACAAGTGTGACTGTCATACAATTAGCTCAAATTAAATCTGCCAAAAAATTAATTCATTCTATTCTCCCTACCACTTAGCCCCCAAATAACCTCAAATATAGTCTCAGAAACTCAACTTGCTAAACTGCACCCCTGCCATCTGCGACTCTGTAAAATCACTAGGCAACACACCAGTCTCAAATCCAAACATGTAGCCTCATATACAATTCACACCCAGAAGTTCCAACCTTCAACTCCACATTCCCAAAAAACTACAACCATTCATATCGCTAGAAGACCTCAAAAGGGCGGTTCAATCACTAGTGCTAACTAGACTGGACAATGGGAATGCTCCACTCATAGGCCTACCAAAAGCGTGCCTAGCCCCAATGAAAGCGATAATTAATGCATAAAGAATCTTAACAGGTGCATGAGGTTATGATTGCATTTCCCCTTCTCTAAGAGCCCTCAACTGGCTCCCTGTTGAAGCCAGGATTCAACTGAAAGTTGCCTGCATAATACGTAAAGCTGTACAGAATTCTGGTCCAAAATACTTGGTGAATAGAATCAAGCTACCAGGAGGCAGAAGAGTCTCTAGATGTGCTAAATGCCTCTTACTTAAACCAGTCAGATTCAAAAACAGGAAAACCCAATGCTGCACTTTCTTCGGATATGTTCCAAAATTATGGATCTCCCTTCCACCCTCAACGAAAACGATTGCCTCAATCAGGCTATTCAAGAATTGAAGTTAAAGCCTTACTACAAGAAAAACATGTGGCACAAGAGAAATCATCTAAAACTGGCATTAATCAGACTTGATACTGTATACTATTGTTATTCCTGGTGCTTTCAAACACTATACATGAGAACTCTGGTGAAACAGTCATTAAAGCTATGTGATATTGTATATGACTGTGTTATACCTGACTCTTCAGACTCTATGTGCAGCGTATATTTGATGAAAATTAATACAACCCTCACAAGCTCTCCATGTACAGCACTCTGATACCATGATGGTCATGTTAAGGCTCTATAAAAGACTGTAAATTAATAAGTAAATAAAAGGACCACAAAGTTATTCCCCTTCAGCATGGATAGGCAAAAGTGAGTGAGTGTGAGGCAGTTTGGATGAGAAATTGGCAGGAGGTAGCCGGATAGAAATGAAAGCTCACAACTTCAGCAGCTGTAGGTTTGCTGCTGCAACTAATATGTTTTCTTATTTTGAGAGCCCACAGCTTTTCCTTTCCCGATGTTTGTCCTTGGCTCAATTTTAGATATTTCTTCCCCACTGTTCTGCTCCCAAACCTTGCCCTTGTAGTGGTATTATTTATTTTGCCACTGCTTCCATGTCCTACTAGAGTTTTTGGTACTTCACAGTAATTCTAGATGCTTTGAATGATGAGTGTCTGTGCATTCAATTCTTTTTCTTGAACGATTGGATGCAGATAGGCTGTTTCTTGTTACCTTGCAGGCAACATGAATCTTCAGAAAATGTTAGTTTTTGTGAAATATATCTGTGAGTGTAGAAATGTAAAGATGTCTGGTTTTGACAAGTAGGCAGTTTTCATGTCACAGCACTCATTACTATGTAATCAATGGAGCGAGACCAAACCAGGGATGATAGTATCCCTTTTGTAGCATCTTCCAAGCCTGGGTACCCACCAATTACCACTCTACACATGTGGCTTAGCATTACATGTCTATTTAGCTGTGTGTTTTTGCGTATACAACAAGGACCCCCTGAACAATAGATAGGTCAACTCCTAGGTCAGGGAAAAATACATATATGCAAAAACAAACCTAGGCAATTGTAAATACTTGTCTATTCAATGATAAAACTCATCATTAGATGGACGTCCATATGAAAATAATATAAAGAACTGTATCCCGTATCTGTATTCTATCTCTATGACGACTTCATCATTTCCTTGACGCACGTCCTCAACTTTTGGGAAAACTACTGTTTATCCAAGCACCTATTTATCCAAATCATTTATGAAAGTGAAGGCATAGCGGACGAAAGTACGATATCGGATAATGAAGTGGCTTGTCCTGAAGAAGGCGCTGGTTCGCCGAAACGCACGTCGATAAATT
The DNA here is from genome assembly GCF_964263255.1 of Lissotriton vulgaris. Taxonomy (NCBI): domain Eukaryota; kingdom Metazoa; phylum Chordata; class Amphibia; order Caudata; family Salamandridae; genus Lissotriton; species Lissotriton vulgaris. The sequence goes on along the minus strand of NC_141693.1, from coordinate 965,520,346 downwards.
ACTACTATGCCACATAGTTTTTTAACATTTTGATTTGTGTTTGTTATATGACTGTTTTTTATATTGTTCTATATGTTGTCATCTATTGTATGGTTTGACAATTTTTTATCTTTGATTCATTAAAAACCTGTCTTTTTTAAAGAAAAGGGAGAATATCTTTTTTAATATATAGTTTGTTGATTCTTTGACAATTAAAACAGTAATCTAAATCTTGGAGGTGGTCCTGTTCCCATTTATCATTGAATAGATAAGTATTTACAATTGCCTAGGTTTGTTTTTGCATATATATTTAGCTGTGTGTAACAGTACCTCAACAGTCTAAAACAAGCTTTGATAGCATTACGCTCTGACGCCTACGTCACAGCTCTACGGAGTCCGTTAGGTGGCAAAATGGTTCCTTCATATAATATTGCAAGACGCTACATCTCCCACTCTGTTATATAATTTTTTTTTATTACAAATCAGTAGATATATTAAATCTTCTTGGCACTTTAATTATTTGACCTGATCTGGTTACTGGATGCTGGAAGCTGTCATCTCCAATGTCAGAGACTTTCAAAGATGGTGAAGAAGTAACAACAGTCACTGAATTTTCAGACTCAGTCTTTCTTTCACCCACTTGATCAAAAGACCGATGAATATAATGCTGAAAGTAAGAAGAGTTTCTGGTGTTGAAAAATGTCCCTCTCTGATGGGTCACCCCAAACCTTTTGCCTTCCTCCTCCTCTTTTTGTTACTTCGTTTTCTTGGCCTTAGGACTCTGAGCACTTTCCCACAGCTAACCAGTGCTAAAGTGCATGTACTCTCTTCCCTAAATATGGTAACATTGGTGTATTGGCATATGTAGTTTATTTATAAGACCCTGGTAAAGTGATATACCGTATATTCAGGGCCTGTAATCTAAATGCTACTAGTGGGCCTGCAGCACTGGTCACGCCAACCATGAAAATAGCCTTTCAAACCTGTCTCAGGCTTGCCATTGCAAGGCCTTTGTGTGCAGTTCAATGCAATTATGACTTTGGCATTTAAAACACGTTGCCAAACCTTAAACTCCCCTTTTATTATATATACTTCACCCCTAAGGTAGTCCTAGGTAGCCCTAACGGAAGGCAGCATGCTGTGTAAGTAAAAGGTACAGCATCTACTTTTAAGTTTTACATGTCCTGTTAGTGACAAACACCCAAATTAGTTTTTCACTACTGTGAGGCATATTCATTTCATAAGCTAGCATTGGGAATTCCTTAATACACTTTTAATCTGTAATTCCTGATTAGAAAGGAGTAGATGCCTCGTGTATCATATCTTTGGAATGGCAATGGTAAATCCTCTTTAGTGGTATGGTAACATTGGTGTATTAGCATATGTAGTTTATTTATAAGTCCCTGGTAAAGTGATATACCATATATTCAGGGCCTGTAATCTAAATGCTACAAGTGGGCCTGCAGCACTGGTCATGCCAACCATGCAAATAGCCTTTCCAACCTGTCTCAGGCTTGCCATTGCAAGGCCTGTGTATGCAGGTCAATGCAATTATGACTTTGGCATTTAAAACACGTTGCCAAACCTTGAACTCCCCTTTTATTATATATACTTCACCCCTAAGATAGTCCTAGGTAGCCCTAAAGGAAGGAAGCATGCTGTGTAAGTAAAAGGTACAGCATCTACTTTTAAGTTTTACATGTACTGTTAGTGACAAACAGCCAAATTAGTTTTTCACTACTGTGAGGCCTATTTGTTTCATAAGCTAGCATTGGGAATTCCTTAATACACTTTTAAACTGTAATTCCTGATTAGAAAGGAGTAGCTGCCTCGTGTATCATATCTTTGGAATGGCAATGGTAAATCCTCTTTAGTGGTAAAGATGGATGTAACATAACTGATGGTGAAATGCCACATTTAGAAAGTTGACACTTCTGTGATCTAACTGCTTTGTGAGCCTTACAGCCTGTCTCCAATATGCGTCTGTGGTGGATGACAGCTACACTTTGTGCATTCTCTCTATCCAGCCACAAACACAGGAAGGGTGAGTGTGACAGTGAGCTCATTTGCATTAATCTACATGCTGATAGCTCTTCCTGGGTAGGAAGAGGGAGGGGGATCTGACACTTACACCTGAATAGGTAGAGTCCTGTGTCCCACACAAAAGGCTGATTACTCCCCATAGATAGCATGGCAGACAGGGCTGGGATGAAATGGAACATCTGCACTTCAAGGGCTTGCCTTGAAGTCACCCTCACAAGGATTGCCACTGTGCTTGACTGACTGTTCTGAAGGAACTACTTCTCTGCTTTGCTGTGCTGCAGTGCTACCTGTGGACTGGACCCATCTCACTAGAACCCAGAGTGACACAGAGGGCTTGATGGCTTGCCCCCTGTTCTGACATCTCAGGGCATTAAATCTTCCTGCAACCCTGCTCCTGGACTCTGCCATCTGTGAGTCTCTCTTTGCCTGAGGTGCCAATCAAGTCCTGGGCCTCAGAAGTTGGTTCTGCAGCTGGTTTTCCTTCAACATTGACCCAGTAGTGACTTTTTGCCGATTGGAACTGAGTCAGCTTCCTCCCTGTGTGACTGGTTTCTGGGTCCTGCATGCATTTAGTAATGCCACCCAAGCAGAACTAACAGGGACGTGTTGCCAAATACAGTCAACAGAGAAATGCAAGATCAGCACTATGCCAATTATACTACAGATATACAAGATGCAAAATATGGGCAGAAGAGTAATGCAAGATGGGCACCTTGCCAATTATAGAATGTGCCAATTATACTACAGACATACTGTGTAAGTAAAATTAACAACCAGATAAGCAAACTAACATGGACATCAGGACAAGCAGAGTGACCTCTAAGGTGGTTCTGAACAGTTGTTGAAGCGTGTCCAGGCAAGGTCAGATTTAAAGCCTTTGCAGCTTTGGGCTGGTTGTTACAGTTTGATATATCTAAGGATGATATCTCTGTAGTGCATACATATGAATATATATATTTTTTCCCACAGAAGCAGTGCTCAACATTGACGCGCACCTACATCGTAAAGGGTCTCGAAGCTGAAGCCTTCTTCAATGGTGCGATCAGCGCCCATGTTTCGCCTTCATCCATGGGATTGGCAATGATGCAGCTCATCCTCGACTCCTTGTATCAAGTCTTCATCATCGACCCTTGGTCCATCCAAGGTACTTTGCCAGCGGAACCTGCCTGAGTCTTGTAGTGGGCCTGCTCTCCATCATAGTCGGCCTGAACATATTAGCAATATTGACTCCTAAGCACTATTTTTGGTTTATTCTTTAGAAATTCAGAACTCTAGTTCTACTTATTGGATTTTAGTCATTTTGGTCTTGTTTTATTTATAAACGTATTCTCTATATTTCTAAACATGTGTGAGTATTTTTGTAGTGATTTAATTGCGCTAATGTGTCTATGCGGCACACATACTTTACACGTTGACTTTTTCGATACACCTGACTGCTCTGAGCAAAGCTACCATGGGGTGATCACAGGTTACCTTTTAGTGTGTATCTACCTCACCCTGACCTCACCCTGACAGTGTGCATACCTTTGCTAACTAAAGACCATGGGGGCTTATTTACCATGCCCTTCCATCTGCTGTTGGGTCACTTTTAATATGGGAAAAAGTGACACACTGGCTGCGCAAGGGGCTTGTAAATAAGGTCTCCAATTGCTAACACTCTGGTAGCAGGCTTTCTAGGATGTTGTGTAGTCACCATATGTCCCTTGATGAATACAACATGGAAAGGTGCAGCATTATATTGAGCATCAGCTTTTTCCATTGCAGTTGTCTAGAGATCGTTAAATCTGTGTTAAACTCAATGTACTTTGCCTGTAGCCTCTTGTTACCATATACTTCATCCCAGTTGTATTCTCATTTCCTTCTCTTTTGTTTCTCCGTTGAGGTAACTTGGCTGTCATTGCTCTGCTGACTATCAAAGTCGCAGGACTTAAACCTGTGGTCGAGTGAAGTTATGCTCATATGCTGAAATTCAAAACATTGTTTAAACTGAGCCTCTCAAGAGTTGCATGCTGTACTGCTTTCTTTAGCATACTTATAAAACACTCAATGAGTCTGTTAGTCTGCAGCCACAAAGGTGTACTCTTCTGAGGCTTTATGATCAGATGCTCCTGGAAATCCTTGAATTCTTGACTGTTGAACGGCGAGCCATTGCCAGACTTCAAAATGGCTGGAACGCCCCATGTTGCAAACATTTAATTGAGTCTTTCAAAGACTCACTCATAAGTTGTGGATGAGAGATCCACTACTAATGGAAAACGGGGGTACTCATCCATAATTACCATCAGATGATTTCCACTATCGAGGGGACCAAACAAATCGATGGCTATTCTCTCCTATGCATGCGTAGGGAGTTGTGACATGGTAAGCGTATGTTGAGAAATGTTTGTAGAAGGGCAGCTACATAGATGACAGGCCTTGCATTCCTTTTCAACCCTCTCATCTAAATATGGAAACCAAACTCCATCTCGGAGAGGTCTCTTGGTGGTGAAAATACCACAATGTCCTTTGTGAACCACTTCAATTTTTTTCTGTCTCAACCTCTCCGGAATTAGGATTCTCAAACCTCGCAGTATAGCCCCTTCCTGATTATAGACAGTTCATCTTTAAAAAAAATGCTACTTTTGGTATTCACTATCATTGGTGAATGGTAGAGCATACTGGTTCCATGACTGATGTGTAACTATCGGCCACATGCATCAAAGTCCGGTTTTGCGATTCCTTAATTGCGATTTTTAGGGAATCGCAAACAAGGAATCGCAAAATGGGATGCATGATTGAAATCGCATAATATTTGTGAATCGGTAAAAATCACAATTTTTACCGAATTGCAAATATTATGAGAATTCTAATTTGCGATTTCGCAATTCACATTGATTCCTATGGGCCAAAAGGCCCATAGAAATCAATGGGAATTGCGAATTCGCAAATTAGAATTCGCAAAATGTTAATGCATTCCATGGGTGCAGGGGGGTCCCAAGGACCCCCCTGCACCCCTGAAATGTATTTTGAAGTGCATGTTTCACACACACATGTCCTAAGGACATGTGTGTCTGTAACATGACAGTGTATTAAAATGCAATTTTGAGCATTTTAATACATTTTCGCAAATTACCACGAGGTTCACCCTCGTGGTAATTTGCACCCCCTAATTGCAAATTCGCAATTTTAAAAGTAATCATGCATTGCTTTAAAGGAATCTCAAATTTGCGATTCCTTAAAAGCAATCGCATTTTTGGAATTCGCTAAAAATAGCAATTTTGCCAAAAATGCTTGATGCATTCCAAAAACCTATTTAGGAATCGCAAACGGCCGAATTTACCGATTCGCACCGTTTGCACTTCCTAAATAGGTTGATGCATGTGGCCATTCCACTTTCAACGTCAGCATGCCACTAGTATGGCTCTTGGCAAGGATTATCTGGGCTAAAAATATGGAAGCTGGCTCATTGGACTTTACAATGAAATTAATGTAGGCTCCAGCTGTGTTAGATCTTGTACCTTGACATTGTATAGGCACTCTGGAAAAGTAGTCAGCCAGGCTTTGATCCTTTCCTGGACAATGCACAATGGTATAATTATACTCTTATGATCGTAGTCCCCACCGTTCAATGTGAGGAGGCATCTTGGCTTTTAAATTGCCAAAGACAGTCGATACAACTTGATGATCAGTTACCAGTGTTTCTTTCCATACAGGAACACATGGAAAGATTCACAACACGGACAATCTTTCTTTCTTGGGTTATGAGTAAGCATTTTCTGACTGGGACAAACTTCTTCTGGCGCATGCCACAATATACCTTCGGGCATGGGGGTTTCTGCTGTGCTGTACCAGGATAGCGCCAAACCTGACTGGGCTAGCTTCAACAACAGCCTCTGTATGAAGCTTCTGATTGAAATAGGCCATTTCAGTAGCAGTTTCAATGCCTTGTTTGATTTTCTTGAAACTTCTCTCACATTCTTTTTACCACTTTAATGAAACATTTTTCTTCATTATCTCTCGTAAGGGAGCACTTATGGTGGCAAAGTCTTGTATGCATCTTGAACAGTAACTGCCCATGACAAAAAATGAATGTATCATAGAAACATCTAGTGGGGATCTGCATTTGACAGGGCTTGTACTTTGACAGGTTCCGGTGTCATACCCCCATCTGAAAAGATATAGCCAAAGAATGTTAACTTTGCCTTGTGGAACTCACACTTGTCTGCATTCAAAGTCAGGCAGGTATCAGTCAGTAAACGACATACCTGGGTGAGAGCTTTACCATACTTCTCCTGTGTAGCTCTGAAAATCAATATGCCATTGATATAATTGAATGCATTCAGAACCAGCTGTTCGATACGTCGAATGACATCTTCAAAACATTCTGCCGCTGATTACACACCAAAACTAAGACTCAATCTTCTTCGAATTTCAACTGATGATAACCTTTATAAAAATCAAAGACCAGTTGAACGCTCAAGGATGTCATGCTTAAGTAACGATTCAAGTACTTTTTCAACAGCTTCTTGTAAATGAATAGCAACTTGTCTATGTCTCCGAACAACAGTGCCGACGTTGTCATTAATATCTAACTTTACTTTCATCATCTTGAGCATCCCCAAACCAAGAAACAATGAAGGTATATGGCTTACTATTTTGAGATGAGCATTCATATTGGAATTCACAAAAATCAGTCCCAAATCAACAGCGGTACAGAAATCGAGCAGAAAGACACTTGCTGCTGTAACTTGAAGCACATAGATGAGTGCTTGCACCTTATTTTTCATGTGTTTCAGTGTCGCTCCAAATGAACCTTGACTTTTTATGGACATCAATGCAGCCCACATGTACAATTTGCTATTCAAGGGCATAAGTCGATGCAATGGAGATAATTCATTGTATTTCTATCGAGGCATTACGTTTCTTGATGCATTACTGTTGATAATGAAAGGTATTGAGCAATCATTTACTTTCAATGTAATGTTTTGACAATGTTTGTATGACTTTGGTGCTTTGGCACATCAACCTTTCTTTGACTGACATTTTTCCTCACATACAGTTAGTTCAATATGCACACATTTCTCCGAGGTGCGCAACTGTCTTCCTAACTTTCACTTAATATTGACTTTGACGATGATTTAGTGTTGATTTGCCTCAATTGATGTCACCGCTTTGCCTTGTGAGGGTGTGTCGAATGTTGCCTCTGGAATCTCGTGCTGTGATGCACTTACATTTTACTTTGCTTTAAAAACTGTCAGAAAATGGTTCTCATTCGCACATTCTTTACCTATCTGTCCAATGGCAGAATTTTACCTACATGTGGAAACAAAAATCTACATCTATAAGGCAACTCATGGTGGGGTGACCGAAGAACAGGTTTGCTAACCCCTCCCAAGGGAAAGATTGTGACCAGTCTAAACATAAAGAAAAAGAGTCTTCCCAAGGCCCTCAACAACCTGTTCAGGAGGGTGGCTCCTAAGACAATACACAGACTGAGGGTGGGTACCAGGTTAAAAACTGGGATTCAAAGAAAGCTTGGTGCTTTAATTACAAAGCCAATGGGCACTGAACTGGACAACCAACCTGTCCCAACAAAACGAGTCCCACTTGTGCACCTGCAGAAACTGCAGTGGTAATTCTCCATATGGGATCCCGGGTGGGCCATGACCATGTCAGAGAGCTTACTGAAGCAACTTTAGTCTAAGAGGGTGGGTTGAATGTTGCTGCCCTAGCTGTCTGGCACAGTACAATGGAGAAATACAGGCAACAGAACGTATTAATGGGGTTAGAGTTGTAGCACTGAGGGATATAGGTGCAAGTGCAACTATGGTGACTGAGTTGTCCACAGGACAATACCTGACTAGTGAGATATTCACTGTCCTCAGTGCTGATAAATAGCCTAAGTTACATCCTATGGCAATGATGTCCTTAGAATTTGGAGGAGTTGCTGTTCAAAAGAGGGTGGTGGTATCCTCTGCAATACTTGTAGAATGTCTGCTAGGCAATAATCTGGAGTCCACATTATGGGAAGGGATGGACATTGTCAGTCTCCTAGACCACCCCCCAACTGCATCAGGGAACAGATTCATAATGGTAGCCAGAGAGCAACATTGGAGTGCCATTAAGCGGGAAGCCTTGTTGTTATTTGGACCCTGAAGAAGTTGAGTCCATCCTCGTTTAGTTCTCACTTCCTTGTTCAAACACAGGCCTCTAAGATTGCTAATACAAATGAAAAGTGAAAATCCCAACCTGTTGAGGTGGTGCATTTCTCTACAGGGTATTGACTTTACATTGGAACACAGACCTGAGAATTACCATGCAAATTGTGTAGGAAAGTGCCCTTTTTGACATGGTCACTCCCATATCACATATTATTGAACCCATGCTGATGCCAGTGTTGAATTTCTTAATACATGCACACAGAGGACACCTTGGAGATACCCACTGAAAACCTATCAGTCTCCGATGTGCTGCTGACTGACTGGTTCTTGTCAGCCTCCTGCCAGAGGCAAAGTTCTGACCCCCAAAGGTGAGGACCTTTCCTCTCACGATGATCTGCTGATTAGCATTCCAAGGCAGGGGAGCTGCAAAGTAGCCACCACTTTTGAAATGCGAATCTGGCTCCCCTCATAGGAGAGGATGCCAAATCCCATTTGTTCAGAGCCCTTTGACACCCCGACAGACAGGAAAATTACCAGTCAGGTAGGTGAGCCCACCCCAAGGTTAATACTAAGCATGGGCGTAAAATCCGTCCCGTTCGCGGAATTTGCGGGTTTTCTGCAATTTCGCGGTCCACAAATCTCGCAAAATTGAAGAAAAATCTGCGAAATTGCGTGCGGGATGGATTTTCAAAAACTGAAGTACATGAAGCACTTACAGGGTTACAGCAGGTGCCCAAGTTGAAGCTAATTTCTTTGTAACCATTTACAAAATGGTTACAAAGAAATTAACTTCAACTTGGGCACCAGCTGTAACCCTGTAAGTGCTTCCTGAGTGGCGCCTCCAGAGTTGTTGCCTACTTGCAACTATTCTTTGACCCTGCTCTGACCCTCAAATCAGGGTCAGAGAATAGTTACAAGTATGGCACAATGCTCCAGACTGTCACAAAAATTAAACCACAACAGGAAGCACTTACAGATAAGAAAGTAGGTGCCGGACTTGAAGCTCAAATTCAGTAACACATTAACCAACCCCCGGTTAAGGCTGGGCAGGTGTGCTTTCTCCACATAATCTACAGTGGTGAACCAGAGGGTGCTGTGATGAACCAGAGGGTGCAGTTTGAACCAGAGGGTGCTGTGGTGAACCAGAGGGTGCTGTGATGAACCAGAGGGTGGCAGTGATGAACCAGAGGGTGGCAGTGATGAACCAGAGGGTGACAGTGATGAACCAGAGGGTGGCAGTGGTGAACCAGAGGCTGGCAATGATGAACCAGAGGATGGCAGTGGTGAACCAGAGGGTGGCAGTGGTGAACCAGAGGGTGCTGTGATGAACCAGAGGGTGGCAGTGATGAAACAGAGAGTGGCAGTGATGAACCAAAGGGTGACAGTGATGAACCAGAGTGTGGCAGTGATGAACCAGAGGGTTGCAATGATGAACCAGAGGGTGGCAGTGGTGAACCAGAGGGTGTCAGTGGTGAACCAGAGGGTGGCAGTTGTGAACCAGAGGGTGCTGTGATGAACCAGAGGGTGGCAGTGATGAACCAGAGGGTGACAGTGATGAACCAGAGGGTGGCAGTGGTGAACCAGAAGGTGGCAGTGATGAGCCAGAGGGTGGCAGTGGTGAACCAGAGGGTGACAGTGATGAACCAGAGGGTTGCAGTGGTGGACCAGATGGTGGCAGTGATGAACCAGAGGGTGGCAGTGATGAACCAGATGGTGGCAGGGGTGAACCAGAGGGTGGCAGTGGTGAACCAGAGGGTGGTAGTGATGAACCAGAGGGTGGCGCTGCTAAACTGCCCGGGAGCCCTGAGGGTGTGAGCCCCCACACTGCTGAGCTGCCCTGGGGTTGTGGCCCACGCGCTACTAAACTACCCCGGAGCCCAGTAGGTGTGAGCCCCTGTGCTGCTGAACTATCTTGGAAATCTGAAGGATTCTGGGGTCCTGTGCCAAATGTATTTTTGCATCCTTGAGTTTCCCAAGGCGCCATCCCTGTGTAGCTCCTGTGACCAGGAGGCTGCTTTCTCCTCGTCAGCTGCTCTGATTGGTCTCTGACCCTTTAAAAACAAGATGCATGTGAACTCGCATAGAAGCTCCACCCGTTTTGCCCCGTCCACCACACACTAGCGGTATGAAACGCCTTCCCTCCCGTCCCCACTATAATGGCCAGCTCACTCAAGGGACCTTGGCGCCTTTTGGTGCGCTGGCAAAGTTACAGGCACACGTGGTCACATATTTGTGCAAATGGCACAAAAGTCCGCTAGTTCGCGGGAAAATTCACGAACTCGCTGATTTTTGTTTTCCATTTCGCACGAATTCGCGGACCGCGAATTCGCAAATTTCGCCCATACTTAGTTAATGCCACCCCATAGTTGGCCTAACCTGAAGTGGAAAGAAAGTTGCAGAATTAGCCATCTTTGTGATGGCAAACTTAGGAACTGTCGGACATTGTTAAGCCCACGTCCCCGAGGACGTGGTCACATAGGGGGCGTAGTGACCCCAGAGGTAGGTAGCCCATTGGCTACTTTTCTACACTTCCCTAATACCCCCAAATTCAGTATTTAGGGGAACCCCTGGCACAAGAAAATGTGATCCTTTTGACCTGAAAGAAGATAGATGTGAAGAGTCACTAAGAACAAGAACAGAGGATCTAGAAGCTGATTTGGTACTAATCCTGCCTGTCTGCCTGCTAACTTCGACAATTGCACCAAAAGCCACCTTGTCCTGCAACTGCTGTGTCTCCAAAGCCTGGGAGATCCTCCAGTAGTTCACCGAGGAAACATGAACTCATTTGGTACAGCAGACCTATTCCCCTTCATCCTGCAGGTACCAAAAGACAGAGCTGTGACACTTCAAGCCTGCAGAAACCCCAATGCCAGAAAGCACCACTGCACCTGAGCCACCTAGCCTGAGCTGAAGTGGGCCAACAGTGCCAACATGGTTCCCAGACTGTCATGACTCAAAGCCCACCTTGGGTTTATCCCCACTGTGGACAACTCTGACGCCTACAGCCTCTGTATGCAGGCCCCCTCTGCAGCGACCAGATGCATAAGGACTCCTCTGCACACACCAACCCGGGCCCATGGAAAAGAGGACCAAAGGTGTCCCTACATCCCACAGCATTGTGAGGCCTGAGCTCCCTGTTGATTCAGCCCGACTGGCCCCGCATTCAAAGGCTGCAGCATCTATCTATGAAGACCAATCCCCATTGAATCCTTTAGGTACCCAACCATGTTTTCCATCCGGCCACCCTAGTTCCACTGATGGGGTCTTGATGGTGCTGCCTTGAACCTTGCCCATCACTCACCTTAAGTCTAGGATATTGTTCCGGTAAGTCACTGTACTGTACCTGATTACCGTACTTGTTCTTCCTCCCTTAGGATAACATTGCAGCTTCTGAAAAATGTTGACTTTTTAAATACAAAAGTATTTCTATTGAAAGATGTACTTACCTGTTCATATTGATTCTACTGCCGAAATATATATTAAGATATGTGTTAGTTTTATAAATTGATGTGGATCTCCTTCTTGTGTCGTATGCATCATTTATTGACTATTGTATATATTTGCTGATATCTAACACTCCTCTCTGATATGCCTACGGCTGTTCAACCACACTACCCCCTATAACAGCACCTTGGGATTGCCAGAGCAAGCCTCGGTCCGCTCATAAGGGGACTCCTGGACTCTATGCACAATATATATAATTTTTATATATCATATATAGAGTCATCTTCCTACACTGACAATATGTAATTTATTCGTCAGTTCGCAGCATTTTCTTTATGACTTCTTTCATACCATCACCAGCAAGACTTTTGAGATACTTGATAATCTTTTTGATATCAGTCTCTTCAAGTGAATCAATGAAATCATGAAATGTATCTATCCACTCAGTCCATCTATCACCAATATTTAGCTTTTTGGTGGTATCGAAAGGTGGTGGTGGTTTCAAAAAGGCAGCAGCATGCTAACTCGTTATGGGAGTGACTGACCTTGAGGGTGGAGATCCTTCTGCTCCTGTGGGCTGTCCATTTGAGCCAACATCATTCATTTTATTGCTGAGGCCTTGCAATGGTTCAGCCTCAAGATCTTCATGGACAATTGGGGAAACAGTGAGCTCCTCCTTGGTCTCCATCGGTGCCCTTCACTTAACTTGTTGGAGATCTCTGGAGTTGTTCTGAGCCGTCACCTGGCAGCTTTGGTGTTGGGCCACTTCAGGTATTGGACAGCTCAGTATGCACAACCCTCATGCTTCTTCTTGGATCTCCTCACCTGGTACTGTATCAGTACGCAACCACTTTTTGCAGTATCGCTCCATATAATGTACAATTTTATCTTACGTAGTAATGTGGTACCTTTATGTATGGCTTGACCAGCAGCATCTTGACCATCAACGTGCAGAATTTTGGCAACTCTTCCATGCATTCACTTGCTTTGCAATGGCTGGAGTTGCACTTTGATTCCAAGCTTCAATTCTATTCTTTTAGTGCGACACATGTGGCACGCACAAGCACTTTGCTTGGGTCACGGCAAACTCTCTGAGTGAGCTCGGTCAATGTTTGGGTTACTTATCTCCTATCTCCATGCCATTTGCAATGCCAACCCAGCCGGGGAACCCGCCAATGGCTACGCTATACACTGGCCTTAGTGCTACACATCTTTATTCTGATGTGTGTGACCGCAACTTCAGCATTCTAAAACAAGCTTTTATGGCATTGTGCTCTCTGACAACTATGTCACAGCTCTACGAAGGCCATTAGGAGCCAAAAGGGTTTCATCATAAAAAATCGCAAGACACTACACCATTTATTCATCTTGGTCAAAATCCTAGGTGCAGTATGTAGAATTTCTCCTGATGATCCAAGTCTAATTTTGGGAAGACCAGAGAGCAAGGCAGAGATACCTTCTCAGAGCAATATTACAAATGGATCAACAGCTAGTTTCAGACCTTGCATAGAGATTATGGTGCAGAGCGGCAAAGGAGAAATGTTTGTTTAGGGAAGTATGCAGAAGTAGAAGTAAGCTTAGTATGGTTTCTGAGTAAACTATATCCACAACGAATAGGAGTTGATTTTTGTCTAAGTGTAAATGTATGTAGACTGGCCACCGTTGAAAAATGCAAATCAGCAGAAGTGTATTTGTTCATCTAAATCTACAAATGTACTGTCTTTATAAATAACACTCAATTTTCAGTTTAAGTCTTCTGTGTACGTCATTCATGCAGACTGGTAGGCAGCCTATATGTATCCTGGGTACCATTCAGAATAGGGGGAAACGATATTAGCCACACTTGACTTGAATCATGCACACTAGTGTTAGAAATGGAGTTGTTAGTTGAGTAGGATGTTAACCCTGCTCTAGCAACAGACACAATCCCTGTCAGGGTGAACCACAAAATTGACTACATTAACCTGTGCATAACCCTCTGGTAGCTTTGCTCAAAAGCAGTCAGGCTTAACATAGAGGCAATTCCCACACAAATTTAGAAAAACATAGTACATTTAAATAAATGATTTGACACCTTAATAACAAAAATCCAATCAGGAGAACCAGAGTTATGAATTTTTAAAGTTTAGGTTAAAGACTAGCATCTAAAAGAAAAAAGTGCCAACCATAGACATCTAAGCGTGTGAGACCGATCAAAGTAAAAAAATAAAGCCTGCGTGATGGAGCGCGAGAAGGATACAAAACGTGTATTGGGCCTGGTTGGTGCTTTCCCTCAATCTTAGAAGACATTTAGAAGAAAAATGTTCTGAGAAGCTAAAGTTCAGTGGGGCAAGGCTGCAGCCGGTGTCTGAGGAGGAAGCGTCATCGTCGAGAGCCGCTGGAGGAAGTCACTGTGAAAAGTACTTCATTCGAACGTAGTTTCTTTTTCAGAAGTCAGAAATCTCCTGCAGGACGAGTTTATAGCTGACAAGAGATTCATAAGTCTGGTACCCCTTTCACGAACAACTGATGAAGAGGAGTTGCTGCTGTGGAGAAAAACATAGCTGGAGCTGTCATGAAGACAGGTGATGCACCTTGGGCAGACAGAACAGCTGTTGGTCCCTGTCTTCCCTCGGTTCTCAGAACAATTTTTTGCCAAAAAAGATCTAAGTCCCAAGTTTTAGTTTGTGGCTATCTGGGCACTCTTAGCACCACCACCAAGGGTACAGCAGTGGAGGGGTACCACCTGGGGGGTTAGGGCTCACTCAGGCTGGGTTCAGGTGCAGGTTAACACCTTCCCTGCTGATGGTATCCTTCTACTGTGCTGGGCCCTAATGTAAATGGGTGTGGTCATGACGAGCTGAGCTCGTCATGAGCACACAAGAGGTATACCTCATGGCGAGCTGAGCTCGTCATGAGCATCGAAGGGGTTAATGATGGCTGGAGAATTTTAGGTCTCTAAGGCTCTGATCAGGGGGCAGTCAACTAACCCTTGGAGTCACTGTGGTACTCCTGGATTTAAATAGCAGGGCATGCCTTTGCGGGTTCAAGGCAGGCTCCAGGCAGCAAAGCAAGTCCTTCCAGATGCAGCAAAACAGTCTTGTGGAGTGCACAGCAGGCCACAGGAGCAGGCAGTCCCTGTCAGTCTTTCCACAGAAAGTTAACTGAAGAGTGGGTCTGAGGGTCCTAGTTTTGTACGTGGTACCTTCCTTGAAGTAGGAGAAGTTTCTAGAGAATTCCATTTGAAGTTCTTGAAGCTTGCTGCTTTCTTGCCCTGCCTGCAAGCCCTCTAGATGAAGAATGCTGGGGTGACAAGTTCTTTGTGTGAAGGTAGAGAACAGCCATTTCATTTGCGAGAGGAGCGTTGCCTAGCTCCGCCCCTTTCTGCCAGTTGATGGCCCATTCAAGCAACCTAACCCCTCTATTGTGTGGCTGTCTGGGAGGAATAAACAAAGTCAACTGCCACCTGCACCCTTTATGTGACCCAGGAACAGGCTGCAGGCCCCAGATGTTTAGGAGAGGAAAATGCCAGTCTTGTAAAAGGGTCATTTTCAAAACTGTAACTTAAAATCACATTATACCATTAAAGATGATTTTTAATTAAAATTTTGCATACATTAAACATGTAATGTTTACCTGTTCCCAATCAAAAGTTACCACTTATTAAATGTAAAAAAGCAACTCAATGTTATCCTAGTTCAAGTTTTTTATTTATGTTTTGGAACTCGTGAGAGGTCCACATAAAATTTACAACAGCATAACAATCCATTATTACACAATAAAGATAGCAAACATATTAATACAGATCCAAAAAGCATTTAAAAAAGTTAAAAATTCTTGAACAAAACATTTCATTGGGGGGCTTAAGGATAGCTTCAGAAAAGGCACTAGCAGATAAAATACCAAGTTTTAAGCAAATTGGTCTCACCCACTTACGACGGGAGTTTGACAAAGCCGGGCATATAAACAAGACATGAGAGAGGTCTTGGATCGCGCTATTACACAGAGTACACTTGTTAGAGGAACCATACCACTTGGATAAAAGGTTATTCAAAGGCAACATATCTTGCCTTATTAAAAACCAAAAACGACGAATGCCGTTGGGAAGATTCCAAGAAACATAGAGTTGCATGGTTTTAAAAGCATAAGAATTAATCACCGGCAGACCACCTTTCTTTGTCCTTATCTGGTCCCTATCCAACGAGAAGCTTAACTTCCATGTTGCTAATTTTAAGGAGGCTTTTAACTGATATATAGATAATGAAAAAAAAGCAGATTCCTCCAATTGCAATAACTAGACCGCCTTTCTAAAGTTTTTTACAATTGGAGAATACTCTTTTAGAGGACCCAATAATTCCCTTTGAATAAGGTGTCTTAATGTGGCTGGTTCATATTTAGCTAGGTAAAAAATCCATCTTACTATCCCAGCCATCCTATTGGAGAGGTAGACCTCACAGTAGTGAAAATTAATTTAAAAGTTTTCCACCACCAGTACATGTACAACTTAAAAGTATATGTACAACATTTTAATTACAATGCACCCTGTCCTATGGGTTACCTAAGACTTATCTGAGGAGTATCTTATATGCAATAAAAAGTGAGTTTAAAGCTTGGCAAATGGGTTTATACTGGCAAGTCAAACTGGCAGTTTACCTCTGCAATCGGGCTACAATGGACAACCTGGGACATTTTTTAAAGGGCTACTTAATTGTTTCGCACAACAGTGGCACAACATATGGTATACCACTCTACAAGGGACTTATCAGTAAATTAACCATGCCAACCAGGTATAAGCCAATTTTACCATGTTTAAAGGGGGAGCACAAGCACTTTATCACTGGTTTGCAATGCTAAGGTGCGCAGTCGTAGATCCAACAAAAACAAATTTCAGCATAAATGAAGATTAACCTTGTTATGCGGCTATAGGGTATGGCTCTGTACCAATTTCCTCCTGATACTTGCCTGCAACGATGTATATGATGACTCTGTTATGTGTGCCATGTTTCTTTAAACCAAAATGCAAAATGAAGTTGTTAAAAAAAGTGGAGGGTAAAGACACAACGTTTGGGGAAAGTTTGAGAGGTCTAATAACAAGACATCAAAAACGTTCTAATAATAAATATAAGCTACCCCCAAGAGCTCTTCCAATCATGCTGCATGTTTCTTGGAGGTAGGCTGCCTCAACAGCTCTGAAGATATAGGCAATTCCATTAAGAAGGAACAAGAACTTCACTGAGGATAAGATAGGGATTGTGGTCTACGATGGTGAACTACATGATCTGCCTCCACACAAACTCAGTGGAGCAGAAAAGCAGGCAATGTGGCAGAACATCACATCAAACATAGGGCAATTGCATTTTTGGTGGAAGTACGCATTTTAGGGGAGATCAAGATTGGAAAGATGAGAGATATGTGAAGAATATGTTTGGAAAAGTACAAGCTGCTCTTGGCTTTGGATCAGGATCTTGCCTCTGACTCCTCCATCCCCATCTCCGCATACAGCAGTGAATCTTCTCCACAGAGTATTGCCACCACCTGAATGGCCAGCTATTTCTTAAAACCACAAATATCACGCTATTTGAAGTAATCATGATTTCAAGAACCAAATTAGGCCACCCTCTGCAAATGTAAGGATACCTATTAACACCATGTATATGTATCATATACAGAGGATCAAGTGCACCATATATGACATAACACAGAACAAATAAAATATCAATGTATAACTGTCAATCCATATCTGAAAAGAAAAGGTTCTATGGTTCCTCTTATAAAATAACATTGCACTACATGTCTGCTGCTATGGTATGAGGTCACTTACATGTACAATTCAATGTTTGTCAAAGCACACAAACTGACACAAAGCATGACTTGCTTATCTATGTTGTTGTTGTTCACGCAAGTGTCATGTCTACATTCTCTTACTAAATATATGTGCCAAGATTTCTACAAAGTGTAACTTGCAACATTCCAAACCAGTGTTAGTCAGAAGAAAGTTACAATTCGTGTTTACCCATTGAAAAGCCAGCACTGCTAAAATTGTACCTATTATGGCTTAAGTTGTCACTGTACTTGATAAATGTGAAGTCAGGACTAAGTCAAGTTCCTGGTGCATTTCGTGGATAACAACTACATGCAGGGAGCCCCAATGGTACCCATGTCCTTCACCCAGTGAGCAATTATAGGCCAGCCAGGCAGAGACCACCACTCTAGTCAGGGCAAGGGAGTTACACGCCAAAGATAACCCCTGCTCACCCCCTTGGTAGCTTGGCACGAGCAGTCAGGCTTATCCCGGAGGCAATGTGTAAAGCGTTTGTGCAACACACACAGTAACAACATACTAGGCACACCACAAAAGGAACTCCACTCTAGATCATCTCAAAAATAGCCTTTGTATTATCATAAAACACATAAGAATAGTATTCACACAAAATACACGGGGCCAACCGGCACTGGGAAATATTTACAGGAGTTTACATACACATGACAGGGCCACTTGGACCACTGTCAGAACCATCACTTAGTAAAGATAGTAAATGTAGAACATAGAAAAAAACACAACCAGTAATTTCTGGCAAACACTGTACTCAGCATAATCCTGTAATATAAATCATATTATGCACAGTATCACATTTAGGCGTGGAATATATTCTGTGCCATTCTCATAAGCCTAAACATATTAGACCATAACCTCCTAAGCATAAATTAAATTAGGAAATAATCTCACTAGCATAAACCACAGTAGAGAGTAACTCAAACATAAACACAGTATACAAAACCTCATAATCATAAAACCACATTTAGAGGCATGAATCAGGGTGCGTAGATCATACTATATAAATTATATTTCCTAGCACCGCATAAATCACATTAGCACCTAACCTCCTACTAAAAACCGTTGTAGAGGTATAAATCACATTAGGGTCTGGTACCCTATTAACCTAACAGACCCCCTGGACAACTGGCTTTCTCAAAGTGGCTCAAATGCCCTGTGTCCAACATGTCAGGGCTGCTGCCAATGCAGCATAGTATTTATGTGTGCATGGCTGTATATGTTCACCCTATTAACCCGGCTTGGAATCAGCCCGAAATATTTGAACAAGGGACCTTTCCTCCTACAATAAGAGAGGCACTAATCATCACAATTCTGAAACAAGACAAGGACCCACTTACATGCGACTCCTACAGACCGCTGTCAATGATTAACCTGAATAATAAAGCTCTCGCAAATCTTATTATGGCACAATTGCTCCTTCTCCTGCCCTTAGTGCTTAGACCCGACCAGTGTGGCTTCGTCCTTGGAAATATGCAGGAAATCGACCCCTTGATCCATGCAACTGCGGTATTCCTTTACACCACTAAGACCTTCGACA
The DNA here is from genome assembly GCF_964263255.1 of Lissotriton vulgaris. Taxonomy (NCBI): domain Eukaryota; kingdom Metazoa; phylum Chordata; class Amphibia; order Caudata; family Salamandridae; genus Lissotriton; species Lissotriton vulgaris. Next base: position 965,501,388 of record NC_141693.1, on the reverse strand, counting down.
CCCTGGAGTGGCTGTATATGTTCACCCTATTAACCCGGCTTGGATTCAGCCCGAAATATTTGAAATTGATCGCCCTCATATAATACCTCCCTGACAGCATGCCTCAGTCTCAACGGCATTGTGTCGCCCTCCTTCCCCATTTCTCTCTGTCTCCTTTCCTCTTTGCTATCAACATGGAGCCACTGGCTGCCCGGCCGAGAGAGCACTCTACTCTCTCTATGCTGATGATGGCACTTTATATGTCAAGCATCAAGCAGTAAACTTAGATCCCCTGATTAGGGATATTATACAATTTGGTGGCCTCTCCGGGGTAATCATCAAATGGGGGAAATCGATCATCTTCCTAACAAGGACAGCCACAGAAAGATTCCAGTTAGAACCTAGTTCCAGTTAGAATACCCTCTGGAATGGGCTCAGAGTCCAGTGAAGTACCTCGGGATCTGGCTAAGCCAGAATATCAATGAATTGTGGCAGTGCAACTATGGGAGAATGATGGACTGACTTGAGAGTCGTGTGGGGCGATGGATCACACTTCCTCTGTCCATTGGTGGGCACTTGGCAAACAACCCAGAGTCTCATGGGAGACCCCAACACTGCCCTTCGAAGAAGGAGGACTGGGAGCCTCCGATATGGAGCTGTATTACAATTGTGCCAAGGCCGTCTATCATTGGATTTTCTCCACTCAATTCATGGCACACACAGCTCCAGAGCATGATCAGGTGGACCCCACACCGTTCCGCATGTGCTGTCTGCATCGCAGCCGTGGCTCTGCGCTGAGGTGGACACTGTTGGTTGCATGGTTTGGGCTTGGAGAGAATTGCGCCGTAGGGCACATCTGGTGTGCCATCCGGATTTGCCACTACTAGAGCATTCGTTAGCTTGCAGGAGACTAGACAAGCTCCGCATCTGCACACTGGGGATGTGGACTGCTCGATAGAATGACATACTTTCAGATCCACTCAGTGCTGAGGGCGAGATACGCCACATTACTGATGGCACGCCCCATGTTTCAAGTCCTTGAGGATTTCCTGAACAACCCATCTCCACATAAAATAATTGTCCTCTTGGACGTTGGCATGCAGCATGAGGCATCAATATATGTACCTGCTGCATGCAATGGTTGGGAAGAGCTACTGTGGGCCCCCATAGGGGATGAGCAATGGGCTTACTGATGTGCGCAAGCTAGAGACTTGTCCCCTAATTATAGATTGTGACTAATCCACTTTAAGTACCTCCACCAAATTTACAGAACTCCCTCATGACTACAGAGAGCTGATTTGAGTGAGGATGCGAGGTGTGCCCGTTGCCAGAGGAGGATTTCCTGCATCAGTCCCGGACCAGTGGGAGGTGGTGAGAAAGCCGGCGTAGCCACCGGTAGTCGTATATGAGAGCAGGCAGTAAATCACAACACGCTCTCAGGGAAAACACCACAGAAGATCATTACAAAGGATTTATCCCATCATAAATCCAATTGTGACGCGTTTCGACCAGCAACCAGTCTTGCTCACGCTTGCCGGGTGAAACACGTCTCAATTGGATTTATGATGGAATAAATCCTTTGTACTGATCTCCTGTTGTTTTTTTACGGAGAGCGCGTTGTGATTTACTGCCTGCTTTCATATATATATATATATATATAGTTACAGGTTACAGTAGACAGGCTAAAGACATAAAAAATTATCAAGAAGAATGGCCTAGTGTCCTCACAGATTAAACCCTAGGGGAGGCTGTTCCCACCACTCCAAGAGTGACTTTTAGACGTGCATACTCCATGCGCAATGAGCTAGTGAGAAATAGCCCGGAAATCAATGTAACAGGAAATTGGTTGTCACCCCGCAAGGGATTTTTTAGGTGCAGCTCATGTCAAGCTTTTAAGTTTGGCATAAACACAGCCACTTACTTGACACCTTTTTCAGATATACTTATCGCTCTGAAGGCCCACTACACTTGCAGAACTGAATTTGCTGTTTACGTTCTCAGTGATGTCACTGACCATGTCTTAAATGATGTAATACCTGACGTCATCAGCAGTGGATTGCGGGCGCACGAGTTATAGTTAGTGCAACTAACTGTAACGGAGGAATTTCAATAGGTTTGTCCGAGTGAAATGTCCAGCTAACTATAACACCACTAAATCCTATGTTTTTTTTCCGTGAATTTCTAAGGTTTTTTTAATGCTAATTCCTAACTATAACATGTCTGAAATCTATGGTTTTTATCAGTGAATTTCAAAGGTTTTGTAAATTACAATTTTTAAATGTATCAATTGTTATATTTAATTTTTTGATACTGATTTACTAAATTTTTTAAAACTATTTTTAGATATTTTATTTTTTTAATTACATTATAATTACATTATACATTACATTATACAATATACTTTCTCAGAATGAATTACTTTAGTTTAAATACTTTGCAAATAGGCAATAGACTTTTAAGTACAGTAGTTACAGTTGCTGCAATGGGCAACACAATTTCAAACACAATGCAACATTGAGCTCAATGTGAATTTCTAGTTAAATGCAATTAGTTACTTTATGGATTACTTTTCTAACTACAGGACTGGATCCTAGATTCAGTCCTGGGACCTCTGTAAACAGTTGAGTAAAAGCGTTTTGGCTACAGTAGTGATTTTTAAGGAATATTTTTGTATTTTAAAAGTTGACAATTTTTTCACATAGAATCGCCAATGTTATCCTCGGAGGAAATTCACTTAGCAGGTAAGTAGTGTTATCGTTACTTTTTCTTATTCAGTGGTGGATCCTAGATCCAGCACTGGTGCATCTCCTGTAAACAGTTGAAAGAATGGGTTTAAGTCATGCAGGCGATTTTTCAGGAATATTTGAGTTTGTGAAAATCTACACTTGGGAACTTTTCTGGTGAAAACCAGACAATGGATTCCTATGGAAGGAATTACAAGTTACTGGTAAGTACGGTTAGAATTACTTTTCAGGGTCAGTGCTGGGCTCAAAGATGCATTACTGGGTTCTCTCCTGATAAAAGGTGAGTAAATCGGAATTCGTTGGTCGGATGATTTTCCGCTGATTTAGAGAAATAATATAAAGTTCCAAAACTCCACACTTAGAAGAATTTCCAAGTGAAACCAGTCAATGTTAGGGCTAAAAGATGCAGCACTGGGTTCTCTCCTGATAAAAGGTGAGTAAATCGGAATTCGTTGTTCGGATGATTTTAGGTGAATCTTTTAAAGTTCCAAAACTCCACACTTTGAAGAATTTCCAAGTGAAACCAGTCAATGTTAGCCTATGGAAGGAAATTCCAGTTACTAGTAAGTATGGCTAGAATTACTTTTCAGGATCAGTACTGGGCTCAAAGATGCAGCACTGAGGTTTCTCCTGATAACAGGTGACTAAAGCAGAATTCGTAGTTCCGCTGATTTTAGAGGATTATTTGTAAGTTTCAAAAATCGACAGAAACTTTTTCAGTAAAAAGCAGGCAATGATATCCTATGGAAGGAAATTCAAGTTACTGGTAAGTACGGTTAGAATTACTTTTCAGGGTCAGTGCTGGGCTAAAAGATGCAGCAGTGGGTTCTCTCCTGATAAAAGATGAGGAAATCGGAATTCGTTGTTCGGATGATTTTAGGGGAATATTTTAAAGTTCCAAAACTCCACACATTGAAGAATTACCAAGTGAAACCAGTCAATGTTAGCCTATGGAAGGAAATTCAAGTTACTGGTAAGTACAGTTAGAATTACTTTTCAGGGTCAGTGCTGGGCTAAAAGATGCAGCAGTGGGTTCTCTTCTGATAAAAGGTGAGTAAATCGGAATTCGTTGTTCAGATGATTTTAGGTGAATATTTTAAAGTACCAAAACTCCACACATTGAAGAATTTCCAAGTGAAACCAGTCAATGTTAGCCTATGGAAGGAAATTCAAGTTACTGGTAAGCATGGTTAGAATTACTTTTCAGGATCAGTACTGGGCTCAAAGATGCAGAACTGAGGTCTCTCCTGATAACAGGTGAGTAAATCAAAATTCGGAGTTCGACTAATTTTAGAGGATTATTAGTAAGTTTCTAAAATCTTCAGAAACTTTTTCAGCAAAAAGCAGGCAATGATATCTTATGGAAGGAAATTTAAGTTACCAATAAATACGGTTAGAATTACTTTTTAGGATCAGTACTGGGCTAAAAGATGCAGCACTGAGGTCTCTCCTGATAACAGGTGAGTAAATCTGAATTTGTAGTTTGGCTGATTTTAGAGGAATACTTGTAAGTTCCAAAACTCCACACTTAGAAGAATTTCCAAGTGAAACCAGTCAATGTTAGCCTATGGAAGAATATTTAAGTTACTGGTAAGCATGGTTAGAATTACTTTTCAGGATCAGTACTGGGCTCAAAGATGCAGAACTGAGGTCTCTCCTGATAACAGGTGAGTAAATCAAAATTCGGAGTTCGACTAATTTTAGAGGATTATTAGTAAGTTTCTAAAATCTTCAGAAACTTTTTCAGCAAAAAGCAGGCAATGATATCTTATGGAAGGAAATTTAAGTTACCAATAAATACGGTTAGAATTACTTTTTAGGATCAGTACTGGGCTAAAAGATGCAGCACTGAGGTCTCTCCTGATAACAGGTGAGTAAATCTGAATTCGTAGTTTGGCTGATTTTAGAGGAATACTTGTAAGTTCCAAAACTCCACACTTAGAAGAATTTCCAAGTGAAACCAGTCAATGTTAGCCTATGGAAGGATATTTAAGTTACTGGTAAGTACGGTTAGAATTACTTTTCAGGATCAGTACTGGGTTCAAAGATGCAGCACTGAGGTCTCTCCTGATAACAGGTGAGTAAATCGGAATTCGTAGTTCGGCTGATTTTAGAGGAATATTTGTAAGTTTCAAAAACCGACACTTAGCAAAAAGCAGGCAATGATATCTTATGGAAGGAAATTCAAGTAACTGGTAAGTATGATTGAAATTACTTTTCAGGATCAGTACTGGGCTCAACGATGCAGCACTGAGGTCTCTCCTGATAACAGGTGAGTAAATCGGAATTCGTAGTTGGGCTGATTTTACTTCGGTCCAGAATATATAGAGCCACTTTCCTACAACATCCTCTCCCTTCACCACTGTGCAAACACGCCCTGTGGCACATTTTAAGTTAGGGAAATTATTCCCCTTCAATCTTGAGGGTCCCTAGAGTCCAACTAGCCCACTAGGTACATCCAGTAAGCGCCACAGAGCTGCATAGCAGAAAGATGTAAAAAGGGGCACAGCCTGCCCCACCTCTCTGCAAAGCAGCGCAGTCGCGCTTCCTGGAAGCACCTGGTGGGCTACTTGGTCCCATGATCCCTCAGGATTGAAGGGGAATTTTTTCCCCAACTTAAAAAGCAACACAGGGCATGTTTGCACACATCACCTCAGGCCCCGTCCCCTCCCTTCCCCACTGTGTAAACACGCCCTGTGGCCATTCTATGTTGAGAGAATAAGTGCCCTTCAATCCTACGGGTCCCTAGGGTCACACGAGCCCACTAGGTACCTACAGTAAGCGCCACAGAGCTGCGTTGCATAGAGGTGTAAAAAGGGTTGTGGCCTCTGAACACATGTCTGCAACGCAGCTCCCTGGCTCATACTGGAGATACCTGTTGGGCTATTTGGCCCTCATCGACCCTCAGTATTGAAAGAAAATTAATTCCCCAACTTAAAACATGTCACGGGGCGCGCTTGCACATTGGTGAAGGAAGGGGGCATGGTCTGAGGTGACATGTCTGCAAACACGCCCTGTGGCAGTGTGGGGATAGATTGGGCCCGACACTTTATTTTTATTAAAATGCCCTCGGGATTTGCCGCCCCATGGGCTACTTAGCATCGAAGCGCGGGAGCCTGCGATTCAATGTTTTTTTTTTATCAGCAAGATCCGTAAACTCTGCATGGATTTTGCCATTTAAAAAAAAAAGAAAAATCAATTGTTATGACCCTGGGTGTCCTTGTGGGACCCCTGGGCAGGTCTAGGAGGTCAGGGTGTTTCTACCATGCCCCCTTTTCGCGCTTTTCTAGTTTATTATTTAGGTTTCTTGTGCCTCGGTTCTACCGAGGCACAAGATGGCTGCCAACACTTCCTGATTTGGAATGTTGACAGCCAATAAGGATACAGCTTGTGCACGGCAGGGTGCGCTTAGGGTGGGCGGATCCTCCACGGCCATAGATATATATGTGATTTTACTTTTGATTTTCTCAGGAACTATTAAACGGATTTACACCATTTAAGCAAAAGGCATGACTCTGAACCAAGGTCTTACTGTTTGCCAAATTTGGTGTAATTCCGCTCGGCAGTTCGGGCTGCAGCTGCGACTAAAGGTTCCTATGGGAAATTGCATGAGGAAAACACGTTTTCGGATCCCCCTTTTTTCTCGGCCCTCTCTTGATGAATCACCCAGAGTCTCTCAGGATGGTAGCGGACTGGAGCGGGCCATAAGATTTGAAAGTTTCACGAAGATTTGTCAAGCTGCACCAAAGTTATTCCAAATAGAATGTTGCAGATTTCCTATGGAAAATAGGTCCCTACTATAAATACCTACTGGCGACTGCAAGTTTCCTGACTCTTCCCACTTCCCAGCCGGCAAAGCGAGAAGAGAGGGATACGGACACCAGATTCTTGTGGTAAAAAACAGGTTTTTATTATTTTTTCAGCTCGTCAGACACGCTTTGGATAACACAGTATCCTTGTTCACATGCGGAAACGCAGTCCGCTTACTGTTTTTATATCCATATTTTTTAAGTTTATTTTTGTTAGTGGTGCTCCCGTGTCATGTGATACATAATGAACATAAAAAACATACTTATGACATTAGTTGCACTTCCTTTGTTTTACCACAGGATATTTACAAATTCAAGAGAAACCACATCTATTTGTGAGGAAAGCATGGAATTGCACGTTGTATTAGTATATATATATATATATATATATATATATATATATATATATATATATATATATATATATATATATATATATATATATATATATATATATATATATATATATATATATATATATATATATATATAGATATATAGATATAGATATAGATATATATATATATATATATATATATATATATATATATATATATATATATATATATATATATATATATATATATTACCTACTGGCGTTCGCCAGTAGGTATATATAGTTAGGATAAATTCCCTATGGGACTTTTGAAAATTCTATGTCTAATAACTTTGGCGTTTGTGGATGGAATCGGCTGAAATTTTCAGGAAAATGGCACATTTTGTTTCTGAGCAGCTCCTGAAAATTTGGTGGGGTTTCGTCAAGGGGGGGCTGAGAAAAAAGGGGGGTCCCAAAACGCGTTTTTTGCATTGAGTTTTCCATAGGGCGGTTGGACTCACTTTTAGCTCGAACGGCTGAATGGATTTGCACGAAACTTGGCAAAATTGTAGGGACTGTTAGCCCGATGTGCCTTTGCTAGGTCTCAATATATGTGCTCCAGTAGTTTTTGAGAAATTAACGTTTAAATCAAGATATATATCTGTAACAGCGCTCTGGGCAGCGATCCGGTCCGCTTACTTTTCGCTTATCGGAACTTTGCGCGCAGAAAGCTGATTGGCTCTCCGGTGTCTGTCAACATTCTAAACAGTCCGGAGCGGCCGCCATCTTGTCTCTCGGTAGGATCGAGAGAGAAGAAGAGGTGAAAAACGAAGGGTGAATTTAACGAAAGGGGGCAAGGTATCCCCCTCTTGACCCCCTAGGAATGTTGTTGGGGTTATTAAAGGGACCCGTGGGGAAAAGAAAAAAAAAATGATTTTTCACGGTAGAAGCGCTTCACGGGCCGCGAACTGGGCCGCAAACTGGTAGCGAAACGGGAATTCGCCATTTTGTGCTTCGTAAATTAAATTACTAGTTATAAGTGGGTACGGGAGACGTATCCTAATCCCCTATGTTTCCTGAGGGTGGGTGAGGAGGCTGATATATGTTGATACATCTCTTCCAGCGGCTGTGCGTGAGCTTTTTTTTTTTTTTGCTGCGTGACAGTCCGGAGCGGCCGCCATCTTGTCTCTCGGTAGGATCGAGAGAGAAGAAAAGGTGAAAAACTAAGGGGGAATTTAATGAAAGGGGGCAAGGTATCCCCCTCTTGACCCCCTAGGAATGTTGTTGGGGTTATTAAAGGGTCCCGTGGGGAAAATAAAAAAAAAATGATTTTTCACGGTAGAAGCGCTTCACGGGCCGCGAACTGGGCCGCAAACTGGTAGCGAAACGGGAATTCGCCATTTTGTGCTTCGTTAATTAAAGTACTAGGTATAAGGGGGTGCGGGAGACATATCCTAATCCCCTATGTTTCCTGAGGGTGGCTGAGGAGGCTGATATATGTTGATATATCTCTTCCAGCGGCTGCGCCATCTTGCCTTTTTTCGAATGCCACAATTTTGTCGTGCACGGCAGCCATTTTAGATGCCAGGCTGGTCCCAGGCTATCACCTACCCCTGCGGATGTAGTTTATGGCCCCAGCTGTAGAGAATTCAGACATGCCAATCCTCCTGATTCAGGCGTGTGAGTACTGATTTCAGTGCTAGTCTCCCGCCTCCCGATTTCTGCAAGCAAAAACCCGGGGGCATATTACTAACAACTAGCGATAATTTTTGTCTATAACTTGTTTAGAGACAAAAATTATCGCCGCACATCGGCGATTTTTATCGCAGATAAACCTTGCTATTATCGCAGAAAAGTCAGCGATATTCATGTATTATCGACCTAATGCTCTTAGCCATGTTATCCACCTCCCATTGGATAACATGGCTAAAACCTGCTCAGGGCAGGTGTTAGCTTTTGGAGATATTCGCGCTTAGTGCGAATATCTCCAAAAGTTGGTAATAGAAGGTAGCGATGTTAGGGACTGTTTCCAGTCGCTAACATCTTGGCACGCCACTTTGCATGTCATTAGTGATAAGTATCACTGACATGCAAAGCCGGGCCCAAGATGGTCGCTATCTCCTTTTAGGTGTCACTAACTGGTGTTAGCGACAGCTTGATAATAGGGAAATAATTTTATCTCCGCTTTCATGGTTTTTAAAGCCAAAAAAGCGGAGATAAACCCCCTTGCTAATATGCCCCACGATTCCTTGGGGGTTTCAGCTGATAGGGCTTGGTATTGTGTTACATGGTAATTTTTCCATGAAACGTCAGAGGGTCGATGTAGGGGTTCTAGAAGAGGTGATAAACCATTTAAGCCTCATGAACAAGCGCATGGTCTTTTAAAGATTTCTGAAGTACTCGGGGCGGCGGTGTGTGTGTGCCCTCTTTCAGGAGCGGGCGGGGGGGCACTGCCAGCAACTTGCCAGGTCAGGTAGTGTTCAACACGTGCATCACCCTTTCTCTGCTTGCTATTGCGCTCCATGCTTCGGAAAGGTAAGAAAAAGAACGTGCATTTGAGTTTGAAATGTCCGATCCTGCAGCAGCACACTTCCAAAGCCCACACATGACAATAACCCGATTCAAGGCCCCATTCACCCGTTTTTCAAAAAATAGATAACACTCCAACAAAGTAAGGTTATAAAACTTTATTAACTTTTAACGATAATGAACAGAACAAAAACTAAAAACATTTAAACATTTATTAACACAAAAAGCAACAATGGTTAGAAGCTGTCTTTTGTGCGAATAGTCCCAAGGCAGCACAACGTGCAGAGTTCTGGACGGCACCCAGGTGATGTCGCCTGGGTGCCGCACTGGTTTAGGGATCCTACAATGCTGCTCCGAAAATTGGCGTGGGGCGTCCCGGGTGGGGCGGGGGGAGGCCTCGTCAGTAGCGGTCTGTTGTGCGAATAGTCCCAAGGCAGCACAACGTGCAGAGTTCTGGACGGCACCCAGGTGATGTCGCCTGGGTGCCGCACTGGTTTAGGGATCCTACAATGCAGCACAGAAAAACAGCGTGGGGCGTCCCGGGTGGTGCGGGGGGAGGCCTCGTCAGTAGCGGTCTGTGTCCAGTGTCACATGGCTGACACAACATGTACGACAGGCACCCAGGTGATGTCCAGTAAACTGCCGCACTGGTTTTGGTATCCTACAATGCTGCTCCAAAAATTGGCGTGCGGCGGCCCGGGGGGGGGGGGGAGGCGGCGTGAACGGGCCTCCCCAGGTGGCGGCCATTCAGCTGTTTACCGCCCGCTATTGCGACTACAGCGTCTCGCTCACCATGTAGTTGAGTTGTTCCCACTCTTGCGGTGCAGCGATAGGCGGCTGCCACATGACTCTTAAAATGGCGGACGGCTCTTCGGTTTTGGGCCTGGTCCACTGAAATGGCCCTGGGACACCTTGGAAGTCGGATGCTTGCCTGCTAGGGCTTGGGCTCCATTCTCGAAAAGCGTCCCCTCAGCCGTGAAGATTGTATAAAAGTCTTGGGGGCTCCCAACTCCCGCAGGCTTTCGGTGGGGAGCGGCTGCCATGATTGCTCGCGGAATGACCACGACGGAGCCACGAGATGGTGGTGCTCTCATGCTGACGCCAGCTTCAGTCTGAATGATCCAGAAACAAGGTGGGGCTTTCATCGTTTGGGAAAAAAAAATGTTCTAAACCAATGAAAAGTGTTATTTTTAGGTCATATGACCAAGCCTTCCATCTTTAGGAAACCAAAAGTAAAATGAACCAATGAAAAGTTTTATAAACAAGTCACATGACCTGTTATGCGACATAGGGCTACAAAAAGCGTAGAAAATCCGTTGGCACGTGAGGCGGCGTCAGTAGCGGACCGATGTGCGAATAGGCCGAAGGCAGCACAACGCGCCGAGATCCGGATGGCACCGAGGTGGTGTCCAGCAAATTGCCGCACTGGTGTGGCCATCCTACAATGCTGCGCCGAAAGACGGCGTGTCCAGCTGAATTGCGGTCACTGTTGCGGTACAGTGACTCGAACGCGCCGAGATCCGGATGGCGCCGAGGTGGTGTCCAGCAAATTGCCGTACTGGTGTGGCCATCCTACAATGCTGCGCCGAAAGACGGCGTGTTCAGCTGAGTTCCGGTCACTCTTCCGGCACAGTGACTCGAACGCGCTGAGATCCGGATGGCACCGAGGTGGTGTCCAGCAAGTGGCTGCACTGGTGTGGCCATCCTACAATGCTGCGCCGGAAGTCGGCGTGGGGTGCCCCGTTGGCTTATGAGGTGATGTCAGTAGTGGACTGATGTGTGAATAGGTCGGAACCAGCACAAGGCGCCAAGATCCGAATGGCAAGTCCTGGATGTTGAGTGCCTCAGTTGAGATTTCTGAGCAGTGCTTGTAGAACTGTCTGAAGCTTATTTGCACCTGCTGCAGCTTCACTAGGTCCGGCGGAACTTGTTGCCTTTTCCTTTCTGCTTCTTTTCCTACAATGCGTTTCTTCTGAAGACACGACCAGGTCCCTGAATGTGTGCAGGGGGACGCTATTGAATGAATGAACGCGCCGAGATCTGGATGGCACCGAGGTGGTGTCCATCAAATTGCCGCACTGGTGTGTCCATCCTACAATGCTGCGCCGAAAGTCGGCGTGGGGTGCCCCGTTGGTTTATGAGGTGATGTCAGTAGCGGACCGATGTGTGAATAGGTCGGAACCAGCACAAGGCGCCCTGCACTGTTGAGCCTTTTTCAATGTCTGTTTTTTGTTCTTTCCCTTCCATCAAAAACAAAACAAAAATACAAGGCGCCAAGATCCGAATGGCAAGTCCTGGATGTTGAGTGCCTCAGTTGAGAGTTCTGAGCAGTGCTTGTAAGACTGTCTGAAGCTTATTTGCACCTGCTGCAGCTTCACTAGGTCCGGCGGAACTTTTTTCCTTTTCCTTTCTGCTTCTTTTCCTACAATGCGTTTCATCTGAAGACACGACCAGGTCCCTGAATGTGTGCAGGGGGACGCTATTGATTGAATGAAAATGGCGGCTTGACACAAAGCTGACTCAAGCGTTACTGTTGGTGCTATACAGACAAAAATTGGTTTTCAGTTTGTACATTCTTCAGGTTTTTTTTTCCATCCAAGTCTGATTGAGAGTTTGTAGAAAAATGGCTTCAGATTTTCCACATACTACTCTTCAACATTCTTCCTAAATGTAACAATGTGAAACTCACTAGGAGAACGGCTGTTTCTGTTTCCTTTCAAAATGCTGCCACCAATATTTTCTGAATGGAAGACATCATCTTGTAACATAAAGGGCCGAAAGGGGTTCTGGTCTGGCCGATGGTTGGTGGAGACATTTTGACTATATCTTGGACCTGCCCGGCCTCGCCCAAAATGGCGCCGGTATAAATGGGACTCGTAACTCTTTGCCCGCAAATGTATATCTAGAAAATGTTATTGTAAGTGGCCCTGTCGTATTTTAATTACAAAATGTACGTCCACCGATACCGCAACTGTTAGACACCTTTGTTCTTGTCACCTAATGGCCCGCTCGTTACGTTCTTCTACAGTGTAAATGTCTCCTCATCATATACGATTTGAGTTTGCTCCGTGGCCGGCCCACGTGGTTATAGGCCCGTATTTGTATACTGACATTTTCACAATAAAGGTTTTTAAAACAAAACACGGTAGTAGTATTTTCATTTGTAAAGTTTTTACTTTTAGTGACTGTTTTCGAATCAGTAAAAGGCAAGTGAAATAAAGCAGTCCAATTACATGACGGATAAAAGGTATAATATGTAGGAACGCAGTAAAGATAAATGGTCAAGGGCAGTTGTGTTTTTCATGTCTGCAACATAAAGTGATCGATAAGAATCTGATAATCAGGCGCATCGGCGACTAAGACAGCAGGCCGAATCTCTTTTACTCAACGGCTCCGTCATGGAAGGAAGAAACGCCCTTTTTCTCGAAAAAGGAATATATTTTACTTGCCAGACAGTTGTAAATTTTCCGGGAAAGTACATTAGCCTGGAATATTATAACATATGTTTGAAAAAAAAATATTGTTCGAAAATAATAAAAAGCGTAATTTTTAGGTCATATGACCAAGCTTTTCATCATTAAATTAACAAAAGTAAAATGAACCAATGAAAAGTTTTATTAACAAGTCACATGACCTGTTATGCTTACGTTACGCGCTGCGCGCCGCGCCTCGGATCACTTCCGGGTGCGCTAACGCGGCGTGTCATAAAACGCATTACGCGACAACGTAGGTCAAGAATATAGTCTAAATGTCTCCACCAACCAGCGTTCAGAACACAACCCCTTTCAGCAGTCCAAAAAGTTCTGTTAAATGACAACAGAGGGGACAGGCAACAAGAACCATCAGTCAAAGAGGGGAGGGCAAGTTCTTCTCTTCCGGGTCATGTTGGGGCGCTACCGGAACTGATCGAATTGGTAGTCTACAGTGTTTCTGGATGTTTCAGACTAAAGCTGGCGTCAGCATGAGACCACTACCATCTCGTAGCTCCGTCGTGGCCATTCCACGAGCAATCATGGCAGCCGCTCCCCACCAGAAGCCTGCGGGAGTCGGAGGCCCCCATGACTTTTGTAGAATCTTCACGGCTGAGGGGACGCTTTTCGAGAATGGGATCCAAGCCCTAGCAGACAAGCGTCCGAGTTCCAAGGTGTCCCAGGGCCATTTTAGTGGACCAGGCCCAAAACCGAAGAGCCGGCCGCCATTTTGAGAGTCCTGTGGCAGCCGCCTATCGCTGCACCGCTAGAGCGGGCGCATCTCAACTACATGGTGAGCGAGACGCTGTAGTCGCAAGAGCGGGCGGAAAACAGCTGAATGGCGGAAGAGGCACAGTGTAGCAAAAGCGGGCGGAATGGCAACTAAAACGATAAAGGGGCGCCTCACTACAGTTTGTCTTCAGGTCAAACGGATTGTGGGACAAGGTCCAGAATTGAAGAGTCATCAAAAGGCAAAAAGTACCGCCGGACCCCGGGAGCCGGCCGCCTATGTCGGGGGCGATCTCAGGCTACACCAGTGCTATAAGACTTGGGGAGGGTGTCGGAGCCAAGCGTCTTCTCCGAGTCCATGGCCATCACAGCGCCCCTCAGGGGCCTCCGTCAAGCTGTTTAGGAAGGTAACATATCATATTGTTTTCTAATGCAGTCAGGTCCACAAACGACACTCACTTACTTTGAGAATAGTGAAGCTGCAGTAGGAGGAAATAAGCTTCAGACAGTGTTACAAGCGCTGCTCAGAACTCTTAACTATGGCACCCAACATCCAGAACTTATGCTATTTGAGAATGGTAGTGACATCGAAGCATCTCGGGGACCAAAACCATTAACGTACTTTCACGTATGAAAATCTTACTTGGGGAGGGGGCAGGAGCGAAGCGCCCCCTCCCAGTCAGCGCCACCACACCGTATGTTGAAAATCTGAAGCCATCGTTCTACAAAGTCAACCAAACTTGGATTGAAAAATCTAGAAAAATGTACAAACTGAAAACCAGTTTTGGTCTGCATAGCATCAGTAACAACGCTTGAGTCAGCTTTGTGTCAAGCCGCCATTTTGATTCAACAAAGCACAGGCATTGAAAAAGGCTGAAATTCAGAACTCTAAACTATGGCACCCAACATCCAGGAGCTTGCTATCCGGATCTTGGAGCCTTGTGCTGTTTTCGATCTATTCACACATCGGTCCACTACTGACATCATCTTATAAACCAACGTTATGTAAATAGTTTTTTAATAAAATGTTTTACCCTATTTCTTTGCTGGTGTGTTGTCTATATTTTTAATATTTGCATAGGGTTTGTCATTATTTTGTGCGGGATGGGTGATGGAGCCGAGCTGTCTTGCAGCCCTCATGGTGTGGAGCTCAGTTCATCTCACTATTTTCGTATTTCTCAAGAAGGGTTGTTCCTAATATTTCTATTTTAGCGAGGTCAAAAAGAGATCCAATTAGTGGCCTACTGATTTTGCTCGATTACTTTTATTTTTTTACACGATTTTTCACTATCTGCAAAGACTAAACAGAGTATTGCGACTTTGTGCTTGTTTGTAAATAGAGAATGATCCAAAGAGAACCAATTCTAAAACAGTAAATGCTTGGACAACAATCAATCAAATGGAGAGACAAGGAGGTACGACGGATTACAACGGGGGTAAAGGCCTGCGTTAACTACCCTTCTGTATCTGCAAAGAGAGAGTACTAACAAAGGCAAAAGAGGGGAGGGGGGGGGCAGCGTTCAAAGCACATCAGCGTGCATAAATACGAAAATGTTTTTATCTATCACGTACTTGACATTTTAAAGCTTTTCATATTTGCTATTAAAAAACCAATGAAATTCACAGAAAAAACCATAGGTTATAGTGGATATATAGTTAGGAATTTGCATTTACAAAACCTTGAAAATTCAATGCAAAAACCATAGGTTATAGGCCATATATAGTTAGGAATTAGCATTTACAAAACCTTATTTTACTCGCATAAAACCATTGAAATTCCATATATAGTTAGCTAACTATAAGCGCTAACTATATATCGCGCACCCGCAATCCACTGCTGATGATGTCACATATTACATCATTCATGACATGGTCAGTGACATCACTGATGACATCACTGATGACATCTCAAATGACATCACTGATGACAACTCAAATGATATCAATGATGACATCTCAAATGACATCACTGATGACAACTCAAATGACATCACTGATGACATCTCATTTGTCATCACTGATCACATCACTCATGTGATAATACAATGAACCTCTTCAGACTCTAATATAACCTTACATACACTCAGTATAAACAGACACTCACAGACTGTCACTCATCCATGGACTTACTCACACACCTAGTCAGTCATGCAAAGAATCAATCACACCTCCATTTCCTCAACTATACAGTTATACACATCTTACTTATTCAAACATATAATAACACATATTTACTCTCTTATATAATCCCTGATACAAGCTCACAGTGATCGATACAGCCACTCACACATTCACTGGCTCTTATGTTCAGTTATTTATATATCTCAACTCTCACATGTATTGTGTTTTACATACGTACTTACTTGCACATGTAGCAATGAGAAATCCATTCACTCACCAACACACCCATGCACAGTCAACCGCTCATATAGCTGTTTCCACATGCACTCTTGAACTCATACTCCTAGTGAATCAACTGCTTACACATCTATGCACAGAGTCACGCACCTCCCAGCCACCCACACACACACTCAGCCTCCCATTCAAATATTTGGGCAACCAATCAATAACCCATATGGCTACTCTTATAGCTACTGATCAACACAAGCAGCAGTTTACACAACAACAAACATACTGATGCACGAATTAAGACAGTTTAGTCACTAACCCATGCACTCAGTGAGACACATTTAATCACTCACTCATACAGTCAGTCATGCACCTACTAAATTCTTCATCCAGACACTTATACATCCACTCATTCTTCAATATGTGAAACATATTTTAACTTTACAGAAACATACAGTCACTGGATGTTGTAATCAGTGATGCCATCAGTGATGTCACTGACCATGTCATGAATGATGTAATATGTGACATCATCAGCAGTGGATTGCGGGTGCGCGATATATAGTTAGCGCTTATAGTTAGCTAACTATATATGGAATTTCAATGGTTTTATGCGAGTAAAATAAGGTTTTGTAAATGCTAATTCCTAACTATATATGGCCTATAACCTATGGTTTTTTCATTGAATATATATATATATATATATATATATATATATATTCACTGAAAAAACCATAGGTTTCACACCAGTTATAGTTAGGAATTAGCATTTAAAAAACCTATTAAATTCACTGAAAAAACCATAGGTTTCACACCAGTTATAGTTACCTGAAAATTTTACTGACATAAAACCATTGAAATTCCCACGTTATAGTTAGTTGGACTCACTATAACTTGCGCGTGTAATGCACTGCTGATGACATCACATATTACATCACTCATGACATGGTCAGTGACATCACTCATGACATCACTGATGACACCATCCAGTGAACGTGTGCCTTTCTGAAAAATAAACATGTTTTATATATGTTTATGTAAAGGTCAATGGAAGAATAAATGTTTAAATAAGTGTCTTATTGGATTTTTTTTTTTAAATGATTGGTTAACTGGCTTATTAAGTGTATCATAGTGAATACATATATTAGCGAGTATTGTTTAAATATTTAAATGTTTGTATGTGTCAAATGGTGCCCAACATCCAAAGCAAATTCTCACACTTCAAAATAGTTTGTATTTATTGTGGGGCTACTATTGCTTATGGTGAAAAAAGTATCACCTTAATTAACAGAGCAGAAGAAAACTACAAGTGCTCTCACAAACGAAAGCAATGATTCTTTATTGGGTTTTTTTTGCTCCTGTTGAGCCATTTTCAAATCCTTCTGTTTTTTTCGAAGTACTAAAAAAACAAAAAAAATATAAAATTGTTTTGAAAAACCAAAAAAAGTAAAAAATGTTCACAAAAAAAATATATATAACAACAAAAACAATTTAAAAAAAAGTTATCTTCAGAACTACCTCCCATTTATATAAAATGATTTACATTTTTAAACTCTGCCATTCTCTTTTCTCTTCGGTGCGCTCCCCGGTATGCGTACCGGGGCGCGCACCGAGAGCGCAACCAAAAAAAAAAAGGAGTGAGCATAAGGGAAGGACACAGAGAGAGTAATGATAAAAGAAATACAGCTAGAGGGATGTTCTCTACAAGTCTCTATCTAGGTTTTTTAAATGCAAATTCTATTAGCGAATAACATTTTTATATGTTAATATCCTTCTGCTACCACCTGTGCAGCCATCTCATTTCTCAGTAGAACTGAGGCACAAGAGAGCACAAAACAAGAGTGGAAAACGCAAAAAGGGGGCAGGGTAGAGACCCCCTTAACCCCTAGCCCTTCTCAGGTTGTCCCAGAAGGACTCCCAAGGCCAAAAAAAAGAAAAAAATATATTTTTTAATGAAATTGCTGGGTGCATGTACGGTACGTACGCGGACCTGTACGCGTACCGTGCGCGCACCCTGTGATTTTTTTGTTTTTTGTTTTTTATTTCACCGGTAAGCGCTCCCTAAAAAAATGTGGGAAATAAAATTACATAAAAACCACTGGACAGACTTTCACCAAATATAGAATAGACCCTACTACATACCAGTCCCTACCATTATCCCACATTTAATGGTATTTCATTGAGCCATTTGGGCTGTAGCCCTGTCTAAATATCCTGAGGTAAATTACATGACAAAAACACATATGAAAGTGTTAGAATTTTCAACCAATTAAAATGTTACTTTCATATCCTACTTTTTTTTCATGACATTTGATTGGTTATATACATGAATATAAATTAAAAATGAGAGGGAAAACACAGCCATTTTGACTACAACTACCTGAGATACATCTTTTAAAACATTTCCTCATTTATCTTCATCACCTTTCTATAAGGTAAGTTATAAATTTGTGAAGGGGCACTTTAAGTTCATTTGTAAAAACGTTTTCTGACCGTTATTTAATGTCCCCCTGTTATAATTACAGATTCAGATAGGCTTCTCTGTTATAGTTATAGATTACATTAGGCTTCTCTGTTATATTATAATTATATTAGGCTTCTTCACATACACTTTTTTATATTTCTACTTCCTACTACATCCAATTTATAAAAAAGGCTACATTTTTTGAAGTCAGTCATTCTTTTTTCCTCATGGTACCCTCCCCGGTGCGCGTACCGGGCGCCCCCCGCGAAAATCAAAATTTTTTTTTTCCCAGCGGGACCCTTTCATAGCCCCCACATCAAACCTAGGGGGCCAGGGGGGGTCTACCCTGCCCCCTTATGGTCATTTCCCCCTTTGTTTTGGCCACCTCTTGTATCTCGATCCTACCGATACACAAGATGGCGGCCGCTCCGGACTGTTTTGAATGTTTACAGACACCCAAGAACCAATCAGCTTTCTGCGCACCAGTCGCGTGGCGCGCCTGGAGCGCTCCCCGGACCGCGTACCGGGACGCTGCCATAGACATATATATTTTTTTTAACCTAAATTACTCAAAATCCACTGAAGCACATATCTTGAGACATAGCAAAGGCACATCGGGCTACCAGTCCCTACAATTTTCCCAAGTTTGGTGGAAATCCATTCAGCCGTTTGGGCTAAAAGTGAGGTCGACCGCCCTATGGAAATTAACATGGGGAAAACACGTTTTGGGACCCCCCTTTTATCTCAGCCCCCGCTTGACAAATCCCCCCCAAACTTTCAGGCAAGGATCGGGGCGCCGCGAGGCCATTTTGAGGAAATTTTCAGGCAGATTCGTCAACCGGCGCCAAAGTTATTCCAAATAGAATTTTGAGATTTAACATTGAAAAAAATCCTAACTATAACTACCTACTGGCAACCGCCAGTAGGTAATATATATATATATATTTTTAGAGGATGTGCGGCTCTGGAATCTGAACAAATCATTGTCCCGAGGAGGGAGCCGCGGAAGAGGAACATTTCGTGGCAGAGGAAAGGGGTCAAACACCGCTGCCGGAAAACAAGGAAAACCCGAAGAGCCAAAAGAAAGAAAAACCTACCCCTTGCGAAATCGGAAATAGAGAATCTAATAATAAATCTATCAAAACATGAACTCACTGAAGAAGAAACCTCTCTATTAAACAAAGGACGTTCCTTTTGTCCGGAGAAACATTTCAACCCAGTTGAAACAAGGATTGACTTTTATAAATATGTCCGTCAATTAAAATTAGCAAAGATACATGCACGGCAACCAAAACAATCTGAAAATATGGAAGCCTCAAGAATCCCTGAGGACGAATCGTGGCAGATCCAAGAGGTCCCAGATTTACAAAATATTTTTGGGCTATTATATGATGAAGATATAGCACAAATATCAGGATCACAACTGATGGAAGAACTAGACATAAGAACTGATCGGAGGATCAACAGCGGATTGAAAAATAAATCAAAGTTTTGCCCCATATTATCACCTGGCAACAGAATTGACATGTTTTCTGAAGCGGTAATAGAAGAAATAGACAAACTTTCAAACACTCGTAAGAAAAACAACAGAGAGAATCTAACCAGCAAGGAAAGAAATGCTATAAAAACAGACAAAGGCGGTAATATTGTCCTAATGGAAACCAAAAATTATGTTAAAGAGGCAAATAGACAATTAAACAACCCAGCCAATTACAGCAATTTTGGAAAAACGTCCCATAAACGCGATGGTGTTACATCTAAATGGATTACTAGAGAACTGGCAAAAAGAAGGATTATTGTCTGAAGACGAGAAAACATTTCTTACCAATGAATTTCCAATAATCCCAATGATCTACTTTCTGCCGAAAGTACATAAGACATTGATTGATCCACCAGGGGGACCCATTGTCTCATCATGCTCTAGTCTATATGAAAATATCTCACAATATGTAGACCTATTTCTAGCCCCAATTGCGAAAAGTCAAAGCTCGTACATTAAAGATACTGGGGACTTTTTACGAATATTAGAGAATATCTCCTGGAATGAGAATTATTTGATGGTGACAATTGATGCCGTCTCCCTCTATACTTCTATAAAACACGAAGTAGGTTTAAACGCGTGTCATTACTTCCTAAAACAAAGAAATATCAGCAATCTTAAACACACTGAAATGCTAATGGCAATGATCAAATTATGTCTTACCAATAATGTATTCCTGTTTAATCAACAACTTTTTAAGCAAGAATGTGGAACTTCTATGGGCATCTCTTTTTCACCCAACTATGCCAATACCACCATGGGCTGGTGGGAAAAAACCATAGCATGGGACCCCTCAAATCAAGCTGACCTAGAGAAACTGATCTTATGGGTTTGTTACATCGACGATTTGTTTTTAATTTGGAATGGTACTCAAATTGAATTTGACTCCTACTATGACAAACTGTGTGATAACAATATTGGACTGGATTTCACATACAAAACAAGTAGAAAAGAAATCGATTTTCTAGATTTGAAAGTTTATGTAGAAGAAGAGCAAATACATACGACTCTATTCCGCAAGGAAACTGCAACCAATAGTTTCCTACATGGGACTAGCTTTGACCCTCAACCATTACTAGCAAGCATCCCATACGGCGAATTTATTTGCATGAAAAGAAACTGTTCAAAAAAAGAAGATGCAGAAATCAAAATTGAGGAAACAGCTGAAAGATTGAGAACACGAGGATACAGCCAACAAACTTTGGAGAAGTGCAAAAAGAAAGCTGCCAAGCAAAACAGAACAACAATACTCATTCCAAAATTGAAAACCAACGATCCTAAAGGACCACCACGCTTTGTAACAACCTACAACAAAGAAAGCGGAATCATAAAAAGCAAAATTAAAAAATATTGGCACCTGATATCAGGGGACCCTGATATTGGAAAGATAGTAGGAACTGAACCAACGATAACCTACAAAAAAACTTCCCCACTCAAGGATAAATTGGTACATAGCCATTTCAAAGAGAAAAAGACTAAAAAACAAAGTGGCTGGCTAACAGACCAAAGAAAAGGTTTTAAAAAATGTAATGCTTGCAAAGCTTGCAAAATTGGCCTAAATAAAACTACCTTTGAAGAAACGGATGGAAAAAGTTTCCCAATCACCGAAAAAATAAACTGCTCATCCACACATGTAATATACATCATACAATGCAAATGTGGATCCAAATATATAGGAAGTACGACCTGTGCCCTAAAAAAACGAATTCTGGAGCACATTAGAGCAGTTAAAAACAAAGACATGTCTTATGCTACTGCTAAACACATGGCAACCTGTCAAAAAAGTGACTGGAGGGCCATGTCATACTATGGAATACATATGATTGAGATGGATGAAGGCGGAGGCAACAGAAAACGTAAATTACGACAAACTGAATCAAAGTTCATCATTAGACTTAAAACGAAAATGCCTAGAGGGATGAACTTTGACGAGGAACTTTACGTACATTTAGAATAACATCAGTGACTGACCTAATGAACTGCGATGGTTAAATATGAGAAAAAATATGAACTACCCAATTGGGTACTATACCCAGTGAGATGTCATAAACATATGATGGAATACTGTTAACCTGTGGTACTATACAACAAATGAAACTATTAGTTGTACACTGTGACTTTCAGAAATCAGTTAAACTTGTTACTATTTCTATAACAGTGAACTCACAAGTAACACAATGCTAAAGTGCCTAATGTCAATAATTAAGTGCTTAAACTGCTAATGTCATAATCATGTTAAACAATCTTTTTTTATTACATGAACTACATATCCCATAATGCACCATAGTAGCCAGGTGGGATAAATAGTAAACATAGTTGTATGCTCACTTACCGAGAACAAAGCCTGTTCCTAGGCTGAGGCGCGTTGGTCTGAGCTGGAGCAATAAATCCCCATGAAACTAAATTGGAACTGTGTTGTGCCGCATTTCTTGTGGCAAAAAAATAAATAAATAAAAATATATATATATATATATATATATATATACACATCTTTATATTTCAACATCATAATAGTGTGCTACAGCAGTAAATTATTAATAATAATACAAAGAATTTCTAATGTTATGTACTGAATTACAGCTCAAGCACTTTTACACTAGATGTAGCCTACATTCATGAAATATAAAGAAATTGTATCAGGGTTGTGTTACTTCTTTGTTGCAGACTTGATGAAAAATGTATATTTCCAATTTTACACTAATAGACATTTATTTTACTGTTAGTTTATTTATAACCAATTTTAATTTAATGTGGTGCAGCATACTTATTCCCTTGCATTACTGTGCTTAGGAAGGGGTTCCATGGCTGTTGTATGGGAATTCCCATACATCCACAAAATGCATTTTAATGCAAATCTATATCTATTATCACTTGTAGTAATAGATTTGTCCCGAAATCTTGCATTTTAATGAGGCTGTCATAATGAGTAGAAATTTAGATTTTTCACAGCCTGCTGGGCAGAAAATCTGGATTTTATTAAGGACACGGAGGCTAATATTATGCAAATCTCCTTTATTACCACAGCTCAGCAGCAATAATGGAATAGAACTTTGTGAACATTCTGAAGAGATGACAAGTCCCTCTCTGACCAGGTATCTTCCTTCTTGTCAAGCTGCGAAGAAAGATGTCCAACATGAAGAAAGGAACAGGATTCCAACGAGTAAATTTTTAACTTCTAATCCAGTAGATTCTTATTCTGAAAGAAGAAGAATACATTTCCGAGACATTGTTCAAATAAAAGGGTGGGTTACAAAACAGATTAAAATATAGAGGCGGGATAATATTAGCCTCCGTGTCCTTAATAAAATCCAGATTTTCTGCCCAGCAGGCTGTGAAAAATCTAAATTTTATGGCACGACACGGAGGCCATATTATGCAAGTTCAAAGTGCATTAAGAACATTATCAATCACATTAGAGATTGGTCTAAAATAACAAGATCTAAACATAGTATCATTAGACCAGTCTGCCGCCTTAAGAATTTCTTGTAAACCACCACCAAGGAAATAGGCTTTAGAAGCAGAAGCGCCCCTAAGGGAATGATCTCCAAAGATGGAGGAGTTCACACCACTTTCGCACATAACTTCTTTCACCCATCTGGCTAGAGTTGGAGAAGAAACTCTTTTATGGGGAAGTCTAAAGGAAATCAACAACTGAGCCTCATTTGATCTTAGATTGGCAGTCCTCCTCTCATACTTTTTCAGACATTTAACAACACAGAGTCTTTCATTCTGAGGAAAAAAAGGGGTAGAATATAGAGGAAGATAAAGTTTTAGTTCTTCTCTTAAGGTAGAAACATACACCTTCTGGTTGAAAGGATCCGCTAGAAATATCTAGAGCTTTGACATCGGAGGTTCTTCTAAAAGATACCAGACATAATAAAACAGTAAGTTTGAAAGAGATACGTTTTAAAGAGAGGGAGGAATTCTCTCCCCAAGATGATAAGGTTCGGAGTACCAGTGTTACGTCCCAAAGGGCGGTATATTTAGCGGTTGGTGGATTAATGACTCGTGCTTCTCATAATTTTTTTAGTAAACAAGTTCTGTCCGATGGAGAGACCATCAATGAGGGAATGACCTGCAGAAATTGCAGATCTATAGACATTCACGGTTCTATAAGAGAGTCCTGAAGTAAAGAGTTCAGAAAGGTAGTTGATAACATGAACTAGATCAACTGAAACGGGATCGTGACTTCGTTGAAGACACCAGCGAACCCATTTGCTCCATGCCAGTCGATATGCTAGAGCCCACGACTCAGAAATGAGTCTGAAAGCATTTGGCGAAAGCCCAGGGATTTGCCATTGTCTCCTGAAATCCTCCAGGCCGTCAGAGTTAGAAGACCCTGATCCACGAGGGGATGGACGTCTCCCTCTGGACCCGAGAGTATTTCCCTGAAGGAGGGTATTAGAATTGGAAAGTCTATGCTTATTTCCAGAATGACTTGAAACCAGGCTTGGGACCTCCAAAGAGGAGCTACTACAGTTATAATGTCGTGGTAGCGTCGAGCATGAAGGAGAAGCCGAGGAAGCAATGCAAATGGCGGGAAGGCTTAAGGTTTCAGACCTCTCCAATCTTGTAGAAAGGCATCTACATTCTGAGCTTGAGGGTCCCTTTCCTCGGGTCCCTGTTGTTTTTGGCTATAAAGGCCACAACCTTAGGGTCTAACTCTGGGGTCATTGCGATTTTATTTGGTAGGGATGGGCGTGGGCATTCAGATCTGAGTCTAGATCTGACTTCTTGGGGTATTTCCCTCCTAAGCCAGAATGACAGGTAGTCAATGATATGTTGCAAGGGGGTCCATTCCGGAGAGAGTGGGTGCTTAATTAGAAGGGGATCAAACATTTCTTCCCCAAATGGGTCTAGAGGCATACTGTTAGAGCCTGAGGCCTTAGAAGCTCCTTCTAAGCTTCTGCTTTGTCTAACATTCTCATCCTCCACATCTGTATTAAATCCTGATGAGCATGATAGCTCAATTTCTTCTTCACAGCTTTCGTCACTGTTGATGTGGATAGGAAATTCTGGGCCTATATCTTGCCCATCTGGGGTGCCCGAGGCACCAGTCTGGTCAGCGCCCCTAGGGCCTGTAGAATTAGAGCTCTTTAGCTTCTTTGCGCCTTTCTTGGGTTGGGTCGGGATAATAGCCCTCTTTTTACTACTTTTAGGTACCCCATTGGTCTTACTAGTAGAGGGTGCAGAGGATAAATTGGAAAGGAGTCCAATTTTTTATTAATAGCGTCGTCAATTGCGCCTAGGGCTTTCTATAGAGCCTTAGTGACGAGTTCCTCTAGCTTTTGGTCAAGAGATAGGGATGTAGACATTGTTAATAATTATGCCTCTTGTTAATAGGTATCCCCTCTGTTAATAGGTATACCTCTCCCTTTCTTTTTATTTTTTATAAGCTTTATAAATATGAAGAAAAACGAGCTAGTTAATCGGAAAAATTGCCGAAGTTAGGGTGTTGTCCGAATACAGCTGATCGTGAGGAAAAGACCGTTGTCGTATGCCTAATGCCGAAGGAAATGGTTGTCAGGTACACAAAATGGTTGCAACGCACGTTGCGACGTGCGTGGTCCCCGTCAAGGTGCTTTCCTCTAAAGCACGTCGCTGTTCATGTCCGTCGAACAGTGTGCACGGAGAAAGCTTATCTCGGAGAGGGGAAATGGAGCGGTGGGGGCAACTACGAGCGAAGGTAGGATCCGAGTGAGAGCAGTGCGAGGGTGTCCGGCGCGTGAGATGTAATCATTTAAAAGAATAAACGATACCGTTGATCCCGGAGAGGGGAAATGGAGCGGTGGGGGCAATTACGAGCGAAGGCAGCGCGAGGCTGTCCGGCGCGTGAGATGTAATCATTTAAAAACTTAAATGATACCGCATGAGGAAAAAAGGGTGTCACAGTCAAAACTATCGCTTGTATGGATAGCTCGCATAGCGATCTCTATCTCAGGGTAAAACAACCCATGAAGCATACATATTTTAAGGATTATAGCGATTTAAAATAAGCGCGGTTTGGGACAATTAAACATCAGAAAAGGAGAGAAGTCTCAAAACTAAAGTCCTAAAACTAGAATCAGTAAATTGAGATAGAGTACAGAGTCACTGTTGATAAAAGGTAATTAAATCAAGCCTAAAACAGATAAACACAACCTTATCATAGTTGGACTATCATGTTAATATTATATTAACCTTTAAACATTCAAGCATTTAGCATACGTTATAAGTAAGGCTAAATCATAGGTTATGGTACTAAGCTTGGAGAGATAGTACTTATCTTTCTGAGCGGCAGCAACAAAGAAGGAAGATACCTGGTCAGAGAGGGACTTGTCATCTCTTCAGAATGTTCACAAAGTTCTATTCCATTATTGCTGCTGAGCTGTGGTAATAAAGGAGATTTGCATAATATGGCCTCCGTGTCGTGCCATAAAATATATTTTGTTTTTCTCTTTGCATCTGTGCTGCATTGTACACTGCAATTACATGGAGGAAATAGCCTTAAAGTATAGATTTTTGGAGGAAGGAGATTTTTCCAACATCAAAACTATCCTGACAACAACACTATTGCACTTAGGGTTTCTGAAGAGACTGGACTGTACATAAAGAACTGTGCAAAGACCACAGCTGAGAGTGGGTGAGGCTTAGTCACATAAAGAGGATTGGTCAACAGTGGACCTTGACATTTTTTGCCAGGTCACCCCCAGATGTATGCCTTCTGTTGCTGTACCAGTTTTTATTGACATTAGGAGAATCTGTGAACTTTTTTGGCAAGAACACCTCACCATGGGACTCCAATTGGTGGCTGTATAAACTCAGACCCATACACAGAATCCACACCAGGAACTTTGAAATACTAGCAGACTGAACATGCTACATCCTGATTCCACACCCTGAAGATTCTGAGGAAGATCATCAAATGACACCCAAGCAATAATAGAAAAAAGTCAGTCCAGCCCAGTCATCAGGAAGGTAGACTATGGGAACATCTTCTACACTGGGATCACCATGTAACTCACTAGAAGACTACCAACCATTCATAACTTGGCAGCCAGACTCATCCCCCACCTCCTACACAGAACTCATATCACACCACACCTCCGAACGCATATCACGCCACAGCTCAGGGAGTTCAACTGGCTCCTGATAAAGAAACACCTTCAATTCAAACTCCTCATACATACATTCAAGGCGCTACACAACTCATGCCCCATCTACCTGAATAGTTGCACTTTCTTCCATCAACTAATCTAAATTAGGCACAATATTTTTATTTGGAAAATCTGCTCCTATATATTTTGCCCATTACCTTTTGGGTGTTTGATTGCCAGTAGTATGCCTGAAAACCTAAGACTAGTGCAGCTTTCCAAGCCTACTACTGCAATTGTTCATGAATGTCGAAAAGTAATACATTTGCATCCATTCAAGGACTTCTATGGGCGCATATGTATTACTTTTTTGGTATAGGGTCACTATATTGTATTCCCACAGTGGCAAGTTAGCATTTTTGTTTTGTAGCAGAATTAAACTGAGAAGCTTAAATCCACATACCTTTGCTCTCCAGAAAGCCTTTACTGTTTCAAAAAGTTGAACTCAAATGACAATAAAATGGAATACTTGTCCTCAGCGCATTCGATGCTGAACAGTATGAAGGCTTCAGTTCATGGGTTGGAGAATGTGTTTACATTATTCATGAATATTGGTATAATTATTTGATTTTACATAAATAACTGGCCATAGAACCTTCTGCATTGATCAGTAATCTCAATTTTCAATCTGTATCACTAAAGAAAAAATTTCCTGAACAGGCGCTCCCCACAAATAGCAGAGGGACACTCTTAGCTGCTTCATGGGCAGTAGTCATAGCAGGGAGTCCCTCGTCTGTTTTTGCCAGTAGGAGGGTTACAATTGACCTCATCTGGGGGTGCCCGAGGCGTCAATATATAAATCATCATGAGGTGAGGGATCAGCCTCTTTTTCTATCCACCACGCACCAGACAACATACCACATCAAACTTCCACTCACTCACCCACTCCTGGAGGAAGGGGGAATTGGCGGAATTTCTTGGAGCAGAAAAAGGGTTCATGCCAAAATTTGGACTGATTTACTGAACTTACACCTTAGAAGGGTGTTCTTTTGTTCTTGCACTGGGCAGGCAGGAAGAGGGGGGACTGACCTGCTGGTGGTTGAACATTTTCAGGGGTTGTACCCCAGCAGGGACGGAGTGCTCTGCAGTGCACTGGTCTTTGTGGAACTGCAGGTATTGACCATCCCTCTGAGTGACGGAGAAGAAGTCGCAACTAAGTTATGCCAAACCTGCTCTTGGTTGAGGGCATGGGCGATGGATATGGAAAAGTGGCCTGCTGGCACTTTTGCATTCCAAAGTGTTGCCAACTGTAATATTGCTTGCAAATTCTTTGAGCTGTGTTGCTGATTTGTCTTACTGTATTCTCAGAACAATAATAGCTTGGACTGATCTTGCAAGTGCATTCTGAAGTATTGCGCTCAATGGGTCGAGACAACAGTTTTTTTGTTTGCATAATCTTTGAGCTGTTTGCTGATCTTACGTCCTGTAATCTCATAACAATAATGTCTTTGTCCGATCTTATGTCATGTATTCGCATAACAATAATGTATGCATAACTATGGTTATCATTACTCACTGCTGTGATGTGACTATGTGAATAAAAGGCTAGGACCTTGGTTAAACCACACTAATTGCAGTTGTTTATCTCCTGGAGAGTCGTTTCATTGTGTGTGTGTGTGGGGGGGGGGGGTGGGGGTTGTCAACGAGTTGCACCAGTGCTTAATTTGTGCAGGAGCTTTCAGGTGCTTAGCACCGGCCCTTTTTTAACAGGGCCGGGGCTATGGAATTTTTCTCCCGAGTGAGATGAGCCAAATAATTATTCAAAAGGAATGTACCTACCTGTCCTGTGTCACTCTCCTTCCAGTTGGATTCCTGTCTTGTCCAGTATGTTTTCAAAGGATGGCTCACCCAGCTCCAGGCATGATGATTGCATCACATTAGTGATGTCAGTAATGCATGCCTACCTTTCAAGGAGCATTTTATTTCACATTTGTTCATTATCACGGTTGAAGGTGGGCTGATGGCTGAGCTGCGGGCAAGACTGGCTGGGGCCTGGCAAGTTCCGGTCTCGGCAATAAACTTAACGCGACATCTCCGAAGTAATTAAATAGTGCGTAGCTGCTTTCTGTTAAAAACTCCCTTCCAATCCAGAAGCAGGCCATTAATTATTCCTTTTGACTTGCATTGCATGGTGATGCTCTTGACCTGGGCCAGGGGCCCACCAAACCACATTATTTGCCAGCGACCTAATAGAGCCAGTGCCACGGAAACTGTAGGTCACAGGTAAGAGAGTAGTAGATAGTACTCCAACAAATCGTTGTTAAGTAATCTGGAAAAGATTTACTATTGTGTGTCCTCTTCACCAATTTCTTTGCAGCAAATAAATGTATAAGTTAACGCTCAACTTTGCTTTTTCTAGCTCAGCACCTCATGACTCCATGACCCCTTTCCTCTGCCACACCTGACATCCCGATTTATGGGTTCCTAGAGTAAATTGTCAGTGCCAGTGCTTTTACGCATATGTAAACCGGCATGTTTTTCTTTTGGCAGAATCTGCACATGAAAAAGGGCAGGCTACAGCACTTGCCTGCAGCTGCAGTACAAGTTTTAGGCAGAATCCAGTGACACCTGTATGGACAGAAGTTCCTGCAGGTTAACTATCTTCGTGTTTCTGGCGCAAATTGGTCTACTGTGGGACCCCTGGCTCTAGCACTTCTGTTCTTGTAGTAACCTTAGATGTAAATCGGGCAGTTGAATGATTATCAGACAGGCCTTGTGCATGAACACGCACAGATATTTTAAATTTGCGCATTCATCTCAAAGGCCCGGACTGTGTCAAGTTTCACGTGGCAGTTTCCATCTGCACTGCTTCCCTGCCAACACAAGGCAACAACAAATAAATACTACCCTCTTCAGGCAAGCTGCTTGGAGAACCAGCCTCCAGAGCTCATGGCGACTGATGGAGTTAAAATGAGAATGACTTTTTCCAAAACAAGGGATACTTTCACATTGAAAATTTGTTCTTTTGATCTTGAAACTAATTTAAACAGCAGAATGTAAACAATGCACGCTATATTACTTGTGTTTTGGCCCAATATAAAAATACCAATATCACTTTTGCACGCACATTTTTAGCATGCACTTTGTGCCCTTTTCACGTAATACTCACTAGCGCACCTACAGCTATCTTCTGGCTGCCTGGCCACTTCATCATTTGGCAAAGGGATGAATTCGCTCTGTTTCTGTTTGTAGTAATTTGTAGCTGCCTAACTTGGGAATTTCTTAGGAGGTTGGAAGGGAGAGGGTTGGTTTGTTGTTGCCTTGAACATTCATCACCACTTTTTCTCACAGTTTACCCGATTTGAAGCTTTAGCTAGTTAGAGGGGACTGGAATGTTTTGTTTATGTCCATATGGAGTAATGCTAAACTAAACCGGACCTTATTAAGCAAGAAATTAAATATGAGCAGAATTGCAAATAGAGCTCAACTGCAACTTTTGTCTATAAAGTATTGGTGCGGCTCACCTAAAAATCATAGATGGTATAAATGTTATATATAATATCACAAAGAATCACGTCTTGTTCTCTGTGGTGGGGTCGAGGCTGCTGCTGTATTTAGAGAGCATGGGTTGTGAGACATTACGGTATGATCGGATATTGCCACTGTGAGCCTGCGTTCCTGCGAGTGCATTGCATTGATTGATGATTCTTTTTTGGAGGGTCCGGTTGCAGCAAGGAAGAAGGGGTTTGGCAGCCAGGTGTGAGTAAGTGACATTCCGGAATAAGCATCATCAGAAAGGAACAGCAGGGCTTCAAATTCAGAGTGTACCCGGGTCCGCTCGCTGCCAGCACTGGACTCCAGACAGGAGCTCTCTACCCACTGCTGGGCACTTGCACTGGGTCTGCAAGTCAGATCCTGACAGCCTGTGTATTCAGGAGCTAATGGGGCCTTGATGTGCTTCCTGTGGGGCAGGGATGTGGAGGTGAGATGTCATGGGTGTGTAGAGCTCAGTCTTCGACCTCTCTGGGTGGATGTGTGGTGTTTTCAGATTTACACCCCTGTGGGTGACAGGCACCTCCTCAGGACCTTGCTGTACCACAGCTTGGCCCATCTGTGCTTCAATGACACACATCTAGTGACTGAACCTCACCCACAGATGCACAGTACAGTGTAGACTGTTGTGTTGTGCATCTGTATGGCCATGCACATGGCACATTTTCCGATCTTTCAACCTGGAGATTTTGGTTCTAACCCTTGTTATGGCACGTTCAGCAATACTAGTTCTGGTTGTGGGAGGGTGAAACCAATTGAGGAAATGGGTGGAGCCGAGTGAGTGGGTGTGGCCTCCTTAAAAAATGTGAGCACCGGCACTAAATGTTTTACAAATTAAGCACTGAGTTGCACATTGGAGCGCACTAACATTATTCAGTCATCCAAATTTAAAATGTGCGCTGATGAGGTGTATCTTTTACTGCGCCAGTGAGAAAAAATACTCAGGGGCAGATTTAAAAAGCCCCATACACCACTTTTGGTCACTTTTCCCATGTTAAAAATTACGCAGAAGTGGCGCAAGTGGCTTGTATATAAGCCCCTCAGTTTCTTACTTGAAAGCACTGTGAAAATGTTTGATGAATAAAGGCTGCCTGCTCTCTCGCTAGCTTCTAGAGTGCAGTGGTAAAAATAACAGTTGTTATGACTCTCCCATTATCTCAGCCAAGATGTAACCTATATTAAAAATGCACAACAGCATTATGAGATTAGTGATTTCATTTAGTTGGCCTTATGAACTAATGCCAAATATATTGCGATGGCAACCCTGTGTTTTTTTAATTTCCATTGTAAATGAATAATTGGAGAAACAAGAGGTGCTTAAAACCTCCTGACTGCCTCGAACGGACCAAATCACCCCATGATGATTTCAGAAACCTCCAAACAGGAGCTGCATCTGCTTACCTGGGCTTGACATCATTTCAGTGGTACTGCGCCAGGAATGTTTTTTAGAAACTTGCAGCATAACATGTAATGTCTGTGAAGCCATATGACAGTCACATCATGTCGCATCAGGTCACGTGACAAGATGGCGATGACATGGCCTAATGCAAACTGACGAGCACGCCATGATGCATCAGAAGTGAAGGAAGTTCATTGCTTTAAATGAGGAGAGAAGTTAAGTCACAGCAACAGGAGCAAGACTGCGGATGTGCCTCGGTGTACCAACTAAAGGAGTTGATCTGCAATGTCCCCATACCTAATTACATATTTCATCTCTGGCAGTATTCGTGCCAAGTGCTAGGAAAGGAACACCCCGCCTGAAGATGAGTATTTTCTAAAAAAAAAGGACTCCTTGTGACGAATTTAATCTCAATCTATCTTACTTTTTTTAAAAGGAATATTTCCATTTGCAGCATTTTATTTCCCAGTGTGGGAAGGGCAGACAAATTATTATATGCTTAGTAATTCCATACTTTTTATTGCGGCCGGATGCAGATACGAGAGCAGTTTGCTAAGGCTGTACCTGACTCATTTTCACAAGTGACGGAGAAGGTAAAAGACAGAAATCTATCAACTGTTGTACAGATTAACTTATCACATAGTTAAATGGGCTGTCATTCTAGGATGGCTGTGCTTGGCAGGGTGAATTCAAATGCATGTAAATTTCCCAGGTGGCTGACTAGTGAGTACTGTGGAGCTGTCAAATGGTGACATGCAAAAATACATTACCATTGTTTAAAATATATTTGAAGGGAAAGGCCCTATTTTGAAAACATTTTCTCAGACAAATGATTCGGACAAGATCTGAAAAATGCTAACTTCATCACTTATTGCAGAGGCATGTTTTCCTGCCAACTGTCTCGATTTTGTTTTATGAAAATGCACATAACAATAGTTGTCGGAGAAGCGGGTTGGTGTCCCATGTGACACCTTTATAAAGAGCCAGTGATTCAGTAGCTTCACCTGTCAGTTTCACTTGGCCCTTCAAAAAGTGATTAGAAACTTCAGAAGAACCAATTACAAAGTCCATTATGTTAATAATCTGTGCATAATAATTATTTGCGACTGCGCCCAATTCCGATACTTCACCATGATGTTGTCTATTAAGAATGAACGTTTTCTCCCCCAATAAGAATCAATAAATTGATGAGGGAATAGATAACTTCTTATATTAGCTTCATTTTCAAAGAAAAGTAAAACTTACTGCCAATGGAAAAAATATATATAAAATGTTTTAGAAATGGGGGTTTCTAGTTGGCAGAGGTAGGTACTTTTGTTCAAATAGGACCCTTGCCTTTAGTCAGGGTAAGGGGATACACTTCTAAAATAACCCCTGTTGACCCCCTTCGTACCTTGTCACGAGCAGACAGGCTTATCTCAGAGGCAATGTGTCAAGCATTTTTGAACACATACAGTAATACAGCGAAAACACTGCATATGGGCTCCACAACAGTTTAGAAAAATAAGCAATCTTTATCTAAAACAAACCAGACCAAAATGACAAAAATCCACAATCCAGTAATAAAAATATGACTTTCAAATGGTACAAATAGTTCAGTTCAAATCAAATTGCAGATGCAACACTTTTCACACAAAGTGCTTTGGATGTGTCATGCATACAAACAAAAAGGGTCACAGGGAAGGTGATGCTTTGGTTCCTTACACTCAGGGAAGTTGATGCGTCTGTAACTTGCTCTGTGAGAGGTGATGCGTCAGTTCCTTATTGCTGTGCAGGGGAGGTGATGCATTGGTTCTTTACCGGAGAGGAGGTGATGTGTCGGTTTCTTAATGCATGGGGAGGTGATGCGTTGGTTTCTTACTGCATCCTCCAACGATGCAACAGGCTTGGCACCTTGATGCGGTGTAACGATCTGTGACGAAACATGGGTTCTTGAAGTAGCACAGCAGGTATTGCGTCGGAATCGGTGCGGTGATCTCACACTTCGGAGATTGGTGAACTCAATGCACCATGCAGCAATTTCTTGAGCCACGGTCAGGTGCTGCGACGATTTCTTTGGCGATACGTCAGAAACAGGTTTCGGATACGTCGTGCTTCTCGAAGTTACGTTACTTTTCCCGGCTCACAGTGGCAAACAGCCTCGAGAGGTCCAAATTATCAGCAGGCACTTCTTAGCAGGTCAGAACTCCCAGCAAGGAAGTTCAGGAGAGCTGGTGGTGAAGTCTTTGAGTCCCAAAGACTTCAGAACAGGAGGCAAGCTCAGTTTCAAGCCGTTGGAGATCTTCCTCAAACAGGGGACACAGCAAACAGCAAAATCCTTTCTCCTTTCCTTGACAGCAAGTAGCCACTACAGGCCAACCCCAGACAGCAAACAGCACAGGGGCAGTATTCCTCATCAGCTTTTCGGGTTCTTCTCCTTAGCAAAGGTTCCTCTTGATTCCCAGAAGTGAGTTAAAAGTCTGAGGTCTGGGCTCCTCTTTTTATGTAGTAAATCTCTTTGTTCTCCCCTGGCCTAGGACTCTGAGCCCAGTCTAAACCAGTTCTGGGGGGCACGTTGCAAGTGCACAACAAACTCTATTGTCAGTGTGAGTCCTGGCTCCAGACATACCACAGGGGGGCTGGGCCATCATTGTGGAAGGGAGGCACAGCCCTATGCAGGTGCAGGTGCTACTCCTCCCACCACTCAAAATGCAGACCAGCCCTATACAGCCTAGCGCTGACTCATCCAGACTCTCCGTAGCCACTGGACATCCCCAGCCCCTGTCACTCCAAAGCCAGACAGTCAATACAGATGTTAGCAGAGGCACACTGGATGGCTAAGCAAGAAAATACATGCTTTCTAATAGTGGTATTTTCAAACACAGAATGTAAAAATCACCCTCACTAAAAGATGCATTTTAACATTCTGATTTCAGGCATACTAAACTTTATTTTCCTTTCTGGTTCCCAGGGGAAGTTTTGCTAATATGATGTTATAAGTAAACTCCCCATTCTATCCAATGGGAACAGATAGCCTTACAATAGTGGAAAACGAAATTGGCAGTATTTCACTATCAGAACATGCCACACACATCAGAGCATGTCCCACCTTTCACATACACTGCACCCTGCCCACAGGGGTACCTTGGACCTACCTTAGGGGTGACTAACATGTAAGAAATGGAAGGTTAAAGCCTGGTAAGTGGGTGCACTTATGCTCACAATAAGAAGGGGGAGAGGAAAACTCCCTACTCCAACCTCATGGTCCAATCACTGAATCACACACAGAGGAGTAAGGAAAGGAATTCCTTACTTTCCTAACTCGTCTGTGTGTGATTCAGTGATTGGACCAAGAGGTAGGGGTAGGAAGTCTTCCTCTCCCCCTTCTTATTGTGAGCATAAGTGCACCACAAGGCCTCCTCATGACCTATGAACAGCTAATCTTGCTGGAAGATGCCTCTTTCCGGAGAGATTTGGCACTCATCGCATAGAGGTGTACCAGAGACTGGTTAATCCTCATCATTAACAAGGCTAAGAGATTAGCAGACACCCATATCATCCAAATACAGACAAGTGAGCAAGGTCTGAAAATGAGTGTCATCCTAGTAACTTTTAAATGTAAGTTGGAGGAGGTCAATACTGAGTTGAGGGAATACAAAAAGTATCTTATGCAGTCAAAAATCACTAAACTGTAAAACATTTTAAAATGGTTTTTGACTGAGAAAATATACCCGTACACAAATGAGGAATATATTCAACGCAAACTGGCAGACATGAAATGGGTCCCTCAGTCAGGGAGAAGAGACCTGGACTTCCAGAGCAGTAGCAACGATGGGAGCGTTTTTGATTCTTATCCACGAAGAAGGCGAAGAGGATGGAGTCCCCAGCGGTGAATGCATCCCTATGTACCCGCCCCTTCAAAGGGTTACATGAGCCAGGGGTGTGGATCGCCTGGTATGATTTTCCCTGTGCAGCAGGGTTGCCAAAATCCCCAATTCCCACAACCACGCCCCCTTTTTTAGGCAGCGGCAAGGGCAAGAGTAGAGAGAGAAAGAAAGACCAACAGAGGGTCACATGGGACAACCTGGACCAGAGGATGACCAGGAGCATATCACAGGACATCAAACCAGTCGCGAGCAGTGAGGGACACTAGTGGTTAACCTATCTGCGGCACCCCTGTCCACAGCTCAATAGAGAGTTTTAAATTAAGGTTTGGGTTTTGTCCCTACTAACACACTGGATATCTTTCGGATATGACAGGAATTGACAGGTTTCTTCAGAAACATAAGGCTAAGGGTGTTCTTTGAAGGAAAAGAGGAAGGGGACACACATGGTGAGGACAGTCCTCTATGCCTAAAATCTTATTTCACTCCACCAATAGCATCATTATTCTCGGAGGTGGCAACATTTGAGCAGGCGGTGATTCACGGTGTGCAATCCCTTAATGAAACACGGGCCACCCTTTTGTAAATTTGAATAACAAAGAAAAGAGGCCCTTCAGCAATTGAAAGCTAACCCCACTTTGATAATAAAACGGGCAGATAAAGGGGGCACCATTGTCATCTTGGAGAAGAAGAGGCCAACAAACCGGACAATGACATCCAGTGGCATACCTGTCCAAAAAACTGAACCCGGCTGAAAGGAACTATACTATTTCTGAAAAGGAGCTCTTAGCGATCAAAAGTGCTTTTCAGGAATGGAGGCAGTACTTGCGGGGGCACGTTTCCCTGTTACGGTATACACAGACCATCAGAACCTTCAGTACATGAAGGCGGCTCAGCATCTGTCACAGAGGCTATGAGGTGAATGCTCTTATTCGCTGAATATGATTTTGGGTTTACTTTCCGACCGGGTTCTGAAAACTTTAAGGCAGACTCCTTATCCAGACAGGATTCGGTGGGAACCATTATCGACCAAAGCAAGGAGGCAATCTTTGAACCCTCAAAGGTGCTATGTGCCGTGAGGGTGGAAAACGTTTTTGAGGTAGTACGCCACCATGAAATGGCGCCTGCATGGGAGAAATGGGCTCAACAAGACCATGACCGCTCGGTGAAACAAGGGCTGCCATGTTTGAGAGGCAAACTATATCTGCCTATCCCAGATCTGTAGAGAAAGCCTATGTTTGGTGCCATGAATCCCCATTGGCAGGACATCCTGGAATTCTCAAAACAACCCAGCTGGTACAACGCCATTTCTTGTAGAAATATTTAGACAAAGATATCTGTAATTGGGTTTCTCATTGTGAAGAATGTGCCAGAGCTAAATGAGAAACATCCAAGAAAAAAGCACTGCTTTTGTCCCTGCCTACCCATCTATGACCTTGGCAGAATATCAGCCTGGATTTTATAACAGCATTGCCCATGTATCAGGGATATTCAGCCATCCTAGTAGTTATTGACAGTCTCAGAAAAATGGGACACTTTATACCATGTAAGAATTTGTCTACTGCAGGACAAACTGCACAGTTGTTACTGAGTAATATTATGCGACTTCATGAAATACCCAAAGTGATCTTGTCGGATAGAGTACCCAATTCATTGCGAGTTTCTGGCCAATTGCAAATTGATTCCACGTTATCAATGAACTTCCATCTGCAATGGATGGGCAGACAGGTAGATTAAACCAGACTCTTAAGAAATATCTCCGGTGTTATGCGAAAGAGGATCAGGACTCAGGGGTATCTCTGCTGTGGATGGCTGAAATGGCCTACAATAATGCCTGGCATTGCTCAACAGGTGTCCCACTGTTTCTGGCGAATTTGGGGTATGACGCAAGAACACTGCCCGTCACCCTTCCAGAGGACATAGCAAATCAGCCTACAGTTAAAGAACATGTGAAAAATATATAAGCTATGCATCAGAAAGCAAGAGTGCATTTGATAAAAAGCAAAACAGGTCTATAAGAAGTGGGAGGATTGCCACTGATTGAAAGGGCAGCAGTATCAGGTAGGAGACCGAGTGTGGTTGTCGACAAAAAACATACAGTTTAAACTGCGCAGTGTGTTCCATCTCAGATATGTTGGTCCATATGCCATTGTGAAGCAGATTAATCCGGTGGCATACAAGCTAAAGTCGGAATAGGAGGTCAGATGTATTCTGGATTCCAAGCTTCGGAATGGCAGACTATGGTATCTGGTATCCTGGAAAGGGTACTCCGCGGAGGATGACTCTTGGGTTCCTTGTCAGAAGATGCATGCCCCCGTCGCGGTCTGCTCTTCCCAATGGTGGAACCCCACCAGGCCTGGTCGTAGGAAGCGCCTGGAAGGATGTCCTACTGTAAGGAAATAGACTGACGGTTGTGCCTAAGGAATCAAAGAATCAAGGATGTAAAAACTAAATTTCCCAGGAATCCTTGGTGCTGTGGAGAGGTGTTATAGTTTGGCTGACGCCTGCACGAGTTGTGCGTAATTCTTGTTTCCGGATTTGTTTTCTCTCGGACTAGAGAGAAAGGCGGCTTCTGGAAGCCGCTCCGTGGACCCTTCGTTTTAAACCCTTGGTTAGCGTGAAGTTCCCTTGGCAAACTTCCCGAGGATTGGTGGAAGTATTAATTGTTGTGGAGATGCAGGTTTGTGTTTTTCCGGTGAGGTATCTGTTTGCAAACCTATTGTACTTTCCTGAGCGTGCAGCGGTGAAAGTCGTTACGCTGTCACATCTGTTTTCTTGTTGGATTCTTTGGAATTTGCCGGCCTGGCAATTGTGAACGACTTTGTTAGCCAGAGCGGAATGTAGTGGTGAGGCTTAACTACACATTACCGATTCTGAGGAATAATTTCCGTTTCTATTTTTGTTTGACTTGCCTTGTTCCTTAATTTCAGTATCAAAGAACATGATTGTTATTAGTAAGATATGGTTGCTTTTTTGATCTTTTATCTGGTGGTCTATTTTACATGAAGGAGATCACTAGTTGCTCTGGAATTGCTTTGCCTTGACACTGGAGAACGAATTCACTTAAAATTTGGGAATATTCTCTCTCTTTATCATCCAGGATATAAACTTACTGCACCTTTGTTTATTAACATTTATTTCCATTTGGATATCTTCTCACTTTGGTTAAAGTGTACTAGTGAATGGTACGTATGGGGTCAGCATGAAGATTCATTGACTGAGGAGTTACTGGTGTTTTAGATGTGGAATAATCTGTTTCTGTCTTTTCGACATTAATACATGATCAAAAGAGAGAATTCGTCATCAGAGCAAGGTGTAGATAGAGCCTAGTGAGAAATTACAGAGAGTAGCCTTTTACGTGTTCATGTTTCGATGGTATCATTCTTTGTATTTACAGGTCCTTTTTTCCCCACTGTTCCTTCCCTATCCTTCCCTCACCTGATCGCCTTAACACTCTTTGTCTACCAGTTCAGAGAGTTGGGGATGTCGGGAGATGGACCCCTTATTGCTTCACCTTGATTCTGAGGAGGACTTATCTTAGACGGAAGAGATTTCTGACAGACTAGGCCTATCCATTTATGGGGCTTTTTAATATTTTGT
Organism: Lissotriton vulgaris; assembly: GCF_964263255.1. Taxonomy (NCBI): domain Eukaryota; kingdom Metazoa; phylum Chordata; class Amphibia; order Caudata; family Salamandridae; genus Lissotriton; species Lissotriton vulgaris. The sequence goes on along the minus strand of NC_141693.1, from coordinate 965,461,972 downwards.
TTATATTTTTCGCATTATTATTTCTTGTGACCCGATGACGTGATCACTATTGCTGATCATTGGGAGAGGCATGGTATAGATGCATGTCCTTTAGGTTTATTCTTGGTGCTTGTAATATTTATTTTTAATTTATTTTTCTTAGGTTTTTTTTCTTTGAAATGTGATTGTATGACGGTGTCGTGTTTTTGTGTTTGGCAGGTCACATAATTGGAGCTGTTTTCAATTACTGTGGAAGTGCAATTTCCATCTTTTACATTATTTCATAGCTGCTAAAAAACATGCCTCATCCTTTTACTGTTGTTAGTTTGGTATTGTGGCTAATGCTGCCTTATAACCTTATATTTATTTAAAAGATCATGTGAGAAAGGGGCAGTACATGACCAAGTTTCTCTCAGCCAGACACATACAACTCTACCTAACAAAATAGTCACTGTAATTTGGAAGTCATCCTTTTTGACACTTTGTTCAGCAAGACTTCAAATGTGCAATCCCAAGAAATTCAAGTCCCCATGTTTGTGATCAAGTTATTATAGCTGTCCTGAACATACCTAAGTATTTCAATAGAAATGTCTCAGGATCTACCAGTGATCATCAATAAATTACAACTGTCCCAGGTATGGTAGCAAGAAATTGTAAATGTATATAAGTATCAAACCATGTGTTATAATCAAGCTGTTGCAAGAGGAAGAGGTATTGATTCTGGAGTCGAAGATCATAGCTTCAAAGATGGCTTGGAAACCCAGAACTGCAGTATTCAGGAAACAATTTATCATAACTCATGTTCAAGAGCTCACATGTTTTACTAATGTTTCCTCCAAGAGGTTTCAGTGGCTAAACCACCCAAGCAAGCTATTGTCATGCCCCTGCTTAAAACAACAAAACAACAAAAGACAGAATGATTATTGGCATCTGTCCTTTCCTGGCAAAATCCTGGGAAAAGAGGTCTTAGAGCAATGACCTCCCTTCAGATGAGTCACTTTGTGGTCATTTTTGGAATGTGATAAACAACTGGCTGCAGAATTAGGAATTGTGGGAAAGATATTATTGCATCACTCATGGTTATTTTACGACTGCCAGAAGCCATTTGCTGCATTAATATGAACTTTGTAGAATATACAGATTGATATATCTTCTATATGGTGTGGATTTATTGAAAAGCAACTGGTAATTCTATGATTATTTATGCTTCTGGTCTAGTGATATATAAGGGTTGACACCAGTTTTTTTCTTCTCCTTTTCATTTTCGCTTTTTGATCCCAGACCTTTACCTATTACCCTACACTTTATCAATGATCATTCCTTGTGTTGAATTTGTTACTGGTTATACGCCATTATGAATGATATATAATTCTCATACCGTCCCAGGTTTTTATTCATTACCGGCTCATGCTGGGAAGAGCAGTGGGGAAGGGCAGAGGGGGGATTTCATCAGACGAGGGAAAATTCATTCTTTATTTGATTTTTCCTCGTGGTCCTCTGTCGCCACCCCCCAACCCAACCCCACCGCCCCACCGCTCTTAGCTCCATGGGCATCAGTTGTCTTTATTGGGATTTGTTTTGCTTAATGCATTTCTACAACAGAGCTAGTGATGATTTGGTCTGTCATGATGTGGTCCACAGATGGCTTTGGAAGCTATGTGTAAATGATGTTTGGAAATTCCAGTGCTTGTGGTTAAAGAAATACTTGCTTAGCTTAATATATAATGACTAGGCCTGTCCTTATATGGGGATTTTTTATATTTTGTATATATTTTTTGCATTATTGTTTCTTGTGACCCTACGACGTGATCACTAATGCTGAAGACTGGGAGAGGCATGGAATAGATGCATGCCCTTTATGTTTATTCTTGGTGGTTGTGTTATTTATTTCTTATTTATTTTTAATTTTCCTTATAATTCTTTTTAGTATTTTTTTTCTTTGAAATGAGATTGTATGACGGGGTCGTGTTTTTATGTTTGGCAGGTAACATAATTGGAGTGGTTTTCAATTACTATGAAAGTGCAATTTCTATCTTTTTCATCATTTAATATCTGCTAAAAACGCGCCTGATCTTTTGACTGAAGTTAGTTTGGTATTGTAGCTAGGCAGGATTGTTGGTATACTATGAGTGTGATTTATTTTTACTTTTATGTCCATTTGATTTGAGCTTGTTTATGGTAAAAATTACATGAAATGTGGAATGGGCACACAGGGTGCCTCGGTGGTCTCATTACTACACTATCTATGAGGTGTTGATAATATTAGCCCCGGATGTGCTATGACACATCACTTCAACATGGCCGGTCCATTCACTAAATCTGGTGTGGGTTATTCTCTTGGTCACTGCAGGTTGAGTGAACTCACTTAATTAATTACTATTTAAACAGGGTCGGGCCGGTGGGCCGTTTTTTTTGTTGATGAGACGTGTGAGAGGCAAGTTACAGCTGGTGTGTGGTATCGGAAATGGACTAAGGTGGGATTATGTTGACATTTAAATTGTCCTAAAGCATCGTGGTTATCTTGGGGGCTGGATTATGCCTGCAGTATGTGTGTAACTTGAATGGGGCAGATGCTTGGGACTCTTAAGTTGCATATGACTGAGTGGATGCTGCCAGCAATGTAACAGACCCAATTTTATACGTTAAATATGTCAAACTTTGCTGGACGGTTGGGGTGCACCCTGCGGTGCAGTTTTGATTTGTTTATGTATGGTTGGTGTGTTGCTTATTTGGGTCAGACGGCTGGGGTATGAACCTCCTATTATGGTGACTGACGGCACCCTTGCCAGATTTGAACTCTTTGAGACTTTTCACTACTAACAATTGACAATATGCAGTGCTTTAACCAATGTGCTAGTTTGCAACATCTTGGGACATGCCATGTTCTCATTAATGTATTAGCTAGCAACATGTATATTTTTGGGAACACATGATGTATTTTGTGGAGCATTTTTCGTGAAGTATGATGTGTATGGATGATACGCAGCAGCTGTAAAGATACTATTTTGCATTGTTTGAAGATGGCGACTCATTGCCCTACATTAAGAAGCGGTCGTGCATGGTGTTTATTCCTAAAAACACAGTTGATGGACAGAATGTAGAACAATGTCATACATTCACCCCAGTACAAGGATCTGGGCCTAAATCCATCGTTTTTGTGCACTCCACACCACCCTGGGTTAGACACTGGCTATATGCAAATCAGCTCTGACCCTGTGCCTCATGGGAACAGTCCAGTCAGAACTACCTAGCCATGTCTTTCCCAGACCGGAATCAAGCATCCAAGGACCGGTTTCTGGCTATCAGCCTTCATCAGCCTGGATAGCTTGACTCCAGTGGTGTGGAGAGCCTGGGACTCACGTCTGAGTATACCCAGCACACTCGGGGTGAAAATTGCAAAAAACACAGTTGATGGACAGAATGTAGAACAATGTCATACATTCACCCCAGTACAAGGATCTGGGCCTAAATCTATCGTTTTTTTGCACTCCACACCACCCTGGGTTAGACACTGGCTATATGCAAATCAGCTCTGACCCTGTGCCTCACGGGAACAGTCCAGTCCGAACTACCAAGCCATGTCTTTCCCAGACCGCAATCAAGCATCCAAGGACCAGTTTCTGGCTATCAGCCTTCATCAGCCTGGATAGCTTGACTCCAGTGGTGTGGAGAGCCTGGGGCTCACGTCTGAGTATACCCAGCACACTCGGGGTGAAAAGTGCAAAAAACACAGTTGATGGACAGAATGTAGAACAATGTCATACATTCACCCCAGTACAAGGATCTGGGCCTAAATCCATCGTTTTTTTGCACTCCACACCACCCTGGGTTAGACACTGGCTATATGCAAATCTGCTCTGACCCTGTGCCTCATGGGAACAGTCCAGTCCGAACTACCAAGCCATGTCTTTCCCAGACCGGAATCAAGCATCCTGGATAGCTTGACTCCAGTGGTGTGGAAAGCCTGGGACTCACGTCTGAGTATACCCAGCACTGTACTGGGGTGAATGTATGACATTGTTCTACATTCTGTCCATCAACTGTGTTTTTTGCAATTTTCACCCCGAGTGTGCTGGGTATACTCAGACGTGAGTCCCAGGCTCTCCACACCACTGGAGTCAAGCTATCCAGGCTGATGAAGACTGATAGCCAGAAACCGGTCCTTGGATGCTTGATTCCAGTCTGGGAAAGACATGGCTTGGTAGTTCGGACTGGACTGTTCCCATGAGGCACAGGGTCAGAGCTGATTTGCATATAGCCAGTGTCTAACCCAGGGTGGTGTGGAGTGCAAAAAAACGATGGATTTAGGCCCAGATCTTTGTACTGGGGTGAATGTATGACATTGTTCTACATTCTGTCCATCAACTGTGTTTTTTGCAATTTTCACCCTGAGTGAGCTGGGTATACTCAGACGTGAGTCCCAGGCTCTCTACACCACTGGAGTCAAGCTATCCAGGCTGATGAAGGCTGATAGCCAGAAACCGGTCTTTGGATGCTTGATTCCAGTCTGGGAAAGACATGGCTTGGTAGTTCGGACTGGAATGTTCCCATGAGGCACAGGGTCAGAGCTGATTTGCATATAGCCAGTGTCTAACCCAGGGTGGTGTGGAGTGCAAAAAAAACGATGGATTTAGGCCCAGATCCTTGTACTGGGGTGAATGTATGACATTGTTCTACATGCTGTCCATCAACTGTGTTTTTTTTGCAATTTTCACCCTGAGTGTGCTGGGTATACTCAGACGTGAGTCCCAGGCTCTCCACACCACTGGAGTCAAGCTATCCAGGCTGATGAAGGCTGATAGCCAGAAACTGGTTCTTGGATGCTTGATTCCAGTCTGGGAAAGACATGGCTTGGTAGTTCGGACTGGACTGTTCCCATGAGGCACAGGGTCAGAGCTGATTTGCATATAGCCAGTGTCTAACCCAGGGTGGTGTGGAGTGCAAAAAAAACAATGTATTTAGGCCCAAATCCTTGTACTAGGGTGAATGTATGACATTCTTCTACATTCTGTCCATCAACTGTGTTTTTTGCAATTTTCACCCCGAGTGTGCTGGGTATACTCAGACGTGAGTCCCAGGCTCTCCACACCACTGGAGTCAAGCTATCCAGGCTGATGAAGGCTGATAGCCAGAAACCGGTCCTTGGATGCTTGATTCCAGTCTTGGAAAGACATGGCTTGGTAGTTCGGACTGGACTGTTCCCATGAGGCACAGGGTCAGAGCTGATTTGCATATAGCCAGTGTCTAACACAGGGTGGTGTGGAGTGCAAAAAAAACGATGGATTTAGGCCCAGATCCTTGTACTGGGGTGAATGTATGACATTGTTATACATTCTGTCCATCAACTGTGTTTTATGCAATTTTCACCCGAGTGTGCTGGGTATACTCAGACGTGAGTCCCAGGCTCTCCACACCACTGGAGTCAAGCTATCCAGGCTGATGAAGGCTGATAGCCAGAAACTGGTCCTTGGATGCTTGATTCCAGTCTGGGAAAGACATGGCTTGGTAGTTCGGACTGGACTGTTCCCATGAGGCACAGGGTCAGAGCTGATTTGCATATAGCCAGTGTCTAACCCAGGGTGGTGTGGAGTGCAAAAAAACGATGGATTTAGGCCCAGATCCTTGTACTGGGGTGAATGTATGACTTTGTTCTACATTCTGTCCATCAACTGTGCTTTTTGCAATTTTCACCCTGAGTGTGCTGGGTATACTCAGACGTGAGTCCCAGGCTCTCCACACCACTGGAGTCAAGCTATCCAGGCTGATGAAGGCTGATAGCCAGAAACCGGTCCTTGGATGCTTGATTCCAGTCTGGGAAAGACATGGCTTGGTAGTTCGGACTGGAGTGTTCCCATGAGGCACAGGGTCAGAGCTGATTTGCATATAGCCAGTGTTTAACCCACGGTGGTGTGGAGTGCAAAAAAACGATGGATTTAGGCCCAGATCCTTGTACTGGGGTGAATGTATGACATTGTTCTACATTCTGTCCATCAACTGTGCTTTTTGCAATTTTCACCCCTGCTGTTTATTCCTGGCATCTGTGACATTTATGTACTGGATATATTGTAATGATTTCCTGAGTAGTGATGCTAATGAGGATGTGTGATGCTTTTTCTTATTATCATTATTTCTTTACTTTTTATGTACATATTTTCTGTTTTCTTTCCTTTTGGCTTTTGTGGTGTTATGTTATCATCATTTATTTAAGTAATACACACTTCTCTGATATTATGTTATCAAGTGTCAACCACAAGGCCCGAATGGCCTGAAAAATAAATGACCTTGGGTTCGAACCCTGATAGGGATTCCATCAATATAGAAACATTATTCCCACATGGTGGAATGTGGAATCAAGGAATCTACAAACTACTTTGGCCCTAATTATGACGTTGAGCGGAAAGCTATCCAACAGCTCGTCGGAGGCTTTCACCTGATATCATAGGTTTCCATCCAACCACGGTATAACAATACTAACAGTCAGAGAGAAACCGTGCGGGGGAATTTGTCATGGCTGTGGGCAGAATTGTAATCCCAAGATGACAGCGGAGCCACCCTCAGCTTTGCTGTCTGGTTTACAATGTCGCCTTCTGCCTGCCCTTTCATGGTGGTCCAAGCCAAAATGGAAAGGCAGGTGGAAAGTGTCCTTGGGGGGCCCTAGCAGTGCCCATTCTCCCCTGGCCCTCTGTTCCTGCCTCAGTGATCATTGTCAACAAGTATGAATTGGATCTGTAACATAATTAGCTTGAAAAGTGTCAAATGATGTATTCCAGGCCTCAGCACTCTCATCAATTCAATTAAACTTTTACATATGCTCCAAGAAGAGGTCGTACAACTATCTAGGATACCATTTCAAATGTATTCTTACAACACCAAGCTATAACTCTAGCTAGAAGATTCTATTTCTCACAATTGCGATCTATGTCAACCTGAGTGGAAACTCCAACATAAATTGCAAGTGCTCCCAATATGTTGAACTTGTTGACCCAAAGCTCAATCTAAAGGTGGGAGAACATCCATGTATCCAAGAACAGAGCCTCAGCTGATTCCAGCTTCACCCAGCAGCCACATAACCACCGGATCACAGTGGTTGTTGATCAAACTCTCTATGGAGTGGCCACAGCCACTGATTTTCCTTTTGTGTGTGTTATACAGGATTGAGGTTTTACCATTATTCATGTTATTAGTGTCTACAAGAACCCAATAAACATTGCCTTGAGAAATAAAAATTGTGAACTACCTTGCACTATTACTTTTAAATTTAGTGACATATTTCTGATTATGCTAGGAAACATTTTAGTCTGGTCACAAAAGTAAAAGTACACTTCTAAGTAGGTGATGCATCGTGTCAAGAGAAAAGGTTAGAATGCTGCACCACAGTGGTAACATAAAAGTATCCATATTAGAAAGCACCAAGAAGAACAGGGTTTAGTTGCGCTCCTATGCACCAGGTTTACAGTGAGAGACTGTAGTCTTTCCTGGCAAAGGTCCAGCCAATAATGTATTGAGAAAGTCAGAGATCACATTGATAGCAAGGAAAATTTACAAGCGGTTTTACTCTTAACCTTCGACAGAGCACTCCAACTCAGCGCCAACTCCGTCTCTCAGTCAGCAGATCTTTGCCACTGTGTTAGAATGGAAAGAAAATCAAAAATGATCAACTTACAACAGTTTAAAGTTTAGTCAATGATGAGAGGGTTCGTAAATTTTATAGATTTTATTTCTCATTAAGAGATTAGTAATAGTTAAAAAATGTATTCAGATTATTCAGTTACAAAAATATCAAGAAGAAATTTGGTTCAAATCAGCATGAAAAATAACAGCACGTGCCAGTTTCGGAGAATCAGCAAATAGTCGCAAAAGAGAGAGGACTCTTCATTAAGAGTACTCCAGGAAAACTCTGCCAAAATCCCTGACAATTGTAGTAGCAACTGTAAGTCCAAGTAAAAGGAAATTCAATCACAGGGGGGGTAGTAATGTATGGAGTTTAACAGGTAAGTAAACATATAAATAAATTAAACGAAATTTGTTGCGCGCACTGCATTGCATTTGGTGATGCAGTGCACGCAACGAAATTCGTTTTATTCATATATATGTTAACTTACCTGTTAACCTCCGTAATCCATACATTACTACCCCTCCCCACGTCACTGCCCGCAGGTACTACCACCACCGGCCGCGGCTGATTTTAGGTGTCTTGTGATGTGGCCTATTGTAATGCTGGAGGTATACAATCCTGGAATCCTTTGGAAGGCCTAGGTTTGTTTTAAATTCATGGGTTTCAGAAATGCATCTAGCCATCCCAAATATCATGTGGCCAGGAACACTCAAAATCTAGAAACAATTTGCAGTCCCAGTTTTCAGGCATAGTAGGGTAAATTGCTATAAAGCAGTATGTGCACTGATAGGTAGTCTGTGGTGCGCTACATGTAGGTTATGGCTTTATCACTGAAGCACGCATCAATTTGCATGTCATCTAAAACATATATAGTATTATTCATATAATATGGCTCTCTGCTTTCCATTGTTACTATGAGTTCAACGGTATTATACCCAAATAATGAAAAAATGACAATTAAGTATGCTACCCAGGATTCTGGATCACAAACAAGCAGAGAAAAGTATTCATTAAAAATGCATTGTGCAAAATTGAAACTTAAGTGTCAAGTTTTTATAGGAGTCTGTCATGTACTTGACAATTAAAATAGCTATTTTTAAAAATTTAATGAGATACAATAAGGTCTGAATATACAAGAAGCTTGAACATTTTAGAATGAAGTAGAGACATAAAAAGTCCATTATATTTTTCATACAAAAATGTCCCATTAGCGAAATATACAGTAATCCATTTTTAATTAAATGTACGCGTGCAATTTATTACCTAAATGTGAATTAATATTAATATTTCACTTCATGTTGTTTTCCAAATTAGACTTTTCAAACAGTAGATAAGATTTAATACATATGCTGCTTGAATTCGAGGAAATGCTTTATCTATTCCAAACATTTTCCGTAAATAGTCATTCATATCGCCTTTTTCTTGTACTGCTTATTTTGTTAAAAATATTCTGTGCTGATTCCACACCAAAGTCAATGTTCATGACCACGCCTTTGCTCTGACCGTTGCTCTGGCCATTACAAATGGCATAAACAATCTTACAGGTGCGATTACACATCATATTTGCCTCATGACTTTGAACGAGAAATGTATGAATGCACTGTTATTTATTGACATGAATATATTTCATTACTTAATTACTCTGTACTTGTACGTGTTGTTACACATTTGTTTAAATATTGTAAAGCAATTGGCATTGCATTTGGTGTCAAAACGTCGTCAGCATGCATAAAACACTGGCCTATTAGTTGAAATTGTGCTTGGTGTCTGCTATAAACACACAAATACTTTTGGGCACCCCACAGTCGCTTGTCTTTTGGCACCTTTGGTTTCCTTGCTCCCTGTGACACATCATGCTGATGCATTTATCTCTTTTGATGGCATTTAATTATTACAGCTTACTTTATATTTCTAATTTGGTTTTGCATTTTCATTGCTTAGTGTTTTGACTTTATTACTGTGTTGGTACTTCATAAATTCTTTACTTTACCCTAAGGTAAGTCTGTCTGCTCTGTGCCATAGCTAACCAGGGTTTGAGCTCAGGTTAATTTAGTCTTTATGGATTCACCTTGAGAAGATTTGGGCTTATTCTTTGAGGTGTACAGTCACCCACCCCAAATAACAGTCCAATTTCTTACACCATCCAATTTGGAAGCCTTTTTAAATAAATGCATTTTTCACTTCTTTTTTACATTTTGAAGTTTCTGAGCTTGGTTCAAGGTCTTATGTTTTAGTGCAGCTGCATGTACATAGTGTTTGATACCTCTGGTGAGAATCCAAAGTGTTTCTAGGTGGACAGGTGGGCCACTACTCTATTGTTTCTGCTTAGGTAGAGTTTTTATCACGCGGGCTATGTAGTGAAAATGTTAGTGTTCTGCATGGAAACCAGAGTGATCCTTTTATCATTACTTACCATCAAGTAGCAGCACCTTAGTGCTGAGCAGAGAACAGAGGCATACAAGATCATGTTGCATCTGCTTATACATAAAATGTATGTAATTGGTGGGCAGAGTGTGACTTTAAAGAGTGGCCTTATTTGGATGTTTGTGGCAATGTGTGTGATCCTATTGTGTTGAAGTGATCAAGTAGCTGTACTTTACCATGAAGTGAAGCAAAGGAGATTATGAGATATATTTTCTTATGCTCCTACCAACCAATGCTGTGTGACTGACTTGCTTTTCCATTTTGGAATGTACTGTATCTGTTATTGCTGGTAAACAACCATTACTTTGCATCTTTTACTTCGCACTTCTTTTACTTAGCATCTTTTACATAGCCATGTCTTTTACTTTGCATTTTTTTACTTAGCATGCCTTTACTTTGCATATGCCTTTACTTAGCATATGCCGTTACTTCGCAGGAGAGAGGTAAGTGGGGCAGTCTAGTTAGGGTAGTGTAGTAGCATATTTGTAGTGTAGGGTGTAGTATTTTAGGGTTTAGGGTAGTGTTGTAGTTTATGTGTAGTGTAAGGTGTAGTGTTTTAGGGTTTAGGGTAGTGTAGTAGTGTATATTTAGTGTAGGGGCAGTGTTGTAGGGTCTAGGGTAGTGTTGTAGTGTATGTGTAGTGTCGGGGATAGTGTTTTAGGGTTTAGGGTGGTGTTGTAGTGTATGTGTAGTGTAGGGGGTAGTGTTTTAGGGTTTAGGGTAGTGTTGTAGTGTATGCGTATTGTAGGGGTAGTGTTTTAGGGTTTAGGGTGGTGTTGTAGTGTATGTGTTGTGTAGGGGGTAGTGTTTTAGGGTTTAGGGTAGTGTTGTAGTGTATGTGTAGTGTAGGGTGTAGTGTTTTAGGGTTTAGGTTAGTGTTGTAGTATATGTGTAGTGTAGATAATGTTTTAGGTTTTAGGGTAGTGTTGTAGTGTATGTGTAGTGTAGGGGGTGGTGTTTAGGGTAGAGTTGTAGTGTATGCGTAGTGTAGGGTAGTGCTTTAGGGTTTAGGGTAGTGTTGTAGTGTATGTGTAGTGTAGGGGGTAGTGTGTTAGGGTTTAGGGTAGTGTTGTAGTGTCTGTGTAGTGTAGGGGGTAGTGTTTTAGGGTTTAGGGTAGTGTTGTAGTGTCTGTGTAGTGTAGGGTAGTGTTTTAGAGTTTAGAGTAGTGTTTTAGTGTATGTGTAGTGTAGGGGATAGTGTTTTAGGGTTTAGGGTAGAATTGTAGTGTATGTGTAGGGTTGGGTAGTGTTTTAGGGTTTAGGGTAGTGTTGTAGTGTATGTGTAGTGTAGGGGGTAGTGTTTTAGGGTTTAGGGTAGTGTTGTAGTGTATGTGTAGTGTAGGGTAGTGTTTTAGGGTTTAGGGTAGTGTTGTAGTGTATGTGCAGTGTAGGGTAGTGTTTAGGGTAGTGTTGTTGTGTATGCGTAGTGTAGAGTAGTGTTTTAGGGTTTAGGGTAGTGTTGCAGTGTAGGTGTAGTGTAGGGTAGTGTTTAGGGTTTAGGGTAGTGTTGTAGTGTATGTGTAGTGTAGGGTAGTGTTTTAGGGTTTAGGGTAGTATTGTAGTGTATGTGTAGTGTAGGGTAGTGTTTTAGGATTTAGGGTAGTGTAGTAGTGTATGTGTAGTGTAGGGTAGTGTTTTAGGGTTTAGGGTAGTGTTGTAGTGTATGTGTATTGTAGGGTATTATTTTAGGGTTTAGGGTAGTGTTGTAGTGTATCTGTAGTGTAGGGTAGTGTGTTAGGGTTTAGGGTAGTATTGTAGTGTATGTGTAGTGTAAGGGGTAGTGTTTTAGTGTTTTGGGAAGTGTAGGGGGCGTGGAGGGTATTGTTGCTGTGTAGGAAAAAATATAAAAAAAGAATATTTATGCATAGTAAAATCCTGCAAATGAAAGTACTCCTAAGTAATGCCTATTTAATGCATTTTAATAATTTTGCGAAGTAAAGGTTTTCAAAATAAAAAAAACTGCTATGTAAAGGCATCTGTGAAGTAAAAACTTCATAGTAAATGCATGCTAAGTAATAGCATGCTAAGCAACGTCATACATTCGTTATTGCTATGTAGTAGGGATGCTATCTTATGGATAACAGCTAGGTCTTTGCAGATGTGTACAATTTCATGTGCTGTTGATTGTTTTATTATCTTTGTTCAGAGTGAGCTGCAATGTTTCACTGCCTCAACAGAAAAGGTATTTCCACTGAATATTGTGTTCTTGAAGAGGTGGGGCTTTACTTGAATATTAGATGGACTAGTGCTGTAAATGGTCCTGCCATCAGCGCAGAGTGTTTTGGAGGAGGAACTTCTGGATGTGTCTAGTGAGTCAATCACTCCAAAGGCAAAGTGATGTGGCTGAGTAGGAGCAGTATTTGCCTGGCAGCTGCATTCTTTGCAATTGTTGGAGAAGGTAAAGTGTTTCTCCACTGTCATTTTTTTTTGTTTAGAACAGGTATAACAAAACAAGGTTTATAATGGCTTAAACTTTCCATGGAAAGAGCAGATGTAAGTAAAAAGGAACAGCAGGTTTGCAAGGTGAAACAGGCACTTTCAATAACATGGTTCACTTGAGTGGTTATTGATCCTGTCAGCACTTTGTACATCAAAAGGGCCAATTGATGGATCAGAGCTATGTTGGAGTCTTTAAAGATGAGAGCCCTAAACACAAATACATGTAAACCTATTGAATACATATAGGAACATAAATACACTGGACAATCCACACAAGACAATGTTCACAGTAAATACCATGAAGGTTTATTAAAATGAAGAAGTCAATACAGAAAACAAAGGTTTATGGTTAGTTAATTCATAATGCTCATAATGTAAACAAATGTCAAATATTATTGGCCTTGGAAACTTAGGGGCTCATTAGGATTGCAGATTTTCTGCATCCTCTGGGCCGGCGGAAGCCACCACTGGCCCGGAGGATGCGGAAAATCCGCTACGGACCCACCAAAGACCCACCGCCACATTAGGATGGCTGGTGGGTCCTGGTTTCAGTCCGCTGCTTTTCCGCCGCGGTTGGCTTACAACCGCGGCGGAAAAGCTCTAATATGGTGGCGGTGTCTCTCAGACACCGCCAGCCATATTAGGATGTGTTTAAAAAAATGCTTTTCCGCAGCGGGTATTCCGCTGTGGAAAAGCATGTGGAAATTCACTGCGGGGGCCCGTTGCAGGCCCCCTGGGTGAAGGGAGGGTGGGGGGTGCACATGGGGGTACCTATGGTACCCCCCTGTATTTGTATGCAGAAATCGACAGGCACCGCACGGTGCCTGCCGCTTTCTGCATACAAATGCAATGTAAGCATTTTTACCATTGCGGCGGGTGCAGCTGGAAGCCGCACCTGCCGCAATGGTAAAAATAGAGGATGTGACCGCCAGGGTGGCGGTCACATCCTAATTGCACAGGAGGGAACTCCGCAGGCCCTGCGGAGGTTCCCTCCTACTCAGCAATCCTAATGGGCCCCTAAGTCCTAATCCAATTATTAGCCAGAATCAATTTAGCACACAGCAAATGAGTAGTCAAGGAACAATTGTCATACAAACTGCTCAGCAGAGCAGGAAAGAAGAACATGAGAAATATTCTACAGTAGGCTTAATAATAGGCTCAACGTCAAGTCTGCCTCTAAAGGAGTAAGTGGAAATCTTTGGTTTATCTCCCAAATGATCAGTTTTAATGCACTTTTAGACAGGGGAACCGTATGGTCAATGTGGTTCAATATAAAAGTTACATTGAGCTTTCCAGTAGTAAAACAGAAAATACATCACATATTAGTATGACTTTTGCTTTACATCTATTGAAAAATACTGTATTATGCCCTACAGTAGAAAATAAAAGTACATTGAAAAATATAAACAATAACCTTTTTTGGTCAAAGGAAGTGACCTTCAATTATGTGCCGTTGCAAATCCATACTCTCCCGGAACATCATGAACAGAAAATAATGCATTTTAAAATGTTGCAGTGCAACAAGACTTATTGGACTACCTGCATTTATTTTACAGTTAATATTATAATGAAGGTTACAGCTGAGGTTCCACGGTGAACAGCAGAGGAGAAGCCAAGTCCGTGCCAGCATGCACCTCAAACTCATTTTAAATGTGCAAATCAAATTTTAAAACATGACCAGGCCTGCTATGTCAACTATCACATTTTGTATTATTAAACCCAGTAAAAACCATTACATTTGGGTCTCTCTAATGTTATTTAAAAGTATAGAATAATAAGTTATGGAATTTGCTTCCACAATAGATTGGAATGCATGACCACTCCTAAGGTTCTTACTATAATAGATGTCATTGGGGAGAACATGTTAATGGGGTCACATAGTTATTGGTTATTGGCTGGTACTTCTCTCATTTTTTATAGGAGGGGATATTGGTTTGGAAGAGCTGAGTTTAGCATTAATTGAGACATAGATTGAAGATAATGGTCTAGACAAGAGGTGTTTAGGTCTTCTTTTTTGTTCAGTTTGAGATATGTGGCAGAGGCCAAGGTGAGTAGCTGAAAAAGAAGAATACTTGCTACTAAATGGGAGAGGTTTAGGAAAGGGTAAGGTAGGGACAGACACCAGCACACACAAGAGCATGCCTATTGTTATTCACAACTGCACTTCTAAAGTTGCTTCAGTCACAACGGACACAAAACAGTAGTAGAAGTACTGCAGCTGAGATATGGAATAAGTAGAGTGCCTCACATGGCCAACCACTGATACTACTATACAGAAGTACACCTTTGTGAATTATGCTTACTACTATGCAAAGAGTTTTCTATGTGTGGACTTGTATTTATTGTACCATTTACACATGAAAGTTCAAAGTTCATACAGAAACAGCTTTATGGATCAAGTCCAAAATGCTGAAAAATACAAAGATACATTTTTTTAAGAGAATGCTAACAATTCAGTAGTTTTGTGACCACTGGTGTTGGTCAGAAACTATATAAAATCATCTTAAGGGCTTTAAGATTTACATTTCCTGATGTGCCTAACGCCAGTAACGTGGTAACAAGAGGCAAGCAAATTGTTTTCGTTTCTAAATATGAATATATATCATTCTTTTGCAACAAGTTAAAGAATCAGTGGGATTTCTTGAGTTAAACGCTAAGGCTAATTATTGGCAAACATACTGGATTGGCTTAAAAAAACTCACAAAAATCCAGTAAAAGGCAATATCCTATAAAGGAATAACACATTTTAATAACGTTCATATGCCACAATGAAAGACATGTTACTGTCCTGTGTTGCTTTTGGTGGCTCTCAAGGCATAAAGAAATTCAAGCATGTATGGAGTGTGAATAAAGAAATAGACCGACAGAAAGTTAGTGGGGTGCTCTTGGCATTACTACACCCATTTAGCCATAGCACATGGAATTTTCAATTTTAAAATTGTTAACAATCTAATTGTCTGGTTAAACCAATACTATAATTGTGGTATGAGTTTCTTTCCTAACATGGAATTGTGCTGAGGCAGTTTCTTCAGCAATCATATTGGCAAGCGTTTTCTTGAGAGAGATATATCATTTATATGAACATCATGTGCTGTGGTCTTTGGTCATCTACTTTCATATTTTGTGCATTCATTAAAGATTCATTTAAAATCGAGCTATACTTTACACATGTGATGTAATGTGTAACTCATCAGAGAAAGTATCCTGGCACTGATATCATCCATTCCCTGTTATAGGAACAAGTTGAGAGGACCCTTAAGATGGCAGAACTATATGGATGACATTTTATTAATACGCTGTAAGGCAACAGACCTACTGTTTCAAAAATAGCAGAATTTTCGTGGGATAATATTTCTCATATATTCCCAGAAATGTTACATTTGTTTGTTATGCATGCTTGCTATGCTCAAAGTCTTCCACAAAGTACTCCAAAGACTTCAGTGTGGATACTTTACAGTGCAGCAGGTAGGACTAAGTCTTCACATATGTTTTACTGTAAAAATGTTACAACAAGTATGCACAAACATATAACTTGGATTTTTGATGAGCGAGAGAGACAAAGATTGCCTAATTTCTAAGAATTCAGAGATTCTAGAGTTTTACAATACATCCAAACTTCATAATGTGTGCTGTTTTATAACTGGCAAGCTTATAGATCATATATCTCTATCATCAGAGATAACAATTGAGCTCTTCCTGTATTTCATGTCAATCCACGTTTTTCTATTGAAGCCTCCCTCATTTGGAAAATCTACTTCTGCTGCTACTGAATGGCCCCATGCCGAATAGTTCTGGAAAGCAATCTGGAGACTGAGATCCCCAAAACACTTGTTTCCAAAATATCCAGGGACCATTTGCACTACTTGATAGACTGAACGAGCATGGCATAGAATAGAAGACTGTTCCTAGAACCTAGCAGAGAGGCTACCTGTTAGATGAGTAACATGCTTTATTCCCAGTAAGCACCTACACACAGAACTTCTGCCTTTCCTGAGGGCTTATTGTGAGACTGGAGTCTCTCAGGTGATTGGTAGAGGTGAGACGGAGATCACTAAATGAAACCTTTTTCCAAAAGTTACTTTGGGATATGTGTTGGGTCTTTAAGCCTGTGAGGTGGGCTACAAGTGTGAAAACCAGGTTATCCAAAAAAAAAGAACGATTCGGTTATTATCTATGGAGTATTATTGAGCAGTTACTCAAAACCTGGTTTTAGAGGCAGTACTTGTGTAATATAGCTAATTGTTTTGGAAGGTTAGCTGTAAACGTTCTGAAAAGAACAATGTACATGTAGTTTCTCATTCGTATTTGAGAAGTGCTGTTGCTACTCTAGTGAGATTGATGTTTGTGGTCCTTTTTAAAATAAAGTCCCACATGTAAAGAATCTACAAATATAGGCTACAGACCCTAAAATGGCAATATGTTTTGCCTTAGAATGTATCTTACAATTCAGCACATGCCGACAGTTTGTCTGCTATTCTGCTTTGGAGAGCCAGCTCTGTGCTGGTGTCCAGAAAGGGGCATGACCAATGTAGAACAGTTGAAACTGTATGAAGTGCATTCAGAATATGTACTATAAAAAGTGGCCTCCATATTGGCTAATCTTCCAGAATCCATTATTCAGTAGCTTTGGTATTCAACTAGTGAAGACCTTTGAGAATTAGCTTTCATATTGTGAGTTGCTACATATTTTAATGATTTATTACTTTCTGTGGTATATTGCTCTGCATGAGAAGCTCAAGAGAGGTATTAGTTAAAACTGTTTAATTTTCAAGTTTCTTGTTTCTTTCTCCTTTTCTAAACCAATAGTCTAAGGTCTTACTTTATGGCTTGGTGGATGTAGGACAGCAACCTTCAACTGGCTGGTCTACTGGCCTGCAGTTCTACTGCTCGATTTAAAGGTGATGGTCCAGCAGGTTTCAGATGGTGGTGCGTCAAGTGGATTTGTTGTTGGAAAGCTTCACCTGGCTTTCCTTCTGCTGACGTTTTAAACCAAAAACCATGTTGCCAAAAATATTTGACATATTGTGTTTTTCCTAAAGGATCAATGCTCAGTGGGAGAGGGCCCTGTTTAGCAAAGCTGCTTACAGTCTACCCCTTCGGGCTAACCCTGTCTACCTTCAGCCAATTGCCTTTAAGAGAAGCCAACCAGTCACAGGTGAGTGAAAATGGAAATTGAACTTCTTATTTAGTCTTTGTGCAGTTTAGCTAGCTGTGAGTTTGAATTGATGTTAAATAATTATACTGATGTCGTTTAAAAATGTTGCTCAGCAAGCGAATTTCCAACATACTAGAACCGAAGTTCTTAACATTTTGACTTCTGTGGACCTTTTGTTCCTAATGTATGCTCTCTTTTTGTCAGTGCATACAAGTGGTTTAATTGAGGCTACCAGTCATCCATACTTGATTTTGTGCCATACCTGTGCTGCTCACAATTTCATGTTTAGCCTCCAATTTTAAATACCAGTGTGTTTAAAGATTTTTTGTTTTACATTTTGCTTTTCTATGCATATATACTTTATTAATCTGCCACTTTTATCAATTTTCTGAATAATCACAGACCATCTGAGCGGGCATCGTGGAGCTCTAGGTCCTCAGTACCAAGGTTAAGATATGCTTTCCTATAAGTATCAACAAATCCAGTGCACAATCACGAACATCTTTGCCATGCCCAGTTTCACTCTTATTTGTACCTTTCAACTCACAACTGAATACCCCCTCTGCCTGAGAATTTGGGTTATTGGAAGAGGAGGGTGTGAGCTCTTTCAAGCAACAGCCACAATACCTGTCAGGGTCAACCACAAAAATCACACAATTAACCCACAAACAGAGATGAAGTAAAAGCACAATACCAGAAAAATCACACATCATTTTGGAGATATTGAGTACATTTTAATAACTTATTTGACACCAAAATGACAACAATGCAATTAGTAGAACCAGCGATATGCAATGTTACATGTTTAGATTAAGATAATGCTTAAAAGAACAATACACCAACTGTGGTTATCTGGTCACTTCGGTTGGCATCAAAGTCACAAGTTCAGGGTGACTCTGATAGAGTGCAGGCAAAGTGGCAGGACCAAGTTAGGCCCGCAGAGAATTTTACCTTAGGTCCAAGATTGGGGGCATTGCGTCGCTCAGCTGTGATTCCGAGGTGTGATGCGAGGTCCTGTGTCAAGATGCAATGCGTAACATTTGTCCTGATGAGCTGCGAGGGCTGTGAGGTCCATGAGGCAACGTATCTTTGAGTTGCATTACACTGTGCCAGTAGTTGCGATGAGGAATTGCGAGAGCTACACTGTGAGGCCCTGCATTGAGTTGCATTGTGCTGCGTCAGTTTTCGTGGAGACCACAGCTGGGCTGGCGGAGCCTCTTTAATCCCACTCACACGAGTCATGGACTGCAGAGGCACAACTGGGGTGGGAGGAGCAGGACTCGGCTGGCAGAGTCCAGGTGCAGGTTTCAATATGATTGGAGCCTTTTCTTTCCCTGAAGCTCTGATCAGGCGGCCAGGCAACCATGCCTTGGAGTCACTCTGGCGGTCCTGGATTCAAAGTGCAGGCCCAGTCCTTCTTACTCAGACAACAGGGCAGCAGAACAGTTCTTCTTGTAGCAGAGCAGCAGGGCAGCAGGGCAGTCCTTCTGTGTCATGACAGGTCCAGAAGTGATCTGAAGAGTGCATCAGATGGTCCAATATTTATACATGGCGCCTATGTTGATGTAGGAGAAGATTTTGCAGTTCCCCCTATAGTGGGGCTTGATATGTAAATTGCTGCAGGCGGTGGCTAAACTCTGCAACTTTACAAGGGCACGAGTGGTGGTGACTGCTGTACATGGATGCCCAGGAATAAAGGTCATCATTTGAACAGCAATTTAAATAGGTGACCACAGTAGTACCTAAACAACTTTTAAAGGCCTGTGAATGAAAGGGTTGTACCCGTTTTGTGTCTATGGGAAAAAGCGTTGATACGTAAGTGCCCAAGATGCCACAGATCCATCACTTAATTTGTCACGGTCAATTAATATTTCCTAGTCAAAAAGCACTTTTAGACAACAAAGTTCAAAACAACTTCTCAAGAAATCAACAGTATTAAAGAAATATATATAAAATATGTGTAAAAAACAGCAATGCCCATCCGATGACATGGATAACAGAAATAAGATGTTTTCTTCATTCCTGACAACTAATAACATTCTGGCTTGCGGAAGAATACCTCTCTTGTAAATTCTTCACTTACCCTACAGGATCACAGGAGTTGAAGTCAATTCTTATTACAGTATTTTGTTCTTTGCTTCTGCAGAGCTGTAGTAAATAAAATGAAAAAATAATACAATAAGTGTTACTTACTAAAGATTTGCGCAGGCACTCACATCTTGCAAAGTAACCCAAATTATTGTAAAGCACTGTGTAGGATTTAGTTCCGATCATGAAAGCCTGTGAGTGCAGCGCAAGACTGTACAGAGTCACGAAAGCTCCTGTGCAATCCTTACTACATAATACCCAAAGGGGTAGATTACTAACCTTTTGCATTGTGCCTTCACCATTTTTTTTACACAGCCTCAACGCAAAATGTTAGGAGTGATTTACAAAGCGATTTGTGCAAAAACAACAGTTGATTGACAGAATGCAGAACAATGTCATACATTCACCCCAGTACAGAGATTTGGGCCTAAATCCATCTCTGTGGGAAGGATATGCCCAGACGTGGGTCCTGTGCTCACTACGCAACTGGAGTGAAGCTATCCCCCTATGTGGGAAGGGTATGCCCAGATGTGGGTCCCGTGCTCACTATGCCACTGGAGTCAAGCTATCCCCTATGTGGGAAGGGTATGCCCAGATGTGGGTCCCATGCTCACTACGCCACTGGAGTCAAGCTATCCTCATATGGCCATGTCTGAGCTGAGGTGGCGTGGTGAGCAAAATAACGATAGATTAAACCCAGATCTGTGGCTGGGGGTGAATGTTTTGCCAATGTGCATCTTGTTCGTTCAAGGGGCGATTTGTGGCACTTTGCGTGGCTTTGTAAAAAATCATTTGAAAACGCAAGGCAGTGCATATCATTACCTTGTTTCGTAGTGGCATTCCAATAGTGGACCATGAGTGTTCCCATGCATCCACCCCTGGATTTTGACGCTATTCCAGATCTAGTATATTGGGTAAACATGCTCCTGCGCCAAAAACATGCACCTCCCAGGAGTAACAAAGATAAATATTTTGTTTCCCTGCATTACTTTTCTATGAGTGATGCATTGCGCATCACACAGAGAAAAAAGGAAAATGACTTTAAGAATTATTTGTGTCCCTTCCCACATAAAAAACAATCCTGGTCGTAACACAGACACCATTGCATTATAGTGCAAGGGTGCCTGAATTGACACATGGCTGCACACAGGGCAAGGAGGGAGCAGAAATGCGCCATATTTTAGTTAAATAGGATTTTGGAAATGCTTAGACATTTACCTCAAGAAAACATAAGTACTAGAATCGGATTCCTTGAGCTAGTATAACTTCATAAGACTAAAAGGCGCTAATTGAACCCTTGCTTCCTTTGTTTTATTGATTACAATGTTTTAAAAGAAAGCTTACTTACTAAAACAGTATTAATATAACATTTTAAGTCACAGGTGCTCATGTGTTTTTAGCGGTCTTCCCTCTCTTTGTATGATTTAAACCAAATCAAATAAAGTATTTTTTCACGAAAAAAATAAATAAATAAAAAAAAGGTAAATATGGTGCATTTATGCTCTCTCTTTTTCATGAAATGCAGCACAGAAATGTTGCTAGCTGCCCTGTGTTCCGTTAAACCTTACTAATCTGTCCTGAAGTTTCGAGTCTTGCCACAAAATGTGGAAATAGAGGACGCCTGAGAATATTCCTAATTTCTTGTTATCTGGATTTAGGGGTGTCAAAAATATAGGTTGTGGGCATCCATATTGGAAGGCATAAAATATGATAATGAATATATTATGGTAGTGGTTCATGCATCTGTTTCTAAGATGCGTTGGCAACTGGAATTTGCCTCCTCTTAACCAGCTCCCCGGGTCAGGCAGTTTTCTGAGGCCCGTTAAATGAATGCCTCTGAGTTGCTTAATAATAGCAGCTCTTATCTGTGCAGACAGACCATTTGTTTGCTATGTATACGGGTCCTACTAACAAAACGTAATATTATTCGTTTTATCCTATGCTGAAAACGGTAAGATGACTCATATTAGTCTGGAAAATGGGATTTTTCGAAAATGGGTCGTGCCTAGATTCGAGTATATGCTTAGAAGCCAGAGAAGTGCGTAATATGTGCACTGGGGAATGCTGCTTTCATTCTGTGTTGCTTGCTTGTGTTTATAATTATCTTCGGAAACAATGGCTAAACCTTTACGGGTACCTTGCGGTATAAGAAACTGTACGGATGCTGATATCTACTTGCTGCAGCCTCGGCGACCCATATTCCATTGGCAGTGTGCCACGCAGTTAACCTAGTCTGGAAGCAAAGGACAAAATCGCAAAATATTATTTCAGAATTGTATGCATAATTTCTGCGATTTTTTTGGCCAATGTATTTGAACGACAATTTTTTTTATATTTTACACTATAACATAAATGGGTAATGACTATGAAGCCTGAACTACTGCTTTCCAGTGATAAAGGGACTGTAAAACTTACTGATGCACTGACATTTTCTAAATATCCGGCTATAGTCGAGTTAAAAATGGAACCTGGAAGCATTTGAATCCTGTGTGGCCTTACATGACACTGCCTGCTTAAATCTAGTAAAATCTGCCTACGTGTAACTGTCACTGTCGCTGTTACACTGTGACGTGTAACTGTAAGTCATGTCACTGTTCTCCTTTAGCCACCAATAAGGGCTAGGATAGATAACAAGAATTGGCAACGCCAATAGGTCTCACCTATGTGAGATCTCTTGGCTTTGTAAGCTTTTTTGAAATGGTTTACAGGAGCGCAGGTGCTGAGCAGCATGGCTGAAAGTTTTAAAAAGTGCTTTTTGAGCCATGCTTCAGAGAAGGCGTGCTGCTGTACAACATGATAAATGAAACGTTGACAAAGTCATGACAACTTGCAAAGGCGAGACCTTTTGGCTTTGCCAATGCTTGTTGAACAATGTAAAGTTACACAGCCAAATAAAAAATTGTACAACAGTCTGTTTAATGAGCCACACCCACAAAAACTACAAATACCAACGGTAGCTACGTCCATGCCTACAGAGGACGCAACATCACTTCATGACGCACCAGACATTGATTTAGCGCATACAATACTGCAACAGTGCTGAAAAGTACCCCAAGGAAGTCCACGAGTCGCTGCACCCTCCCAGCAAGTAGAAGAGATGCTGAACAGAAGGCCCTGGATTGCGAAGGACAGACGCGGTGCACAATGAAAGAAATAAAGGTCGCTTCCAGGAATACCTGACAAGCAGAGACTATGGATGAGTTAATACTGTTCAGTGGGCAACCACCCCACACCCACTAGCAGCAACCAGATGGTAGGAGCAGCTGTCTGAAAATCGGAGATTAAAAATAGTGCATACATGAAGAAAACACGCACTTGGTCCATGCTCCAGGGACTTGCAAAGCAAGAAACCAAGGGAAGTCTACGGATGCTAAGCAATAGAAAGCTAGTGAATGAGAGTGACAATAGAAACAACCAGTGGTATGATGTGGATGGGTTGTGAGCCCACTGAATACAAAGAATACATCTTGCTGCAACAGCGCATGCACTTTTGTAGGTGAGAACTAAAAACCACATACCATATAGGCCCATTTAATAGAGAGATGTCCGTCAAAATATTGATGTTGAACAACAGAGGCATAGGGTGTGTCTACTTTTAAAGATTCATAAAGTAATGTGTTTTATGGCATTATATCTAAATCTAGCTACTGAAGATTGCCACTAAATAATGGGTATAAATAGTTAAATGCTTCTAAATGGCCTTGCTGTTGCTTTTTATAGAGCTGTTTAACTTCAGAGCCCAGGTGCTACTGCTTTTCTATGTGCAATTTACAAGAAAGTTCTAATATTTGTCAACTCCTTTTAAAACAAATCAAGAGTGCAATTAATGGTGTGCCCATTAGTGTGTTTATCACCGAATCATAGTGCGCGGAGATAGGCTGTACTATGTCCTACGATGGCTTTCAAAAGTACTCTGAGTAATGGGTCACTATCTTTCTGTGGACACACTCGACCTGCCTTCAGTCCACCACATACTACCTTTCCCTAAATACGAGAGGACGCAGAGGACCACTAGCCAGCCCGAGGGACCCATACCTAATTCTTAAAAGCACTTAGCTAACCTTAATATTCCTTCTGCCGGCTCTCAAAGATTCTCAAACAAACCTTGCTATTGACCAAATCCCCGAGGATCTCACATTTTCACCCTTGTGGCCTACCATCCAACCAGCTCTAAAAAGCACCTCAGCTGGCTCCCAGTCATCATGGCTCACAATCAGATGTCCTCTGCTAGCTTTCAGACCCTCAACTCAAGCCAAAGGCTCAGTGCTCCCGGAGATCACACAGTAAAAAAGATAATGACAGTGATAGGTATGCAAACACTTAATATACATAAGTTTAAGAAATTGGATTATTGATTGAGGGGAGTAGTAGCCCCACTCATTGAACAACCACAACCTTTGTTAGGATGAGCCACAAATGTCACTACATTATCCTGTACTTAACCTAGAGGCAATGTGTAAAGTATGTATGCAGCACACAAACAGTAATGAAGTGAAAACACAACACACTAAAAATCTCTAACCACTATAGAAGAATAAAATACAGTTTATGAAATAAAATGATACCCATTGACATACATATGCTTATTAAAATCAGAGTTATTCCATTTTAAAGGTTGTAGTGAAAATAGCGCCAAAGGCACAAAGTGCCAACTGTGGTTATCAGGTCACGTCGGACCGGGACATAGCCACAAGTTCAGACTGACTGAACTTGTGGCCCCTGTGTCTTGTTCCCCAGACACAGGGGCCAGGTTAGCACAGCTGAAAGTTGTACCTTATGTCCTTGATGTGAGGCTTCATGTCACTCAGCGGTGGTTCTGATCAGGAGTTGTCCGTTGCTGCAATGTGAAGTCCTGCATCTAGTTGCCTTACACTGTGCCAATTTCGACCAGGCGCTGTGAGGGCTGCCATGTGAGGTCCTGCATTGAGTTGGGTCAAGCTGCGTCAGATTCAATGAGGCCGCTGAACAAGAGCTGCAAGATCTGAGGCCTCGTGTTGAGTTGTGTCAAACTGAGTTGGTCTTGATGATGCCAGTGTTCAGGAGCTGTGAGGGGCTACAAGCTGGGGTCCTGCATCGAGGGCCGTTATGCTGCCATGGAATTGATGGAACCCACAGTTAGGCAAAGAGGGGTAGATTCCGATGCCAGCCGAGCATCCAGGGCCTGCGGGGCACCTCTTACTGCTCAGGACTCACTCCAGGCAGGAACAAGCAGCAGGGCTCAGGCAGATTCAGTTTGGTGAAGCCCATTTAGAGACATATCAGTATAAGCAAGAAAAACAATACACCATAATCTAAAATTCACCTCAACTGGTCCGGCAAGGAGCCTTAGGGCCTCATTTAGAGCTCAGCAGATGAGTTACTCCATCACATACATAATGCATATCCCGCCAGTCATATTGCAATTGCATTATATCCAAAGTATTGGTAATATGGTAGACAGGATACAGTCATGGTTGTGATGGAGTAACCGGTCCACGAACGCTAGAAAAGGACCTTAATTTCCACTCAACCTAAAATATTTCAATGCTTTTCATTGGTTTTGCATTTCACCCACGAGGACAAAATATTTTTACATATTCAGCATATGAGGAATGCTATTTATTTCTCACTGGACATTTGTGGTAGCCTATGACTGCACCGCTTCCTTTGTTTGTTGAAACTCGATGTTAAACATAGAAGACTTTTTCAACCACTCTAGTGCCTCGAGTGCTGTTGACCTGTAGACTTAATCAGTGTTTGTTCATTACCTTTCAAACGTAGCCTGCTCTTGGTTGTTAGCTTGCAACTTTGACTCACTTACATGCCTCATGTGACTCCATAGTCCTTTGGACACAGTTACAAGCCTTGTGCGACTGCATAGGGGTTGTGACTCAATTACATGCTTGTGTGACTATATTGGTTTGCTTTCATTGTCTTACAAGTACTTCGTTTTAATTTAATCCTACGTGTTTTCCCTTCTTTTCTGCCTTGTGCTTCCTGGGCCCCTTCAAGATGTTGTCCTTTTTCGTTGTTTCCTCTAAAACCATAGAAGTATTTGCTGGATGTTTCTTAGTGAATTGGTTCAGAGGAAATAATCGAATATGCAGTGTTACTGAAAATTTTGCATAGGAAGGTAACTCCTGTCATATGTGAAATAGGTATTCTAGAGTTAATCACAAAGCGGACTTGAATCTGGTTTTTTTTTTTAAAAAAAATATAGAATAAGCCCGTTGCGTTCCGTTTCTCGTCGACCTCCACACGATTCGCATATTCACGCTTTATGTGAAGAGAGAAGAGATCTATTAATATTATTGTTTCCTTTCATTGTACTGAACGTTCCGTGCTCCAGCACACTGGGGTCAAGCACTGTACAAATTCAAAATCTAAATAATGCGTACGTAATTGCGCGAAAAACTTACAAAAGATTCTTGATACTTTATCAGAAAACAGACACAGAGATTGCGTGTACTTTATGCAATTTCAAAGATACACTGGACGTGTGCAAACCATTGCAGAGAATTGCACTGCAGGTAAATGACTTCGTTAGTTGATATATTGAAGTATACACCCTGCACAGTATGCTTTGTGGTGATTTTTTTCAAGCAATTTTTAATAATGAAAAGTGCCATCTGTTACATATAGGGATAAACGGTTTCTTTGCGTTGCCTCTCCCGCTCGCGTGTCGGCCATACCTTTCTTTCCAATCATTTGGCATTTCCCTGTTAGGTGAGCTTGTTTGCACAAATGATTGTCACGACGCCGCTGCCGCCTTTTCTTGTTAACCTTTTTTATCTGTCTGAACTTTGTCTTAATGTGCTATGTCTGAAAGGCCTTCAGAGAGCTGAGGACATGTTTGTGGCAGGTGAAATTTTCTGCCCAGGCAGCCCTTCCAGCAGACAGCATCAGCTGCCCGAGGCGCTGTGCCTTCACACTCTTGTGCACCACGGTTTGAGCGTATTCTTTTTCTCGACAGAGCTCCTTTTAATGTCTAACACACCAGCAAACAAAACAGATGGGGTGGTGGAAAATGAATAATTAGCCTCTGCACCACTGGATTCAAGCTAATACTCTGAACCAGGTATGACATCAAGTCATTTCCACAGGGACCTCAAATGTCATGATGGAGTAGAGCATTTTTCAGATGCCTCTTGTCAGAAGCAAACACGAGAAAGGTTTTAACTCTTCCAGTAGTCTGCAAATCCCAGAGGTTGTATTTGTTGGCTACAGAATGGAAATCTCTTATTTTCTCAGTACAGAAATGGCTGCCACCCGAACAAGGGTCCCCCAGGGCCCGGCTTTTCTACCTCAGGCCTGGAGACATTTTTTACAAAGCCCTGGCATGCATAGTCTATTTGTGTCTATTATGTAGGAAAATAGACCCGCTTGCAGGGAAAGCCTCGTACTTGTTGGCTTAGAAATGGAAATGACTCTCTCTCGTTCAGCACATGCTTACTGCCACCAGCAGAAGTTATCCCTAAGGGTTGCTGTTTCAACCTGAGGCCTCGAGACAAAAAGTCTAGCAAAGCACAAAAAAGCACATCGTATATGTGTCTATTACACAAAAAAAATGCTGCTAGCGTGGCCTGTACTTCAGTAATGTCTGTCTCTGGAAAGGGAACACAGAGCAATCCCTCTGGTCAGAGTACTTATACATGAGACCTGATGCGTGCAGGCTGTGTGCGTCTTGCTGAGCTCCTGCAAAACACACTTCAATCCCATGAAGTTTGAATTTCCAGAGTGCTAAAGCATCAGCAGAAATCGACACGTTTTAATTATAAAGACATTCAGCATCCTTGTAAAGTCTGACAGAACCCCGTGTAGTTCATCAATAGGCGTCCTGCTTCCTCGGTGGCTTTTCTCACTTCCTGGAGACAGTAATCACAGCTATACATAGGTTACATGGTGCCTTTGTGCAACTGTTTGGTATAACTTGTAGTGGAATGTCATGTTTGCTAATCACTGGCTGTTATAATCTTAACACACTAAGGACTCGTCAACAATGTGGGTTTAAAAAGCCAAAAATAAGTGTGTGCCCAAAACTCCAATGATTTTTCCACAACGATTCTTGACAAGTAAAAACTGTCAAGAGTCGTTCAGGCAAACACACCAAAGAACATGTTTCTGCCAACTGTTGAAAGGGAAAACGTGAAATGTGCACATTATTTTCGATTCCCTGGTGCAAAATTGAGAATCAGGAGCAAATTTTACACCCGCTAGAAACGGAAACTTGAAAATTTGCATCGATTGTTACGCCCAGATTTTGACTGACGCGTAAATTTCAAAAATAATAATGTTTACCAGGAGTAAACATCTCCTAAGACAAACATCCCAGGAACAATAGTCCAGATGGGAAATGGTAAGTAATTTCAATAGCGTCTTTTCTTGCATAATGAGCCAATGTATAGAAGCAGTGCTTCACTTGTAGTAAAATAAGTGCCAAGGCCCTCGTTAGGAGTCCACTGCAGCCTGTAGCAACCATTGTCCCTGCTAGCACTGCCAATAATAGTACCAACAAAAACTGGTAAGCATTACACTCCTACAACTAAGAACATTCAGTCTATTCCAGCCACCAAAGCTACAAGAATGTCTTGGGCATTAAGCATTAGTGATTTTTTATTTAAATTGAATTAATGCACAACTGTTGTTTAGATGATCTCTAAATCAGACAGACAGTGCACCTTGTGGTGGACTGTCATGAGTGCTGATGTTGACAATTAACTGCTGGTGCCAAACTCAGTATTCACCAGCTCAAAATAGGCATTGTTCTTAACCTTAAAAGAACATGTAGGGAAATCAGGATTTCAGCAGCACCAGACCCTACAAGTAGACACTCCTCACACCACTAACACCACAGACACCATACTATTTGGAGACCGTAAGGAACCACAACATTCAATGCGTCTTGGAGACACAAGGGAAACAGGAGGCACTCTGAATGTGAAGGACACAGAGAGAACAGAAAGGTCAACTCGAACTGCGAATACCAACATTGAGCAACAACAGAGTGAAGAAGCAATGCCCCACGGATCCTCGAGGATCCGTGGGGCAGCGATGAGGTTTACCGGCTTTTAGGCTTCTAGTCGCAACAGACTCGGATGTCTAGCCTGTCCCCGTTTATCCTATGAGGCACAGTCGACTCGTTTCACAAGTTTTTCCCATTTGACTCCAGACCTGGAAGTCTACTTGCCTGGCTGTGAGTTTACAGCTAGTGCCGGAGAGCCTAGGGTTGGGTGCACCTTAGCGCGTGCATACCGCCCAGGCTCCTTTCTTTTTAACATATTTTTGGTCCTGACAAAAACCTGGAAATCCCTCGAACAGGTTAAAGCATGTAGCCCCAAGCACTTCACACATAGATATAGTTGGTCAATTTAACCTACTTCAATATCTTATCTTTGTTTTTAATATTGTCCAGTACCTTCAGATTAAAGTTTTATTGAAGGTATACTGCGCCAATTTTTAACATCACTTTTTGTACCACACTCAAAAATCAACCCGCTCCACTGTAACTCAGGTGTCTCAGCACACCTGGAGAGCATTCGGCTTTCCGGGTGGGACCCCGATGATGAAGCATGTCACCAACTAGGTTGGTGAGTGAGGGGTCTTTTAAAACAAGGAACATTTTCCTTGTGTCTTCATCCTTTCCCCCATCTCCATTGTAACCATCACCCGGTTCCCTGGTGATACTCCTCCCTCTTTTGGTTACACATTTTATATCTGTAACACTTGTGATTGTCAATGTATTTGTGACTTACCTCCTCTTTGCTGTAAACTAATTTACTGATTCAATGTGTTTAATAAATAGAATTATATTAAAAAAAAGAAACATGCAGATGTCAATTTGCTGAACTGAAGATGTGACAGTATTCATGAAGTGTAAATCTATTATATGTCATGCTGATGCAAGCAATGGAGGGGCATCTTAGATTGGATAATTGGCTACTAGTCCAGCAACAAGTCAGTACCCTATCACCATGACTTCAGTCTTGTTAAACCTAGCTCGTTATCCAAAATAATAATGAGCTGGGTCTAATCTGCATAACAATAAAAATTCAAAAGCTGCTAATGGTTGAAACATATAATTTAAAGTTAGACTGAGTGAGGTTCACAGAAGGTCTGACAGGTGAAATTAAACAGATAGAGGATTGGTGAGAACTTAGTGAAACCGACTGATTCTGTTCTACAATACATTGCTTTTCAAGGCGTATGTACTGCCTCTTGCCACTGCCAAATATAATCTTTGAAGAAGCATGGTTTGAAAGATAAACAAATACAAAATGACTAGGGGGCCAGACGCACCCTTTTCCATCAAATGTCTAACAGCTGTATTTAGTGCTTGGTGGATGCAGCATAGCTGTCAAAAAGTGGCGGCTAACCATCCACCTTATTGGAGCACATAGGCCCCATATGCACAAATAGGGTAGACGTGACGTCTGCTTCTGTTTCGCTTTTGTTCTGCATAGCTAAACTCTAAGTACAGCGGTACGTCATTTCAAACAGCAATTAAAACTGATTCCATTGAGAAACAGCCCACAGCCTGGCCTGAGTCACATCTAGGAGCTCTTCTCTCTAAGTTATTGGACAATTCACTATTACACGTCTTTTGAACAGTTTTTGTATACCAGAGGAAGAGTGAAATTAATCCATAGTTATTACTCTGCATCTGATCTAAATTCGACTTTTTCAGTATTGGTATTTTCAGACTGAGGCTCTCTTTCCATATAGCAGAGCTGCTGAAGCGCTCAGAGCAATGTGGCAGTAGTCAGCTAAAGTAGGCGCTACACCATTTGCCACTATCCTCTAGGGGCTATCTGGAATAAAGTAACAAAGAAGACGGGTGGTCAGTGAAATGCCATCTTCCTGGAAACAAGTGTTGTCCTGAGGCAAAGAGAAAACAATGTTAATAATATCTGTTTTACCGACAAATAAGTTCACAATGCAATGCCAGAATGCCTTGATCATGTGTGAGGTGCTGACACCACTACGAGAGAAGAGGAGAGATATTTATCAATATTACACTTCTATCTCTTGACTTTAGGAGCATGAAAAGCCCTCTAAAAAATGACCTTTGCACCTGAAACTTTAATAATTACTTAAATCTTTTTTAATGTGGTCAAATACTGTTTCTAAGCAAAGGCACAATAATTGGAACACCAAGAGCATTTAATGCAACTCTGAGGAGGACTTCATTGAACCAGATGTATGTTGGTCTAGAATGCTTAGTTTTTATGGCTTTAAGCGTTTGAACCTTGTTGAGAGCATCCTTACTCCATTATTACAACTCACTACATCAGTGATAATTTCACCAACCTCACATCCTTCCAGGATCATCTGAAAATCGACATTGTGCCACATGTAGACGAGATGACACCAGATGCACAAACAGTAAAAAAGAAAGAAAAAGAAAGCATGATCAGACGAAGGAAGTAGGCAATTAACAAAATATGTAAAATACTAGAAGAGGAAGTATCAGATCAAGAGTGACCCTTTTTATGTGAGGCGGTGGCCAGTTTCACCAAAAAGTGAATGGAAAACAATCCAAAAACATGACATCTAGACTAAAAGGAGACTTGCCCACAAATTGAAATCAACAATTACAAGGAACCGATATGCCCAACGAGTAATAGAAGATACTAATTCAACACAGGCAAATCCGCAATTGTTTGCTGGCCATGAGGTTATACATCACACAATATATAACCAAAATGGACGTGAGGCTAAGACTAGCTATTACTGGACATTGTGGAGAAGTGTGGCTCACTGGTTAGAGGAGGCAGACCTGGAAGCAGAGGTCAGCCCGGGACCAGGGTTCAATTCCCGGCTCGGTGGGGTCTTGAGTCCTAATATGTCCATGGACTCGACAATTCTCGCTCCGGTGCCTACTCGATTCACGGGTTCCGACTCTGGGCAATAGCTTGCTTAATCTCCACAACGGCCCCTCGCGGCGGGATGCCTGGCTTTCACCTTGCGGATACCCTGCTGGGGTTATCTCACAGGGGAATACCAGGACGGGTTCCCTAAGCAAGCGCTTAGAAACCGGTTGGTGATTTGCGCTATATAAATTCCTGCACATTTACATTTACATTGACCATCAAATGCAATTTTGAATATTGCAGACAAGCTGCATATAATGTAGCTCTCCGAGGTAACAAAAGGAAAAGCTGAGCCATAAATGTCTGTTAATCAAGTGTCAGTCGCCAATCAAAACATCTCCATCATCATGGGGTAAAAAAGCATGAATGCTTATCACTTTTTTTAAAAAAAGGATCCATTTATTAGGAGCACGCATGGTACGTATGGCAATAATTGCATAAGATACTGCTGGTGCAGCAAAGCACGTAGGAAATAAGTCTGTAGGGTTGATGAAACTGGAACTAAGGAGACAATGCCTCCAATTTGGAGATTCTTACCAGCTACTTTACCTTTAGGATTAAGACTCACTGGCATTGGAGGAGAATGATAAAACTTGAAGAGTGACACATGCCGCATAAAGACTGAGATATGTGTGAATGGGCAATTGGAGGCGAGCCACAACAAGCTACCCGCAATATTTTCTACCCTCAAGAAAATCCACCAAAAACATAACCTGAATAATTCTACATTTTTCTAAAAAATGTTGCCTCACTCTATACCTTTAAACTAACCCCAGTTTGTTTTTCCTTTCCCGGGTTCTCTTGTTCAGACCACGTATTATATGAACAAAACAGAAATAAATATTTAGAATGGTTTTCAATCTGCTTTAAGACTCAAAGCCCAGAAAGACGAACACGAAAATAGCAATGTAAACAAACAAGTACCACGACACTGCACACTTTCAGGACTTCTGTCTGATAATTTTCAAAAGAATATAATAAAGCGTTCCCAACACTTGAGAGCTTGTTATATGGCCCGTTTCAGGGAGGTGTATTAAGCGGCTGTAAGAAGAGTAATTGTGCATATATGTCCCAAAGGAAAGTGGAGTAGTGACCCAGGGCACTGAACTGCTTCCTGGCAATAATACACAAAGTTGCATAATGGCTTCATCAAAGAGGCGGAACATCCAGGCAGGGCAACGGATGCTGTGACAGTTGCTTGAAAGAGAAATCTCGCAAGACGCGACCAGTGAAATCTAAATAGACTGTCTTTTGATCGACCCGGAAGTCCTTCCAACCCCCACTGCTCAGTTGGGCTAAATGACCAATTAACTGTGTGGACCCTGTTGATAATGCCACCATGTCGTTGCTGTTAATAATATTGTTATTGGCTGTTACCGCTTCCTACCTGGTTCTTTAAAAATTGCAAACATTGAGGCTATGGTATGAGCGGGAAGATGAAGGAAAATGTCGGGGCACGTGTGGAGAAAGGAAAAATAAAAACAACGGGAGCCACATAACTTTAACTTTTGATTACAGGCATTTCAGTTTCCCTTCGATTTTAACCCTACTCTTCCTTACCACTGCTGTGAGACTTTTCTGAAAATTAGACTGAATAAATTCACAACCAGGAAACCCCATGTAAAAATAAAAAAATAAACACACAACATACAAACCCATTTCCTTATTGCAATTCTCACCCTTTCCATGCAGTACGTTTTAGATTTGCTTTGTTCTAAATGAATATGTTTAGTCACATGTGATCTGTCTTGTTAATCGCCTTGTTTGTTGTTGTTGTTGAGCGAAGGTGTTTTGGTTTGATTTTCATGTTCAGGTGTGTAAGTCTAACTGGTTATATCGTGCGGGTGTTTATCCTGTTTTTAAGTATGGCTTCACTGCACGGCTGTTAATTTCCCCCATTGTTCCCTATTTTTTAAAGCATACACAGTAGAGCTATGAATCCACCCAGAGGAATATGTCTCTCTCACCACATGTTATTGGGTGGTAGAGGTGGGCGAGCCACAGAGGACACGAGTCGGGCTCGAGCTAGATCGCTGGCTCTGGCTTGACCTGCGGTCCTTTGTTACCTACCCTGGGTTGTGGCTTCTAATATAGTGTCGCAGGTGGGCGGGCACACACGTGCGTTCTCGCTTATTGTGCCACAGCAGTAGCGTCAAGTGAAGAAGCAGAAAGGCCATCATTGTTTCTGGAAGCTCAGAGAAAGGTAGACTGGCAAATGATCCCACTGCCTCCTTTTATTGTCTGTCCTTGTCATGGATCAGCCAATAAGAGGAGGACCTTCTTAACTACACACAGAGTGGGATAGGGTCAGTAAAGGTTGCTGACCCCACTCTGTGACAAGGCATCACTGATGATACACCCAGTCCTGTGTACTCCAAGGCTTACAACTGATGAGCCCAGGTCTGAGTCGATAGGTTAAAGAACCTTTCGTCTTGATGGGAGGCTCTCACAAGACTTTGATTGGCTGATGGACTCATGGGCTAATGTCCGCTTGGGCTGAGGAACTTTCAGCAGTACAAAGATTGGCTCTGACTGGCAGGTTAATACATGTAAAGCGTCTGGCTGCCTGACCTGAAAATGATGAGTGTCTGTCAAGCTGACCGTTGCTAAATCAAACAGACACTCATCATGCTGGGAAAAGGAAGACAGGCAGGGATCAACCCCACTCCCCTTTAATAATGGGCTGTGCATGCTGACCCTGGAGTCAAAAACGAGTCAAGCAACTCCCATCAATTTCTTTCAGTATCTTTGCTCCACCAATGCTGTCATGGCTTCTAGGTGCTTCCCTTCCCAGAGACTGCATTCGACTGCTCTGGTACATAGTGCAAGTGAGAGAGGGAGAAGAATGATTGAATAGGACGAGATGGGGGAGAGGATACGAGATTTGACAGAGAAAGGTATACACTGGAATAGGAAGAGGCAGGCAAGATAAGGATCCAATGCCAGTCTGGTAAAGGACATGTAACTTAGAAAGAAGGGGAGTTTAGCATTGGATTATGTGAGAAATGTGAGAAGAAAGAAAGGGCATAGGGGAAAAAAATGCTATGGAAGATGAGTGAAACTGGAAAGGACTAGATGAAAAGGCAATGAGGGTTGGACCACAATCAAAATTGTAGTGTTACAGACTGTGACTGCTTGCACTACTGGCCTATCAGGGTTCTGTCACTGCATCCTCTTATCAAACTATCAACCGGTACACCTATGCCGGCCCTCTGGACCTGTACAGCTCCCCCATGTCTCCTCTAGCCTATCACTGCATGATACATTTTGCAGGCTGGGACTGATATTAGCACTTTTAGAACCGTGCCTCTACCTCGGCTCTGGCTCAACTGCTTCCGTAAATTCTCTGGCTTGCCCACCTCTTACTTGTTTTGTGTATCACTCCGCTCTCTGTGGAATGCTTGCATGACATGTCAAAATGATTCTGATTCATGAAATGAAATGAATGAAACTTATATAGCGCACGACTTACCCTGGGGCATCTCAGCGCTTGCTTAGGGAACCCGTCCTGGTATTCCCCTGTGAGATAACCCTGGCAGGATATCCACAAGGTGAAAGCCAGGCATCCCACCGCGAGGGGCCGTTGTGGAGATTAAGCAAGCTATTGCCCAGAGTCGCAGAGTGTGAACCCGTGAGTTGAGAAGGCACCGGAGCGAGAATTAACGAGTCCGTGGAATTTTGAGCCCAAGACCCGCCGAGGCGGGGAATTGAACCCTGGTCCCGGGCTGAACTCAAGCTCCAGGTCTGCCGCCTCTAACCCCTGAGCCACACTTCTCCACAAATCGAAATTCTTTATTTCACGGTATGCATAAAGCAAGCGTTATGTGTTATGTTTTTTTTTCAAATCAGCAGGCTTTAAAAAACAATTCCAGTTAGAACTCACACGAAAGCCAGATTTTTTGGGTTTCCCAATTTTTATAGTTGTCTTCACTTTCCTTGGTTGGAGCGCTCAGGCATATGTGTTTACCATCCTTGGCTGATAACTTTGCTCTTAGAAAGCTGTCGTGATTGTATTCCAAGACAATGGAGTAGTGCAATAGATGTACTCTCTATGATCTGTCTTCCGGCAGCAGCAAGGAGATGTAAGATACAAAACTTTATAAATAAATAAGTCAACAAAGACAAGAAGATGTCACTTGAGTTATATGAGAGGCAGACCATAAGCCACACATCCTCTTTTACTGCTGCTGATGGCAACACATTACTGTCACTGAGACGCCTTTGTGCATCTAGGTTGGTCTCTCGCTGATGTTCCTTTGTGGTTCTCAATAAAGACGTGTGAAGCTACACACACCAATTTGCATCACTGGCTTTTGGCCCTTCAATTTAGCAGGATCTGCCATATTCATCTTCACTGGGGCCACCGCTGCACTTAGCATTGAAATGCCCCTCCTTCTGTACACTTCATGTTGCTTACAGCACACTTCATGCCTCTGCCTTACTGACTGAACAGTCTAGATAAATACTCTTCTCGTTGGTGTGGCACTCTCTCCCCCTTTTTTGTCCTTCAACACACATAACTAGCAATGCTAACATTAGCAATCCTTGATTGTTCCTTTGTTGCTGTGAACCTCCCTCAACTAGCTCCTTTCATATCTTCAGGTGAATTGTGTTTACTTTCATCACTACAAATACTCCTTTAATTTGCCTTAAAAAATGGTAATCAGTCATTGCACCTTTATGATAATGCTCAAGCCGTGATGCCTAAGACTTCTTCAAACTCCTCCCAACCTTGTGAGATGTCAATCTAACATTTTCAAGGCCCGAGATCTAAAATAGATTATAAAAAACAGTCCTTCCAAGTTTTCAGGCCTAGTAAATCTACACATAACAGTGCCTTACCCATCCATATCTATAGTATTTTGATCCAGCAAGTTGGCACCTTAAGACATCCTCAGCACCACAGGGCACATTATCCAGCCTATGCCAGCCTATGAAAAAGCTAAAGATGACACCTCTCCCTCTCTGCCTTCAGTCTTACAGCTTTAGCTGCCCGCATCCAGTATTCCTTAGATTGGGCCTTATTCAAACTTGCTTCAATGGAGTGTTCTTTCTTCTTTAATCTCTCTCAAACTCACTCTACCCCAGAACCCTCTAGTGATCTCCGTTAAACAGTTCATAAATGAAAGCATCAGCTTGATGCCTTAGCCGGGCTAAAGGGTGCATTAACCACTGGCTCCATTCACTGAAAGCGATCACAATGACAAATCAAGAAATATGCCCAATGTCCCTCCCCATGTAGCCCCATTTGTGGATGTAGATGAGGACAACTTTGATACTACAAAAGATGACTTCTCCACCATATTGCTATCAAGTGGGGATGATGTTGCCCCTGTTACCGGTGCTTTGTCAGTAAATACTTTATACCAAACTCACCTTATCCCTGCACTCCCACTCAAAAGTCTCTCTCCTGTAGTGTTGGGAGAGCCTATTTTTGACCCTTCAGAATTAGGGCACCCTAACTTCAAAGCCTGACAACTTAACCCCATGTGGTGGACTTTCTACACCACTGGTACACCACACCACTAAACAAACAAGTTAGAATAATTTTAAAAGCTGAGTGTCCTTGTCCATTCAAAGTCTGCTCTACCCCTGAGCTCAACACTTACAGCTTAGCCTTCCACCAATGTCTGGGTTGCGACCCAATCAAGGGATTCAAAAGAGCCCTTAAACACTGCCAGGACTCTTTTTTAATTACATCAAGTCCTCTTGTCTGCCCAGAGACCCTTTAATAGGCAGCAGTGCTACCTAAAGAGATGGACCGAGAGGCCTTGCAATGCTGAGCACAATGTACCCTAGTCTTTCTGGGGGATTGTCATACCTCCACCATAGCTGAAAGAAGGCACACAATCCTCTTGTGACTGGCCCCTAAGCTTGCCAACTAATCTCCGAACCAATCCTCGATAAAGTTGAAGTACATGTGTTCTGAGAAAGGTTTATTACGTTTCTGTCTAAATTTGTTTCTATCTTTTTCTCCTTGGACAAAGCCCAATCAAATATGAAACGTGTCATCCACAAGCCCTGCAGGTTTTACCTTGGCCAGCAACAACTGGTAGCGATCATCCAGCCATTTTAGAGGTCAAGTCTCCTTTCACAGTCCTTATCAAAGATGTATGGACCTTTCCATCAGGTCTTGATCTCCTGCCTCCTTCCTGAGAGGACCTAGCACCTCCAGAGTTACCATCCTGGGCGCCAAACAACCAAGTAGCACCCCAACTAACCAAGGCAAGTAAATCAAGCAGTTTATATTCCCTAAAGACTACCACTAGTGATCGAGTTTATTATTCTTTGGAGCACAGCACGCCATAACTTATGATTCCTGAGTTTTTCAGACAGTGTTTGTTTACCAAATAGAATTTTGGGCTAA
This sequence comes from Lissotriton vulgaris, assembly GCF_964263255.1. NCBI lineage: Eukaryota > Metazoa > Chordata > Amphibia > Caudata > Salamandridae > Lissotriton > Lissotriton vulgaris. The sequence goes on along the minus strand of NC_141693.1, from coordinate 965,424,056 downwards.
TGAGAATCAGTCCCTGTTAGAACTGATGTTTCTGGTTGGCAGAAAATCAGTTTTTTGATTTACAGGTTTCTTCAGCCATTCCATTTTAGGCTTGACTGGATGTTTCGCCAATCGTTGTTGTGACTACCAATCATCAATGTGCTCAAATTGTTGATCGCCTTGAAAAAGTCTGAGTACAGACGAAACACATGTTGGCTAGATTGTGTACTGGGAATTCTTTTAAAACAATAAAGACGAGAATCTACGAAAGTGATTGGGTTTGGATTTTCTGTTGGACACAAAGATTACTTAATGATTGAATTGACCTCTTCAGTTTTATATGTACCAATAAGTACATGTTTTCTTGCATTTGTTAATCAACATATACAAATGTTGGACTGATAAATGAATACAAGGGTATGCTGTTCAGGCTTCTTTTGATTTCAAACATATGCATGTTATGTATTTAATATGCTGTTGATGTCTCTAGGTAGTCGATGTCGATAGCTGCTTTGAGCACCCCGATCCAACTTGCATAATATTACGGTACACACCAAAGGACTTTTTGGAACATATACATTGTCACATTCTGATGTGCGGTTTTTCCTCTTTAAGGAACACTACTACCTATTTTTGTGCTTTAAGAATAAACACCCTGTCCAAGCAGGAACCGCTTCTCGAGTCAGGGTAAGCTAGATATACATTAAAAGATAACCTGTGCTCACCCACTGGTAGTTTGGCACAGATCAGTCAAGCTCATCTAAAGAGACAATCTCTACAGCATTTGTGCAACACACACACACACAGCAACACAATGAAAACACCACAAAATACTTAACAGAGGTTTAGAAAAATAGATTATATTGTTATGAGTAAAGCAAGACCAAAACGAGAAAAATCCAATAAGTAGAACCGGAATTATTAATGTTTTAAGATTGAATAAAAATGTATTCCTTAAAAACAAATAGCGCTTATGGGATACTTGAGATCGAGTTGGACCAGGGTGAATCCAAAATTAAGGCTGACTGCAATGGAGAGCAGGGTGGCTACAGGACTCATGCAGGTTCTGCTGAAAAAGTACCTTAGATGGAGAAATCGGCATTGAAGACTCGATGTGTTAGTTGTGATCCATGCAGACGATGAAGGCTTCTTCGATGAACCCCTGTACGATACAGGCACTGCATCAAAGTCGAGCCGTGCTGTCCGTCATTGTCGAGCCGTCCGTTGAAGTGATGTCCTCGAACAGCTCCTGCATCCGCTTCGAATTGTAATTCATCGGTTCAAACAGGGGCAAAGCCATCACTTCGTCAATTTTGATGGTTCCGCACAGCAGAAGTTCACTTTCAAGGGCCCAGGACAGGATTGACACCACTTGTCAGGTCAGGACTCACAGATGGCAGAGTCCATGTGCTGTTGTAGAGTTGAAGGAAGTCTTTGATGGCCCTGAGACTTCAAAACAGGAAGTAAACCAGTAAGCCCTTGGAGTCAGTCTGTGTTCAAGTGAGATGGGGCCAGTCCTTGCCCTCAGTAGAGCAGAGATCAGCAGTTAGCAGGGCAGCACAGTAAAGCAGAAAAGCAGTTCTTCTAGAACAGCAGTCAAGCAGAGTGGCAATCTTGTGGCACAGCAGTTCTCACTTCTGGAAGAGTTCTTCACAGGTCCAGTAGTGTACTCCCTTGGTAGGGTTAGAGGCCCAGTACGTATACCCTGTTGGGCCTTTGAAGCGGGTGTGACTTCAAAGAAGAGTCTTTGAAGTGCACATAGGTCTTTTCTTCCCAGCACTGGCTCCAGACTATCAGTAGGGGGTGATCAGCCCTTTCTGAGGGAAACAGTTCATTGCATATTCAGGTGTGTGTGTCAGTTCCCCCCTTTCTTCCTGACCAAGAAAATCTATCAAATGCAGATGAACACTCAGACATACCTACCCTTCTTGTGTTTGTGTCTGTCTAGAGAGAATGCAAAAAGTGTAGCTGTCACCCATCCCAGACGTGTATTGCAGAGGTGGTGCATGGCACACAGAGCAGTAAGAGCAGAGAAATATCCAATTCCTAAAAGTGCCATTTTTAAAACAGCAATGTTAAATCCAACTTTAAAGAAAGATTTATCATTACTATTCCAAAGGAATGAAACATGATGTAGCTATTCCTTCCTTGTCAGGAATTACAGCTTAAAAGTATATTAAGGAATTCCCAATGCTAGCCTATGAGAGGAGTAGGCCTCACAGTAGTGGAGAGCAACTTTGGGTGTTGAATATCAGGATATGCAAAACTTAAAAGTACATTTTGTACCTTTTACTTATGCAGCACCCTGACCTTAGAGCTACCTAGGGCCTCCCCTAGGCGTGGCCTACGTGCAATAAAAGGAGAGTTCAGGGTTTGGAAAGTAGTTTTAAATGCCAAGTTGAAGTGGCAGTAAACTGCACACACAGCCCTTGCAGAGACAGGCCTGAGACAGGTTTGAAAGGCTACTTGTGTAGGTTGCACATTCAGTACTGCAGGCCCACTAGCAGCATTCAGTTTACTGTCCCTGGGTATGTAGTATGCCATTTTACAAGGGACATGCAGGTAAATTCATTATATAAATTTTGTATACAACAATCTTACCATTTTTAGGGAAGAGAACACATGCACTTTAGCACTGGTTAGCAGTGATAAAGTGCTCAGAATCCTAAAGGCAACAAAAAAAGGTACAAAAAAGAGAAGGAAGGCAAAAAGTTTGGAGTAATCCATCAGAGAGGGCCATTTTCCAACAGCCCCAAAGACCCATTTCCATCACCACAAATCCAGAGGAGTCCACACCTGGGCAACAGGAAGACTCAGGCATATAGTGTAAAGGTTCAATCACCCTGCCCAACAACAAAAAGCGGGTTCATGAGTTCAATATTTCTCATCCACAAAATAGAAAAAGGCCTTCACTCAGTCCTCAATCACCAGGCCCTCCCTCACTGGGTCTCATACAATCATTTCAAGTTGGAGGGCAACAACCTTCTGCAGGACACTCTCCTTCCAGGGGACTAGCTAGTCAGACTGGACCTTTAGGATGCTTATTGATCAATACTGATCTGCCCAGACCATCAACAAGGCTTGAAATTCCAAATTGTGGGATTAAAATTTCCCATCCATTTGGAAAAGTCAGACATGGCAATTTTGCGACCTTCCATTTTGGGCTCTCCTCTGCCTCGTGCTGCTTCACCAAGGTCCTCAGTGCAGTAATTGCCAACATAAGATTTAGAGGAATTCATCTTGGCATATCCTTAGACAAAATCCTCCTTCCATGCCAACTAGATCTAACAATCACACTTCTCCACACCCGGGTCAACTTTGAGAAGTCCTCTTGCACTTCCTCTCAGACAACATATTTTGCCATGGACTCTATCGCTTAGAAAAATAAATCTACATACAATAATGTATGCTCATAAGAATGGAACTGAAGCACACCTTAACAACATCATCTCTTTTGTTAAGGTCTGTAGCACACATTATAAGACTCATAGCAGCCTCTACTTAGGCAATCATTCCAGTCCCACTGTGTGTCTAGGCCCTCCAACGTTGCAAACTTTTGCTTCTCCATCAAAGCTTTTCCTATTCAGATCTTGTCTCTTTAGACAAGGAGACCCATGTGGAGCTCTGATGGTGGTGTCTAAAATTGGAGGCCTGGAACGGCAAAGCCATCTTCGGTTTCTCCCCAGATCTAGTGATCAATACAGATGTAAGCAGATTAGTTTGGTGCGCTGTTTCTTAAACCATAGTAACTTGCTCCAGATCCTCAATTAAAAGGAATCTCCCCATTAGTGTCCTATAACATTGGACATGACCCTTCATCATTAAATGCCTCATAAAAAAAATTCCACTGTTGTATTCTGCTTTGCATGGCAAATGTGTCAGCAGTAAGATTTGTCAACAAATTGAGAGGCAAAAAGTCCAAACCACCAATGGATCTCTTATGGAAATTATGAGAACACTGTCTCCACAACAAACTCTTGATGATTGTAAAACATTTCCCTGGTCATCCCAATTTTACTTTGATGCCTTGTCTCTTCTCTGGGGTTCTCCAGCATAGATATTTTCACATCATGCCTGAAATTTTCCATTTTGAGATTTGGCACCCAGATATGGAGGGTTGGGCGACAGACCCCTTTCTTTTGACCTGGTCCCAATTTTGGCCCTATGTTTTTGTCGCATTCGCTCTTCTACCTGGGCGGTATCCTTTTCGCAAGGGGCTTCCTCTGAAAAATTGTGGTTATCACCCTCTTTGGCCCCCTCAACCCTGTTTTATGAACTAACTGGATCTAACCAGTAATTCCCTCCCTCCTCCAAATCCTTGCTTTTTGACATGCAAGGTCTACTCCACAACCTGATCCAACAGGCACACCATCATCATCTGGCATGGGAAATCTCAGGACCTATTTGATAAACCCTGGACCCCAAATGCCAGTAGACCTATAATTCTGCCTGGAAGGCCTGTCTTCGTTGTTGCATGGGATTAAACATGGATCAACTTTTTACCACACCTCTGAAATTATAAAATGTTCTTTCCATTCTACACTAGAAGGGCCTTTGCTGTGTTTATATGCGTTAGCATTCAAATGCAAATTGCACTTTGTTAGGTATCTGAATACAGTAATGGGATGTTTGCATTTTGATATATTACGGACCTTGCATCGTGCATATTTTCCTGAATGGTGAAGAGAATGACTAAAAATTGCCATCCATCATCCATATGTTACATTGTGTTATGGTTATCAAATTGTTATTGGTGGTGTGATTGATAATAATTTTTATAGTTATTAGGGTTGTATTGCAGTAAAAAAGTGTTTTTTATGTGTTAGCAGTAAATGTTGAGGTATATCCATCCGTATGTTCATATTTTTTATGCGATATTGGTGTTTCCTTGGCTGTTTCATTCGTTCTGGCAATTCATTTTCTTCGGATTGGTATGCCGGGGGTTTGGCCGATTGATTGTTCAGGAAAGTTAGTTTAACATTTTTAAGTAATGTTCCTGTCGAGTCTTGTGAGCTTATACTGGCAGTAAGTGCTATAAAATATTTCTGACGTGCATTTCATTATTATTTGGAGGATGATTATGTCTCCTACCACGTTCAATGATTTATTTTTAGTTTAAGCCCTGCCATAACATGTGTTTGAGTAATATACCATGCACATCTGGTGTGCTTTCTCACTTGTGGTACTCTTTGTACTATAAGTATATCCTCTATAATTTAACAGTTACCCTTTTTGGAATTTGGCATATCTTGCTGTTTCTAACATTTTATCTTGGTTTTTGAGTAGTGAAAATATATATTACTTAAAAAAAAGACAAAATGCATGATATGTTCATTAGAAAAAATGATGTTACAAGTGCCCAATTTAACATATGTTTAGGATGTTGTCTGCGCTTCATTTTAGTTATACATTTGCAAATGTTTTCGGTGTTGTTTTTGGTATAGTTACCATGTGTTGTCAGTTGAGAGGTAATTGTGTCAGTTTATTTTTTTATTTAAAACGCATTTATTTTTATTTTACTTTATCTTTTAAATATTTGTATAGCTTTTTATTCATTTTACATGGTTATACCAGTACCACACATGTCAATGTTTGCATTGAAATCCTCTTGACAACACATTATATTGTTTCCATCACTAAGTCCAATCACCAATGATCAACGCTGTACAATGCTACAGTAGTAAACAATAAAACCAGTAAACAAGTGAATCTGATTACAAAGACATGATAACTTACAATGCAGGTTTAGTGTTCTTGTCCTAACAAGTACACCAAACCTGCAGGTAATACATGATGTTATATAGCATTTTTGATAATATGTTTATGTTATGCTATTGCATCTTTCATTTTAGGTTCATGCTTTGGTTATAATGCTTACTTCTGAAGTGGTACTTTTGTATTTTCGATTAATTTGACGACCATGTCTTTATTTTCTTTTAGTTCGTTTTTTTTCTTCTTGCACTGGATGAACTAGTCATTTTGAGAAATTGGTCACCATCCACCCCAAATGGGACATACCAAAGTGCAATGCCTGTACCACTTTCTTTTGGCCCAAATTCAAAGTCCCAATTGTCAGGTGGAATTCCTACCCTTCCCAGGGGACATGCTTGGGGCAACTTTCCAAATATGGAAGAACCTCCTACTTGTCCCAGTGGTGCAGAAAACCACTATTGGTCCTTCTAAGGCAGGGTATGGCTCGATGCCAGGGTTGACTGCTCCCTGATTTTGTTTGTTTTGGCTCCGTCTCAAAATCCCTGGTGTTTCTGGGGGGAGCACAATGGGTGTCAGTATCCCTACCCACGTCTGGGGGGAGGCAACAAGTCTATTGGGTCATGGGGTAGGGGAGAGCATGGGCCCATACCTAGGCCGGCTGGTCCTCTCCAAAAATACACTACATAAATGCAGTCTCTGGTGACTAGTGTCATTTTACCCGCCGGGGGGGGCACATTTGGGGAAATTGCCCCGTCCACCTCTCTGCGGGGCAGAAAATCTGACTGTCCACTTTTTGGGCAGCCCTCACCCCTCAACCTTTTTTTTGGACAATATTTCTCTAGTGGGCTTTTTGCCAAGTGGGGGGGGGGTCAAAGCAGGAAAATAACCCCATTTGTCCCCTGGGGTGGCAGAAAGACTGATGCAGCATTTGTTGTGATGGGGGTATGGCCATAACCATGGTTGTCTGCTCCCACCTCTACATTTTATTTTTTTAGTTATCCCTGGCGTCTAGTGAGCCTTCACCCCCTCAGAGCAGCAGATCATGGGTAATTTCCCCATCTGCCCTTCAGGGTTAGAAAGAAGGTTGCTGCATTTTTGGGATGGGAGCATGGCCATGCCCATGTTTGCCAGCCCCCAGCCCATGAACATTTGTTTTTTCACACAAAATGTCCCTTGTATCTAGTGGGCTTTCAATGCCCGGGGGCAGATTAGTTGGAGTCATCCTCATCCACTTCCCAGGGGGGCAAAAAGACTTATGAAATCTTCTTCAGGTGGGGGCATGACCATGCCCATGGCGGGCAGCCCCGACCCCTCTACAGTTCTATTTTTTTTTTACAAAATTTCTCTGGTGTCTAGTGGGCTTTCGGTCCCCCCAGGGGCAGATTGGGGTAATCACCCCATCCACCCCCCTGGGGGTCACAAAGATTGATGCTGCCTTTTTGGGATGGGGCATGACCATTTATTTATTTAAACTTCTAAAGCGCGCAGCTACCCGCAGCGGGTTTCCCGGCGCTCAGGGACAGACTAAAGAAGAAAGACTAGCAGGCTGATTTTACAGGGCTACAAATTACTGCTGGAAGAGCCAAGTTTTAAATCCCTTGCGGAATCGAAAAAGATTGGTATCTGTCTTTAGGGTCACAGGAAGAGCATTCCAAAATTTAGGACCTAGATGGGCAAAAGAACGGCCTCCGTTTTTGCCAGCCTAAATCTGGGAACAGAAAAGTCACCATGTAGTGATTATCTTAGAGTTCGACTGGGTTTGTAGGCCTGGATAAGGCCCTGAAGGTATTTTGGGGCTGAGCGGTGTTTGATTTTAAAAACGTGACACAGGGCTTTGAATTTAATTCTGTTTGGGATTTTAAGTCAGTGAAGGTCACGAAGTGCTATAGAAGCAGATGTTCTCCTAGGAACATTGCAGAGCAGTCGGGCAGCAGCATTCTGCACAACCTGGAGTTTTTTTTATGGTTGTTAGGTCGGCTCCCAGATATAGGACGTTGCCATAGTCCAGGCGGGAAACAACCAATGCCTGGACTACCGTTCTTCGTGTGGAAAGGGGCAACATCCACAAGATCTTCTGTAGCCATCTCAAGGTGGCAAAACAGATGGAGGCCACCTTTACAGCCTGCTGTCTCATTGTGAGTTTCTCATCAATGAGAAACCCGAGATTGCGAACTGCAGTTACAGGTTGCGGGGTAGGTCCCATATCAGTCAGAGATCTTTGTTCTTGCCCAGTATCACAACCTCGGTTTTGTCACCGTTGAGCTTTAAAAAGTTACTCTTCATCCATTTAGAGACACGGATCAGACCTTCTTTCAGAGCGGAGGTATTGTTGCACTCTTTATTAGAGAGAGAAATAATGATCTGCGAGTCGTCGGCGTAGGAGTACAGTGTAAGACCCCCTTCCTCCACAATAGTAGCTAGAGGTCTTGCATAAATGTTGAATAATAGGGGACTGAGTATCGACCCTTGGGGAACACCATACGCCGAGGGATAGGTTGTAGAAGAAGCAGAAGCAGAAAACACCTGAAAAGTGCGGTCTTTCAAAAAAGAGGCTATCCAAGCTAGAGCCGCACCTTCTACTCCCAGGGACCGGAGAGTCGCGAGGAGGATGGAATGAGACACAGTGTTGAACGCCGCACTTAGATTGAGAAGGATAAGGGCGGATGTTTCTCCGCGATCGACACTGTGTCGCAGACTCTCGGTGACTCCTAGAAGTGTGGTTTCAGTCGAATGATGCGCTCTAAAGCCTGATTGGGACGGATCTAAGAAACCCGAGCTCTCCACCAGATGTGTTAATTGTGTATTAATGTGCCTTTCCAGGATCTTTGATAAAATGGGAAGCAATGAAATTGGTCTGAAGTTAGACAAGTTGGCAATGTCCGCTCCAGCCTTTTTTAATAAAGGAATTATCATTGCATGCTTCCACTCCTGTGGGACATATGACTCAAGTAATGAAGAGTTGAGAAGTTGCATTAGCACTTGACGTGGGCTGAGTTCAAGTAGTTTTAAAATCTTGGCGGGTACCGGATCCCGTGGGGAGCCAGATTTAATGCTATTTAGGCAGAGGGAAAACGAGGCATCATCAAAGGGTAACCAGTTTGCAAGTTTCGTCCTTGTGAGGAGTGAAACATCTGGAGTCAGGGTTGGTTCTGGCAGGGGCGTATCATTGGATGTAGAAAGACTTAATGAGTCGTAGATGCGCCCTACTTTAGATATGAAAAAGTTTGCAACAGAATTGCATTGGGCCTCATCCAGGGTGGGAGGGGCTGGTACCACATCTGCTCCAGTTAGTTTCTTCACACCCGAAAAGAGAGTGCGGGGACAATTTTGGGCATTAGTTACTGTATTCGAAACATAGGCAGCTCTGGCCATTTTACAATGGTGATGGTAGTCCCTAAGGGCTTCTTTGTAGGCTATTTTGCGGGAGGCAGAATAAGAACGTCTCCATTTTCTCTCAGAAGTCTTACAGCTAGATCTCATGCGTTTTAGATCTTCAGAAAACCAGGGTGCAGGAGGTCGGTGAGATGAAAAGTTTTTTTGTGTTAAGGGAAGAAATTCATCGATGGTAGAGTTCAGCCATTTGAATACTTCGGAGTTTAATACAGACGTGAATGTGTTAGTATTAGGGAGAGTATTTGATAAACGTGCATTAAGATCAATAGTATTAAGTTTATGCCAACGACGTATAAACACATCCTTGCTGCTGCTGTTATTCTTTGGAATTTTTGTCTGAGATAAGGCAAAGTGTACAGCATAATGGTCCGACCATTCCAAAGGACGGGCAGGAAGGGAGCATTCAAAAGGGAGATTTGAAAGAACAGGGTCCAATAAGTGCCCAGCAGAATGTGTAGGCCCAGAATTGCATAATGAGATATTTAAGGCTTCCAGTTCAGATAAAAACAATGTGCTGACATTACATTGACCATCTTCCAGATGGAGATTCAGGTCGCCAAGAATGGAAAAATTGGCCGCTTTCAGGGAAAGAGGTGCAATGATGTCTGCAAAGGAAGTTGTACAGGTGTTAGCGTTACCGGGGGGACGATAAATCAGGAGGCCAGACAAAGTGAACTGGGGGCTGATAGCGAGCTTAAAAAGTCCGGCTTCACATCCAAGCATAGGGAAAGCATCAAGAGTGCATGTTTAGTTAGACTTAAAAATTATCGCAATACCACCTCCTTTACCAGTGTCTCTGTGTTTTTTAACCAGTTTATAGCCGTCAGGAATCGATATGCCAGTATCAGGCCCGAACTATCATGAAGCCAGGTTTCTGTAAGAAACATGGCGTCAGGATTTTCGTCGAGCCATGCCCATGGTAGGTAGCCTCCACCCCTGCATTGTCTTTTTAAAACATTTCCCCGGCATTTAGTGAGCTTTTTCCCATCCCGAAGAGACAGATTGGTGGTAATTACCCCTATTCTCCCCACAGGGGGTTAAAAAGACTGTTGATGTATTTTTTAGGGGAGGGACATTACCATACCCACCCCAACCTTCTATTTTTTCTAGTTTCCCTTGTGTCTAGTGGGATTTTTGCCCCTGCGGGGGCATATCGGGAGTAATCACCCCATCTACCCCTGGGGCCAGGGTCGGATTGGGATCACAATTTGGCCCAGGCACTGACGAAATAAGTGGCCCAAATTTTAGGGGCGTGGCCCACATTTGCAGGGCGTGGCCCACATTCGAGGGCGTGCCTTTTCTTACAACACTCAAGGAACGGGCGGGAGGATATTGTTCTTCGGAAGAACAAAGGGCCAAAGTGACAATGTCCTACAAGCTGAGCAGCTGAAAAGCAGCGAGGCCCCTTTCTTTTATGAAATTATTCCCCATCCCTTGAGTGCAGGAGCACCTTAAAAACAGTGAGGCCCCTTTCTCCTACAAAATTATTCCTCAGTCCTCCCGGGCAGGAGCACCTGAAAAACAGTGAGGCCCCTTTCTATTAAAAAAATATTCCCTTGACCTCCAGGGCAGAAGCACCTGAAAAACAGTGAGGCTCCTTTCTATTACAAAATTATTCCCCAGCCCTCCAGCGCAGAAGCATCTGAAAAACGGCGAGGCCCCTATCTCCTAAAAAATTATTTCCCAGCCCTCCAGCGCAGGAGCACCTGAAGAACAGCAAGGCCACTTGCTTTTAAATAATTGTTTGCCAGCCCTCCAGCACAGGAGCACCTGAAAAACAGCGAGGCCCGGGCTATTTGTAGATTACTCAGCCCTTCCCAGCCCTTCACTGCCTCAGGGCAATGGCGTGGCAGGAGAGGGGATAAAACAAAAAACACAGCAGCTGGGCCATCCTTGGGGATGGGGAGAGGCTAAGGTGAAGATGGTGCCAGTTCCCAACATTACCTGGCTCCCACACCAAGACCCATTCCCCCTCATCCACTATGCCCTGAATGAGAAGGGCTGTGGGTGAGGTGTTAATGCAAACACTGTTTCAGGGCATCGTGGGCCCCAAGGGGGGTGAGGTGAAAATGGCTCAATGGCCTGAGCAACACCTGGCCCCCTGGGAGGCCAATTCTGGCACACAATCACCCCTCCCACGCCCACCATCAGAGTGATTGTTGGGCAGGGCAGAGGGTGAAGGAGAAGCCACAGCTGATTATCGCTGACCCGCCTCACAGTGAGGCTGTTTTCCTCCTCCTGTCCAGTGCCCTCTGTGGACTGGGAAAGGGGGAAAAAACAGCCCACAGAGGGCACTGAGACAATGCCTGAGTGTCCGCATTACCAATCTGTCCCTGCCTGGGGTGCAGAAAGACTGAATATTTCAGACTTGGGGAGACCACAAGCACTTGACTAAGGAACTGCTCCCCCATGCCCCTGGCGTCTAGTGGATGAATTCCTACTTGGAGATCGCTCTCCTGTGGTGTCCCCAAGCAGGGATCCACTGGGCAGAGGTTCCATTGGAAAGGGGAGATTCTTACCTTCCTATGTTTTCTTTCCCAAAAGCAATCTTTACTCGAGGGGGGCTGATAAATGCCCACCTGAGCACTTATGCAGTGGAAGTAAAACAAGCCTATCAGTTCATTTTACTTTCACTTTACTGCAGAGGACTTCAATCTGTGGGGCGCGACCCCCAGGAGAGTCGTGGAGTCCTGAGAAGGGGTTCACAGATTCTGTCAGAGCGGTTCCTTGGTTTGCCTTAGTGGCGTCGGGCTGATTGAGGGTGCTCACAGTGGAGGCCTAATTCACACCGAGGGGTGAAAAACATCAAAGCCTCATTAACAAGTAAATGGTCTTTTAAAGACCTGTGAAGTACTCGGGTGTGGCTTTGTGTGTGTCCAAGCTGTTTCAGCTGGGCTAACATACATAAGGGGGGAGCGGGTGGGGTGGCTGCGGGAGGAGGCTGTAGCCCTTTGAGTTCAATGGACGTTGCGTGCCTGGAGCTGTGGGTCCCGCCAGTAATTGCACGTGAAAGCGCCTGAGTGTGATAAGTGATGACAAGAGCATACTATCCCTGACTCCTTGACTAACCAGTGAGAACCCTGGACATGCAGCGTCTGACCACCTGACAGAGACCAGTTATAGCTGATACTCTCACTGAAACCAGTGATAGCCAGAGCATACAACCTCTGACCCACCGAAAGTGACCAATGATATCTGGGGCATGGAGCATCTGACCACCTCACAGCTGCAGCATGCTACCTCTGACCCCTTGGCAGTGACCAGGGATGCGTGTGGCAATAGCTGCAGCACTTTGCCTCCGACCAGCTGTAGTGACCAGCGACATCGGTAGCATGCTGATTCTAGCAAAGAAAGCGAGAGGGTACTGCCTCTTACTGCCTGACACTGACCAGTGGTAGCAGAAGCACTCTGCATCTGACCACCGGACCGTCACCAGTGATATCCACAACATGCTGCCTGTGACAGTGACCAGTGATAGCTGGAGCACGCTGCCTTTGAGAGCAGCAGGACTCTGCCTCTGACCACTGAATGGTGATCAGTGACTGATGGAGCCGCCTGTCCCTGCCAATGAGCAGTGACAGTTGGAGCATGCCGTGCCTCACCAATGGACAGTGACAGCTGAAAACTACCAATGGCAGCGATGCATGCTGACTGTGAGGTCTGGCAATGACACGCGAGAGACATTTCATGATGCCTCTGACCACTCAGCAGTGACCAGTGACAGCTGGAGTATGCTTCTTATGATCACTCAACAATGCTCGATGTGCTGCAGCTGATCACCTGACAGGCGACAATGGCCAGTGATAGCCAGAGCATGCAACTGTTGATCACTGGACAGACCCATACTAGTCACAGCATACTACAGCTGATCACCTGACAGACCAGTGTTAGTTACAGCATACTACCACTGACCACCTGACAGAGACCAGTGCTAGTCACAACATGCTGCTGCTGACCACCTGACAGAGACTAGTACTTTTGAGTTTGAGTTCAATGGACGTTGCACGCCTGGAGCTGTGGGTCCCACCTGTAATTGCACGTGAAAGGTTCTCCACCCCCCCACGTCTCATAAATCATTGGTTCAAGTCCCATGAGCCCTCATACCTGGCGCTGTTCTTCACGGTGAGATGTTGTTACACCCTGTCTGCCCTCCCCCTCGCCCCCAGTAGGGAGGCACAGAGATGCCCTCCCATGAGAGAGGAAGAAGAAGGAAGAAGACGCAGAGAGATACTGACACCCCCCACCCTCGCCCCATGAGAGAGGCACAGAAAAGGTGGGTGGAAGAAGGATGGGTGGATGGATGGATGAAAGGGTGGATGGATGAAAGGTTCGCAGATGTATGGATATGGATGGATGGAAGGATGAAAGGGTGGATGGATGAAGGATGGATGGATAGATGGATTGATGGATGTATGAAAAGGTGGGTGGATGAATGATGAGTGGATGGATGGATGAAAGGGTGGATGGATGAAAGGGTGAATGGATGAAGATGTATGTATGTATCGATGGATAAAGGGTTGCATGGATGAATGATGCATGGATGGATATGTGAAAAGGTGGGGGGATAAATGATGGGTGGATGGATGGATGAATGAAAGGGTAGGTGGATGAAGGATGGATGTTTGGATGAAAGGGTGGATGGATGAAGGATGGGTGTATGGATGGAAGGATGAAAGGGTGGATGGATGAAGGATGGATGTATGGATGGATAAAAGGTTGTATGGATGAATGATGGATGGAGGTGTGAAAAGGTGGGTGGATGAATGATGGGTGGATGGATGGAAGGGTGAAAGTGTGGGTGGATGAATAATGGATGGATGGATGTGATGAGGTCTAACAGGCACATTTATGGTTGTCGATAGTTGTTGATGATGAGGAGTACCAGTTTCTAGAAACTTTTGTCGGAAGGGGGTCCTTACGCCTAAAAAGGTTTTACAAGGGGGTCTCAGCATCAAAAAGTTTGAAGACCTCTGCTTTACTGTAATGACATCAGGTGGCCCAGTGCGCAGATCACAATTACAGGAAAAAAATAGCACTCAGTCTGCGCGGGAAGCTCTTCCCAAACAGCCAAAGGATAAAATGATATCAAGGACTTCCTCTGGTGCAGAGCACCAGAAGGGGCTCTATACACCTACCCAGTGTTGGCTAATGGCCGACACATGCAGAGGACAGGTTTTGCGGGTGTCAGCCATGGGCCGACACCCACACTTACGAGGTTAAAGAAACCAGTTTTTTTTTAAAGCTCTGTTTGAGAAGATATCAGGAGTGATAGGCAGTGGTCAACTGCAACACTATCTGTTTAACTTGAGGTTACCCGCCAGGATTGACAAAGCAGAATTTGCCCATATTGGACAGATTTAAAAGTCCCGTCTGGAAAATGTCATTCTGCTTGTGGATTTGGCAGAGTTTGATGACTCTGCGTCACTCTTGTAATGCAAAGGTCTGGGCAAATTCTGCCAATTGTTGCATGGGAGAATGTTTTCTCCCGCAACACTCCAGAAATACAAGTTGACAAGCTCAAATGAGCATCCCCAAGTGAAATTTCCAGTCGGTAGGAGCACTTCCAATGTGATTTTCTAAGGTGGGCGGTAGTAAGTGATCATGGCTAGAGGTCTGCTCTTTGGGTGGATTTGCTTCTTGAGCAGCACAAAATTGACTCAAATGGTCACTCGCTCTTCCGCACTGAGTGATGCTGTTCACGCTAATTATTCAGCATGGAATGCACCACAGACACTAAATTGCAGCTTGAGCAGTGTGACATGCATATTTCTGCCCATTGGAGGAACTCTGCAAAAATTTGCTGAGTTTTTATGTAACTCCACAGAATTCGAAAGAGTGAAATTGTGCGAATTCCACCCACTCCTAATTTAAACTATGACTTGAAAACCTGGCTGCAATGAGACCCTTGTACTATTACTAATGCATGGGCATGTTCAGAGTTGCACAATCATCCCTCAGAAAATATTATAGCCTGTCTTTACTGCCCCTCACTAATTCTCAGTTCCGAACAATTCTTGAACCACCACTCGGTAATTCTGCCACATTCCAAGTTCAAACACCAAATTTGAATTTTTTTCAAATGTGAGTACAACATTTCCACTATTCTCTGTGGGTGGCTGAGTTAAGCAGAAATCTGTTGAATCTTAGAGATGTCCTTATAATTTCCTTTAACTTGGGATACCACTAAGGCAATTTTGCAAAACGTCATGCAATTTCATGCAATACAATCATTTAATGTTGTACATCTCTAGTCATACTAGATGTTTCTTGGTAGTCAACAGAAAGGTTGTAGTTCCTCAGTGTAAAAAGTAGATTCATATTTGAGGTGGATGACTGCCCACCTCAAAGAATAATAACTAGGGGTAAGTGAAACTTGCAGAGTTCTGCCAACGGGTGGAAAATAAGCTGTTTGCGCTGCAATTTAGTGTCAGTAGCCTGAGCAGACCTGCAAATCAGGGCAAACTACATCATGCATTTTGCAAGACTGCGTAGCCTTTCGAGTTGATTTTGAGTAGAAAGCTATTAGAGCGGCAGCAAATCCACTCGAATGGCAGCTCTCGCTGACTTCAACTGCTTGGATCTGCGGGCAATATAAAATGGCACCGGAAGGCTCTGGGGTGACTGGAAATCGCACCACGGGCTGGCAAACCTTGCTCTTATAGATGCATTGTGGAGACTTGCGTTTTTCCTGCAAGGCGCGAATGGCAGATTAATTCCGACACGCACCGATTGGCAGATTTAGCAGGAGCCCATGCATTGCAAGCGGAATTATAATTCCACCTGGCCCAATGATAACACCACTTGTCAGAATGAACCCTCCAAATCAGTAAATTACCCTAAGCTCAATCTGGTAGCTATTGCGCAGAGCAGACAGCTTAATTTAATGCAATGTCACAACATCCAGGAATAAAACGAAAACAACAAGCTATAAAGTAAAATGTAATAAAGAAATTACTCCAAAACAACAAAAATCCAATATTGGAAACCAAAGATATGAATGTTTAAAGTTTTAGGTAACAATAACATCAAAAAGTACAGAGCTCTTATGATAGGTAAACCAGGACCTGATCTTATTTGAGGATGACAATGATGAAGCCTTGGTTGGCTCGCTCAAGTGAGTTGTTTCTGCTTCAAGTCTGGCAGTGAAACATTTTGAAAACGATTTAAATCCACTTCAGAAAGGGAATTTGTTACTTTTTTTTAAAGAAAACTGCTGGAACCTATTTTATGTCCCAACGGTGAAAAGGACTGTGTCAAATTTTGTGAAGGAAAATCCACCCCGGGTGGGCCACCTCTGAATTTATAGCTGCCACCATGGAAACAAAAGCTGGACACCTAGGGAGGTTGGTCCTGCTGGAGCTCAGGAGTGTTCTTGCAGTAATGTTTCTGAGTTTCAAAGCAGAATGGGACATTTCTTTTGGAGGTGCTGGGAGTCTTGAGCAGGACAAAGATGAAATTCAGTCCGACGCTGTGGAAGTACAGATTGAATACTTCTTCCTGCAAGTCTCGCTGGAGCTTTTAGCATGATGGAAACATTTGTTTCCAAACTTGCTTGTACTGCCTTAAAGAATTACAAGAATAGAATAGTTTCTAAAGTCCTCAGAGGAAGGCACCTAGACTTTTAGGGTGTCAGGTAGAGGAGAACAACAAAGTTCAGAGCCACTGGTTAGCTGGGCACTTCAGGAAATAGGCCTCTTGCAGCTTGCTGAGCCCCTGTAGCCACACGGGATGTCAGCCAATAGACCCTTGAGTTCACTTTTTGTCCTTGGGACAAAGTGGGCAGGCCCAGTCCTTCAGGGCTTCTCTCACGTTACAGACCTCTTATGATATTCCGCAGGTCCAGAAAGTGGTCTGATGTTGGAGGCTTGGGGTGCCACAGTTATACTTCACACCAGCTAGTAGGTGGGTATGACTGCTGGATATTCTCTATCTAATGGGATAAAGGTTCCCATGGGCAACCCTACCAATGTTTTCAGCATCACCTGTTTGCTCTACTCAAACAATCCCACAGTGCCTTCATTCTCAAAATTCAAGAATGCAGAACCCTTTTACCCCTTTTGCAGAATGTGTACCCACCCAAAGATGTGGCCATGGTCATGACCTGTGCTCTCCTCTGTGGTCATTAAAAGCTGGTTCTGGAGTAGCTCTCCTCTCACTGGATATAGTGCCACCCTGACTAGAGGGACAAAGCCTGACCATCTCCAGGTATCACCTAAAATTTACTTGTGACTGGGCAGGCCCTATTGAGGCTAAATAAGTTACTGGGCCCACCCCAACTGGCTTTCCTGCAAGCGGAAGAAAACACCACCCATTTGCAGTTAATTGTGCCTGCTCTTCGAGCTATTTTTTCATCTCTTCATCACCTCATTGATGGAGAGCTTATGCAAATTGGCACCCAATAGCTTCTGGTATGAAAAAGGTATCTTTATAAAGGTTACATTTACAATACATTTAATTGAAATATGACTACCATTAGATTGGGTTTTAATTAAATATAAAAATACATCTTTGAATGGATTCTGTAGCTGTGTTATGACCAGATTTTCAGACCAGATAGAACCAGCTCACTGAGCAACACCAACCTGGCCAAAACGTAACCACCTCCCTCCTCAGGACCCATCTATCAAGGCACCTGGGTACCTACCTGAGGATGGGGAACTCGCAATATACAAGCTCATATCATCAGAAACACCACTAAATCTATAGGGATTACTAGGAATACTCACTGATTACTAAGGACATCCATGCCCTACACCACACTCATACCTCATAGTCTCGCGACCACATGGGTCCAGACTAATCTACCCTGGGGCAGTTCTGATTATGTACCATTACACACTGATCACCCTCAGTGCTCACTCGACACGCAATCCGGCGTGCCATACACACTGCTCACCCTCAGTGCTCACTCGACACGCAATCCGGCGTGCCATAAACACTGGGCTGCAGCCCCAGTGCTCTCTCTCTTTATCCGGGTTAACAATCTGGCGGACCTAAACACTGGTCTCCCTTCCAGTGCTCGCTCACTTACAACCCGATCCACAATCCGGCGGATCTAAGCACCAGTCTCCCACCTGGTGTTCTCATTAACGCCACTTACCAATGACGACCACTTTCCTATGAATACCTTCAGCTCTCTCTAAGTCTCTCTCACTATTCACTAAGGGTTCGCTACTACAATAATATTATGGGATGGCCGAATTACTTAGTGTCTGAATATTTCCCTAGCTCAAGGGCTCCTCTCTCTCCCTAATTATTCAGTGGCTACTTACCGGATCAGGGGCAGCATCTGTTCTGGCTGTAACACCTGACTAGAAAGAAAGGTTACCTGTGCTTTAAGAACAATAGACACACACTGTATGATTACCTGATTAAAACGCTCTCTATCATAAGAACAACACATGCACACTAGTTCACTAAGAACTGGGGTATCTTTATTACAATAACAATAGAATGCACATACACAAATCTGCGGGGTCTCTATGACGAACAGGAACTTTAACACACCGCTGAAAGAAAAGGATTAGACATACAATAGCCTAGGGAATAAAGACAAGATTAAGGTGTAAGTGTAAAGCGGACTAGTTTAGACTACCTCACCTATTAGAAGGAATATTTTTCTCTCTGTATCTGGTGGGATCAGGGCTCTCTGTCTCTCCCTCCGTCACCACAGCTTCACGCCTCTGGCTCAACTGCTTCAGCTGACAGCCTCAACTCCTCCATCTGCTTTAATGCATTCTGGTTCATATTACTGCTCTCTTCAGCTTCAGCAATAATCTGCCTTCTTTCTCCATTCCAGAAAACCAATAGAACTGAACTGCACTCTGCAGCTCCAGCAAACATCCTACTCTCCACTCTTCAAGAACCAAACTGACCACTCCTCCTCTTCTGCACTTCGCTGATATAGAATCCTCTCCCCTCATGGAAATTTCCAACAGAGGGCTGCCTCCCACCGAATTCCTGTGCTAGCTCCAGGGCTCTCCGCGCAACCGCAGTGCGCATCTGCATGTTACGTCTGGGCCCAAGAGACAAACACATTCCTCGGATAAGAACCAGTCCTGGCTGGTTTTCCTCTAGCAGACAACAGGCTTAACTATAAACATTACCTTTCCCCTTCAAGCATCTCATCTCTGCAGGGATAGGAAGCAAAATGGAGCCTCTCTAGTTCTGGGCCTTGTAGGCCTGAGAAGGATGAAATAACCCTTAGCTCTGTCAGAGTACCTACACAAACCATACCAATATGTAATATAAAGTCAGGACCACAGGATCCACCCTCTACTATAGGCAGGATAATGAAAGGACACATAACTATGTTAAAGCCAATAGGTAATAGATGGATTAGAGTCAAGAATAAGGGATCTATCATCATATAAAGCAGCTATCCTCTTCTAGGTCTGGAAAAAAGGGCTTAAAAGGGCCAACACAAGGTAAGAATACGGATAATGGATGTGAGCAAGTTTAAAGTCTAAGTGCAGCCTTTGACACGGTCAACCACCGTGTCCTTCTGCATAGACTGGCAAATGCAGGACTTACCGGGACAGCTATCAAATGGATCGAATCCTTTCTTACAGGACGCACTTTTCAAGTGTGGGACGACAGCCATCACTCATCTACCCTCCCACTCACCAGCGGCGTCCCCCAGGGCTCTTCCCTAAGCCCGACGCTTTTTAATGTCTATATGGCCCCCCTCGAGGACGTGATAACACCATTTAACATCAAAATGGTGAGTTACGCTGACGACACCCAACTAGTCGTCTCCTTGTCCCAGCTGATTGACCATCCTGAAAATCTGACTAACTGCCTCGTAGATATCCACAACTGGATGAATGACTCATCACTGAAATTGAATGGGACTAAGACAGAAGTAATGCTACTCGGCAAGCAATGGACAACTATCCCTCCTACACTATGGCCCGATGTGTTCGGAGAAATTCCCCCCCCTAAATCTGAAATCAAGACACTCGGAGTGTGGCTTGAGCCACAGCTTACGATGAAAACCCAGGCAACTAAAACCTCGGGCACATGTTTTGGACTCATGCGCTCGACCCGTAAAATCCTGCCCTTACTCCCACCTATGTCCAGAAAGCTCCTTATCCAGGGTCTAGTGTTGTCCCGTCTGGACTACAGCAATCTGGTTTATCTGGGAGCCCCCGAGGCTACCATCACGAAACTCCAGCGGACACAGAACGCGGCAGCACGCATGATTACCAACACCCCCTCCAGAATATCCGCCAAGCCAGCCCTCAAAACCCTGCATTGGCTTCCCGTGCGCCAAAGGGTGCACTTTAAAGCAATGTGTACAACACACAAGCTCTACAACGGATCTGGTCCAGCGATCCTCAGTAAAATGATCACACCTTATACAGCAACCAGATCACTACGATCTCAAAATGAGAATCTAGTCTGCATCCCCAGATTCAAAAAAGCCCGCACAGGAGGTCGACAATTCTCCGTTCAGGCGGCTAAGGGCTGGAACGCACTCCCTCGCGCCCTCAGACTGGAATCCAACTACCTTGCTTTCCGCAAAAAACTAAAGACCCATCTGTTTCCCAAATAACACCCTTCGGCCACCTTCCCTCTCAATAGGATTTCAAGTTACATAGCGCGGGGATGCCCTTGGGTCACCAGGCGCTTTAGAAATCGCTAAAAATAAATAAAGTCTTCATCACTCCGAAATAGAGCCAAAAAACCGGTCAAGACAAGCTGGTACCGGTGAAAATGTATAGGTTAAAGTATATTATCTATAGTTTGACTTTCCGATGTGCCAGTTGCAACTTGACCAGTGGCAATGTTGTTTTGGGCTTCATCACTGAGGGAACATGCCACTTCTAATGTCAGACATGTTCTGTTCTTAAATATTATTCACCCGACCTCGCCCTGTGGACAGTAGGGTGGGCTCAGGTGTGACTTATTTCATCCTTAAAATGAGGTGCTCCAACCCATCAAAATGATGACAGATCTGTGCAACTGGGTTCAAACTGCTGCTTCAGGCTACACAGAGTAGGCCTGAAGCTAAGTTTTTACTGCTAATGTAGTGGGCAGCACAATAGGTTCTGAATTCCACAAGTGCTATTTGACTCTCTATGCCAGGGGTATATTTGTTAACCCCATGCTGTGGCCTTATGGGAAAGTTATTGGCGCCAATCAGGTTTAGGCCAATTTCATCAAGTTTTAAGGGTGTGCAAAGGCACTGTACTCCTGATTAGCAGGGGAAAAGTGCACAGACTTCTAATGCTAGAAAAACAAGTAGGGAAGCATTTGGGGTGCATCACACAAACTATAGTAATTTCCTAAACTCAGAATGCTACTAGAATTCCCTTTGAGATCAAATGGGTGTGGTACCATGACTCCTGACCCCTTTAAAGGCTTCTCCAGCTGTTCAACAGAAACAATAATAATATGCTTACTTTTTGCCCAAAGTGTGTCATGGTAGGCAAGAAGAGATGAGATATGCTGGATCTGCCCATCCCTGGAGGTGTATCGGGTCCCCCTTTGTGAGATCGTGAAAGCAGGAGAGGTGGGTTGAGACCTGAAGTGCAGCAACTTGTGTTCTTGCTCAGAGGGACCTTGGACTTTATTGCTGGGTGAGGGCAGAGCCGAGGGAAGACAATGGAGGTTGTTCCTCGTTTGCTGAATCTGGGAGAGATGGTGCTTCCTTGCTGACTGCATGTGATGTCCCTTGAAGTGAAGGGCACTTCAGGTCACCAATAACAATCCTTAGTGCTGTAACTCAAGCCAATGCCATATACCCCTCTAAACACTAGTAACACAATTGGTTACCAGTCTACCTGTACACTCAGACGACTGCCCTACACCATACCAGGAAACATAACAAAGTGGTTTTGCTTTGCAGAGTTTGATGACATGTATTCACACTATAGCTTACTTAAACGCGTCAATGACTCGTTTGGCTCTTGATGGGTTCACAACATGAATGATGTATACAGATTTAAGGATTGCGTTATGTAACTTTCCGAGGGCACTGTGAAATCATTAACACCCCGCATCTGACTAATTTAAAACATGACACCTCAATTGAATAAGTGGACATTTCTCACTTTTAAGGTAATGTATTGAATAATTGCCATGCCAGAGGTGCAATATTTACTTAACTCTTAAAGCACGTCTTGGCAGTCAGGCCCATCTTGTGAGCTGGAGCGGGGCTCCTCTGGTAATAGCCGGATTGCAGGAGCCAGGTTGAAACCCAGAGTGTGGCAGTGTCTTTTCTGACATTTTGCAACAATTTGAATTACTGTTGCTCTGTGGACCTGAGATGGCAGCGCCTGGGGTGAAGGCAGTGATGGGATAGGCGGTTACACGGCCACAGCTGCTAAAGATTCTCCTTGGTGACTAAGCTGTCTGCAGGAGCTCCATGTTGTGTCCTACTGGACACAGTCTAGTATTTTTGTCCAGCCTCTCCCCCGAGGGATGGCCCATACACCCATCCCACACCCGTCCAACACAGGCCTCACCAGTCAGGTGACCCTGCCAATAAAAGAGCACCTGCTCCTGGACAGTTCTAAAGCCTATATGTGTCCGTGTCACACTTATTCACAAAGTATGTGGGCCTAGAGCCCACAACCTTACACGCCACTGCCAGGCGGAAGGAATGCTGTGACCGAGGACAAGATGATAGGCACCATCGTTCTGATGTCCGGCCCATGATTTGAGTACTGGAAGCTGCTATGACTGGTACTCAGTGGTCTCAAAACAACAGTGCTCTGAGTGAGGGCAGAGCGAGGGTAGGCGAAAACACTAAGGGGCAGATTTGCAATTATTGGTGCACCCCTGCAAATTAGTAGGATGCGCCAGTAATTGTGTGCCGCAGCTCCGCCACCCATGATGTGCCACATTTACAATGCAGCGCACCATGGGGCCAGAACGGCGCATAGCTGGAGTTGCGTCGCAAGCCCGACGCAGCTCCAGCAATGCTCTGGGGGGGGGGGGGGCCTATTCTTTCAATGCTGCCTCAAGCCTTACGCCTGCTTCAAGCAGGCGCAGGGTTTTGATGCAGCATTGGCCTAAAAGTGACTGAGTGACATCTTGTAGATGTCACTCAGCCACTTTCAGGAGGCGTTCCTGTGCAGAAACGCCCCTCCCCCTGCGCAGAAACACCTCCTTATGGCACAGAGCTTTACAAAATGACGCATCACCCAGATGCGTCACGTTGTTAATACCCCGCACCATGGCGCATCTTTTGCACCGCCGCTGCGTCACAAAAGTAAAGCAACGGCGGCGCAAAAGAGGCGCAAGGGGCTTGTAAATCTGCCCCTACAAGTCTGTTTAAGTTTGCGTCTAGGATGAAGAGGCTCGAGGCAGGTTACAGTGTTTCTTGGATCAGAAGAGCTGGATTGCAGGTTGTTCTTCTTTTAGTGCAATTATGGATGCAAACAACCAATGCATACTTTATGTCTGCATGGTACACCAGTGGTTGATCCAAATAAATGTTCAGACACTTCAACGAAGCAACAGCTAAAGGGGACTGACTCAAGACCCCTCTGTGGAAGTTTAATTGGTGTTGCTGACTTGAGCTTAGGCAGACAACAAAAATTGTTTGTTTTCAGACCTAAAATGTATTTTTCAAAGGCTGGTAACCCACTAAATAAAACGCTGGCTGGAAAAGTAAAACACCTTTGTTTACATGACTTAGAAAAAAAAGACAGTTTCCTCATTTCAGCGTATGCACTGAACCTTTAACAAACCTTAAATGTAACCTCCAAGTCGAAGTACAGCAAAAAGAAAACAACACAGCCATGCCCCTATCTTAATTAGACATTCCATGTTGTGTTCAGTAATGGCATAAGGCTATTTCAGGGCACTAGATGTAGTCTCCATTTTTGGTGTGATTACTTTTCCTCTGGCATGCACTCCTATGTAAATTAAGCAAACAGTAAATCAGATGAATTTGGATACGATGACTGTTTTTAGTTTTTATAGTGGCGATTTTAATGTCCATGCATGCAGAAATGATTAGTTTATGCCCATGACTCTCAGACAATCCATGGATAAACAATGAAATTGCAGTAGATAAAGTACTGAGTGGTATTCCAGTCCATTAGACACATCTGCTGCAATATTCAGTGATGGCTCAATTCATTAATTTCATCCATAGTGCGTGCCATGATGGACTCTCTTGCTGAGAATGCATGCCAAAGGATCCATTGCACATGTAGCAATTATTTAAAGGCAAGATGAAAAGAGTATTTGGTTTTCAGTTTTCACAAAAAAAAATGTCCAGTTCCAGTGTCATTTAACTGGAACAAAAGATGTATTGTCCGCTGGGAGAAATTTTTCCCATTGCCTGATGGCATCATTAATATTCATGGGATTGCTATTTAATCGTAGAAGGGCCAATGATGATCAAGAAAACAAACATAATATAGCTTGTGCTAAAAGGCAGCCCTGAACATTGATGCTAATATCTGACTATGAATTAAGAAGATGCATTGCTCCCACAGTGGGCGTTGGAATGCCGTGCATGGCAGAAAGAAACCCTCTACAAATTGCTGTATTATGCATGCTGAGATTATGCATGCCTGTTGATCATTGCAAAGCTATTGCTGGCAGAGTGGAGCCCTGGACAGCAAGCAAGTCTATCTTTATGGTAATGGGAAGACGGTTCAGAGATTAAAAATGTGCAATGAAAAAGATGATAAAATGTGGGCCAGATGAAATTAATTGGCGGCGGTTACCAAATCTATGAGGCTACAAGTGCCACTTGCTCCTGGGCGGCTGCAGTTGTATAGTGGGATATTAGTTCTCAAATTCATAAAATTGCATGCCGCAGCTTAAGTTTGTAAGTGAATATTGTATGGTAATTGCATTTATGTTAGGACATGCCTACTCTATGAAGAAGTCCATTTTTACACATTAAACCTTGCAATATGGGCCATGTATCAAATTATTATTTTCTGTTGGTATTAGTACTCGTGACACTGCTTTTCAGTGCCACAGTACGCGTACTCAAGGACTCAGATGGTACTGGTAAAATTGCTTTCACACAATTACGCTATGTAGCTTCTTTACAAGGCTGTATTAGATGAAAAAGACAATGCACCAAAAGCATTGGAGTTGAATGATATATGTGGGCTGCAGTGTCTATTTACATCACCCACATATATGACAAAGATATATATATATTTGCCGGCAGTGGCGCTAGAGAGCAGCTAGAGAGCAGCGAGTAAGCAGACAGCAGAACGGTGCTACAGCGGTGGTGTGGAGCGAGAGCAGTCTGCGAACGGTCCGGGACCCGGGACCTGGGACCCATAGTTAAACCTCAGCTGCAGCCGCCACCGCCGCCGCCGTGAGCAGGGCCGCAGAGGCCAGAAGAGAAATCCATAGCGGCGGCTTTCATGCGGCGTGTGACGAGGGACACGTCACCCGCACCTGCAGTGGTCTTGAGCCGAGAGCCTACACCGGCATACCGGAGGCGAGTGACAACACTGGAGTGACACCGGGGGCGAGTGGCAAGCGCGAGACCTGCTCCCGCTGCGGCAGAGAACCGGTGAGAGCCGCGGTGGGTGCTGCGGGGGGGGCGCATTGACTTCCCTGAGCAGTGCTGCGTGTGTGTTAGCAGAGCGCCGCCGCAGCGGATTGGGTAAAGCCGTCAGGAAACAGTGCTCACCACCAACGCCCACCAGACAACACACGCTGCACTCGGAGTTCTCAAGGGTCCTCCCCTAGTTGCATGAGGGGCCAGGGATCAGTTGGCGAAAGTGGGTGAAAGCGGGGATTGAAGCGGCGGCTGAGCAAGGTGTTCGAGGACCAGCATAAGGAAGAGGAAGTGCAGAGATCAGCCAAGCCTTGCCCAGCCCAGCCACGCCTGCTGCACTGCGCCTCCTGCGCCTCCTGCAGCCAGAAGACCACAAACAACTAATAACTACACTAATAAAACCAACTAACTAAAAAAATAAACTAACAGCGGTTTACCTGCTGACGCCAGCTCGAGCTCCATTGCGCACCCAGGTCAAACAGGTCAAACAGTCATAGCACAGGTCAACAGTCATAATAGCCATTATAATGTAAGAGAGAGCTTGTTGTCGGAGACTGGCCGTGTTCCACTAAACGTCTAACGCTTACACCGCAGTCCAAACCTGCACATAGCCCCAGAAAGCCAGAAATCAGAGGCTATAACTTTGAAAAAAAAAGAAAAATTTGCTGCTGTAATAAAGCTGTGACAAAAACCATTGGTGTTGGGCCGAGAGAAACAAGAAGAGCCCTAGCCCAAAGCCCCCGGGGACAATGAGATCAGGTAAGGTGAGAAAGTACACAGCACCCAAAAAAAGGAAAGCGACCCTACCTGACGCTGCAGAGGTCTCGGTCAATGCCAGCCACATTTTAAACACACAAAAACCGCTAAGCATACGGGACTTCTTCAAAAAAACGCCATCCAAGTTCCTGGAATTACCCCAACAAAGAATACAGTCTTCGGAGGCACTAACCACCACTCCTCTGGTGCAACCAGGCTCGATCAACTTGGCCCAATCCGAGTCGCACAACTTGGCCCCAGCGCACCACCGGGCACCTGACACCGTGAGGGCAATCGAGCCACCTGAGGTTTTTATATTTGGGTACTCCTGTAAAGCCCAAAATAGCAAAAACTTTCAACTTGACCACCTCTCATTGGACAAGCTTTTAGTGTCTCCAGTAGAGGACCGCCTACCCTCTCAAGCGCCACAAACCCAACTGGAGAACCCCATGTGCCCAACTGAGGACCAAACAATCCCACCTCAACCCACGGCAACTCATGCAGCGGCCACGACCATGCCTCTTGTTGCCTCCCTTCATCAAACAACAACGGCAATAATTCATAGGCAAGCCAACCCCGAGTACTCCAATAGCAGCCAACAGTCCCCAACCTCACAAACAACAATCTTCACAACAGCACCAACAGCACCACTAGCTTTGAGCTCCCCGTACATGATCTTCTCGCCACCTGGACACACAAAGGACACACAGCAAAGCCACCCAGCATTGCCTGCTCAGAATGATCAGTTTATGACGGACCTGTCTCTTTTTTTCAAGAGGTCTGAGAATTCACCCAGGCCCAGCTCAAGCCCAAACGAAAAACAAAACACTGAAGAAAACATCAGGACCAGCGCTTGGCCACAACTTTTACAAACCCTGCAGCAAACAGTTAATGCACTCAATTACCACTCAATAAAACTTGAGGTGCAGGTCGACCTATTAAATACTCTGGCACTATTTACGTCTGGGATCGACAGTAAATTGGATAAACTCAATGCCTTAATCTTACGGGCGCAAGCCTCTACGAACCTCGCCGAATCAACCTGCTGCTGTTCCCCAATTATAGATTCTCTTTCTCTACTCCCAGAATGCCTATCTACAGTCATAAGGGAAGTAAAGTTGTTGAGAGGAGGAAACGTTCCCACCAAACCGTCATCCCCCTCACAGCAAGATCACTCTAAACCAATTGAACCTCTTGCCAAGCAGAACATAAACCTAAAAGAAGGCGAGGCTCCAAACACAGGAACAACCATTGGCCAATTGAAGCTGAACGGTCACACCCAGGGCACCTACTCAAAATCAAATCCAACGGCAGAAAACGGCCCGTTATCGCCACCAACCGGACCCACTTCTAGGCAAGATCACCTCGAGCTTGTGCAAATAAACAGCCCCATTTCTCAAAGTGACCCAACAGCGGTGGCCCATCGGGGGCCAGTTCCACCATGCAGCAAAAGAGAGCGCAAACGCCAGCGCAAAGCCAGAAATAAACTAAGGACAAACACCAACATTGTCCATCAGGAACTCTTCCCCATCTTTAAAAACGCTGAAAACAAAAGATCCCCCGTCATAAACAATGTCGCAGTGCAAACAACCACCCTCAAGGGGGTCACTCCGGAAAAACCCACCCAAGAATCTGTAAGCAGCCCAAAGGTCCGAAGCAAACATATAATGGCTCCAGAAACAGCCGAGGGCAGGGATCACACATAATTCTTAAGGGCGAGCACAGACACGGCAAGTGCAATAGGGCCCAGGACGACACCAGAGACGACATCAGGAAACTCCAGCCCATCGATGGCCCTAACTTCCCCGGGAAAAGAGAACGCAAAGCCAAGAATCAACTACTCCAAAACTATTTGCAACGACCACAAAGCTGCGACTAGTCAAAATTCACACTTGACAAGGGCTCCACAACGACTGTCACAACAGTTATATGAAACCAATCCAGACAGGACAGTCGAAAACCCCAAGATTAAGCCCACAGGTGTCCCGGAGTCAACCAATACTGTTCCATCTTGCCATCAGATTCTACTGGCCCCTGAATATAAATCAGAAGGTCGGCATGACATTCTTAACAGATCTAACATACTAAAATTAGCAGAAGGAATACCGAGTCTAGCCGAACTGGCCACGAACAATATCGAATCCATCGAATTCCTCTCCCCACGAGGAAATCAACCCTCAGAGGCCACCGTGGTGACTTTCTCATCGCCCAGCTGGGCAGGAGCCTTTCTCGAACAGAAGCCGACACTGCGGAACTGGGGAATTAGAGTGTATCCCTATTCTATCCCCGGGTATCCCACCTCCCTGTTAACAAGGCCGACTTCACCCAGCTATCCGCCAACATCTAAAACAACAGGAGGCGCAAGAACCTACTCGGTCTTAAAAAACGCTTCAGGGGCCGACGTCAAACCAAAAGGGCCCGAAAAAGTTGGGGCCAACGAAGAAGCTAATTACAACTGGGGGTGGTTGCCAGCAATCCTGTCATCAAAACATTCAAACTGACCGCCAGCGGGAGAAATACTTGCAAAAACACACAATTCCGCCAGAAAACCCCTTACAGCAGCAGATACATGGCACAATAGATACACCAAACAGGGACAGCCTCCATTCTCACTGTGCTCATGGAATATCAGTGGACTTCAACAAAAAACTTCAAACGAAGACACTATGGCTTTTCTGTGCAAACATACAGCAATCGCCCTGCAGGAAACTTGGGCAACAGAGGCTTGTCCCATAGAAGGATACATCGAGTTCTGGAAATCAGCTCTCAGGGACAACCGATTTGGCCACCCCAAAGGTGGCCTGTCCACATACATCACAAACAATCTAAAAGGTGCTCTCAACCAAATCCCCCTCAAAGAAGACTGGTTACTTGGGGTTAAAATCAATCCCTCTGGGAGGCAGCGTTCAATTCTCCTTGTCAATGTGTATATCAACCCCTGCACCCGCACAAAAAAAGACCACCTGGTCCGACTGTGCCAAATCATGAACGACATGGCTACCGAATATCCTAATTCGGACCGCATCTTTACCGGAGATTTCAACACAAATCTATTCCAGGGGATTGCAGCAGACACGGAAGGGCCGGACATGACTAATATTATTGAGGCTTTGACTCAATCCAAACCCCCGAAGCAAGCCCCAAACATATTAGGTGAGCTCTCCGTGACTAGATTCTATAACGCAGGCTACCTAGTAGTGAACGGAAGGACAACAAGCGATTCACCCCCAAACTGGACCTGGTCGAACGGAAGAAAAAAATCTTACTTAGACTTCACTATCTGCAATTTTGAACTACTGTTCAAATTGAACTGTTTTTGCATCCACCCACGGCCCGAAAGCGACCACAGGCCCCAGGTCATCACTCTCACCTCAAACTCGAAACTTCATAAAGCGGCTCCCTCAACTTACAAGGGAATTCATACAGAAAACCTCAAGCGCCTTAAATGGAATGAAACTAACAGTCAGAGTGTTCTAAAAGCAAGCAAGGACTACATAACAGGCAGTCTTGACAAAGCAGCTAACCCGATATGGAAATGGTCACAGTTGTGCCTCCACCTGATCAACTCATATCCCGCGACAGCTCAGAGCTTAAATCGTTTGCCTCCAGTAGGGGCTGCGACCTCAGCCGCCATTAAACCACTAAAGAGAGCAAGGAACACTGCACTGAGGTTGATTTTAAAATTTCCTCGGAACAGCGCCTTCCTGGCCTCATATCATCATGCCCAAAAAGCATTCAGGAGGGCAGTCTCTCAAGAGAAACAGGCTCAGGAAAACCAATACTGGACAAAACTGGTGTGGGAAAGTAAGCAAAAAAACACAAGGAAATTTTGGTCCCTTGTTAACCGCACCCACTTAAACCTGACAAACTCTGGCTCTGCAAATATCCAGGAAGCAGAATGGGCAACATATCTAACAGCTCACTTCAAGGCACAAGATAACTATGATAGTCCCAGACCACCCATGGGACGCGGGACTGCAGATGACGGATCACTGAACACCTCTTTGGATACAAACCAGGGACGAACCCCTGTATATGCACTAACAGAGGAACGAGTCAACAAAGCAGTGACAAAAGGGAGACAAGATGGAGCTCCAGGCCCTAATGGCCTGCCACAAAGACTTTTTAAATCGGATATTCCTTTTTGGTCCATGGTGCTATTGAATCTTTTCAATTACACCTTGCGAACATTGACAATCCCGGACTCATGGCGGGGCGCAATAATTCACCCCATCTACAAATCTGGCTCACGAGCTATGCCGAACAACTATAGATTAATTGCCCTACTGGACATAGAGGCAAAACATTTTGCAGGACTCATTCTGGAGGATCTAAGGCAATGGGCAAAGGACCACGATCTGATTCCTCTAAACCAGACAGGGTTCATTGCCAATTCAGGAACTATGATAAATTTACTGGCAGTTTCCACCATAATTGACAAAGCTTTATCAACAAACAGGATGGTCTTCTGCTGCTTTGTCGATTTTAAAGCAGCGTTCGATAGAGTGCCCAGGGCGGCCCTTTGGAAAAAACTGACCCAGTGGGGCATTCCAAATGAAATATTGAACCCAATTATTCAACTCTACTCTAACACATGGGTCCGAGTGAAGCTAGGGTCCGGCTCGCACCTCTCGCGGAAAATCATGACCTCACTCGGAGTCAAGCAGGGATGCGTGCTGGCCCCTCTCCTTTTTAACCTATTTATAGCCGACCTGTCAAGCACTCTAGACAAGGTAAATAGCCATCCACCCAAAATAGGTGGTACGGCACTATGTAATCTTTTATACGCCGACGATTTGGCCTTGCTCAGCCTTACCAGAGTAGGGTTACAAAGGCTTCTTGCTGAACTATCACAATATACATCTGACAATCAGCTAGAAATCAACATGGAGAAAACCTTGATAGTCCCATTTGGCAAGAAACATCACAGCGGCGGCGGTTGGTCAATCAATAATACAAGTCTTTCGATTGGCCAGTCATATAAATATTTAGGCGTCCACTTGGACGCAAGGGGCAGCTTCTCAAAACAAAGTAGTGTGATTGCAGCTAAAACTACGGCCTTAGTGGTATCCTTAGCCAAGTTTTCGAAGAAACTTTCAGGCCCAACCTTTGCCCCTTTACTAGAAGTCCTTAGAGCAAAAATAGGGCCAACACTTTCTTATGGCACAGAGATCTTTAAAGGCAAAATGAATACTGTTCTTAACAAATATACAACTAAAATCTGTAGGAAGGTACTTCATTTACCTAGCGTTGCCTCCCCTGCTCAGATCAGACTAGAGCTGGGACTAACCAACTATGAAGCCTCTAACGCCGGTACTTACCTTAAGTTATGTCATAAATTAAGACAGGCCAAACCAGGCACGCTAGAATCCCTAATATGGAAAGAAATAAACGAGACTAATCCAGGGGGAACATTTGGGCACCTTCTGAACGATTACATTCATCAAATGTCAGCTACCGATCTTTGGGCCCTCAACCCCAGCCAGACT
Organism: Lissotriton vulgaris; assembly: GCF_964263255.1. Taxonomy (NCBI): domain Eukaryota; kingdom Metazoa; phylum Chordata; class Amphibia; order Caudata; family Salamandridae; genus Lissotriton; species Lissotriton vulgaris. Next base: position 965,392,235 of record NC_141693.1, on the reverse strand, counting down.
GTCTTTAAAACCATAATCAAAAAATGCGTCAGACTGAAATCTCTGGCTTTAGACAAAGCTCTTGTCACGAAACGCAGTCACTCCTGGGCGATAGTTAATTCCTATAAACGATTGACCCCTGCGGCCTACCTCTCCACGACATTTGCACTTTATCTAAAGCGATGTTTGATTGCCCTAAGATTGGGAGATTGGCGCTTTCTCCAAAATCTTCCCACCAGGCGTCGCAAGAAGGAAGACACAACACGCAGAGGATGCGGGTCAGCAACAGAAACAATCTTGCACGTGCTCTGCACCTGCCCCTCATTCAATCTCCAGCGCCGATACCTGCTCAAGCCAGAATGGAACAGGCTCGGTATTCGGACCTGCAGGCACGCCATCATCGCTGCTCTGTCTCCAGATAATATTGTTTTAAATATAAACCTGTCCAAATTTATTCAGTATGCTTATCGCAATTTAGATAAAATGGACATTGCTGAGGCCATATAGCTGATTGCTAAGACGGAACCTGCACTTTAATAGACCTTGCAATAACGGGGAGAGTTAATTTACAAATTGAAAGGTTTTTAACTAACACACTTACTGTCATATTTTATTCTTTTATCATCTTTCATCCATAAAAAAAGTACACAATGTGATTTGTGCAATCTTTTAAAGATATGTTTTTTATATCTAAATAAAGAATTACTTACTATATATATATTTGGGAGGAGTAGCACTTTGCACTTTTCGGACTGCAGTTTAAAGACAGTGTAGCAACACATGCAATGAAGCTGCTTCACCTTGCAGAAAAACCTATGTGATTAAAATATTTAATTTCACATCTACACATGAGAAAATGGTAACAAAGTCCTTCAAAGTTATTTTTCCATAATTTACTAAATCCTATGTAACGGTGTAAAGAAAGTACATTTATAAAATTATTCTTTAGGCAGCTTGATTCAGAACTTGCTTAACGCCTGTTCTGCCACTCATCACAACTCCAAAGTTGAAATACACATCCTTGACTGGGAGAGTTTATAACACCTGGTTCACAATAAAATGGCTAGCCTCTAAGTCCAGGAAGAATAGGGGGTGTTATGTTCTGACCATGTAGCAGGGGTTAGCAATCTGTGAGTGGAAAGGAACACTTGCTAGAACAAAGGATAACCATAGTACTATCCCATCTGACTGGGAGATGCCAGGGAAGACTTCTCCTCTTTATCCACAGGTAACTTCTAGACAGACAGATTCCATTCACAGTGCATAGAAACCGAAGTTATACCCTTACAGGTAGAAGGAGAGCTCATCTAAATAGGGGAGTTTCCAAGGAGCTGAAAATTGCCATGCTTGGTGGCCACACCGTTTTTGATATCTCTTGGAAGAATTTACAGTAAGCATGCAGCAACTCCTGCAAATGAAGGTTGGAAACTGGCTAAAAATAGCTGAGCGGTAGAATGTCTCCAGTCATTGGCCAGTGTACAGGACAAATCAGGCACCTCAACACCCCCTCCTAATAATGTTCTGGGACTCAGGAAAAAGTCGGCCTGGAGGCAAAAGACCTGCTGGAAGAAATTTCCTGACTCCTTATTCATGCTGGAAGTAGAGGGATAACTCAAAGGCTCAAGTACTCCTCCTGCTGCCACCCAGGGGCAGGAACTACCCTCCAATGGTCAAGTAGTTGGCCTCCTGTTTGCCTGACTGCAGGACACAAACAACAGAAGTACTCTTGTTTCCAAAAGGCCTCAACTGGCCAGAGAAGTCAGAACCCTGCAGTAGGCTAGAGGTGTGCAAAATTACTTTGATTTCCTTTTTGAAAAGTACTGGCAATTACAAATAAATTAAGCAGAATTACACATAATCATGTATAATGCACCTCAAGCATCTCGCATAAAAAAATTATATTGGAGATGCATTTTCCGTTCAAAATGGGGATGAAACAGCAAACAGTGTTTTACAAGCGTGCAGCCATTTTGTGTACTCCACCCTGCTCTTGCCTAGATACACCCCATTTTCCTACTACATCCACCCAATTCTTGTCCACCTTTACCCAAACTACAGCTTTATTTTCACATTTTGTTTCCATTTGACTGCCCCTGTGTGTCTATTTTTTCATTTTCTCCTGTTTGTATTTGTATATCAACCACTTTTACTTTATTTATCCAAGCTAAGGCAGAGGGATGCAGCCCTGTCATGTCCTCTGGAACCATTGGGTTATAGTTAGATCAGCTTGAATGTAGTTTTTGTTTCACTGCGAACTTGGGCTTCGTTCAACAAATCTTCACAAACATTTCCAAAAAAACTTCATGCACCTCAGCTTCTTCTTAGGATTAAGTGGGAGTGCCCAAAACATTATTTTCCTGTGATAATTCCAAACAAATTTGGCAGAAAGTTAGGACACGAAAAGCACTCCTTGCATGGTTTGGTGTAAATCCATTCAGGCTTTTTCGAGAACTTCACATTCAAAGAAATGCTCAGGGTGGGTATAAAGGGGTAATAAATAGACCTATCTGGCAGGTTGGCCCCACTAATGTCCTGTGGAGGTCCCGCAGTACCATACATTCTAAATATTAGGGTTTCTTATTGGCTGAGAGAGCTTTTCTCCCATTTGCCTTTTTGGTCCGGCTGTGCACAGTTGAAGGTTGCAGGCACCGCGGTTTGGCCACCCATGGGGGTAGGTGAAGAGCTTGGTGGGCCATGCCTTGCAGCCATCCACAAGCAATGTATGGTGAAAGCCTTGCGCAGCAGAGGGTTGAATGCCCACAGGGGTTGGATGCAGGGCCTGGCTGCTGGCCATGCACGGTGGTGGATGTGGGCACCCACAGTGATGTTATCAATTATGTAATTTTACATGTCATCAGTGACATAATATTAGAATAAGTAGTGAATGACAGGAGCAAGAGTTATGTTTAGCTCAGTGAAATATAACTTCTGCATTTCAGTGGCATTTTGTTTTTTAAACATTCGTTTTCATGTTATTTCAACACCTACAACGTCACCTTATTCTTTGTGTTTTGGTGATTTTTTTTTTTTTTTTAATTGAAGTTAATATCTAATAGGCATACCAAAATATAACCACTTTAACCATTGTTATTTTTAGCGAATATATGTAGATTAGAGTTTCTGTATACAGTTTGTAATTGGGAGGGAATTGTGACTCACAGAGAGTAGTGGGGCATGTCAGCCTGACAGGGAGGGTGTAGGCCTGGGGATTGGGAGGGAGTGGGAGTGGACATCAAGTGAATCATGCTGTCTGGATTTTGTTCATAGTGAGTCAGCTACTTTTTGACTGATGTGCAAGATTCCAGGAGGATAACCTGATGTTAAGGGTGTTGGGGTTTCTTCATGGCTCTTAAGTCAATAGTATAGTCTCCATTTCTGTGATGTGCAAGATGGTACACTGACTTGCGCATAGCTTTCAGAGTGGCAATAGAAAACGTTCATGAAGCAAGTCGAGGCATAATACCATTTCTAGGTAAAATGTGCAGGACAGAGAACTATTTTTAGGTGTGAGGCCAAAGGGAGGAAGAGGATTGGTTAGTCAGCCAGCCAGCAGATTTGTTTGCATGTAAAATGCTTTTATGAACTAATGAGTGCCTCTTACGCATTCCTCCTTTCGGGTTTAGGACAACCAGAAGGAACTAATGGGGTAAGGAATTCCGCCACAGCCAAGGGCGATTCTACAGCCTCCAAACCAGTCATTCCCACTAGTGCTTTTAAGTAATGCTTATTATTTCTTAACACTTCTCACCTAGTATTCTTTATTACCTTCTGGTTTATTTCCATGTTTTCCAACTTCCCCTTTCCTGCTTTAATGTCTGGTAACCCCACATGCGTCCTTGTGTTTTCTTTTGTATTTCCTGTTCCCTGCTAACTTCCTCCTGTTTGCAGCTTTCATGCCCCCTTTTGTCTTACTATGGCAGAAACATTTCGCTCACCCCTGTTTAACATGAATCCTTTCCATTCAATTCCCTTCCTTTGCGAAATTTTCCTCCATTATCAAAAAAATTTTTTCATAGCATTGCATTGTTGACTAATTGATTTTTAAAATGTCAAGCAAACCTTTCAAAGTACTACTTTGGCTTAGAATAATTTCACATTTATTAGATATTGTTTTCTAAATTGTGCAAAGACTGGGAGGTAGTGATGTTCTAAATAATTGTGTTATTTTTTTAATACCATTCCATTTTAATCTTTGTTTCTGCTTTTAAAAACCATAAAAGTTCATAAATACTATTAACGTCTTCCCTGCTGATGACGGAACAGCTCCGTCATCAGCTGCAGTGGAGCTGTGCTGATAATGTAGTGGTTCCGTCATGGCCCGCCCGCCGCTCATTCGCGGCGCGAATTCCGCGCCTGCGCTGAGCGTTCTGTTGAGCAGGCGGGGACATGACGGAACCGCTCCGTCATAAGCACAGCGCAACCGACGCTGGCGACGGAGCGGTTCCGTCACCAGCATGCGCCCGCCGCTCAGCCGCCCTCCCCCGTTAGCACTGCGGCGTAATAGCCGCCGCAGTGAAGGGGTTAACACACATATGAAATATGTACAAATTAAAACCCATATAAAACATGGATAATAAAGAGTTAAATACATTTTAGAACCAGATAACACAGAATCAAAAAATAGAGTTGATTACTTCCTGTGTTCACTGCACAAGGTGCCAGGGCTGGTTGCCAAACAAACAAAAAGCGTTGCTTTGACCACCATAAAACCCTGAGGTTTAAAACGACGTGAACTTGTCATCCCTTAAGAAGTATATGGAATTTGCGAGGAATATAGGTCATATTTCAGTATTCTAAGAGCCTCTTGATGATTGGAGTTCCTTAGGTTCCTAAAAATCTGGGCTATCCCGTTTTGCCTTTGTCTTTATTATACTGGACAAAAAAAGAGTGCATGGCCTGCAGTTTCTTCTGTTGCTCCACATGAGTGACATTTCCGATCAAATTCATCAAATTCCTTTCACCAGGCACTAGTGAAAGAGCACAGGGGGAGCGAGCCATCCCTAAACTGCAAATACAGTTTCCTGGATAGAACTTTCTGGATCTCGTCTAGGAAGGTCTCATAACTCTAGTCATCTGTGATCTGCATAAAGATCTTGGTTAAGGTGCCCAAGGTAGTACCCATCAAAAAAGGAGAAATACTGGAGGTCCGAAAACAGTCCACAAGTTGCTTTCTGGTTATTACCAGAGAGGTTGATAGACGTTCTTTCCATAGGGATGTTAGTCCTATGCTTGGAAGAGTATCCCTAAGATAGGAAAACCATAGTAAACATTTATCCCCCGGTATCACCAAAAGTTCTCAGAGAGCTTGTCTATAGGAGGTCAGCTCTACGGTAGACCAGACTCTCCTCCAAAAGAGGAGAGGTCTTAGGCCGATACCCTCCTAAATGGATCTCAGCCCTAGATCTAGTCGGAGAGGGATCAGGGGGGTACTGGAAGGAAGAATCCCTAGCGCCCTAATACAATTATTTTCTGACAATACAATGTCTATAGCAGATATGTGCCTCATAACTCTGCCCTGTAGGTAATTGCTCCCAGGAATTGTGTTTTAAAAATTTCCATCAAACGGCTGATGAGCTTGGAAACGATGTCCTGTGAACCTTGACCTGGCCACCTGTACTCCGCGTTAGTTTCAACCGTTATGTCCCAATATGAAAAGACCAATCCATATTCTCGTTGAGTGTGAGCCCCACATTCTCAAAGATGTCGACCCTCTCCAATAGGATTCCATTCAGCACAGGATTAGTTCATGTGGAATGCACAGAATTAAAAACCATGAATTTTATCTTAGAAACGTTAGACTCAAGATCCCACGAGATGCAAAAGGAGTTAAAACCATCTAGTACCCTTTGCATACCCATGGGTGATTTTGATAGAAGGATGGTGTCGTCGGTGAATATTAAAGCTAGAGTTTTAGTGGAACAAGTCTTGGGAGTATTGTTGTCGCTAATCCCATTCAGAGTGTCCACCAGCCCATTGATGTAAAAACAGAATAGGGTGGGAGCCAACCATAGCCCAGACATACACCCCTAGTCACCCCAAATGTTTCAGATATCTCCCCTAATTTCCTGCAATGGACCTGTGAATAGACGTTCTGATGCAACCTCCCAATTATATTGCAAAGGTAGTTGGGAAACCTCATATTAGTCAGGGCAGACCAGAGTTTAGACGTAGGAACTAAATCAAAAGCAGATTTTAGATCCACAAAGATTAGATTCAAGTTGCCTCCCTCCAGCGCTACAGTTTTTCAATAAAGGAGTTAGAGGCAAAATACCTGATCAATGGCGGAAGTTCAATTTCTAAAGCCTGCTTGGAAGGTGCTAATGGCATCATGGTCCTCTATCCAATCTTGGATCCGTTCTAAGATAACCCTTGAGAAGAGCATCTACAGCAAATCTGTAAGGCTGATGGACCCGTAATTTCACTGTAGAAGGGGAGAACCTTTCTTATACACCGGAATTATTTCTGCAAAGGCCTAGGACTCAGGGATGGGCATCTCCCCTAGTATGGCTTTAAAGATAACTAACAAATAGGGGACCCGAACAACAGGTTCTGAGAGATACGCATCCCCAGGCATCTTGCCAATCCCGGGCACCTTCTGAGGAGCTATTTTGGATATACCTCTGCATATTTTCTCAGGGGTAATAGTGGGGAAATCCTTATTGGGGAGAGGAGTTGGCCTAACGGCTAGGGCAGTCGACCTCGAAACTGGGGAACTGGGTCGAAGTTTGAAACTAGACTAGTGAGCGAAGATGCCTGGTCTTAGCAGACTTGGAAAGATATTTTGTTGTGGTTGTAATAGGGATTCCCGATTGGAGGACTCGTGTCTGGTGCCTCCGATTGGAACTCCGACCTATGAGCTCTATTTAAAACATGGCGTGGGCCCTATCACGTATAATGAAGTATGGATTAGATATACTAGGAAGGATGGTGTCCTAAAGTGGCTCCAATATGGTAGTTATGACACGGAGATTTTAGATAATCTGGAAGTTAAATTTTTCAAGAAGAATGCCCGGCCGGCGATGTTTGACTCTTTCCGCCTTTGGCGAAAGGAAGCCAAACAGAAAGAAATTAAGTTAGCGAAGAGAAATAAAAGAGAGAAAGGTATCTCGATAATGCAAGCTGCTATACAGTTTAAAGATAACGAAGAAGAATAAGCAAGTGAGCAGTTGCACAGGCAACGTAAAATGGCGATTGATAAGTGTTATCCAGCTTTGCCACCTCAGTAGCAAGGTACAACGAAGGACCTTGAGAAAGATCCTTGGATGTCACATTTGTTGAGTTCGCCACCCCCTTATGTGCAGAGTGTTACAGCACCTCCGCAACCTTTAGTTGTGCAACCTCCGGTTGCTTTGCCACCTATTGTTCCACAACCGCCAGCTCCTCTTCAGTTGGCTCCTACTCCACTGGTGCAGCCTTCTCAAGGGCCGCTGACTTTGCTACCTGCTCCATCTCCAATCCCTACGACTTTGTCTCCTGTATTATCTACATCTTCCGATACTCCTTCTGATGCTATTTCTACGTATACTTTGTCTCATCCTGTTTTTCCTCCTGTTCTTATGTCAACTTCTCCTTCTGTTCGACAGAGAATGACTGATACTGTTACTGGTCTCTTTTCTCCTCTCTTTGGGTCATTGGGAATGACCCCTGTTTCAGCGCGTACACAGTTGCGTAGCCAACTGCCTGGTCCCGATGAGCGGGAAGTATTGGATCACTTAGCGCGTAAATGGGTTACTCATTCTTTAAGGTATAATTTGGAGTCTGTTATGGATGTCTTCTGCCAATGGGAAGCACCGAAGCAGAGATATGTTTTCGAGAAGATGTGTACTTTCCTTCGTGAAGAATGGGAAGATGGCGATTTGGGACAGACCCCGTCTGAGTTGTTCCGTGTACAATCCGAGTTTGCGAAGGGAACTATAGTGGGTATCAACGTTGAGAGAGCAGTTGCGACATTGTTGTCATTTAGGAGTGAGTCATCTTCTCAGCCGTTGTTTGAGCCTGATCCTTCTGTTAGGAGGAAAGTGCGACAATATCCAATGAGAGAGGTTCCTCGGTGTGGAAAGAGGCCGTTGTGGCCAATGCTCAAGCTGGTATTCAAGCTGTACCGGCTCATTTTCAGCGTGTTTGGGTACATGTTCCGTGGAAGCGAGTTGAAGTTTTGGCCCTTAAGCAGTCTTTGCCTGATCCACGTAAAAATCCTGCAGGGTACTATAAAGAATTATCACAGACTGCAGATTCATGTATTATGAATCTAGCCGACATAGACATGTTGTTTGGAAATGTAGTTCCACAGCCTATATGGGGATTGATTCGTCATATGGATCATGCGCAGGAGTTAGGTGATACATGGGCTAATATTGGTGCCTCAGATGGCAGACAAGTTGGTGGTGCTAAACCTGAGCCTCTAGTTGCAGAACTCCCTGGTAGGATCGTTAATTATATGAAGACCTTGATGCCTGCTATGAGTGTTAACTGGGACAAATTGTCTGCATGTAAGCAGAAGAAAGACGAAAGTGTATCTGACTTTTTCCCTAGGTTTGAAGAGACGTTTGTCGATCACAGTGGTCAAGACATGAGTACGGAAGGTGGTCAACGGTTGTTTGTTGACAAGTTCATGCATAATTTTCTTCCAGATTTGTGCACTAAGTTGAAGGATTCTGAGAGTGCTTGGGCTGTTTCATCGTCAGCACAGATATTGGCTACTGCACAGTACTACGAGAATAGGGATAAGGACGAGAAAGATAGAGCCGACAAGAATACTAAAGAATTAAAGACAAAGGTTCTTTTGCAGCAAGCGTATCCGCCTCGTAATAATCAGTGCGATTATCAGCAACCTCAGCAGTATCAGAGAAACTCGCAAAGGTTTGAGTTTTCTCAACCGCGTTTTCCTGTAGGACCTAATCAGTGTGCGTATTGCAAAGAAGAGGGTCATTTCAAGAATAGTTGTCCGGTTTTGTTACTGCGCACGAATGGTGCTTCTGGTGTGAGAGGTCGAGGTGTTCAGCAAGCTTCTAGAGGTAGAGGACGTGGTGTGTTTCCTCAGAATGCGCGTTCCTTGCCTCCACAGAATTCAATGAATAGCTTTGATCAGCAGAATGGTGCGTCTGGTAGGTCGGCTCAGTACTATGCGAACGACTATTATGTCGAAGGTGAGAATATGGATGTTAATGATTGCTAGGACAGCCATAGAAAAAGAGAGGGAGTTGTTTCAGTTCCAGTAGATCAGAGTGGACCTTATGTTGAAGTGATTGCATCAGGTGTGTCAGAACCTTTTCTGTAGGATACTGGTGCTGCGAAGAGTTCTATTATGCACTCTAAACTCCCTGGCACACCTTTGTCTGGCTTAACCAATGTTTCAGTAGGTTTATCTGGCGCCCCGGTTAGTAATCCGATTTCTGGTCCTTTGTCTCTTTCTGTTGTACCTTGTGAATTCGAAGCACCCCTTATTCAGACGACAGGTTGTGGTGAGAACTTGTTGGGATTAGACTTGTTGAAAAGATTGTATGCGACGCTACATTGTTTCCCTTCAGGAGTACAGCTTACATTGGGGCAGAGAGTGATCTCTCCGATGTATTTATCTAAAGATCGACTTCCAGCTGAATTGTCTTCTCTTCCTGATTCTCTTTGGGCTACTGGTCCTAAAGATGTGGGTCTTTTGGAGATCCCGCCATACGTTGTGACGCTCAAAGCGAATGCTAGATTGCCACATATTCCCCAATATCGTATTTCTAGTGATGGTGAAAGAGCACTTTGGCGATCATCTATGATCTGATTGAGAAAGGCGTGATTGAGGAAACGAGAGGCAATGTGTGCAATAGTCCGGTTTTGCCTGTTTTCAAACGTACTGATTCTTCACAACATACTGTATATAGGTTTGTGATCGATCTCCGCGAGGTGAATAAGATTGTAGTTCCGCAATTTCCTGTTGTGCCAGATATCACTGCTTAATTGACTTTGATTCCAGCTTCTGCTATCTGGTTTTCGGTGATTGACTTGAAGAATGCTTTCTTCAGCATCCCGATTGCCGAGGAGAGTAGGGATATTTTTGGCTTCTCTTTAGGAGGCCGAAGTTTCCGGTTCAAGCGTGCTCCTCAAGGCTATTGTGAGAGTCCATCCATCTATAGTCAGGCTTTGAAAACACAGCTTGTTTCGATTGTTTTACCTGATGGTGCTGCTCTTATTCAGTATGTCGACGATTTGTTAGTTTCTGCTGACAATGAAGAGATTTGTAAAGAGGCTACTTTGTCTTGGTTGCGTCATTTGTCTGATTTCCATCATAAGGTGTCTCTTTCGAAATTGCAATATTGTCGACAAGAAGTAATCTACTTAGGTCACCTCTTATCAAAGGAGGGAAGAAGATTGACCCCAGAAAGAATTCAAGCTATTGCGAAAATGAGTGTGCCAACGACACAGAGAGAAGTGCGTGCTTTTCTGGGTATTACATCGTACTGTAGACAGTGGATCCCTAATTTTTCTCTTCTTGCAAAACCTTTGATAGCTATTACTGTTAAGGATACTCCAAATCCTATTCCTTGGACTGACGAATGTCAGGAGAGTTTTTCAGAATTACGCGATGTGTTGTGTTCGGCTCCTGTGTTGGGTACTCCCGACTACAGTAAGCCTTTTACACTCTATGTCCATGAGAGAGAGGGATGTGCATTGTCAGTCTTGACACAGCAGTTTGGCGATAAGCAACGTCCATGTGCGTATTTCTCGTCAACTTTGGATCCGGTAGCTACAGCGTTGCCGAGTTGTTTGAGAGCTACAGCGGCAGCGGCTGTCTCTATTCGACAGTCTGCTGGTTTGGTGATGGATAATACAGTCCGATTGTGATGGTTCCACATGCAGTGGATGCCTTGTTGAATCGGACCAAGACACAGCACTTAACTAGTGCTCGGTTGTCAGGTTAGGAACTGACACTTTTAGCGAGTCATGTGCACATAAAGAGATGCAATACGTTGAATCCAGCCACGTTGTTGCCGATTTCAGTTGAGACAGATGTTACTGAATAGCATGATTGCTTCCTTAGGACAGAGGAAGAAACGAAAGGGAGAATAGATCTTAGGGACACTCCTCTTGCAGAGAGTTATGGTACCTTATGGGTTGATGGTTCGTGCTTTAAGCTTCTGAATGGTGATACGACTGCGGCATACGCTGTTACGACTTTGGATACGATTGTTGAAGCTGCACGTATCCCACATAATTCAGCACAAGCAGCGGAGTTGATTGCATTGACAAGAGAGTGTGTGTTGTCGAAAGGGAAACGAGTGACTGTGTACACTGATAGCCAGTATGCGTTTGGTGTGGCTCATAGTTTTGGACGTTTGTGGAAAGAGCGTGGGTTCCTGACTTCGCATGGAACTAAGATTCAGCATGGTCAGTTGGTGAACGAACTTCTTGAGTCGCTTACTTTGCCGTTGCAAGTTGCGATCGTGAAATGCAGTGCGCATAAGAAAATTACTGATGATGTTGGTCGTGGTAATGCGTTTGCAGATGAAGTTGCGAAAGAAACGGCGAGAGATGTGATGAGTCGAATGTATGTTGCGGGTCCTGCGAGATGGGTTCCGGATAGAAGTATGTATGAAGATACGATAGAGAGCGTGAAGTCCAGTCAAGCTGAAGCTACAGAGAAAGAGTTGAATGAATGGAGAGAAAGTAAGGGTAAATTGGATTTGAATGGTTGTTGGGTTGAGTTGTCAGAGCATCAGCGATGGTTGTTACCTGATGCGTATGTGCTTCCAGTGGTTAAGATGGCGCATGGAATGGCTCATATCAGTGTGAAAGGGATTTGTAAGTTGTTAGCTCCAGTATGGCAAAATGCTGGAATTCCTAAGTGTGCAGAGAACCTGGTTAAAAATTGTATGGTTTGTCTGATGTACAATCCTGGTAAGGGAACTCCAACTCCAGCTGGTCATTTTGCACCTCCGACGTATCTGTTTGCAGCTAGATTTCATCCACATGGAGAGGTGCAACAACTTAAAGTATGTGCTTGTGGTTGTTTGTGCCTTTTCAAGATGGGTAGAAGCATACCCCCTGAAACCCCCTGCCTTGTCCACAGCTAAAGCCCTTGTCAAGGAGTTCTTCCCTAGGTTTGGTTTGCCGAGAATGGTCTGGAGTGACAATTGGAGTGAATTTGTGGGTCAAGTGATGAAGAGAGTGTGTGAAGGTTTAGGAATCCGCCAAAAATTCCATGCTGCAAATCACCCCCAATCAGCTGGTTTGGTAGAATGCTATAATGGCACCCTTAAGCTAAAACTGGCCAAGATTCAGGTGAGCGCCGGTCTACAATGGCCCGATGCCTTGCCGTTAGCACTTCTGTCAACAAGGATGACTGTGCATTCACGAATGGGACTAGGGGCCCGATGTAGGTAAAATCCATTTACCGATTTTAAAATACCGAGTTGTACCGAAACGGTATTTTGAAATCCGAAAATGAAATGTAGATAAAAAAAATCGGAAAAATACCAATTCGGTAGCAATCGGTATCGTGTTTCGATACTTACCGAATCGGCAAGTACTGAATTGGTATTTACCGATTCGTCGAAATCCGATTCAGCAAATAACGAATCGGTAATAGCAATACACCCCCATGAGCCAAAAGGCCCATAGGAATGCATTGTAAATACCGATTTGGTATTAGCCGAATCGGTATTAGCCGAATCGGTAAATACCGAATCGGTAAATACCGAATCGGTAACTACGGAATCGGCGAGCAAGTAAAAGTGAAACTAATGACAACAGCCAATGAGGTGGAACCACCCTCCCCCAACCTAGAAGGGAGTGGCAACCCAGGCAGGTGCAACTCATTAGCACTTTCTGGAGAGGCAGCCTGAGCTGAACATTCTGAGTGAGCAGCAGTGGTAGCACTATCCAGATCTGTGTGAAAATGGCAAGCATCTCTGAGAGCCAGAAGGCTGAGCGCAAGCGGAAGGCCAAGTTCAGCAGCATGGAGCAGCAAGTTTTGGTGGAGGAGGTTGTGAGGGTACACAGGCAGCTGTTTGGGAGGCTGTCCCTCACTGTCCCAGAGAGCACCAAGAGGAAGCTGTGGAGTGCAATCGGGGAGAGAGTGAACGCAGTTGGTGTCACCCCCAGGAGCCTGGACGACCTCAAGAAGAGGTTTTACGACATTCGCAGCCTCACCAAGAGGAAACTGGCCGAGCTGCACAAGCAGGCAGGACTAACAGGTGGAGGCAGGAACCCGGCGCCACCCCTCACCGACCTTGAGGAACTTGTGGCCACGACCATTGAGAGCGAGAGTGTGGTGGGAGTTGGGGACCTTGACAGCTCATCCAGAGCTACAGCTAAAGGTAAGAAGCATGCGCATCTTGACACACCCTACCAGACACCTCCCCTTTAGCCCCAATGCACAGCCAAACCCCAGCCCAGTACTGATAGCAACAGACATGAGCAATGCATAATGGTAAATGTAGTCAGCAAAAGTAGTTAAAAATGCCAGTGCACAAGCATACTAAAATGAACTGTAAAACTGAATCAAAGTATTGAAAATGAGATGTGCAATGCTTTTATTGTAGTGACTGTAAGACATTAGCACTCAAGTTCACAAATGCTTCTTTATACCTAGGGGCACCATCAGGCGGGGGAGCAGCAGCTACACAAGCTCCAGCTCCAGCACCATCAGCCAGTGCGGTGGCAGGGCCAAGCAGCAGTGTACCATCACAGGAGGAGGAGGAGGAGGAGAACAGCAGTGCCGTGGGCAATGAGGAAGACACTGGACATACTCTCACATTTCCCCACTCCCCCCTACTGTCTCTAACGCCCCCATTGCAGTTTTCCCCGGAGAACTCACCCCCACAGACCCACCCAGCACCTGCCACATCTCCTGCCAGGAGGATCATTGTTGCTCCATTAAACATCATGGAGGGAGCAGCGGGTCAGGCTCCAGCAACCAACCCTGCAACACCTGTGGCACACCAGCCCACACAGCAGGGCAGCAGAAATCCGCGCAGGCCACGCACATCCAGCAGTGCTCTTCCAGCACGGGAGGGCAGCGTATTCCAGGGGCTGGAGGGGAGTATGGTCAGGATCCAAAGGATGCAAGCAAAATCAATCCTGGATTGCCAGTGCCAATTGCGGGTTCACAACCTGCAGATGGGGGAGATGACACAGGGATTCAAGAGTTTTGTTGATAGCAACAAGGACATAGCAACAGGTCTGGGGCGAATGACTACTGCCATCACCCAGCTGTGCAGTAAAATGGAGGAGCACGAGCACTGTAGGCGTAGGGATGCCCGCGTGCAGAACCGGGCTATCAACCGCCTTGCTGCAGCAACCGCCCAGCTATGCCGCCGTGAGGCTAACATGGAGGACTGCCTCACCCAGACACGTCAGAGGTGACTAGGGGCATGGCCCGCATCACCACTGCCCTGGAGGCACTGATAATATCTAACACAGTGGTGAATCCTGCCCTGGACGTGGGCGAGGGTGGGGACAGCAGCAGCCGCAGCAGCCCGGCCAGCGCAGTATCAGAGCCGCGCCAGAGCACCAGGCACTCCACTGAGGCAGCCGGACACACAGAAGGGGGTGACCCACATCCTACTGGGTCAGCTAAGCGTAGCAAGAAGTAAGACTGCCAGGGCGGGTGAGGCAACCCGGACAATTTGCATTTCCCACATATTGTTTACCTATTTAATTTGTTGCACATCAGTGCAGTAACGTTGTTGCAACATTATTAAATCATTTTTTTTCAAACATCCATTGACCTGTCTGTGCATCTGTACTCACTCAGAAATAGTTTTCTGTTATCTCCTCACGTCTGCATCTGCCATCACTTGGCGTAGACACCCCAGCAGGTAGTGTTTGTGGCACAGCAACGTCGTTGTCATGGTCCTCGTAGTCTGACAACTCCACCTCAGTGCCCTTCTTCACCGCAAGGTTGTGCAACATTGCACAGACAGCTATGATCTTGCAGCAGGTGATGGGGGTATACTGCCTTGCACCTCCACTCTTGTGCAAGCATCTGAATCTGCTTTTCCAGATGCCAAAGGTCCGTTCTACTACATTCCTTGTGCTTTTGTAGGCCCGGTTATACCTCCTTTGGCTGGGTGTAGAGGGGTTGAGGTAGGGGGTGAGTATGAATGAGCGGAGGGCATATGCACTGTCGCCTAGAAGGAAAAGGGGTAACATTACTCACATGCATACAAGTATTTTACATTGCTACTTTGTGTTATGGGGGTCTGATGATGTGTCTCACCTAGGAGGTATCCTTCACCAAATTCCCCAGCCGTTAGCCGTGCATAGATGCTGCTGTGTTGAAAAATGTAGGAGTCGTGGGTACTCCCTGGGAATTTTGCAACCAGGTCTGTGATGGGGCACTTAGCATTGCAGATCAACTGCACATTGATGGTGTGCGTAGACTTCCGATTGCGGTATATGTATTCTGTGTCAGCAGGGGGGCAAATCGGAATGTGCATGCCATCTATGCAGCCGATGATTTGGGGGAATTGTGCCATCTGGTAAAAGTCTGCTTTTGTTTGTACCAGTTCCGCATGGGTTGCAGGGAAAGTTATGTATTGGTCCATCCTCTGTATCATGGCGTAAATTAATTTGTGGAAAAACCTTGACAGGCTGCTCTGGGTCACCCCTCCTACCGCAGCGACTCCACTTTGATAGCTGCCAGACGCAAGCAGGTGTAGGCTGCATAGCACCTGCACGTGCGTTGGGATGGCGTGTGCCCTTGGGATGGGGTGGTCCAACAGTGGTTTGAGGTCCCTGATGAGCTCCAGAATGGTGTCTGAGTCCAGCCTGTACCTCTGTAGGATCTCTGCCTCTGTGAGCATGAACAGGGTGATCCTCTGTCTGTAGACCTGTTCCTCTCTTTGCCATTCCCTCTCTCCTTCCTGCTGTAGCCGTAGCCGCCTTGCAATGACTTAAAATGCCGCCATCCTGCAAGTTGCATTGCATTTTGGGTCTATTCTTATAGGTTGCAGTTGGTTACCACCTGATTGGAATCCATGGTAAATATCGAATTTGAAAAAACGATTTTGAGGCAAAATCTGTATTTCTGTGCTTCCCTACATCTCAATCAGTGTTTTGTTCTGTCCGATTCGGTAATTTACCGATTCGGTGTCTCTACCGAATCGGTAGATAGTCCGAATCGGAATATTTACCAATTCGGTGTCTCTACCGAATCGGTAGATAGTCCGAATCGGAATATTTACCGATTCGGTGTCTCTACCGAATCGGTACTTGGTCCGAATCGGTATTTTTACCGAATCGGTATGTTACCGATCCGTTCTTTTTACGAATCGGTGTATTTCCGATTCGGATTTTTTCCGATTTGGTAACTATACCGATTCGGTATAAATACCGATTCGGACGATTTTCTGCGCCCTACATCTCGATGGCTGGATACCGATCGGTAAGGGCCGAAAATCGGTATTTTCGGCCATTACCGATCGGTATTGGCCCACCTACATCGAGCCCTTGGTCCCTATGAAGTAGTTTTTGGTCGCCCGGCAAATATATGGGGAGTGCCACGGCCGACCAAATTCAGTGAGATAGAGCACCCTGTATTGCTTGATTACCTTT
The DNA here is from genome assembly GCF_964263255.1 of Lissotriton vulgaris. NCBI lineage: Eukaryota > Metazoa > Chordata > Amphibia > Caudata > Salamandridae > Lissotriton > Lissotriton vulgaris. The sequence continues at coordinate 965,375,711 of NC_141693.1, read as the reverse complement.
ACGAATTGATGGCTAAATTGCGTGTTTTGCACCAACAGGTTCATGATACACTGCCATAAGCATCTGAAGATCCAGGACATGCTATTGAACCTGGTTCCTGGGTTTTCGTGAAGTACTTCCAGCAGACCAAGAACACTCAGCCCCGCTGGATTGGACCCTACTTGGTGCTACTGTCCACATGATCAGCAGTGCGAGTGCGCGGCAAAAAGAACTGGATCCACGGCGTACATTGTAAGAGGGCTCCTTTGCCTCTGCCGTACGACCGGTGGGTCCAGGATGGTATTCGTGATTCTGAAACTGAAACCGTGCCTCGATTTCTGACTTTTAGCGATGCACGTTTGATTGGGACAAACTCTGAACGAGAAAGCGACGATCTTCTGCAAGAACCTGTGCCTCCGTCGAATCGTTTGGATACTTCAGAACCTGAGCTCTGGTTTTGAGAACAAACGTTGCCTGTCAAAGGCAGTTATAATTTGCGACCAAGAGTCGTGGGACAAATAAAATGAAATTCTTTCTTTGCTATTTTTGAACTTATGTTCTCTCCTCCTAGAAACTGTTTTGACTGATTTTTGTTTTTCGGACCGCCATCCTGGTTCAGCTGTAAGGTCGCGGTGCAACGACTTGGGAGTGCAAGCCGAAGACACTAGGTCGACGGTTCTGGTTGGTCTCAGGGCGTTCCCTGGACTGACAAACGCATTCCTTAGCACGGAAGACCCAACCGCCGCGAACAGCACGGTTAGAGGATGGAGTTTTTCGAGATGGAGAGACCTGTTGAAAGAACGAGCTTTAAGAGCAAAATATGTATAATAATGAGCAGAAAATGTGTTTTAATATTATGTCGGTTGATACTGTTTAGTTTAATGATGTTTTTAATAGGATATGTGACTTTCTCTTTCAAAGTGACGTTTACACCCACCACACAACCTATGCCTCCTCCTACTGTTTCTTCTTCGCATTCTTTTCACCCTCTGCCTGAACATGAATCCATTAGAAGATTGGAATTCACCAATAAATCCTTTGTTCAGCTTCTGCATCAACATCAGCTAGTAGTGAATACGACTAATTGTTGGGTGTGTGGTCTTATGCCTCATACTACTGATAAAGGTATTCCTTACCTGGTTCTGCCTTTTAGCTACAATGGTTCTGTGTGGGCATACAGAACGATGTTCATCTATGCTCGTGAAGTTTACCCCCTACGTTCTGTGAAGGATAGTCCAAAGAATAGTGCTCTAGTCAAGGGTATAGTCGATATGATTAGAGGAATTAATTCCTATGAGACTATCCCGAGAGATAAGACACAAGCATATATTGGATGGAACGTGACTGGATATGGAGTTAGTCTGAGTGTAAACCAGCGAGCGAAAAGATCCTCTCCGATTTGGATAGTGCCCCATCAGGGTCATTATTGTCTGCAAGGTAATGGCAAGAATCCGAGAGCTCAGTTAGGGAAGAGTGTTTGTACTGAGACGTATGTTTTTGCGTCCCAGACTTCCCCATCGTTTCTAGCGGCTAAGGGTACCTATTTCATCTGTTACGATAGAGCGTATACATGGTTGCCCCCTGATTTCTCGGGCACATGTTTTGTCTCGTTCCTGTTGCCTCCTACATATACAGCTGTGGCAGATTACCACAAGACGAGAGTTGCTAGAGGTGTCTTCAGTAAAGGAGATACTGCAGGACAAGAATTAGGAGATTTCTTGAAGGGTTTTCTGCCGTTTTGGGGACCTATGGCTAACAGCAGGAATATTCGACAGTTGACGAGAGTGGTTGAGTCCACCATAGTCGAAACTGCTGGTGCCCTTAGTAACTTGACTGCTGAGCTCCAGTCGGATTGCCTTATGACTCTTCAGAACGGAGTTGCGTTAGATGTCATACTTGCAGATAGAGGAGGGGTATGCAAATTGATTTAATGGAGCTGCTGCGTTTTCATTCCAGACAATGCTCCGACAGTTTTCCTTTTTTTTTTTTTTTTTCATTTGGATTGATATTAGCTGTGAATTTTAAATTTAATTCGTTGTTATTAATATCATTCACAAATTGATTGGCTACCTGTGTGGACCCCCGCCAAATTATAAACACGTCGTCTATATATCGCCAATATTTCATGACATTGTTGTTCCAATATGCTGCATGCTGAACCTTGAGGACATGCTCCTCCCACCAACCCACGTGGAGCCCCGCGTAGGTGGGGGAAAAGCATGCCCCCATGGCCACCCCTCTTAATTGTTTGTAAACAACATTGTTGAATGAAAACACAATATTATTTAAACATGTATCAATCATAGTAATGAGTATTTTGTTATGTTGATATAGCTCTATGGGCCGTTGGTCTAGATAGTATTTGACCGCTCTTATACCATCAGCATGTGCTATACTGGTGTATAGAGTAGCTATATCCATGGTCATGAGTAATAAATTGTCAGTCCACGTACATTGATTTAAAAGATATAAGAACTCCGTTGTGTCTTTAATATATGCTGGTAGTGAGACCACAAATTCCTGCAATATATATAGATAGATAGATAGATAGATAGATAGATAGATAGATAGATAGATAGATAGATAGATATAGATAGGTATACATGAAAAACAAGTGGGTATTTACCCAGCGCCCGGCAAAATAGTATATATTCTTTATATTCACTTAGCTACCTGCCTAATATCTTAAGCTTCACTATTTACCCAGCTCCATGCTGAATAGCAGAGAATATGTACTGTTTGACTAGCCACCAGATACATTCTGACAAGGCAGTCTTTATTTAGATAGATGTGAACTAAAAGGGACTCCAGGCAACAAATAGCAGAGTAGTGGCTATATTCTTTTTTTTTTTAAACAATTCTTTATTCAGTACATTTTTAATTTACAGCCTGATTCATGAAAAAGGGGATTTGCGATTATCAAATAGCGAAAAATTGCGATTCGCTATTGAGAAATCGCAAATCGGAATTCATGATGCACGCGGCCGCAAATTCCGTTTGCGATTAACGATAATCGCAGAAAAATCGCTATTTAAGGCTACATCCGTGTCGGGATTGCGATATCGCAAATAGCGATATCGCTAATTGCGAGATCGCAAAATCGCGAGATCGGGAAAACGGGAAGTCGCATTTCGAGCACAGTGATGACATCACAACCAGGAAGCAGCCAGTTCCCACCCCCATTCACCACAGTGAGGCAGACGTCGAGTCAGCTACTGGGAGAGCTCCTGCTATTCTATTTTTGATTCCTACTCTGCAACAACAGTGCTGCCATGTCTGAGGAAGCTGTTCCTGGCCCCAGCAACACCACAGGGCGAAAGAGGAAGCTGAAATTTTCAGAACAGGAGCTGGAGCATTTGATAGAAGGGGTGGTGGCCAACCACTCCAAACTGTTTGGCCTGGACTCCAGGAGGGTGCCGGAGCAGGAAAAAAGGAGGATCTGGCAAGGAATAGCGTCCACCGTGAACTCCGTGGGTGTGGCCGATAGGTCACTGGACGAACTTGAAAAAGATGGTACGACCTCCGAGGTCGTGCCAAAGAGAACGTGGCGGAGCGCCTAGGAGAGGCATCGGGCACTGGAGGGGGAGGACCTACAGTCCCTCCAAACACAGCCTTGGAGGACCAAGTGGAAGACACGCTTGAGAGGGAGGCATGCATTGGATTCACGCGTCTAGACTCATCCCGCCCCACCCAAGACACCCAAGGTAAGTGGCATGCGACTGCGACCCTGTCCCCTATGAATGTCCATGACCATATAGGCTCCCATAATGTTCCATAGTCATGCCATTGTTGCACATCAGGTAATGCCCTGAAGCATTGCGGGACATGTAGTGTGGCCACAATGTAGTAGTACCACAATGCAGCCAGACAGGTTCCAAAGTACGCTAAGCCATAGCCAGTCAGGGAATGTCACCCAGCATGCATGCAGCAACTGCACGTCTGACAGAGACATGCAACTAATGATCGTCCACTTACCCTCACAGGTGGCGCTGAAAGCAGCGACAGCGAAAAGCTGCTAATAGATGAGGAGGCCCACAATGAGGAGGAGGTGCCGCCACAAACACAGGCACCAGCCCCTGCTGCAGCAACAACACCAGCAGCCAGGTCCACCAGCAGTGTGCCCCCTGCGTCTGGCGCACCAACTACAGCCGCAGCCAGGCCCACAACTAGTGTGCCCCCAGCCTCAGCCGCACCAACTACAGCCGCAGCCAGGCCCACGACTAGTGTGCCTCCAGTCCCTGGCGCACCAACTACAGCCGCAGCCAGGCCCACGACTAGTGTGCCTCCAGTCCCTGCTGCACCAGCAACGCCTGCTGTGACACCACCAGCAGCTGGTGCTACTACATCAGGGCCCGCGACAGCGGCAATACAGCGGCCAGCCACTGTGTCAGGCCAGCAGAGCAGGCGTGGCAGGTCTCGCCAGCACACCAATGCAGCAATCAGCAGGAGGGGCAATGGACAGTGGCTGGCGCGAATGAGCATCGAAAGACGCATGCTGCGTATTCATCAGCGGCAGGCACGGCAGCAAGGTGCCATACAGCTACAGCTGTACAACATTGGGCGCAATGTGGCCGGAGTGGGGGACCGCATGGACCGCATAACGGCGGCCATGGCAGGTGTGGGGGAGGGAATGGCCGGCATGACGGCAGCCATGGCAGGTGTGGGGGAGGGAATGGCCCGCATGACTGCAGCCATGGAGGCCAACACTGCAGCGATAACAACTCAGCACAACGCAGCACGCCGGCGCCACCACCAGCTATTGACCCGGCTGGCGGCCTACACCAGGTCCAATTATGTTGTAGGCAATGCAACATCACAGTTGTCGCGGCGCTCCCTTGCACAGCAGCACCAACTCATCCAGTGCTGTGAGGATGTGACCAGGGTCCTGGAGCACCTGACCACGGCGGTGACAGCACTACACCCTCCTGCTTTACCTGCCACTGTTGGGGGTGATGATGTCAGTGAGGGGACATCGAGCATGAGCAGCCACTCTGCCTCACAAGTAGGGCCACTCAGGCGCAGCACCAGGCCCACGGCAGGTACACGTGCCCCGGAAGAGGATGAGCCTCAGAGGCGCTTGGGTGGTACGCGCAGGAGGCGCAATTGACTACATATGACTATTACAGGCACAGGCTGAGTATAAGCCTGCCCTGTCCTTTCACGCAGCAGTATGCATTAATACTGTTAGCAATGAAGAAAGTTAAAGTGGTACCATTATTGTGAATGAAACAATTATATTTATTTTTGCAGCACACATTAGCGTTGTGTTATTATTACATTTTGCATGCATTTGTGATTTTTGGGGTGAGGGAAGAGGGTGCACTAGAAACTGTTCACTGTGATGTGGTTGCGACGTCTGTGGCCTTCAGCTGGGTTCTCCCCACGTGCATGGCGCGCATGTGCAGGTGGCCGGTCGTCCCCTTCAGATTCACTGCCAGAGATGTCGACAGGTATCCGGCGCAATGTTATGTAGTATTGCGCAGACAGCCACAATGCGGCAGCACACTGCAGGACTGTAATACATGGCCCCACCTGTCTTGTGCAGTATGCGGAACCTGCTCTTGAGCAGCCCAAATGTCCTTTCTATGCAATTCCTTGTCCGTATGTGTGCAAGATTGTAGCGCCGTTGCTGGGGTGTAGCAGGGTTGATGTATGGGGTGAGGAGGTATTCACGGAGGGCGTAGCCACTGTCACCTGAATGAGAGGAGCAGAGGGTGATTGCCTGTGCTGCGCTGCTACCTAATAGCAATGTGACATTGTCGACAAAGTGTACTTACCAAGTAGGTGTCCTTCCCCAAAGTCTCCCCTGGCCAGTCGTGTGTGGAGGCCGCTGTGCCGGAATATGAAGGAGTCATGGCTACTCCCTGGGTACTGGGCCACAATGTCAGTGATGTATGTCTTAGCATTGCAGACCATCTGAATGTTGAGGGAGTGGTAGGAATTGCGATTGCGGAACATATACTCCGTGGCAGCTGGTGGGCAGATGGCGATGTGGGTACAGTCTATGCATCCGAGTACATGTGGAAAATGGGCTACATTGTAGAATTGTAGCTTGGTCAAGTCCAAATCCTGTTGGCTGGTGGGAAATTTGATGTGACGGTGTAGCTGGGTGAGCATAGCGTCAACAAAAGTCTGGAGGCAGCGTGACATGGTGGGCTGGGATATCCCCCCAGCAGCCGCTACTATCCCCTGGAAGCTCCCGGAGGCCAGGAGGTGCAGGCTACACAATACCTGCACATGTGTAGGCACCGCATTGGTACGCCTTGTTGGGTGCTGCATCAGGGGGTCAAGGTCCTGTATTAGCTGCATTATCATTTCCCCATTCAGCCTGTATTTTGCATATATCTGCTCTCTGGTTTGGCCCAGCAAGGTGACCCGCTGGAAAATCCTGTCCTGGATCCTGCGTCTCCTCTGTGTTGCTCGCTGTAGCCTTCGACGCCTGACCACCATGTACATTCCTGGCATTGTGGAACTCCTAATGCTGCTACTGATTGTCCTTATGTGTGATTGGTCAGGCCTGAACCTGTTACTGATTGGCCAACGGTTTTTTAAAAGAAAGTTTTTAATGGGTTTTATGGTTACCACCTGCTTTGAGTTGTCCTTAATTTGCGCTGCGCAAACAGCGATTTTTGGGTTTTTCGCTATTTGCGATTTTTCATGAATGGAGATTGCGATTGTATTGCGAATTCGCTATTTATTTCGCAGAATCCGTGGATTGTCACATATTCCATTTCGCTAATGCTCTCCTACCGGGATTCTGCGAATATAATTGCGAATTTGCTATTATGTGTTTGCGATTTCGCTATTTTCATGTTGAATGCCGATTACGGATATTGCGCCCGCAATTGCATTTTCGCAGCGATTGCGGGTGCAATTTTGCTTCATGAATCAGGTGGACAGTCCCTTCCCACCCTTTATCCCTCCCCAGCCCATGCCCACCCGGCTTTTAAACATTTTTGGTCAAGAATTCCATTACAGCAGCATAAGTATATACACTTATTTCACTAGATCTTACTAAAATTTAAGTAACAAATAATGGAAGACATACTAGCACATAGTCATACACGAGAGGGAAAGGAGAAAAAGAGTAAAGTAGCTAGATGATTAGATAAATAAATTATAAAAGTTAGAGATATTATTCTCTATTTCCATACCTGCTCGTCCATTTGTTTACAAGTTATTAAGTCATGTTAATTTCACACGACTTATAGATTAATTACTGCCTATCAAGATTCATTATCTTGCAGCCAATTAATTAGGGAACCCCGTATCTCGAAACCCTTTTTTTTCCTATGTGTCCCCTTTCTCCTGTATATAGCTATTTCCAGGCTATAGCTAGCTAGCAGTCTTGATCGCCACTGTTGGAATAGTGGAGGAGTTGGGTCCAGCCATCCAGTTGCTAGACAGATCCTGAAGATGGCCATAGATATGGATATCAGGCCCTGAGTTTCCCTGGATCTTAGACCTTGTTCTAGTCCCAGCATTATTTCTGTTGTCGTGATGACGACTGAAATTTGAAAAATCTCAGAAAGAAATTTAGAGATTTCTGATCTGATAATAGTTAGTGAATTGCATTCGGCAAATATGTGTACTATATCGGCGGCATGTGTAGCACATCATTGACAATTCGTGCCTCTACCCATACTCCATTTGGCGATCTGAGATGGTGTGTAATATAGTTGAAAGAAAGTCTTATAATATTGAGCCTGTAATTTCGTGGATATTAGTGATATTTGAGAGAATTGAAATGCTGATTGTACGCCGTCTATAGTAATATTTAGTTTGTTTTGCCATTTGAGACTATGTCTATCCAGATCATCTGGTATCAGTGAGATTAAAGTTTTATAAATTTCTCCTATTTTGATAGCAATCTTGCCTATAATAGCTTCTATTATCGGGACTTTCTGAAACTCAGCCCTGCCTCCCCCTTTTATTATTATGAAATCTCTAATTTGGAGGTATTTAAAAAAATCCCTATGTTTAAGCCCAAATTCCATCTTTAGTTCCTCAAAAGATTTAATGGCCAATGGTGAAAAGAATACCTCCAAATGTGTAATCCCGGTATTGATCCATCTGATCATGCACGTGTCCTGAAATATTCCTGGGAGGTTGTGATTTCGGATGAGACTAGTGTAATGGGAGTATCTGCTGATTCCTAGTATTTTACGGATGTTAGACCAAGCGTTGTGAGTACCTAACAGTGTTTTAAATCGGACTTTTTTGAAGTGGTTGTCGTATGTTAGTCGCCACAAATGATCACCAGTTTCTGCTCCCAGAATAAGTCTACACGGAGTAGGGACATCCCCTTCAACAATCGGAGAATCATCCGACACGAATAAGTCTTTGCTGTAACTCATCAATGTAGCCCACCAATATATTTTAAGATTTGGGGCTGCAAGACCCCCTCTCATTTTTGGAAGTGAAATATGCTTATATGCTCGGCGTGTTTTTTGATATCCCGATATGAATCGGGAAAAAAGCGTATCTATTTGTTTGAATATTAGTAGATCAAAATTTAAGCATATGGTGCGAAAAAAATATAAAAATTTCGGTAAATAAATCATTTTGATAACGTTGCATCTCCCTATAAGAGTTAGATGTAAATTGTTTAGTTTACTGAGGCTGTCCGATGATTGTTTTAGAAGCGGATCTATGTTGATTTTGACAAGTTCATCCAAATTAGAGGTAATATTAACGCCGAGATATGTAGCATTTCCCACTATTCTGATGTTTTTGTTGATTATTATCTGAGTTTTAGTTTCATTTAATTTATATCCAGAGATTTCTCCAAAACGTAAGGCCTCTTCTTCTAACAGCTTTATTGTTACATAGGGATTGCTTGTGGTGATCTCCGACAGTTTTCCAAGCCATTTCCAAGCTACATAAGATCTTGGAGTCTGTACATGTGGACGAAGGAGATTGGTCGTTAATGGGATGGTTTTGGGGATTGTTATCCACTTGGGGATGGAAGATTTTGATGGTCATTGGGATGATATTAGCTATCCTTTTCCTGTTCTGTCTTTGTGTACAGTGTGCTCCTGCTATGTGTGGCCATTGTGCTACTTCGTGTGCAAGGAGACCTGTCCAGAGAGAGTTGCTAAGTAATAGGATGATGCTACAGCAACATCTTGATGATCTGATGAATATAGACCTGGATTCAGACTGACGTGAGTTTGGGTTTATTGCCTATGTAAGGGCAAAAGGAGGGTCTGAGGTTCCGTGATTCTGAACCCGTTTAATAAAGGTCGTCGTATCAAGGCGATTTTGGTATCAGCGGACCGCAAATGACGAGTGCGGTATGTACGAGTGCTTTCGTCATAATCGATTGATAGAAACACTATGTATTCAGGGATTTCGTTCGAACCTTCGGGTTCCATTTTGTGTACGGTAGCCATTTTGTGGTTGCCCTCACATAGGCCGATGACTGCGGCCTAGCGAGTCTTTGGGACACGTACACCTTTAGCTGACTTCTGTGTGACCTGAACGAACTGACTCCCTTGCCTGAAGCTGACCTTGTTGAGCCAGTTCCTTGTTAGGCAGCTGGTCACATAGAGATCGAAGAGCAGGACATTGCTGAGTTTATGGTACATGCACACACCCTTCTATCTTGCTTCTCATCTGTTTCTGTTCCTTCTTTTATGGCCTATTTATGGTTTGGGTTGAGGTCCTTTTATTATGGGTTTGTCCGGCCTGTCCGAGCAAGAATGTTGGATTTTTTGCCTTGTCATTTCTGGTGGGCTGGACAACTGAAAGTGGGCTTGTCGTTATGCGATACCTTTTGAAATGTCACTACGTGATTGGACAGTTTGTAAATAATTGATGCTAGTCAGGAATGTGATTTTTGGCATAAAAGACAATGTCTCGCAATACTAAAATTGTACAGTCTCTGACGAACCACCCATGTTGTGCTTCGTAGACCTCTGTTCCTGGTTGCAGCCAATAAATTTGGTCTTTGACGTCACCGAGAGGTATCCCGTGTCTCTGTATTCTAAGACAGGTGTACCCGAAGACTTTGGGCGTGCCCCTGGTGCAATTGGGTTCTAAAACCCGGTTCTTCAGTGTAAAGAAATTGTGGTCACTATCATGACGAGGTAAGGTGGCAAAATCCAAAACCGAGGAACACAGTTTGCTATCCACAAAGACATAATTAATTAGGGACTGAGACCCAACCCGGTTAAACGTGGGATAGCCATGTTTGTCTGACTGTGTTCGCCGATTACAAGCCCTTATTGAGTGATTCAGGGAGAGAGCTTACATTTGAAGAGCTATATAAGACCACTTCTTTAGGAAGGTATTGTTAAGGCTGGTATAGCCCACTGTCTATCTTCTTCCCCTAAAATATCACTCTGTCTAATGCCCAGTGGCTCAAATTGGCAATTAGAATCCCCCTGAATAATCCTAAACACATGCCCTGGTATGGTGGATAGGAGGGATGATAGTTACTCCTCTGCTGGGGAATCTTGGTCACTGCTGACTAATCTTCAATATACATTGTCGAAAACTAGGGTTATTGCAGAGGTAAATTCCAGCAAAACACACAATAAGTTAGGGGACCCGTCTGAATCTCCCTTGCCAAACAGACTAAACGGGTAGCAATCCAGGTAGGTAGCCCGCTAGGGTCTACCCTCCCTCCAGTGACAGCAGGTTTGTTGAAGGGCACATAGCCAGTACCCTTTACCTCCTCTTTTGACCAGGTTTCGTGAAATAACACCAGATCATAGTTATCAAGAAATGATCGCCAGTCACTGTGACCCAACTTGTTTCTTAGGCCTGTGGCATTCCAGCAGGCTACCTTGATGATATTTGACTGGATGTTGATATCTAACAGGGCCCTGTCCACTTAGGACTCCTGCTTTCGCTCCCCGGGCAGAAGTCCTGTGTTATTGGTTTGAGGGATATAACTCTTGTCTACTGCCCTGTTTCACTCCAGCTCTATAAACCACCATCCTCCTCTCTCCCCTCTCTAAGCTCAAAAGACCCTCATTATCATGACAAGGAACTTTGGGGTCTACAAGAGCGATTCCTTCTAGCCCATCTCTAGCTGCAGTGCAGGCTAACCGAGCACCAAACAAAGCTTCGCCCTGTTCAGCCCCACTTTGGTGGCACATACTGCCTGGGGCACCAGAGACTCCCTTAGACCAAACCAGCTGTCCGAGAGTCACAGACTCCCCAGGTTCAGGGAGTCATTCCCCCCATCTAAGACCTCAAATCTGTTGTATACAGGTATGGCATAGATGCGAGGGTCGGATATCTGAGGAAGTTGGTGAGCAGACGTGGGGATAAGAATTGAGGTGTATCGAGGAGAATAATGAGGCATACCTAAGGAGGGTCCATAAAAATAACCCAGTGGGACAATCAATATTGGTGAATACTGAGGCTGTATAGATCGATCCCTTGATAACAAATCCAGTACCAGCTTTGTGTCCCTGAAGTTAATAATGAAGCAGTTCCCAAATTTGTCTTTGGGGCCTTTCCCAATCCAGCAGACCATATGGATTAAAAGGATATCCCCTACTCTGGTAGGGGGAAAACACCTGGGCCTTCAGAGCCATTTTAGGCATTTGTTTTTAAGGTCCTCTGGCGATTCTCACTGGTTGTTGTTCAGTTACTGGACTCCGGTTAAAACCACAACATAGTAGCAAGATGCTGGGGGCAAACTAAAAATGGGCAATTTCACAGCAACACCACTGGTGACCTGCTGGGGCTCTCCCTCTGCTTTGCTGGTAGCAGTACCTGTAGGCAAGGGCGACCTCAATTGCATACCCTTTGATCATGACTCAGCCCTGTCACCAGTGTTGCTAATACACCCTTTCTTAATGGTAGAGTGACACGGCGCCACAGGCTCAGCAATTAAAGCTTGATCAGTCTTACATTCTACATTCATGCAATCATTTAATCCCCCACATTGTGTATGATAAGTCTCCCAATGGTGCTGGCTCAATAGGGTAAGTTTGCGTAGAGAAGGAACTCAATTCTTGACAGCTGTTAATTTAACCTTCTCCAAAATACCCTAAGTGAACGTTTCCAACCATGGAGGTTGCGCATCAACACTTATACTAGTTGCAACACTAGGCAGTATGTTGGAATCCCTGGATCTACCGGCACTTTTATTATTCAGTAGCCGGAGTTGGACGGCCTTTTTTTTAGAAGCTCCCATAGCAGGCCTGCTCTGTATTTGGGGACTAATATGATCACCTTGAGAACCTGCAACATGAGTTTGTACCATTAGATCCTCCTCCTCGGTGGGCCTATCAGGGCTAGATGGAGAGATATACAGACCAGACATACCTCCCAGGAAGAAAGTATTCAATGACATGCATCTCTTTTATGCTCCATCTCAGTGGCCACAACCCCTATTGCTTTTTGAAGCATCTTGTTAATGGAGGTTATTTTCGGGGTATGGGAGATAACACACGTCTTCCTCGACAATTCCCCTTTCCCCAGATAGTATGGAGTAAAGAGTAATTAGGCTATAAAGTAACTAAATGTCCTCTAAAGTCCAACAATTCAACAATCTCACCAAAACCTTATCTAAGAGATCCCAACTGATAAAAGCATTTTGCGATGAAAGGCAAACAAAATGTATTATGAAGGTGTGTCACTCACCCTTTCCTGTTTGACCTGAGATCACAAATGAAAGAGGGGTGGCCCAGCTCAGCCTTGGCTGGCCGCAGCTGGGTGCAGACAGTCCCGCTCTCTGCCTGACTTCGCCCAGGTCACACAGGGACGTGACCCACCTGCGTCCTGCACTGCTGGTGACAAGTGTTGGTTTAAAAGGCACCTTCAAGTGCGAACTGGTAGCGTCGGCTGTCCTGCCACAGTTACTGCTGGGGAATGGAATCTGCCCCACCTCCTCGTTGCGCATCCCACGTTGCAAGAGACCAGTGTCTTTTTAAAAGGCACCTCCGGGTGTGGGTGCGAACTGGTGACGTCGGTGGTGGTTGTACTGCTGCAGTCACTGCTGAGGAATGGATCTGCCCCCACTTCCTCACTGCACATCCCAGGCTGCAGGAGACAAGCGTTGGTTTAAAAGGCTCCTCCAGGCCTGAACTGTTGGCATCGGTGGCGGCTGTCCTGCAGCTGTCACTGCTGGGGATTGCAGTCTGCCCCCACCTCCTCACTGTGCTTCTACAATCTCAACCACTCTGTGGAGAAGGATTTTACTTTCCCCAGGACTCCCTTGCTCCATAGCACATGGACATTTGATTATATATGCAAAGTTGTTGCACATGTAATTTCTTGTACATTTAATGGATTTGGAGTGTAGGGTGTAGTGTGCGATTTAGTGTCACTTCAGGGCGGAACTCAGGAGAGAGTAGGGTAAGAGAAGGCCCATTGAAATTATTATGACATGCCATTAGTTGTCCAAAAACAAATACATGCTGCCCTGCCTGGTTATCTCAATTAACGTTCCACAATATTTATAGTGAAATAAATTGTGCAGCATAAATCTAATGCACCACATTTTTGTATCATATTATCAGAGGAGAGAGAACTATTGTTGCTGAGAAATCTAGTATCCCTGTTGTAGGGTTGTGTGAGTGTGTAAGGACAGAACCTTTGTGGCTCCTGATGGACTCCGTAGAGCTGTGATGTAAGCTTTAGAGCGTAATGTAGTGAATGTAGGTGTAGACTGTTGGGTTCATGGTTACATGAAGAGGAATGAAGGCGTTTTATACTAAGCTCCGTATGTGGTGTAGTCACTGGCGAGTAGATGATGAGGATGCTACAACTGGTGACGAGATAGGGAATAAGTAATCCAAAGATAAAGTTTTAAATGGTCTAGCAAACTTGTTGTGCATGCCACATGTGCCTTCGTCGAAGGGCGTAATTGACATTTGGCATATATGAGGTCAAAGCGCAACGCTAGTCCATGTAAAGCATTTGAAGATAATGAAAGCTTCACTAGGCCTTTTAGGCATCGTTAGCCAAAAACCTGCTGGGAAGGCCACAAAGAGAAGTACTGCACTACTACAATACCTAAAGCCATACATCATATGCAGTGAGAATGCTGTAAGAAGAAGCACTGTGATGCAGAGATCAACCAGGTGTCAGGCAACACAAAGAGATGCTTACAAGCAACGAAATTCAAATACAAGAAACAGTCATCTGCTTACCAAAACTGATCGAATGTAATGTAATGTAAAAAGGATTTGTAGAGCGCTGCGTTCACCGGACGGTTTCTTGGCGCAGATCACTAACCCAGGGGGAGGCAGAGGGGGGAGAAAGAGGAAACTTATGTATAAGCACCGCGGAAAAGGTGAGTTTTTAGGAGGGACCTAAAGTGAGGGTAGGAAGAAGAGAGTCTGAGGTCCAAAGGTAGAGAGTTCCAGAGTGAGGGGGCCAGAAAGGAGAATCTAAGGCCTCCGTGCTTTTTACGCCTAAACCTTGGTGTCTGGAGGAGAGCGTGATGGGAAGAACGGAGGAGTCTGGGGGGGGCGTACAGGTGGAGAAGAGAGGAGATGAAAGAGGGGCCGATGCCGGCCAGGGATTTATGGGTAAGGCAGCCAAGTTTAAACTTGCAGCGTTCCGACACAGGGAGCCAATGAAGCGCTTTGAGGAGGGGACGGACGTGGTGATGTTTTGGTTGACGATAGATTAGGCGGGCGGCCTGATTCTGAATTAACTGAAGTCTCTTTATTTGGTATTGCGGAATGCCTGCGTATAGGGCGTTGGCGTAGTCAATCCGGGAGATGACTAACGCCAACAACGCCAGGGTGAGAGCTTCAGTGGTCAGGAAGTGAGCTATTTTTCGGATTTTTCTGAGCTGATGGAAGCAGGAGGATACTGTGGCGCTGACCTGATGATTCATGGAAAGATCCTGTGAGATATAGACCCCCAGGCTTTTTACTTTATCAGCGGGCCAAGGGAAAGGGGCCAGAAGGTAGAGTTCCAGGGATTGGCTGGGCCTCCGACAAGAACGAGCTCCGTCTTGTCGGGGTTAAGCTTGAGGTGGTGAGCGCCCATCCAGTCGCTGATATGACAAAGGGTGGACTGGAAGTCCTGGGCCGCTTCCTGCGAGTCAAGGTTGAAGATGAGCTGAATGTCATCTGCATAGTTAAATGCAGTGACATTCCTTCCCCGGAGGGAGCGGATCAGGGGGGTAAGGTACAAATTAAAAAGGAGAGGAGACAAAGACGAGCCCTGCGGGACTCCGCAGGTGAGTTTCATCCTATCTGCCGAGAACTGGGAGATTCGAACAGATTGGTGGCGGTTCGTCAGGAAGGAACGAACCCAGTCAAGGGCCGTCCCTCCAATACCAGCCTCCTTGACACGGTCGACCAAGATGGGGTGGTCGACCGTGTCAAAGGCTGCCGACAAGTCCAAGAGGAATAAGGCTTGGCTGGTGTTAGAGTCAGCGCCTCTGCGGAGTTCCTCCATTACAGAGAGAATTACCGCCTTGGTTGAGTGGGCTGGTCTAAACCCAGCCTGTTGAGGGTCCAGGAAGTTGGAGTCCTCAATAAAGGAAAGTCATTGTGTCACATCGCTGAGGGTAATAACACCAGAGGAAGCACCCAGGGTTGTGCTTACAGAGCTGCCCATACCCAAAGTGGCACACCACCACAGCTGCTGGGTAGTCGCTCAGAACAACTCCCAAGGTCTCCTGAAAGCAAAGGGCTCCCATGGAGACCAAACGGGAGGTCAAGGTTCCATGGGCTATCCAAGATGACCCAGAAGCCAGCATGAAAATGGCTTTAGTGATGATATGGATGAAGCAGATCCTAGCGGTGTCAGAAAGAACTCCACCCTCAGTGTCAGCCTATATTGTAAATGGTTGCAATGCTGCCACCTTCTTGAAACCTCAGCTGCCATTCAATACTGTCAAAAAGTGGAATATTGGTGACAGGTGGACTGCCTGGATAGAGACATTTGATAAATCCATTGATTCAATTGAAGAAGCAGATAATAATAAGATTATCAAGTACTTTAAGCATCTTGCAGCTGAAGGTGTAATAGAAGTCATACAAAAATTCTGCAAGCTGACGAAATTACATACAGCCAAATCAAAGCAGTCTTAAATCTCAAGTTCAATCCAATGCAAAATGTAGATTACAAAAGGTACATCTTCAATCCAGAATGACAGAAATCCAGTGAGACTATCGACAAATGTGTTGAGAGATTGGATACGCTCATCAAACACTGTAAGTCCAATGAATTTATAAATGAGGAAGCTATACAGCTCAGAGTGATTGACGGATGCTTGTCAGATTTGTTTAGACAAAGAATGCTTAGAGAAACTCTTACTTTGGAATGAGTACTCATGGCTGACAGACCTGAAGAGCATGCTTATTGACAAACTGCTGACAAGAAGGCCAGAGGTGCCCAGAGTGAGTCAGTAATGAATGTGAAAAGTAACTCCAAGTATAAGGCCAAGGGACGCAGAGTGAATTCTTCACAGAAAAAGAAGTTGTGCTTCAGGTGTGGATTTTAATTCCACACGAAAGTAAATGTCCCACCATTGGGCAAACATGCAAAGGCTGTGAAAAAAAGAACCATTTTGTAACAGTTTGCAAACCCAAGGAAAAAGTAAATGTGTCACGGCTCAAAGAGAAAATGGCTGCCTGAACGTTCCAGAAGCAACGTTCAACACATGACCACATCAGCTGAGGCAAATCGATACCAAAGTCAATTGTCATCTAAATCTTCATCAAACAGGTCTTCCGTATCAATTTCAAGTGAAAGTGAAGAAGATGGTTTTCCCATGTTGATGTTTACCTCAGAGAAACATGCACATGTTGGACTGGCTGCATGTGAGGGAAATTACCGATCCAAGAGAAGTAGTCATGACAAAGCACCAAAGTCATTCAAACATTGTCTGAAAAATCACACTAAATGTCAATGGCTGTTCAATACCTTTCATTATTGATAGTGGTGTGTCAATTATTATTATGACTGAGGAGAAATGTAATGAACTGTCTCTATTGCTTGACTTATGCCATCAAAATCTAATGTGTATACATGGACAGCATCAACACCGCTATAATGTCAAGGTTTGTAGCAAAGATGAAACATAAGAAAACAAAAGTACGAGCCCCCGGTCATGTACTTCAAGGCAAGGCATCAAGCGCCTGTTTACTCAGCTTCAGCACAGCTGCTGACATGGGATTGATATCTGAACTATAACATGAATGCTCATCCCAAAATAGTAAGCCAATTCCTGTTGTTTTTTCATTCGTTGGGAAAACTCAAGACTATGAAAGCCCAAATACACATTAATGAGGACGTCCATCCTATTGCTAAATGACACTGATGAATTGTCTTTCACTTACAGGAAGCTGTTGAAAAAGAACTTCAATCTCTACTCAAACATAATATCATTGAGCGTTCCACAGGTCCAGCCCCATCGGTTTCTCCCATAGCGGTAGGACCCAAAAAGGACAGTCAAGGAGCTGTACCCATCTGCGTGGATATGCATTGAGTGAAAAAGGAAATTGAAATGAAATCCAGGTCAGCAGTTTGCCGACATTATAACACAATTCAATGGTGAAAAGGTATTCTCTCGCCTTGATCGAATAAAGGATATCATCAGTTGGAATTCACAGAGAATTGCTAGTACATTACAGCCTTTTCTACAAATGTTGGTCTATTACAAAAGACCAAGTTTTAGTGTGTCATCATCTTCAGAGCTATTCCAAGATGCTACCCAGACAGAGCACAAAAAGCTCTCATGCAAGTGTGTCAGTTGCTTGCTGATGCGGATATGAATGTGTCCCAAACTGAACGTGCCTATTCACAACCTGGAAAAGAAAGTTTAGCAGTGGTGTGGGCTTGTGAACAATTCTATGTATTCTTGTATGGGAAGCCTTTCATGCTTGTGACGGATCATCAAGCACTGTTGATTATCTTTGGCAATCGAAAGACAAAAATGCCTCCTCACATTGAACGTTGGGGTCTTCGATTGCAAGAATACAGCTACACCATCGTGCATCTTCTATGGAAATATCACAACTCTGCCGACTACTTCTCATGAATGCATCTACAGTGCCTTGGCACCCATTCTAAGATGGTTGAAGCAACCCAGCTGCTATTTTGTAGGAACAAATTGTCACTGCCACTAGACAAGATAGGGACATGCTAAAACTGAAGGACATTATTACACATCAGTCATGGTAACAGCACTCTCGACCTCTTACCAGCAACACTGAATACCAGAATTTTCAAAAATGTCAATGATGAACTGTTCATTACTCAGGTAGGTATTATTCTAAGAGGATTGAGCATTGTCATTCCAGAGAGTCTACGACAACAGATAATTGAAGTGGCCCATGAAGGACATCGTGGAATTGTTGTCATCAAATGAGCTCTCTGAGACCCCGTCTGGTTTCCACATCTCAACAGGTGAGTTGAAAGAGAATTGAAGGTCTGTCTTCTATGCAACTGCCTGTCATAGCAAACGATTTGCCCTTGACTTCTTCGGTCTTCTTGAAAACCGACATCACCTGATGGTGATTGTTGATGAATACTCACATTTTCAATTGATAGAGGATCTCTCATCTATCACTCAAGAATGAGTCATTAAGAGATTAGACGGCATCTCTAAGACATGGGGTGTTCCTGTTGTTCTTAAAGTCTAACAACAGCCCACCTTTCTACAGTCAAGGATTCATAGACTTTCTCAGTCATCTTAATGGGAAGCATCAGAAGAGCATACATCTTTGACCACAGGCCAATGGCCTTGTTGAAAGTTTCAAGAGTACTCTTAAGAAAGCTGTCCAGTGTGCTGTACAATAAAAGCTCAACCTTAAGACTGTCTTAAATTCAATTCTTCGAGCTTACCCTCAGACCCACACTCAATCACTGGTGAAAGCCCTGCAACCTTGATGTTCGGGAGAGCAATGTTGACCATGTTACCTCAATGGAGCAACGGAAGACCAAATTCTGAAGAAGAACCCAGCATGAAAGATTTGCATCGTAAGAGGAAAATTAAGGCCTTATGTAGACAAGTGTTACGTGTACTGGAGGAGATTGAGGGCTTTTTCATCAGCAGAGAAAGTGAAAGTCTGATGCTCCTTTCGATATTGAACCATTTCATATTTTGACCAGCAAAGGACTCATGGTGACTGCCCAATATCCGTTGAAGTCTATTATTATGGGATATTCCTTGAATTTCTGACATGGGGCTCACTGCTCATCAGGCACTGATGTCAATTTAGAGACTGTTTCTGAAAGGACAAGTGAAGATCCTCTGACTGCTGTTGTTTCTATATCACCAATGCAGGTCATGGACACTTATACTGCCTGTCCCCAGTTTCCGACGACACGGTTTGGACGTGTGATCAAAGCACAAAGAAGACTCATTCAAGAGCTATGATTGTGTATATATTTGTAAAGAATTATAATTTTTTATTTAACAAGGGGAGATGCAGTGTTTTGTGAATTTGTAATGATGGAACCCTTGTGGCTCCTGATGGACTCTGTAGAACCATGGTGTAAGCATTAGAGCATAGTTAAGTGAATGCAGGTTTAGAATGCAGGGTTCACAGTTACACACAAAAGAATAAAGATATGTTACACTAAGCAATTTGTGTGGCATAATCAATTCAATTCAATTATTTCTTTATTCATCCTTCCAAAGACAGGACATAAAAGATACACATAGATACAAAACATTCTATAAAATCAATCTTGTCACAGTAAATCAAACTCATTTTCCGTTTAAAAATGATACAACAACTCACAAATACAGTGCTTTCTCTCTGAACTAAAGTGGCAGTGCAAAAAGCTGGGGTTCATATGTAGCAGCAAATATTATCTAATAGTGCAACAAAGAAAAACAACTGCAGCCATCAATAGCAGCAATTATTATCCAAAAATACATGAATAATAAAATCAGGCCTATAAAGGAGTTAGCAAGATGGGTAAACATTTTAGCAGCAATAGTAATGCATTCCATACAGAAAGTGATAAAATACAATACAATTAAAACAGCATACTCCTTCTTCTTGCTACACTTCAAAAAGCTACCAAAAGGAAAACAAACATCTGGATTCAGTTGCTGCAAAAAATACAAGGCTGCATAGTCATTGGTGAGTTACCAGGCTGGGAAGGACGCTGCACCTATCAGAAAAAGTAAAGTGGGGAGAAAAAATATTTTTTAGAAGGACACTCACCTAAAATGATAATGGATATTCAATATATCTCGAATCCGTGAACACATTGGTGGTGGAATCGATCATGGAGAATATCTTTGTCCGTTTTTAGTGTCCATGTCTTGAGAATGACGTGTTTTCATTTCTGGCGTTCGCCGCAGTCCATCGTCTATTTCTCTCATAAACAAGTCTCTTCGCAATGATGTATTTCTCCAAGCGCCATGGGACTTTTTGCCCAGCTGAGTTGATTTGAGACGCTTTCAACTAGTTAGTGCTAATATTTAAAGGAACAATCACACTAACGCTCCAGCTACCGCCGGATTTGCGTGACCGAATACCAGAGAACCCCATATTACTACAAGCCCACCGATAATGCAGGTATGTTAATAGCGAAGGGCTCCACCTCAAGTAGATTACTTTACCATGCACATATAGCTTTTATCTATCTCGCTATTTGTTTGCATGTTTTCTCTTTTAGACAGAGAAGCGAATTATCATCAAACACATGGACTAAGAAAGTAGAAATAGTCCCTCTCTACCCATGGCCGAATCATCATTTCGAGGTGGCTTGAACAGAATCCCCATACCATAGCGCGCTTTATTATATTCAAGGTAACCAGATTACTTCAGCCTAACTATCTTTAACTATGTTTCTGATGTTTTACATATCGTTAAAATAGCTAATTACACTCTCCTCTGTGTTCCCATCTGTAAGAAAACTTCAGAGTGAGCTAACCCAGAAGGCACGACTCTCTGAACCCAATGATTGCATCAAACGCTAAAATCGACCTAAAATAGAACCCCACACTACCGCAGTATCGAGTTAAACAAAGGTAACTAAACCTCAATAGCTGTATTAATGGATGCACTTTACGTCTTGGCCCCATTCAAATATATTGACTGGAAATATATATATTATATTCTAGTGTCAACCTCTAGCTACATCGCTATACATAAATTAATCGCACTGAGGAGCAATAAATGAAAGTCCAAGATAAATACAAGGTACTATTTCCCTGCTGATTAAAAGCCTTATTATACTGTGGGAGGTAATGTTCCAACTGTAGTTAACCTTTTCTTTAGTTTAAACTAGGGACTGTGTTCAACAATTATAACTCAGCTATGCTCTGCTCCATTAAGTAGAGAATGGAAACAAAAATTTCTGATAGGCTCTTTTCTTTCTGCAGAATATTAATAAAAATCTTGAGCTGTTCCCACAAGAGTCGACAATGATGATCGTAGAATAGAATTAATTCTCAGAGAGTAACTAACAACATGAGATCTTTTAAAAGTAAGTGATGATATTTATCAACATTGACTCTTTGATCAACTGGCTATCGTCTACTTGTTAGAAGGATAAGATGAATTGTTAACACTAAACCTTATATCTCTTTGTTTTTCATTCCTCTTTGAATTTCTATTATCTTCCTTTATCTGTTTCTTGACCCTAATAGGAGTTTTCCATGCATTAAACTCAATGTTAACCTTATATAGTCAGCTTGGCTGTCATCATATTAAGTATCAGATATAATAAATTGTGAGAAGGAAAAAAATAAGAATACCAAAATCCATTAGCCAGGCCACATTTGAGACAATATATATATAAAAAATGATGATATTGATGATGATAACTGAAGAGAAAAGGGAATCTAACGAGAAAGGGATACCTATATATAACTGTTCACAAAAAATCATGTAATATAATAGAAATAAATTCTCAAATACAATATGAAGTGAATACAACAAATGTTTGATGTAATGACCTTTCTCTAGATTGTTTCTGATATTTAAATCAATACATCATGCAATTATTGATAAGAAAGAAAAGTTGGAAGCTGTAATAGTTTAATAATCATGAATTTGAACTGACCCTTGTTATTTACGTTTACATGTATCGAGATTAAGCAACTAATGCTTCAAACCATGGCTATCAAATGACTTATATATGTTTTTCAGTTTTTTTGCTCTTTTACAGATCTTTGTGTATTTCTTGTTTTGTAAATGTTTGTAGTGTATATGTTTTTGTGTATTCTTTATTGTCTATGTAAAATTTATGGATTTTGAAAAAAACTTTTTATGAAATAACCAAAGAAAAGAAAAAAATAATGGATACAATATTATTTTTCTAAAAAAGATATCAAAAATAAATCATAATTCAGATACATATTGTACTTATCATGTGCTTTATTTGAACGTCATTTGTTAAATGTAAACGATATATGAATCATATTAGGGCAGTAAATATCTTATTGTTTGCTGATTAAGTCCTTTATTCACTCACCTAAAAGTAACACTAGTGTCATGATTCATCCTTAGGTCCTCACCCACGACACCTATTTTATCTGGGTGGACTCAATGCTATTTATCAGCATAGCTCTTTCTTACTGTTTTCTGAGGGATTTAGGATAATATTGCCTATGGCTATTTCCAAACATTTTTTATGAAGTTCATTTAGGGGGATCCATGAGAAGATGAAAAATGCGATCTGATGTCTTTGGAATTTTCAATGTACTCTCTCATACAACAAAGATTTCTATGGAAATATAACGTACAGTGTGTGGTGAAATTGAAACTCTATGAAGTCTTCTAAACATTTCATCCATTTTAGAAAACAATCTATTTTTGATTATGATAGTGGTCACAGAATAATTAATATCATGTACTGCATTATGTGGATAATGAATGGGAAAAAGACTCTGTAACAATTCTACAAAATTCGTTGGCTCTACTGGACAAGCTCAACTGCACCTCCAGAAAATGGAGGAAACCGCATTGAAGTTTTGGTGGCTGGTGATCCTCAAGAAGGAGGAGGAAGCTGCTACCACCTTAGAGTCTTCATTGGATCATTAATTGGTGGCCTCCAAACCCTGCCATCTCTGCCACTGGAGGCAGTCGAGGTGCTAAGCAGCCACCTCCCAAACACAGAGGTCGTCCTGCAGCGCGTGCTGTAAAGCCTATAGGAGGTGAAGGAGACCCAGCAGGGCATTCTGAGCACCCAAAAGGACATCTTAAGGAGGATGGAAACCATTGAGGGGGAGTTTTTTTAGGGAGGGTGTGGACCTGCTGTGGGAGGTGAGGGTGGGAAGAACAGTTGAGGATGGGGTGGCTGTAGGTTCTTTAGGCTTTAGGGGCAGAAGGTGTGCGTATTGCTGGAGCTGAGGTTGGGAGTTTTGATTTTTATGGTAATTAATGGGTTTTATTTTTCCCCAATATTTGTCTCTTTGTTTTATTTGTTTAATTCACTACTGGAAGTTAGTGGTTAGTATTGCATCCCCATTAATTAAACAGGAAGCTTCACCAACGTAGTAAAGACAGAAGCTGACCCTGCACCTGGCCCATCACAAAGAAATTGTCTAACTGTGTGCATCCCTGTTGTCTTCTCTTTAGAATCTTTCTGCCTGAACTTTCTTTCCAGGTTAAGTGGGTTGCCTTACCTCCTCCAGTCCACCCAATGCAATCAATACTGGAAAATTGACCAAGACCATGCCCAACACTTCCCCAACTTTATTAACTTGATATTATTTTATTTGAGGTGCACCTACCCCCTCATCAGTAATAGTTGTGTAAGTATTGCCATTACCCTACCCTCTATCTATTGATCACTAATGGTTTATGCCAATCCAGAGGCAAAAGAATACCTCCTCCCGGTTCTCAGAACTTCTCTTTTTACCTGAGTAGAGAAAGTGATGTTTGCTACCTTACCCATTGGCCAAATAATACCTTAATCCAGCATTTTTTACAAAATACCCAAATGTTGAAGGGGGCTTTCCACTAACAGGGAAGCACAAGACATCACAGAAAACAGAATGTTCGTCTTGTTCTGAATAAAGCTGTTGAACTAGTCAACAGATTCTCATTTTGCATCACAGGCACCTAAAAAAACTAATACTAGAGCTGGGCAGAGTTCACAAATTCCGCTCTGCGAAACTCTGTGAAATGACCAAAAAACTCTGCCGAACTCCATGGAGTTCCACAAGCAGTGGAGTGCATTAGGCAGCGCCATTCATGCGGGTTTTTAGAGATGGGTGTTTGTTCTGCACAATAAATTCAGCAAGAACGGTACAACGAGCGGTGCTAGAGGACGCTGCTTCTTTCTGCCACTCGATTAGATGTACTATCCGAGCGGAAGGATCCCCAAAGTGAATGGAAGGTTTCTCAACGCAAGCGGTAGAGACCATTCGCGACTGCCTATGTTGAGAAATCTCAGAAGGAGGTGGTCTGGAGGAAGGTTTCCCTCTGCGCTTGCCAAATTAACATTAGCAAGCGCGAGCGAGGAAAAAACTCTGCTCCGCTGAGTTTTTCGGAACTCTTTGCACTACGAAGAGAACAGAGTGGGAAAAACTGCGAGTGGAGCTGAATTTCCTGCCCAGGCCTAGGTAAATCACAGATTGAGTAGAAATTCCAAGGCAGAGGCTAT